>NW_027412088.1:146980115-147667965 GCF_047663935.1 Musca autumnalis | reverse complement strand
TACAGAGGTAAAAAATATCTCTTCTCCACATTCACCCCGGAGAAAGTATGACCTACGACAATTTGGATAAAAGATAATTTTTCAGTATTAATTGAGGTTTGCATTAATATTTATTTATTTATTATTATATTAACTTGTAGTAAATACAATGTTAATAAGACATAGCATTGGCTACAACGGCCATCAGCTAACAACATTGCATTAATATATTGTTGTTAAATTAAATAAATAAATTGAAATTGGCAGTTATTTCAATTCCAAAATCGAAAATTTGGGAAACAAGGTTTCCATAATGAATCAAAAGCCAAATGAATGAGTCTGAAAGAAGCGGCGAAAAAAATAGTACAGCACGATATATAAAAACCTCGATGCAAAAAAAAAACATAACTTTGCACACGCGAGAAATATCGGAAGAAAAGCTGAAAAAGTCAAATTTTCAATTTTTGGATAAAATGGAAGTTTTTGGTCATAAAAAAAAATCGTTCGATGAATTACTAGATTTTGATGTCTTTACTAGATTTTCATTAAATCATCTAATAATTAAGATTTTATCCTATCTTAAGTAAAAGCTCATCAAAATATGATATGGGGTTGTAAAAAAGTCTACTGTGTTATGACCATCCGAATTTCATACATTTGTTACATACGAAATGTACCGAAATACATAAACATACGGGTTATTTGAGAAAGGACGATAAAAACGTGACAATATCGATATCTTGGATGCGGAGAAACAACATAAAATGTTCGGAGGAACATTTTTGTAGAATTTTTTTTCAAGTATTAAATCTGATCTTGTGTGACTTTTTCAATTCAAGATATAGAAGGAACTGAGCTAGAATGACAAAATTTTCTATAAAAAGATTCCTCATTCTATTTAACTGAAAACATGTTGTCTCAAAATGATGAAACAATATCGCCAAACAAAGATATCTAAAAATTATTACATCATAACTCAGAACCATCAGCTATGGGATTCTTTGGGGTTCTTAATATACTCAAAAGGTCTTTCGTTCCCAAGGGTAATTTTACACCACCAGACGTAGACTTCCATTTTGTGTCACAGTGTAATCAGTACGATTTCCCATAGAGACCACCATGTCTTTCATAGAAGTCAAACAGGTCCTTTAGAGAAGTCATACTTGTCTTCTATTAAAGGAGCTGTTGAAGTCCTATGAAAAATATTATGGTCTCTATGGGAAATCCTACTGATTACACTGTGACACAAAATGGAAGTCAACGTCTTTGTGAGAAGACCAGTAGGTTTTCTGGCGGAAGACTTGTAGGACGTATATAGATAACGTTAAATGTCCAGTTTTTATTCAATTGTCATAGAACTTTACTTTTGCTTGCAAAAACTAAGGGATTAATTGGACCAAAAATATTCTCGACATGCATTTGGTGATGAAAGGACTAGTAAAATATATGAATCGTTTACTTTAAACAAAATGGTGTACTGAATTTAATGCTATATTTCTATAATGCAGAAAAAAATGTTCCCGGAGTCAGAGTCGGAGTCGAATAATTTTAATTTTTTGACTCAGACTCCGACTCCAGCAAAATTGCTCGACTCCGACTCGTAGACGCCGAAACCCTGGTTCTACCCAAAGGTATGCACAATTTTAATAAGCAACTTTAATAAGCTTTAATAAGCTATTTTCAAGGTTCTCTGGGTTATGCCATAATTGTTTGCCATATCTCTAATTCAAACCGAAACCTTCTCAAAACTTTTTGAAAAATGTTGTCCACAAAGCTGTTAGGATTTTAAAATTAATACATGGTTTTTACATATAAATTCGTTTGTAAATACCAAAGCAATTACCATGTCCAACATTTATGTATATTTGCCCTTCTTATTAAAAATAATACTTGCATGCATTATTTTAAAGTTTTACTTCAACAAATATGTATTTGGTGAACAATTACAACAATAAAACCAATGGAAAAACTTTATCCATATCAACACAATGACCAATGAAAAACTTTTTCCATTTTAAAATATAATTTGCAATTACTAAACAAAACAATATGATATGGGTGCTTAGATGAAGAGTGTGATAGAGCTACAGTGAGGTATGATTTATGTTTATGTGGGGAACATCAAAATAGGATCTTTGTAAATAAAGTTGATTACCTACGTAGAAGTCTTTAGAAGAACATTTGTTTTTGCAGACGACCTCAGTATAGAATTTCTAGGCGCGACAAACTTATTAAAATTTTTGTGATTTCGAAGTTTACGTGCTTAAAAATTGCAGGGATATGTCCACGTTTCACTATTGACCACGTATGAAAGTATCATCCTATTTTCGGTATGTTGCATGTTTTACTCGTAAACTCTTATCAAACCCAATGTTAACTGCCATTTCGAAATTCACTTATTTACAAAAACTGGTAATTTTTTTAAATCGCCCCATTTAGCCCCATTTACATAGTTCCACCTTTGTGTAAAGCCTTCATATAATACCACGTCTCTATTTATAAACCCAATTCAAGATTTTTTTTAAAATTAAGAGCGTTTATCATAGCAAAGCATTTAAAAAAATTGGTATCATTGTTTTCAAATCAGATCCACAAAATTGGCATCAGTTGTGTCCACAGTTATTCTACAATTTTCTAAAATGACACACACATTAAATCATTTAAACTTGCCATAGCTAGTGCCTAGGGTTTTGGGTAGGGAAATCCCGCACTGGGAATTCCCGGGAATTCTCGTTTTTTTGGTAACGGGATTTTCCCGAGAAACAAAATCATATTTCCCAGGAAATCGGGAAATATCTTTTTAAATTTATCACAACTAATATTGAATGAATGAATAAACTATGCCCATCACTTTTGTACCAGATTTCGATTAGATTTTACAGAATCAATAAATTAGAAAAGATTTGGAAATAATTTTGATCTACAAAAGTGTTTTCAGGGAAAAAGTTATAAGAGCCGTAACAAAAACATGGACTAAAACGACGGATTTTTATTCTGTTTTATTTAATATTTTCTATTTTAAAGTCACATTTTTATACCCTCAGCCATTGGGCTAAAGAGGGTCCGGCTTGCTGGCTGGTGCGCACCATAACTTTCGAACGAAGCCACCGATAAAGTCAAAAATTTGGCATTCGAGATTTTTTCAAACTTAGTTTAAGTTCGAAGACGGACCAAATCGATGGCCCACTACTTCCGGTACCTTCCCCACAAAAGTTCAACAATTATCGCTAAAATGGTGCGCACGATGTCTTTCGAAGAGATTAACCGAATCGGTCATAATTTTGCATATATAAGTTCCAGGCATAGAACCGGTTCCACAAAAAAGTCGGAAAAAGTAAAGATTTAGAGCTTCTCTCGGAATTGAAATTTTTTCAGCAATTTGTCTTTACGGCCCCATTTACGAGGGTACAAATTTTGTGGGGAGCAAGTCTATACTTCCTGAGATAATGTCTTAAAAGCTCCAAGAAACCTTGACGGCAACAACTAAAATGGAAAATTGGCAAGATAACTCCCGCAGGAAGTTTCTGATTGGTCCAAACTTTGCATATCGTATTATTTCATATAGTCATGTATCAGGTTGGAATATGGACTATATCGGTCCTACACAAAATTTAGAAAAAGTGCAGTTTAACAGCTCATCTCGAATCGTTTTGCAATTCTTTCCAAAAAGTTCTACCTGATTGCCCTGTTACGACGGCGCAACTTTTGTTGGGAGGGCAAGTTCAGTCTTCCTGAGGGAAAGGCATAAAATCTGAAAAAAAACAAGCCGATACTAACTACACTGGGTAGTAAGTAAGATAACCGTTGAAGGGAGAAATCTCCCACACTTTATCTTTTAAAAGTTTGGCTGTTAAAAGTTTGTTTTGTGTGCGGCCCTAGTTAAACCGCTACAAATTTCTTTCGGGGCAAATCCATACTTCCTAAGAAATTGGGTCAAAAACTCAAAAAAGCCCCTAGAAAAGTATTGTGTTTGCTTCTTTTCGTTAGGTCCGAGGCTGAGGGTATATCTCAGTCGGCACAGTTGACTGATACTTTCTTACTTGTCTCAAGCTATCTTAAGCATAAGAGTAAAACATACGATTTTCGAGGTCCATAAAATTTGAATTTCTGATCAATAACTTCATTGTTTGAGCCAAATCACTTTCCATAGAGCGATTTCATTAGCTTTGAATAATGGAAATGGTCAGTGTGGGCAAAATCGGGGCAACATAGTGCATTTTTACATATTTTTTCGTTTTTAATCGATAGAGCGAAAACGCGTCATCCATTTTTGAGCCCGCAACTCTTTGAAAATATTGTATTTTATATAAGTTACTATGGGAAGATAAAAAATTGCAGAAATATTGATCCACCCTCGTATTTTAAAATTTCCCGGGAAATCCCGGATTCCCGGGAATGGCGATTTTTTGATTCCCGTTTCCCGGGAATGACAAAAACCGGGAGAACCCAAAACCCTACTAGTGTCCAATGTGTGTATAAGTATCGGTGTGTGTTAAAGTAAACTGTTGCACTTGTCAAGGATATTTACCTATCATCAGTGGCAAAGTCAAGGAACACACTATGGTTCTAACTGTGCCATCATTTTTAATGTTTCCTTCAATATAATTACAAATGAAAAACCATGGCCATTGGTGAAAAATTCTCCCCTCGAGCCTATTTCAAGTGGATAGCATTTGCATATCTGTGAATATGTATTGTACTATGATAAAGAGTGGAGTATGGGCGGTTGCAAGGTTCTGTATATTGTCTACATTAACAAATAAGGAACACCGTTTTTCCTAATTGTATGTTTTACTAACCATTCGCTAAAATTAAAGTCATTTGTGCATAGTGGCGTATAGATAACGACAACATTCATATACTACATTTATGATCCATCAGAAACAAAGCGTATACGTAAAGATAATAATCATACGCACTCATGAACTACCAAGTGCTTAGATGTTCTTAGCAATAAAACTGGAATGGTTCAAATAATACAAAGACATAAAGTAATAAAGACCTGACAAAATGCATGCAACAAAAAAATGTTTACGATACTTTGTATAGAAACATTACCCTTAACAGGTTGCAGTTAATTCAAAATCGCAACCAAGGAGGAAAATTTCTTGTAATGGTATCAGAAACAAAATTTATATATTCAAGGATCTATTCAAGAATAATTCCATGTCAATTGGATCGGTAAATTCGGTTAAATACGTAAAAATGTATAAAAGAACAAAATGTTATATCACCATATCGTAACATAACATTATGTTAAATTCAAAAGCCGTTCACTGAAGAATGATAGCAAAAAAAATGTCTTATCTTGTTGTATTTATGTCTTTGAATAATAATACCCTACACCAGAATGTGGAAAGGGTATTATAAGTTTGTTTTGGTAAAAATTCATGTAACACCGCGAAATATTCGTCATGGACCCCCAATGTGGTATACCAATCTTCATATCTCGACGAGATAAAGCGATTTTGAGATGTGTGTCCGTCCGTCCATTATAAATTGTAAACACGATCCAGGCCGCAATTATGGACCGATCGTCACGAAATTTTGTATGGAGGTCGGGTTCAGGCCAGAATGGATCCCTATTCTTATTGGTGATGATCGTGAAATATTGAGCTGGAGAAATGGACCAAAAACATAATTTTTATCTAATTTTGTAGCAGCTCTGTAGGTCGCAATAATAGTCCGATCAACGAAATTTTAAACAATGTAAGGGTATATGACGAAGAAGAAGCTTGCAATTTGAGATGATGATCAGATAATATTTAGAGGGTTAAGTGGACCACAACTTTCGTGTGAAAATTGTGAACATTTTTAATATACAGCTTATATCTTTATTCTTGGAAGACCTATTCCGGTTAAGTAAGCTATACTTGGAAAATTAACTTTTGACCTTTCTATTGATTCCAATTGTGTTGGTGTACATGATAAGATAACAGAGTTACAGCCTTATATATCCAATGATTTGTTTGTAGTGCAATAATAAACACGCTAGAGGTCGCAATTATAACTCAATGGTCACGAAATTTTGCACGAGGTAAGACTTTAGGTCGAAGAAGATGCCTACAATTTTGGATGATGATCTGATAATATTTAGCGGGTGAAATGGACCATTACTTTTGTATGAAAAATATAAACATTTTATATTTGGTCCATATTTTAATTTCTGGAGGGCAAATACCGCCAAAGTAGCCTACATATGAAAAGATAACGACTGACCTTTCCACTTATACAAATTGCAATAATGAGTTTGGTAGATAACGGGGCTACTGCCTAATTTAAAGTGGGCTTTTTTGTAGAGAACCAAATTTTCCTCCCATGCTATAATTGTCTCTATAATGACAGAGAAATTCCCAGTTTGTGCATTATTGCGAATTACGTGGAGCTCAGGGGTATTAATTGTCCAACTGGATTTTTTATACATATCGCACCTGTTCAACAGAAGGGTAGTAACTAAAAATTTTAACTTTTTATTAAAAAAATGAATTACCATACTCACAGTAAAAATCTGTCATTTCTTTGTCTTTCTTTCGTCAAAAATACCGGTATTTCACTTTTCATACTACTACTTATGTACCAACAGTTTTGTCTCTACTGAAAAATAGAAAAGTTTGAGTTACTAAGTTCTTGTTGAACAGATGCCATATATTGCAGCATGTGGTCGCTTCGCCACGTTTTTTTCTCAAAATGTACTCGGTGTCGCTACCGTTAATGCTTTTCTGAAATATTAATTTTGGTGAAGTTGAAGGCAACCACTGACCTACTCCTGGCGTATAAATTTGGGATTTATACATACAAAAATTTACCGCCAACTCCGAACGGCGTGCTCTAAGACACCATGGCTGAAATACTCACGAAATTTCGTCAACATTACGAAGAGGTATTTTGCCACGGTTGATCGATTCTCCGGCCAGGTAACTTCAGTAATGTTGGCATTATTTTCGGAGTATTTCAGTCATGTAAAACTTCTCTACAAGTGGTGGTTTAGGGCACTCCGTTCGTACTCGGCGATAAACTGTAGGTCCCCATATCAGGAAATATGAATCGGGGTGTACTCATTGATATGAGAGAAGTCTCCTTTGTCCCTTATGGGATGTATGTGGAACAATTATTATATTATTATTTAAGCTTGATGTGATAAGGTGGCAGAATCCACAAAGTTATTTCTTACAATAAGTTTATTTGTTCCATAAATGAATTTTGATTTGCTAAAAGCTAATTTGCAGGGGTAGTGGTGTAGGGTATCACATGGTCGGCCCCGTCCGACTATAGTCTTTGCTTAGTTGTTATGAATATATTTTATTACACTTTCCTGAAATGATGGTTTCTAATGTGGATTAATAACCTACGAAAAGACTAAGATCTTTAGGACATTTAAGCAATAATACCCTTAAATTATAATGGTGTAGTACCCCATATGCATCTGCATTATCCTCAAGGACATTGCATATGATACCTACTGTGTTCGGCTTTTGCACAACAACACATACATAGTGAGTCCACTCATGAAACTTCTGCAGCAATTATAAAAGCAGAAAGCTTTGGGCACTCTAAAAACAATGCAAATTTTAACATTTACAAATGGTTCGGCTCTGTTCAGTTTTGTTCTTTGGGGAGATTCTTACCGATGATGATTTTGGTGCCCGTAATGATTTTGGACGAGTGTGTGTGAGAAATGAATAATATCACAAAGTGATTTAAACACCTGCTGACGAAAACGGAAAATATTCTGTGAAGTTCATGTAGCGTGAATAAATTATTCAAGATGATGCAACAACAACGAAAATAAGTAGTGCAGGAACAGCAACAAAGGTAAATGACGTATAAAATTGTTGCTGATTTTCTTAAAAAAATTGAAAGTGAAGGCGAATGTGAAAGGTCATTGGATTTAGTATCTCTAAATAGAAAAAAACAAGTAAGAAAAGTCTATAGTCGGACGGAGCCGACCATGGGATACCCTATACCACTATCCCTGGACAATCGCTCTCCACGGAACTTCTTTTCAATGATTGTGAAAATTTAATTATCAAATATCAGAGATGTAATGTATAATACTTATGACCAAAACCAAAAAGTTATCTAGCATGACAAAGACATTTTTGTAGCAGGAAAGGAAAATTTAGTTCACACAAACGTTGGTTTGTACGCTTCTTCTTCATCATAAACTCAAACTTTGTTTAAAATTTTGCGGGTTATTATTTTGGCTTACAGAGCCGTTACAAAATTGATTAAAATTTTGTTTTTGGTCTATTTCATCCCCTGAACATTTCACCATCATCACCAAAAACTAATCATTTCTATTCTGGCCCGAACCCAACATCCTTAAAAAATTCGTTACAATCGGTCCATAATTGCAGCCTTAAGCTTGTTTACAATTTTTAATGGACGGACGGACACACATCGCTAAATCGCTTTATCTCGTCGAGATATGAATTTTGGCTTACCAAATAAGGGGTCTAGGACGAATATTTCGTGGTGTTACATAAACTTTTGGAGAGACAATATGTAGCATGGGATAAAAATGTGGTTCTCTACACAGAACCCATTATATATTAGCAGTAGGCCCGTTATCTAGCAAACACTTTATTGCAATTTACATCAGAGGAAAGGTCAGAAGTTTTTTCCCATATGTAGGCTACTTTGCGAAATAAATATGTCCTCAAGGAATTAAAATATCGACCAAAAATAAAATTTTTATATTTTTCATACAAAAGTATGAAAGAATATCAGATCATCATTCAAAATTGTAGGCATCTTTTTCGACCTATGTATAATTGCGACTTCTAGCGAGTTTATTATTACACTACAAACAAATAACGGAATATATTAGGCTGTAACTCTGTTATCTGATCATGTACACCAACATAATTGGCATCAATTGAAAGGTCAAGCGTTCCACTTTCAAGTATGTCTCACTTGTGTAATGTACACGACTTGATTTTTTATCAAATGCATTTTTTTCATTAAATTGAAGCATCTGAGCATTTGTTTATGAGATGGACTGCGGGAGCCTTTGAATTGGAAGCTGCAGTCGGAATGGGGGGTTCTTGTCCTTCTATATTCAAATGCATGTCTTGTCACAGATATTAATGTAGACTCCCTTAAAAAAAAAAAAACAACAACGTATAAATAAAACTGAAATGTGGACCAAGTAAGACAATAAAGAAACTGAATAAATTCAAATTGAAAACCCCATAAAAAAATCTAGAAAAAATTAAATTTGAACAGCTAATGTGGTTGTCTTAATCGCATGCTGCAAGAACATTCGTGCCTCTCAGATGTTATGAGAAGCAGCCTCTAAACCCTCACCTGCCTATGTCCAAAAATGGCAAATTTTTCATTGGACCCCGAATATGACTCACCTCCAAACTATATAGACATCCCTACATAAGATAACGTCTGGTGATAAATTAGAAATTCATATTGAATTCAATGACCGTGTTTATTCACATGATAAATAATTTTTACGCTATTTGTAGGTATATATAAAATGTAAATATATATAAAATATGGATAAAGAATTGAATAAATTCACTTCAAATTAATTACTTTATATATACAGGTATAAATATATCTACACAAATTAAATATTGTGGCCCTTAAGGGGTTAATCAATGTTTTGAGATTTGGAATTGATGATTATTAGTAAAATTAAGAGATGTATGAAAAAAATACAATTTTAAAGCTCAATGTGAACTCTCATTTTGTTTAAGATAAAAAAAGAGATTACATTTTAATTATGTCTCTTATATACATGTCTATCTTTCTCACAACAAACAACATTTTTTATTATTGAGGTACTCACTCACTTACTATGCTCTCCGTATTGTTGAAGGCCTTCTCCAATAGTTCGATGCTGGTTCAATTATCTGTGAAATTATTAGGTATGTATGTTGGTTGTGATGATTTTATCTCATGCGATAAATTTAAAAAATCTACTCTATACCAATAGAAATGATAATGATTAAAAAAAATGAAATACATTTACTGCAGAATGATATACACTTAACGAAAATTTGTGTTCATTTAGGAAAGGAAATGTTGTATTGCCATTGCAATTTTTGGGTCACTTTAAAATAGTTTAAGTATAATAGGAAAACACAATTGTAATCATTGAATGTATATCATACGCACATTGACATACGTATATAGTTATGAATTATACTTATTTGCATTGCTTGTACAATGTAATTAGTACGCTGAACAATTTGGATATTCTGGCTAATCTATGAGGGCATAGATTTCATAATTTTGCAATATAGAGTCTTCATGTGAATTCAGATTCACTTAGATTGTTTTCTCATCAATCTTTTGCACGATTCCATAAACAGATGGGAGTGATTATGAAAGTTATCTTCAACACTAATTATGAATTTCGCATAGGACCAAACAACAGCTGTATACTTCAGATTTCCATTAGCAGATTCCAATCTTCAATTGCACAATACAGTCTTCAGTACTTCCAAAATAGATTCAGGTGGGGTATTGGGTACGTATAGATGGGGACGCAATGTATAGACAATGGGCAGCAAATAATAATCTCCAAATATACGACGGGATATGACGCCGTTGGATTCACCAAAGATCGTTTTGGTACTTCTAGAGTGGACGTCAGAAGGGAACCCTCAAATTATATTTAATATTGCGAAGGACTTCTTAAAATTTATTGTTCTGGGCCACACATCAGTGGTCAAAGTTATTGTCTCCTGGATCCCACGGCTATCCGGCGGTTTAGGGAGATCACCCAAACGACCAGTTTCGCACCAAAATGATTGTTGGACACAATGTTTGAAGCAATACGATGTGTAATCTTTAGATAAGCCAATTACCCTGTGGGTAAAATGGTCTTGAGTAGATTGGTCGCTTTCGAAATGACGAATTGTAGGAATTTGGGTTTCTCAATATGCTTCGGAGAATGATGCAATCGTTTCATGTGGGCACGCCGAACTTCCGGAGTGTCTGATTTTTTGGTGGCCACAGAACAAATTCAATAATTGCCTAGAATATTTCACAATTGTTACACTTTCACACCTTATATTCGAAATTGATTTTTTTACCTTGAATAATTTGATGGGTGAATGCAAATATAGTTGTGGAGGAAAATTTTTCTCACTTTGAAATAAAATTGCCAATCGGATGGAAAAAATAATTATGGATTTTTTGTCCAATTTAAAGGTCTAATCACGTCCAAGATTTTTGATGGAAAGGAAGATTAATTTTCTTGAAAAAGCAATCAATATTAAGTTAGATGCAGCGAAAATGCAGACAAAGGGAAGGAAAAAAATCGTAGTTATCGAAGTTGAAAGAATGCTGCCAATGGTGTATAGGGTGTTATCGTGATTTATATATAAATTCTTCTATAGAAAATAAAATGAGGTATTTTGAACAAAATTCACCAGCAAATTTCGAATATCTACTTAAAAAAATTATTTAAAGTGTATTTTGGGAAATATGAGCTATTTAAGTTCTGATAGGCACTGTGAATTTGACCTAGCGGAGATATAAACCATTCATCTGCAGCTGTGGTGAATATAGTGCAGGAGCCAGCAACGAAGAGCAATAGAAATTTATGAATGAAATGTCCGTGAGAATCAAAACAAAAACAAATTAAAAGAAGACTGAAACAAAAATATTGTGATTTGGAAATGAAGTTAAAGAAAATAATATTAGCTCTCGACACTTTAGTGAGTAAATAAAAAAAAGAAAAATATAGAATATTGTTTCAGTATTAATTGTCTTCTTAGTTTGGTTTCGGTGATGATGGAGTGAACTACTACGGATGAAATGTGAAAACAGAGTTCTAATCAAAAGTCGATGGTGGCCATAGTTGACATGGATGTATGTAGTTCTAGGGAGGTGTCCGTCTGCTGATATAGATAAGGGGAATTCTAAATCAAAAGCGGATTATTTTAACCATTTAAGATTATGTGTTATGAATGTTTGAGGACGTTGAGTGGTTCAAGCGATTTGCCCAATATAAGGGGTAAAGATTACCAGGCACGTAAATAAAGATCAGTGCACTCTTTTGGATGTGTGTACCGCCCATGCTTGTCTTTTCAATAAAAGAACGACAGAAATGTTTTAGTGAATTTAATGGAGGCAGATTCTCTGTGCAGATACTATCTACGTATGCAAGGTTATCATCCAAAATTTATTTGCGGACCAATAAATATAAGCGTACACCTATTTACTAGAGTGTGTTGGTTGAAAGCATTTTTTATAGCTATTTTGTTTATGGAATTTTATAAAGTTTTTATCCAAAGCATATATGGTAAAAAGGAGCACTTTATGACCAAATGAAGTAACCCTAAATGTAGTCATTGATTTTGTTTAAAACGTCCATCACAAACCGGATTATTAGCCGAGACTTTCGAAGGAAAATTAGATGGAATAAACGTTTTAAGGCCTAATATCTTTGCCGTGAAAGGTTCCAATTAGTTTACCATCCAAGTCCTCGAGAATATAGTACTGTTGACCTACTTTTTCTTTTATTTTGGCCTTTATAAAAATTGGTGCTAGCTTTGCATTAAATGCTTTTTCTTGACAGCTTTGAGCGAAATTTCGCCTATATACAATTTGACCTACTGAGAAATTTTGTGGCCTGGCTCTGAGGTTGTAAGACGATTGATTTTTGTCATAAGCTGTCTTGATATGCTTAACAATATCATGTCGTAAAAGCTGAAGACCATCATCCTTAGACAACACAGCAGTAGGTTCATTTAAAATCTGCAACTTCCTTAACAATTCATAAGCTGAAGCATGGGTGACCATCTCAAAACCATACAGTGCGCGATATGGGGAGCAGTGAATGGATTGGTGGATAGAGTTCCGTAAAGCGCAACTGATGTGGCTCAGCTTCTCATCCCACTGCTTATGGTCTTTTTTGAGGTACGCTCGAATCCCTGCAATCACTGAACGATTAACTCGTTCCGATGCATTGGATTGAGGTGAGTACAATGCAGTGTATGTGTGTTTTATTCCATGTGCTGTAAGGAAGGCATTCAGTTCGTTCGAGCGAAATTGGCTGCCATTGTCGCTCACGATTGTCTCAGGAACCCCGTATACATGGAATATTTGCTTCTGTAGGAATTCCTGTATGACTGGGGCAGAGAATTTTCGGAGCGGGCATAGCCAATGGAATTTCGACAGGTGGTCGAGGACAATTAAAATTCCAATATGGCCCGATTTACTTCGGGGATAGGGACCAAGTATATCTATGTACAACCGCTGGAAAGGTCGTACCGATTCGTTTTGCTGACCCATGGGAGGCTTCATTACCATGTTCGGGGCTTTTGTGGTTTTACAGACGTCGCAACTGCGAACATACTCGCGAACGTCTACAACCATACCAGGCCAAAAGAAGGTGCGCCTTATAAGTTCAAGGGTCTTCGCCATACCTCCATGGGCAGCTTCTGGGACATCGTGAAGTTTAGATATAACTTGTTTCCTTAACGTCTGGGGAATCCACAACTTCCAACTCTGTTGTTCTTGGGACTCATCGCCAGAATAATGCTCGGTGCGGTAGTAGACATAATTGTCTACGATCTTGAGATCTGGGTATTTTTGGGGATTTTTGGAGACGAGCTCTTTCAACTCAACATAGTCTTGGTCCTGGAAACTGGGAGAATTGAAATCAATAACTGGATCAACCTCCAAGCCTGCGATCTCATCTTGTGGAATTCTAGACAATGCGTCGGGGACCACATGGTCTTTTCCTTTGCGGTGGCTGATGGAAAAACGATAGGGCTGAAGTTTAAAGACCCATCGGGCCAACCTACCACTGAGATCCGGCTGACGCATAAGCCAAAGCAGGCTGGAGTGATCAGTTATGACTTCAAATTCTTGAAGTTCCAGGTAACACCTGAACTTCTTAATGGCTTCCAGTGCTGCGAGGCATTCGCGCTCCGTAACACTGTAGTTACGTTGAGCACTGTTAAGCTTTTTGCTCATAAAGGCAATAGGGCGTTCATTGTTATCGTCATCCAATTGGACGAGGACGGCACCTATGCCAAAATCACTCGCGTCACAGTGGAGGTAGAACTTCTTAGAGAAGTCTGGGTTCGCCAACACTGGAGCGGTGGTGAGTAATGATTTTACTCGTTCAAATGCCTTTTGGGCTTCCTCAGTCCATTTAAATTTCTTTTTGGTGGAGACTACCTCTGTTATAGGGTAGGTCTCCGTTGAAAAATTGTTCAAAAAGCGTCTATACCAACCAGCCAGACCAAGGAAACCCCTAACTTGTTTCAAGTTTTTGGGTACTGGCCAGTTGGTTATAGCGGTGATCTTATCTGGATCGGTGGTGATTCCACCGTTACCAATAACGTATCCAAGGTAATTTACCTTGGTAACGCAAAATTTGCTCTTGGATACATTGAGAGTTAGATTAGCTTTTTTGAACTGCGAGGAAATGCGAATTAGGATCTCAAGATGCGTTTTAAAGTCCTCAGAAATAATAATGAGATCGTCCAGATAGCCGAAAACCTGGTGTCTGAGGTCAGGCGGGATTAGCTCGTCCATAAGTCTGCACATCGTCTGAGGGGCATTGCACAGCCCGAACGGCCTCACTACGAATTGGTAGAGAGGTCGTCCGGGGACTGTGAACGCCGTCAGGTGTTTAGACTTATGGTCGAGACTAATCTGCCAGAACGCGTCTTTGAGGTCTAATTTCGAGATTATATTTGCTTTTGGTAGGCGTGAGAATATCCCCTCGATATTCGGAAGCGGATATGCATCCTTTTTCGTCACGCTGTTGAGTTTCCGAGCATCGAGGCATAGTCGAACCTTGTTAGGTTTAACGACTAGCCTCATAGGCGAGCTCCATGGGGAATTCGATGGTTCGATAACCCCTAACTTCAACATCCTATCAATTTCGGCAAACATCAACTTTTCTACCGCCGGCGAAACGGGGTAGAAACGTTGCTTGATAGGCGTGGCGTCCCCAACCTCAATGACATGTTTTATTAGATCGGTCCTACCTAAGCCCTGAACCTCGAAATTAGGAAAAAGGTCTATAACGGTATTTAGTTGTTTCCTTTCTTGAGTGGATAGTGGAAAAAACGTGTCGTCTACGTCGCTAGATTTCTCTATTTCCGGAGGGATATCGATAGAGGATATATCCGGAGAACAGATACCATTAGCACTAGAAGCTATTACGTCACTGGACCCAAGAATATTCTCTAGCAAATTAAAAATCTTCCAAAAATCTATCCCGAGGATTAACCTCTGGGATATGGTAGGTATGACATAGAGTTTAACATTTTTTGTTTTATTCATGAAGGACACACTGACTTCAATCCACCCCAAAACCTTCTGACGACTGCCGTCAGCGGTCTTAACGAAGGATTTACATCCAACGAAATTGGGAAACTTTGAAAAGTCTTTGTTTGCCAGGTCTCCACCAACACAACTAATATTGGCCCCGGTATCAAGAAGACCGTATTCAGTAAGATCCAAAAAGGACACTTTAGCGTAGTATCGCATATCATTTGGATTAGATATAATCGTAGATATCTGAATCCTAGAGCATAATTTTCTGAGTTTAAAAAATCTCCGCAAACGAAGGGTAGATCGTTTTGGAGTTTTAATAGAATGAAGAGACGACACATTGAAAATGTCGTTTCTTCGCTGCAGATATAATTCCCAACGTCTATGATACGGAAGTTTAGGATAAATGATTTTGGAGTGGTCATTATCAGGAATTGTCTGTTGGAAACATGGCCGTTTAAGGATCGAAACTTTGTTAAGAAAAGTATTAGAATGGTTTGGTTTATGGTCATTATCGTGAAATTCTAGATCTTTATGATCGAAGTTATTATAATTTGACTCAGGTTTTGAACATTTACATTCTGGATTATCTTGGGTATTTATGTTTATGTTTGGAAAAATGTCTTCGTTCTTGTAATTTGAGGGTCTCTCCATTAGACTTAGTCCTTTGGAGGCCCCATTGGTCGCAAGTTTTTTGGATTGGTGGTATTACGGGCAATACACTTTGCACATTGTGGCTTGTATACATTTTTAGTGCCACATCCGTAGCAAAAGACTGTTCGGCTTTCTAGACAATCTTGCCAGTGATGACCAGAATTGTCGCAATTCCAGCATTTAGGTATGGAATCATTCTTTTGTATAGCCTCGACATGATAATCAGCCTCGGAATTCGTAAGCTGATCTTCGTGATCAACTTCAGCTACGACTCTTCGAGGAAAAGCATTCGAAGTTTGAATGCGCTGGCCCAATGTCTTTCTTACATATTCATCACTTAAGAAATTCTCACGCATTTGTACGAGCTTCCTTAAGTGAGCTAGGGACTCTATGGGGACATACAATAAATCCTGACGTATCTCAGGACGCAAATTCCGAGCGATTATTTCTATTAGTTCCCCTTCGAACATGGGTCTTGGCAATCGGTCAGCTATGGTGGAAAGGGCGTCAAAGAAATTGTCATAAGTTTCACCTGGCTTTTGTTTGCGATTTCGAAGTTCCTCTCTGAGGTCAAACGAAGACTTCATGTCTTTGTATTGGCCTCTGATAGCCTTACAAAACTCTTCCCAGGATATGACTTGTACAGACTTTCGGTACCGCCAGTACCACTCGCGTGCTTTACCAGCTAGAAGCGTATTCAGATTTTTGCATATGACAGAAAAATCTCCCTCGAATGTCTCATAAGTTAAGGTCCTAACCCTATATAGGAATTCATCTATAGTGAGGCCATTTGATGAACCATCAAATTTGAGGTTCCAGTTATTGATAATTGAGGTGACTTTATCAACATGCATATTGCTAAGCGAAGTAAAATGTGAAGACAAATTTGAGTTTTGGTTATAGAAAGGAAATGGATTATACGGTGGAACGCCTCCAGAGATATTGCCATTATAATTTGGATATAAATTGGGATTATTGGGCAAGTTTGGATTCGGAACTTGAGAGGATGAATTTGAGTTCTGGTTATAAGGAGGAAATTGTCTATATGGAGGGGCGCCTCCAGGGACATTGCCAGTATAAATTGGGACGAGATTTGGATTAGTGGGCCAATTTTGATTGGGGGCATTTGAAGATAAATTGGGGTTTTGGTTATAGAGAGGGAATTGATTATATGGAGGGACGCCTCCAGGGACATTGCTTGTATGATTTGGAACTGAATTCGGTTTATTTTTTGGCACGTTTTGATTGGGACCATTGGGCCTAGGGTTTGACGGGTTGCCATTGGAATTTTTGTTCAATTGATTTACATTGGTATGTTGCATATGAGGATTATTTCCTTTCGATATGGGTATTTGTGATAGATTGAGGTTTTGAAAAAATTTGCTTACATTTGATTCAATCATGCGATTGATCTCTGCGTAATCAACAGTGACTGAATTGGGACCCGTTTGATTCATATTGGAACCTGTCTGACTCGTATTGGGACCTGTTTGACTCGTATTGGGACCTGTTTGACTCGCATTGGTTCCCAACGGTGATATCTCAAAGATATCGTTATTTACCGAGTTGTTTATCTGAGTTGAATCTGTTTGAGGATCTGGTTGAGAAATAATATCAGCCAAGTCGTCAAATAAGTTTTGAGTAGCACTTCTTGTGTTGTAGTGTCGAGATATTGCCCCCCTACCTATACCACGTTTAGCTTGTTTGGGCAAAGGTTTCCCTTTTGGGGTGACCACATAAGTTCTTAACTCTCTGAGTTCACAAGGGAGTTGACAGACTGGACATTGAGCAGATGTTGACAACTGAGCCTCTATACAATTCCTATGGAAAATATGATTGCACTGACTTAACAGTAGACAATCTTGACCCTCGCTAATAGACTGACTGCAAACCTTACAATCAGGTAATGTCGTATTAGATGAAGCCGTAGGTTGACCATTTGGCCCAACAGGTTGTTGTTCAGCCATTTCCGTAAATCAATATGAACAATCAATTATCAATTATATATATCAAGAAAATTTTCAAAACGACGCCCAATCTAACGTTGTAATCAGATAAAAAAACAGCAAGAAATTCTATTAAAGATAATGTAAAAATATCTTTATGAAAAATTGTTTCTCGTGTAGAAAATAGTAAAAATGATATAAACAAATATATATTTATATTAGGGTGTTATGACGTATGTCAATATACACTCCACGTCAGTAGAATAGAACACCTACATTTTTGTTAATGTTAGCTTATTTATCCCAACACGAATAAATCTGCGTTTTTAATCTTGTGGGGATTTAAAGTCTATGATGTTCCGTATCAAACACAGAAAAAATTATGTTTCCAGCTCTTCGCGAAATGATTTTCTGATCATTTTTCCGACAGTACTATGAAAAATAGGCATTTATTTTTGGTCATCAGGATAGAACAGTCACTATATTTTCGCGAATTTTTGAGATATTAACGCCGAATTTTCTTTCAGTCGATAAAGCAAGGCTTTCTAATCTTTTTTACCAAAGAAAACCTATAAATTATTCCGCGGACACCGAAATAACAGCGTAAAAGGGTTTCAATTGACAGATATTTGGAACATCTAGTAATATCAATAGTAGTCGCGCAGTTATGTCATATTTCTTCACAATAATATAGAATATGACACAGGCAACCTCGACGGATACAATCGAGTGCTTCGGATGCTGATAGGATGGAACATTTTCAAAATAATTATGAAAAACGTCAAAATTTCTTATAAAAACCTTAATGTTTTCTTCAATAAAATGTTTTTTCCGCGAAAAAGTCTGCCGTTTAAATGTTTGGAAATATGCTCCAGATTTGGAGGAAGATAGTCTGATACAAAAACAACCGTTATTTGAATACACTGAGGAAAATTTTAATACTTTTTAAAACAACATACGAAACCTAAAACCTCAATTTCCATGACTGTGTTTTCCCGCGAAAACGGGGCTTTTACATTTGCGAGTTCAGTTAAAGAAACAACTAATTCGTAAAATCCGGTATAGATAGCATAACCTGGTCCATTTATATTGGAGCATAACACTGTTGAGAACAGTCGCGGACACCGAAAAAAGAACACATATAAAACTCGAAGTCCAAAGGGTGTGTTCAATTTGAAAAATGTGCTAAAATTTCCTCAGTGTATTCAAATAACGGTTGTTTTTGTATCAGACTATCTTCCTCCAAATCTGGAGCATATTTCCAAACCTTTAAACGGCAGACTTTTTCGCGGAAAAAACATTTTATTGAAGAAAACATTAAGGTTTTTATAAGAAATTTTGACGTTTTTCATAATTATTTTGAAAATGTTCCATCCTATCAGCATCCGAAGCACTCGATTGTATCCGTCGAGGTTGCCTGTGTCATATTCTATATTATTGTGAAGAAATATGACATAACTGCGCGACTACTATTGATATTACTAGATGTTCCAAATATCTGTCAATTGAAACCCTGTTATTTCGGTGTCCGCGGAATAATTTATAGGTTTTCTTTGGTAAAAAAGATTAGAAAGCCTTGCTTTATCGACTGAAAGAAAATTCGGCGTTAATATCTCAAAACTTCGCGAAAATAATGTAACTGTTCTATCCTGATGACCAAAAATAAATGCCTATTTTTCGTAGTACTATCGGAAAATTGATCAGAAAATCATTTCGCGAAGAGCTGGAAACATAATTTTTTCTGTGTTTGATACGGAACATCATAGACTTTAAATCCCCACAAGATTAAAAACGCAGATTTATTCGTGTTGGGATAAATAAGCTAACATTAACAAAAATGTAGGTGTTCTATTCTACTGATGTGGAGTGTATATCAAAATATTTGACTTAGCATAAAAGCAAATGTTTCCCAAAAGAAAAAAATTTCAAATATGTAAATTGACGTATCCTATGAGGTAATAAATTGGAGTGGAAAATAGCTTGCGATTAATACAACTGGAAAAAAATCTGGTCTATTAAGTTTTGGATGCTTCCTAAATTTCGTTTACATCTAACACACCGGCATTTAGTTAAATAATCCTATAACTTTAACTCTCACCTTTTTTCTGGAGGTCATTAGACCGCTTATAGCAGTTCTAACGAAATTCCATCCTTCTAAAGGTTGCTCATATCTAAGTCAGAAATAAAGGAAATTTTACGCCACATACTAAAACATGCGAAAGTCCAAAATTCATTCTTATTAAAGAAAACTATAGAAATAGAAAGCATTGTAGTTATGTCCTCGGTCATCTAATTTGAAGTAAACCTCACATTGATGAAAATCCAGAAGGATACTATCAATTATTCTAAATCTAAATATCCTAACCTAAGAAAAAATTCATAACTTCCTATATAATGAAATTTATACAAAGCAATCGGGAAAAGAGCCAGGATTCAAGCTAGAATCTCTAGGCCCCACGTTGGGCGCCAAATACTGTAATGTACACGAATTGATTTTTGATCAAATGCATTTTTTTCATTAAATTGAAGCATCTGAGCATTTGTTTATGAGAAGGACTGCGGGAGCCTTTGAATTGGAAGCTGCAGTCGGAATGGGGGGTTCTTGTCCTTCTATATTCAAATGCATGTCTTGTCACAGATATTAATGTAGACTCCCTTAAAAAAAAAAACAACAACGTATAAATAAAACTGAAATGTGGACCAAGTAAGACAATAAAGAAACTGAATAAATTGAAATTGAAAACCCCATAAAAAAATCTAGAAAAAATTAAATTTGAACAGCTAATGTGGTTGTCTTAATCGCATGCTGCAAGAACATTCGTGCCTCTCAGATGTTATGAGAAGCAGCCTCTAAACCCTCACCTGCCTATGTCCAAAAATGGCAAATTTTTCATTGGACCCCGAATATGACTCACCTCCAAACTATATAGACATCCCTACATAAGATAACGTCTGGTGATAAATTAGAAATTCATATTGAATTCAATGACCGTGTTTATTCACATGATAAATAATTTTTACGCTATTTGTAGGTATATATAAAATGTAAATATATATAAAATATGGATAAAGAATTGAATAAATTCACTTCAAATTAATTACTTTATATATACAGGTATAAATATATCTACACAAATTAAATATTGTGGCCCTTAAGGGGTTAATCAATGTTTTGAGATTTGGAATTGATGATTATTAGTAAAATTAAGAGATGTATGAAAAAAATACAATTTTAAAGCTCAATGTGAACTCTCATTTTGTTTAAGATAAAAAAAGAGATTACATTTTAATTATGTCTCTTATATACATGTCTATCTTTCTCACAACAAACAACATTTTTTATTATTGAGGTACTCACTCACTTACTATGCTCTCCGTATTGTTGAAGGCCTTCTCCAATAGTTCGATGCTGGTTCAATTATCTGTGAAATTATTAGGTATGTATGTTGGTTGTGATGATTTTATCTCATGCGATAAATTTAAAAAATCTACTCTATACCAATAGAAATGATAATGATTAAAAAAAATGAAATACATTTACTGCAGAATGATATACACTTAACGAAAATTTGTGTTCATTTAGGAAAGGAAATGTTGTATTGCCATTGCAATTTTTGGGTCACTTTAAAATAGTTTAAGTATAATAGGAAAACACAATTGTAATCATTGAATGTATATCATACGCACATTGACATACGTATATAGTTATGAATTATACTTATTTGCATTGCTTGTACAATGTAATTAGTACGCTGAACAATTTGGATATTCTGGCTAATCTATGAGGGCATAGATTTCATAATTTTGCAATATAGAGTCTTCATGTGAATTCAGATTCACTTAGATTGTTTTCTCATCAATCTTTTGCACGATTCCATAAACAGATGGGAGTGATTATGAAAGTTATCTTCAACACTAATTATGAATTTCGCATAGGACCAAACAACAGCTGTATACTTCAGATTTCCATTAGCAGATTCCAATCTTCAATTGCACAATACAGTCTTCAGTACTTCCAAAATAGATTCAGGTGGGGTATTGGGTACGTATAGATGGGGACGCAATGTATAGACAATGGGCAGCAAATAATAATCTCCAAATATACGACGGGATATGACGCCGTTGGATTCACCAAAGATCGTTTTGGTACTTCTAGAGTGGACGTCAGAAGGGAACCCTCAAATTATATTTAATATTGCGAAGGACTTCTTAAAATTTATTGTTCTGGGCCACACATCAGTGGTCAAAGTTATTGTCTCCTGGATCCCACGGCTATCCGGCGGTTTAGGGAGATCACCCAAACGACCAGTTTCGCACCAAAATGATTGTTGGACACAATGTTTGAAGCAATACGATGTGTAATCTTTAGATAAGCCAATTACCCTGTGGGTAAAATGGTCTTGAGTAGATTGGTCGCTTTCGAAATGACGAATTGTAGGAATTTGGGTTTCTCAATATGCTTCGGAGAATGATGCAATCGTTTCATGTGGGCACGCCGAACTTCCGGAGTGTCTGATTTTTTGGTGGCCACAGAACAAATTCAATAATTGCCTAGAATATTTCACAATTGTTACACTTTCACACCTTATATTCGAAATTGATTTTTTTACCTTGAATAATTTGATGGGTGAATGCAAATATAGTTGTGGAGGAAAATTTTTCTCACTTTGAAATAAAATTGCCAATCGGATGGAAAAAATAATTATGGATTTTTTGTCCAATTTAAAGGTCTAATCACGTCCAAGATTTTTGATGGAAAGGAAGATTAATTTTCTTGAAAAAGCAATCAATATTAAGTTAGATGCAGCGAAAATGCAGACAAAGGGAAGGAAAAAAATCGTAGTTATCGAAGTTGAAAGAATGCTGCCAATGGTGTATAGGGTGTTATCGTGATTTATATATAAATTCTTCTATAGAAAATAAAATGAGGTATTTTGAACAAAATTCACCAGCAAATTTCGAATATCTACTTAAAAAAATTATTTAAAGTGTATTTTGGGAAATATGAGCTATTTAAGTTCTGATAGGCACTGTGAATTTGACCTAGCGGAGATATAAACCATTCATCTGCAGCTGTGGTGAATATAGTGCAGGAGCCAGCAACGAAGAGCAATAGAAATTTATGAATGAAATGTCCATGAGAATCAAAACAAAAACAAATTAAAAGAAGACTGAAACAAAAATATTGTGATTTGGAAATGAAGTTAAAGAAAATAATATTAGCTCTCGACACTTTAGTGAGTAAATAAAAAAAAGAAAAATATAGAATATTGTTTCAGTATTAATTGTCTTCTTAGTTTGGTTTCGGTGATGATGGAGTGAACTACTACGGATGAAATGTGAAAACAGAGTTCTAATCAAAAGTCGATGGTGGCCATAGTTGACATGGATGTATGTAGTTCTAGGGAGGTGTCCGTCTGCTGATATAGATAAGGGGAATTCTAAATCAAAAGCGGATTATTTTAACCATTTAAGATTATGTGTTATGAATGTTTGAGGACGTTGAGTGGTTCAAGCGATTTGCCCAATATAAGGGGTAAAGATTACCAGGCACGTAAATAAAGATCAGTGCACTCTTTTGGATGTGTGTACCGCCCATGCTTGTCTTTTCAATAAAAGAACGACAGAAATGTTTTAGTGAATTTAATGGAGGCAGATTCTCTGTGCAGATACTATCTACGTATGCAAGGTTATCATCCAAAATTTATTTGCGGACCAATAAATATAAGCGTACACCTATTTACTAGAGTGTGTTGGTTGAAAGCATTTTTTATAGCTATTTTGTTTATGGAATTTTATAAAGTTTTTATCCAAAGCATATATGGTAAAAAGGAGCACTTTATGACCAAATGAAGTAACCCTAAATGTAGTCATTGATTTTGTTTAAAACGTCCATCACACTTGTCCGGAATGTCACTTCCAGGAATTAAGAAGATATAAGCTGTATATTAAATATTTTCACAACTTTCACACAAAAGTTTTGTCCATTTAACCCTCTAAATATTATCCGATCGCCATCTCAAATTGCAAGCTACTCTTTTGTGATATACTCTTACCTTATTTAAAATTACGCGTTGATCGGACTATTATTGAGACCTACAGAGCCGCTAGAAAATTGGATAAATATTATGTTTTTGGTCCATTTCACCCGCTAAATATTTCACGATCATCACCAATAAGAATAGGGATCTATTCTGATCTGAACCCGACCTCCATATAAAATTTCGTGACGATCGGTCCATAATTCCGGCCTGGAGCGTGTTTACAATTTATAATGGACAGACGGACGGACGGACGGACACACATCTCAAAATCGCTTTATCTCGTCGAGATATGAAGATTGGTATACCACATTGGGGGTCTCCGACGAATATTTCGCGGTGTTACATGAATTTTTACCAAAACAAACTTATAATACCCTTTTCCACATTGTGGTATAGGGTATAATTATTATGATGTATGGGAAAAACATTTTAATATTGAAGGTATTTTCAAAAATTGCAAGAACATATGGTCTGATTTACACAAATTTGCGTACACGTTGTGACAACACTAATACGTACCAAATTCTCTCTCCCTCTCCCTCTCTACAAATTCCAGTTTTAACAACTGACTTCATAATCTCTGAATCAAAGATCTTTCTTAATCATTGGGAAGCAATTTAAAGGATTCGAAGAGTTATCTCTGAAGGCATTACTGTCATTAAGATAATTTCTTCTTTTACAGATCTTGTTGTAGATTGTGTTCATAATTTTTCAAGACTTCGAGCTACATATGGACGAATTGAGTTAAGCTTAGCATTGGAGAATGAAGAGTTCGGTTTGTGTGTTGGCCGATGCGGCAAACGGGCAGATACCTAAATAACCCAGTACCGGTGGGTGTCCGTGATTTGAAAACACCATCTGTCTTCAACCAGTGGTCGTGGTCGTTCTCCCTCACATGGGGGGACTTGTCATTTGTTGTCGATGATAATGCTTGCAGCACACTGACTATGGAAAAATAAAGGGAGGAGGACACTTGTTGAGTATTTTTCCCTTTACTGGTCAAGTAAAAAGAAAAACAAAGTAATTTTTCTTTTATAACCAAAAAGGGCTGCACAGAGATTTATTTATTATACCCTATACCACAATGTAGAAAAGGGTATTATAAGTTTGTTTTGGTAAAAATTCATGTAACACCGCGAAATATTCGTCGGAGACCCCCGATGTGGTATATCAATCTTCATATCTCGACGAGATAAAGCGATTTTGAGATGTGTGTCCGTCCGTCCGTCTGTCCATTATAAATTGTAAACACGCTCCAGGCCGCAATTATGGACCGATCGTCACGAAATGTTGTATGGAGGTCGGGTTCAGATCAGAATAGATCCCTATTCTTATTGGTGAAGATCGTGAAATATTTAGTGGGTGAAATGGACCAAAACATAATATTTATCCAATTTTCTAGCGGCTCTGTAGGTCTCAACAATAGTCCGATCAACGCGTAATTTTAAATAAGGTAAGAGTATATCACAAAGGAGAAGCTTGCAATTGAAGATGGCGATCGGATAATATTTAGAGGGCTAAATGGACCAAAACTTTTGTGTGAAAATTGTGAAATTTTTAATATACAGCTTATATCTTAATTCCTGGAAGTGACATTCCAGACAAGTGAGATATACTTGAAAGTGGAACGCTTGACCTTTCAATAGATGCCAATTATGTTGGTGTGCATGATCAGATAACAGAGTACAGCCTAATATATTCCATTATTTGTTTGTAGTGTAATAATAAACTCGCTAGAAGTCGCTATTATACATCAATAGTCACGATATTTTGCACCGGGTAAGAATATAGGTCGAAAAAGATGCCTACAATTTTGAATGATTATCTGATATTCTTTAGCGGGTGAAATGGACAATTACTTTTGTATGAAAAATATAAAAATTTTATTTTTTGTCGATATTTTAATTCCTTGAGGACATATATATTTCGCAAAGTAGCCTACATCTGGAAAAAACTACTGACCTTTCCTCTGATCTAAATTGCAATAAAGTGTGTAACGGGCCTACTGCCTAATATATAATGGGTTCTGTATAGAGAACCACATTTTTATACCATGCTACGTATTTTCTCTCCAAAAGTTTATGTAACACCACGAAATATTCGTCCTAGACCCCTTATTTGGTATGCCAAAATTCATATCTCGACGAGATAAAGCGATTTAGCGATTTAAAAATTGTAAACATGCTTAAGGCCGCAAATATGGATCGATTGTAACGAATTTTTTAAGGAGGTTGGGTTCGGGCCAGAATAGAAATGATTAGTTTTTGGTGATGATCGTGAAATGTTCAGGGGATGGTTTTTTATGGCACCACACGGTGCTCTTGAAACAAATTTAAATGGAAGATGCTTACACCTGGAAAGTTTTTGCGAATTCTGAAACTACAATGTTGATAGATGAGAAAAATTAAAAAACAAAAAAAAAAAAAAAATAAACCGCGATTCAAGTTTACATTTTAAGGAATTTTTTTTATTTTTCACGAGTTTGCTTGGAACTCGCAAGATCTACTGAAATGGGACTAATGAAAATATTGTAGCTATGAAAATTCTCTACAAGATTGGTTTTCGCAATTTTTTCCAAGGGGAATTTGAAATAAATTCCAACAATACTCACTCACAGGCAATTGTGGTGATGTTTTTTCAACTTAAAGAACTCGATGAGTTCTTAGATGACACGTGCTGATAGTTGTTTGCAAATATTGTTGTTCTGATGTTTTTTGGGAAAGCCCGAAAGTGAGTGTGATTGTCATTTATTGGAGAATACTAGACACTTAAAGAGTTCGGTTTTTCGCTAAAAAAGGCATCATTTCAAAAGGCTGTAATGTTGTTGTGTAATAATTATACCCTACACACCATGTGAAAAGGGTATTATAAGTTTGTTTTTCCGAAATTTCATGTAACACCGCGAAATATTTTTCGGAGACCCCACATGTTGTATACCAAAATTCATATCTCGACGAGATAAAGCGATTTTGATATGTATGTCCGTCCGTCCGTCCATTAAAAATTGTACGCACGCTACAGGCCGCAATTATGGACCAATCTTCACGAAACTTTGTATGGAGGTCTGTATCAGACCAGAATAGACCCCTATAGTTTTAGTGATGATCCTGAAATATTTAGGGGATGAAATGGACCAAAAACAAAATTTTTATCCGATTTATCAGATAGTATTTTGCTGGTGAAATTTAACATAACTTTTGTGGGAAAAATATCCTAATTTAATTTTTGGAAGATATCTTCATTTCTGGGGGGACATATTCCGTCAAATTACGAATACGAAACTTGAAAACCAATCTTTGGCCAGACCCTTGATGCAAGTTACATCAATGTAGCGGTTAGATAACGGACCTTTATTGTTTTGGCTTATTTGTAAGAAAATAGATTAACCTTGCATGTTAAAAAATGTTGCAATCATGAAAGACAATTTTCTAAGTCATGATAGAGAAATTCCCAGTTTTTAAATTGAGGTAAATTACAATGATGTACGGGGTCTTGAGATTTTTGTGCCGCTTTGAGGAAAAGTAATATTATACCTCGAAATATTGGTCGGTTCCGTAAAATTCGCCGAAAGCTATTATAAAGGTCTTTTGATATTTTTTCTTAATACACATTTTATTTTTTAAGATGCAATCCGTCTATCCATTATAA
The DNA here is from genome assembly GCF_047663935.1 of Musca autumnalis. NCBI lineage: Eukaryota > Metazoa > Arthropoda > Insecta > Diptera > Muscidae > Musca > Musca autumnalis. The sequence continues at coordinate 147,640,430 of NW_027412088.1, read as the reverse complement.
AATAAGAAAAAATGCCATCTAACGTGTCCAGTAATGGCGCTATATCATTGGATGGTTTTGAAAAATCGATGTCGGATTTTTTTAGGATATATATATATATATATGTGTGTATATATAATTGTTCCACAAACATCCCAGGCGGGACAGGGGAGACTTCTCTCATATCAATCAGCGCACCCCGATTCATATTAGCTCAATGATATGGGACCTACTGTTTATCGCCGAGTCCGAACAGCGTGTCTAAGACACCACTTATAGAGAAGTTGTACAAGGCTGAAATACTCAGGAAATGTCGCCAACATTACTGAGGGGTATTTTGCCACCGTTGAAAAGTGTTTGATGTTGACTGGCCGGGGAATCGAACCCACGACCTTCAGCGTGCAAGGCGTGCATACCATTGCACCACGGTGGCTACATATTCCTAAAATGATTAGTTTTGTTGGATTTTTAGGTAGCCAAAGTATGATCACAAATGGCAGATGATAACACGTGTCACTGGGGTCTCAAAATTTCCATATTAATTCCAAAGGTGAAATTACACGAAATTGCTCTAAAGGCCACATATCTTGTCCAATCGATGAGAATTTTTCATTGCAGTGGCTAGAAAACGAACCCTACAAAGATTTTGATATTGCTCCAATAGTATATTTGATTACTTTTAGGTAATTTGGGCCCTATGATATAATTACGGCCATTGAAGTAATTTCGTGACAATTCACCTTTGGCCCCATACAAATTACTGTGGAAATTTTGAGGCACCAGTGGCACGTGTTAACATATTCCAATTGTTCTCAAACCTTGATAACACTGTGCAACATTTTTAAGGTGATCTTGTGCAAACAATTCGAACTGAGGATTTTTTGAAAGTACAGACCCAAACTACAAGAAACCCTAGTTTGGCTTTGTTGTGTCAGATCCAGCTCTGACTTTATGGTCCCATCTAAACATGGTTAAATATTGAGTTTTTAAAGAAATTCGGGGCTATATCCCTGAAACCAATTCTGACCTCTGAAGCAAATTTGTAGACAAGGACAAGAATAAAATATTTGGAGAAAGAATGAACTCGAAAAACTAAATTTATTGCCTCAAATTTCAAAATATATGCAAAAATTCCACAATTTTTATACATTTCTCACCGTATCTCCAAAACCGTTAATTTTTTCTGAATATTTTCTTTTGGAAAAATATTCCCTAGAATGTAATACACAACTCTTCAGAACATGTCATTGTTGTAAAAGGCCGTTGTTTTCAGTACTTTATTCAACGACGATTTAATAAAAATGTCAATAATGTAGTGAAATACGAAATGCGAGAATAAACCCTTGGTGTGAACTGTGTTTGAAATACGTGTTGTAAAAGATATGATGCAAAATACCGCTGAAACAACATGAAGTTAGCATTTTAGAGTTTCAGAATGTTCTAAAGAATTGTTGAGAACTTTATTTGGAAGATTTTTGCAAAAGGTTACTTGGTTCAACTCCCAATAGTTTAGCCGATACCGACCAGAATTTCAGCAATTATGTTAAATTTTCTATATTTTATAGATTTTGATGCCCTAGATAGAGTTTTTCTTATGTGGTTTTTTCAAAATGTATGTTCTACTAGTTCAGGGCTACAATATTGCTAAATACAGCAAGGTCAATTCCTTTTCGTTTCTGAGATAAAGGCCTGATAAATGCAAAAAAGTGTAGATTTAGCCCGGTTTAGATGAGGCCATAAAATCCGAACTGGATCTGACAGGACAAAACCCTACTAGGGTTTTTGTAGTCTCAATATGTACTTTCAAAATATGCATACTAGAAGTTGTTTGCATTTTCAGTGTTGCATAGTGTAACCTTAAAATCCAATTAAACTAATAATATTATAGGGTCTCGCCTAAAAATCCGACATCTATTTTTCCCTTTGAATTAAAACCAGTATATGTATCATGTATGTATGGCCGGACGCGTAAGATATGTATCAATCATATAAAATAAATTCCACGGAAAACGAGTACCCAGGGATAGTGGTGTATGGTATCACATGTTCAACCCCGTCCGACTATAGCCCTCGCTTACTTGTTGTTGTTGTGGTTGTTGAAAATGATTATTTTTATGAACAACTCTAAAGACTTCAATCACAACTCAGCCTTCGGGATCAGGCAGCGGCTTAGACTCCGAATCCGATATGGACACAATCGAAACAAAGCCTGTTAGCCTCACTAGATGCAAAGAACTGTTACCTGGGGCAGAAAGGAGCACTGGGTTAATTATATCACAACCCAGCCTTCAGAGACAGCAGCTAATCATGTCTGCCGAGAGAAACTGTTTAGGCACCGAAAAAGAGCTTCCCAACAACTATTATATTGATTAAATCAAGATACAAAATAGATTGTTCCAAAAATCCCTTAGCCGTGGGTGACAGAGTGATCTCGAATATGAAAGGCAGTGGATTCTGAAAATAAATGAAGTAGAAGAAGAACTTAAGCCAAGATAGCAAAGAAGGCGAACTCCGCTATGCGGAGATCGATACCAGCAGATGTTCTAGATATGTTGTATTAATTTTGAAATTAATCCTGGACACTGCAGAACAGGAAGATGGTTATGCAGAAAGACATCGAATGAACGATGTTGGAATAAAAAAATTGGATAGTTTGGAATATTTTTAAGTTTCGAAGGCTGCTTTATAATCGATAAAATACTGGTAAGACCCTTTGGGTCTTGAAAGAGAGCCAAATCCAAAGAAAGTTGTTCATGTAAGAAGCACTTCGAAGCAAATGGTCGCCTGTTTCTTCGGCAACACTGACCGTGTGGCAACTGTACGTCTTGAAAAATGTAAGGCGGTTAATTCTGAGTGGTACTCTACAATTTGTTTGCCTCAAGTCTCCTGAGAAATTGGAAAAATGAACAAGGGAAGACATCGATACAAACCAGAGCCTGTTTGACCGGACAAAGCGTGAAATGGATGGGTCATCCGCCGTACAGCCCTGACTGAGGATCCAATAACTTCACTTGATTCCAGTACAGCAATAAAAAAAGTCATGGTCAACGATTTTCGTCGCCAGAAGATGCTGTGAAACCGTTCAACGTCCATGTTTTGGAGATGTCTCAATTGGAGTAGAATAAGTGCTTCAACTGGTTCGAGCGCATGAATAAGTGTATAAATCATGTCGAGGACTCTTAAGTAAATTGAATGGTAAATATTTGCGTTTACATTGTTAGGCCAGATTGTTATCGGGCAGCCCTCCTCCCACGTAAGTTATATTTGAAAGAGGAACTCTCGACCTTTCCATTGATACAAATTATGTTGTTGTACGTGGTCAGATAACAGAGCTACAGCCTATTTTATACATGAATACCACAGTTTCAATTGTCCAGTGTATTCATAATCAAGCTAGACGTCGTAGTTATACGAGGGCAGTTCGGAAACTTCTTAGCCTAGCACAAAAAGCGCGGTATAAACAAAAAAAGTTAAGTGTTTTGGAAGCTTCCATCTATGTTATGAACACATGTTAAATTTTGTTTCGATCTGGCAACTCCTTCATATAGAAACAGGTGTTCAAAAAAGACGCATCCGCAATTTTTTTAAAATGGAAAAATGAGAAATGCCTGCTGCCATTAAATATTTACATAAAAAAGGTTTATCGGGACAAGAAATTCATAATGATATGGTGAATGTGTTAGGTGAAAGTGCTCCTTCATATGCAACAGTAAAAAATTGGCTTGTTGAATTTAATCGTGGTCGTACAAGCATTGAAGATGAACCACGTTGTGGACGTCCAAAAGCAGCAACAACAACAGAAATTGTAGCCAAAGTGCATGATATGGTGTTAAATGATCGACGAATAAAAGTGCTAATATCATGGGCATCTCAAATGATCGAGTCCATTTAATTTTGCATGAAGAACTACAGATGAAAAAGCTTTCTGCAAGATGGGTGCCGCATTTTTTAACAATCGATCAAAAACGCACAAGAATGAACATTTCTCAAGCTTGTTTGGATCGTTTTAAGCGAAATAAAATAGATTTTAAGCGTCGTTTCATAACTGTTGATGAGACATGGATCCACCATTATACTCCAGAGACAAAAGAACAATCCAAACAATGGACTGAAGCTGGAGGAAGTGCCCCAAAGAAGGCAAAAACAATTCAATCGGCTGGTACGGTTATGGCAACGGGTTTTTTGGGACTTCAAAGGTATTTTATTGATTGACTATCTGCAAAAGGGTAAAACAATAAATTCAGAGTACTATTGCAACCTTTTGGATCAATTAAATGTACAAATTCGAGAAAAACGTCCTGGCTCAGTGACTTTTACTTGTTCCCAAATCTAAAAAAATTCCTTGCTGGCAAGCGTTTTACCTCAAATGATGATGCAATTACAGTTGTAAACCACAATTTTGAAGACCTTGAGGACAACTATTTTAATCAAGGGATAGAATTGCTAGAAAAGCGTTGGACTAAGTGTATTGAAGTTTCAGGAGATTATATTGAAAAATAAAAATATTTTTGAAAAACTAACTATTCTCTTTCATTGATAGGATAAGAAGTTTCCGAACCGCCCTCGTAGTTCAATAGTGGCAAATTTTTGCACGAGGTAATGGTTTTGGTCATGGAAAATTACAATTTTCTTGGATAATAATAGTAATATTTAGCGGGTGAAATTGGCCATAATTTTAGTGGGGCAATATTCAAATTTAGTTTTTATTTTATATTTTGAATTCTGACATTTGATTTCGACAAATTAGGAACGCGAAGCTTGAAAACTAACTCTTGTGGTAAAATAACAGAACCACTGTCGAACATGTTCCTTTATTTTTTGCAAATACTTACATATACCTCATGCTAGAAAATCTCGCAATCATTATGGAACAGTTTTTAAACCATGATAGAGAAATTTCCAGTTTTTAAATTTATGCAAATGAAGATGCTGTACAAGATCTGAAGTTTGTGTGCCACCTTTGGAAAAAAGCTATGAAATACATCGAAATATTGGTCTTTTGGTACGACAAAATATGTGCCTAATGGAAATAGCGGTTTTAAACCCCAAGTATGTTTGGAGGAAATTCGTTTCTGACTATTTGTAGTCGATTAGGCCTGTCCGTTTGTCTGGTGCGCACAATAAATTTCGAACGGTTTAACTGATTCGAACCAAATTTTGAACTTATTAATTTTTGGTCAAACTTAGTTTAAGTTCAACGATGGGATATATCGGCCTATACTTTCAGTTTCCTCACCGACAAAAGTTAAAAAATTTTCTATAAAATGGTGTGAACGATAACTTTCGAAGAGAGCAACCAATTGGGCCCAAATTAGCACATCTAGATATAGATCGGTTTCGAATATAGACTACATAAATCAACTCCTTCGAGTACCTTCCACACAAAATTTGGCGAAAGTGAACTTTAAGTGCTCCTACCGAATCGCTTTGTATTTTTTCGGCAGAAGTTTGCTTATTAAAAATTGTTGTTATATAAGTGATTTGGTATACACCCACATTACGGTAACTACAGATTGTGATACAAAATCAATGTATTGTACATATATACGGTATAATTATGGTGTTTGCTTATTGTTTTTTTTTTTGTCATAGGCTGAGGGTATATCTCCTTCAGCACAGCTGACTGGTGCTTTCTTACTTGTTCTTTGATGAATTCAGTAAAAATCACCTAAAGCTATTTTTAAATGCTTTTGGTTTTAAAACAACATATAACGTGTCGCAATAATATAAAAAAAAAAATCCCGTGGAAAACTAATGCCCAGGGCAAGTAGTAATGCTTGATCAGCCCCTTCCGACCATAGCCCTCTTTTTACTTGTTTTGTTCTTTACTTGATACGTACGTACCATTGTTGCAATAAAGAAGTGTTCCGACTCTATCTTTGTTCCTCCGATCGATCGCACATCCAATGAATTTCGATCTGGTGACAGCCGGGTGCCCCTATGCATGTTGAGATGTTTAAATTTGGTGACATCAGCCTCATACCGTTGTAAGATGTGTGTTTCATTGTGAAAACTGAATTTCCCGACTGTTGGGCCAAGGATATTCTCCTTCCTAATTTTGGCATTAAAATCGGCTAAAATAATTTTAATTTCATGGGATGGACACCGGTTGTATATTTTTTCTAAGCACTAGAAAATATGTCTTTGATTTTGTCGTCTTTATCTTCAGTAGGAGCATGGACGCAGATAAAAGCAACTTAGCTATTATTCAACTTGCACCTAGTATTTCAGTCCCTGATGTGAAACTATCGACCAGGCTAACTAACATCATAATAAGATAATTTTGATAGGGAAGAGTTACTAACCCGACGCCCAACCGAAGTTTTTATCAGTCATATTGAGTAAACGCACGGCACATATTAGCTCACATACTTTACCGCGTTTAAAGCAGATCCCATGATCACACCAGGAGATGACAGAGGGACCAAGATAAGCTGTTGTTGTTGTAGCAGCATAGAACTGGGTTGAGAGCCGCCAAGATAAGTATTGCGCTTTGCGGCTCAGGATCTTCCCAAATTATTGAACCAATATGAATTGGGGTGCCTCATTGATATGATGGAAGTCTCCATTTGGGGATGTATTTGCGAAATATATGTATTATGCAGAGCATGACTGGATATGAAATTTGTCATAGGTCGTAACATCCAACATTTTCATGAAATGGAAAACATGTTAATCTTTCTTTAAAACTCTTTCAATTTCACTAAAAAGTATTTTCTTGCTTTAATATAAATTGATTCATCTTGGACGTAATCAAATACACGTAATTAAAATGTGCCTTATTCAACATAATTCAAATGACACATCTGTTCATCACTGATTAGGTTTTAGTGCACCACGAATAAGAGAACTTAACGTAATTACAACATTCCAAACCTTTTTCACACCATCTACGACTGCAGCAGCGTAACAAAATGCTTCTGCAAAACTCTATGGGTGTCACGCACCATTTAATGTGAGTTGAACAAATTGAAATCTTTGTTATGTTCTAAAACTCGGCAGAATCCGTGGACAATCGAGGCCACGAAGAGCACGAAATAAACATTATAATCAACACTAATTCCAGGAACAGCAACCATAGCAACACAGAAAACCACCGTGAAAGTTTTACATTAACGTTGACATTAAGTGGCCGCAGCATGTCTTTGTCGTTTCCTCTCAAATGTCTAACAGAACACTAGGCTGGAGGGATTCTTTTATCGTCGGCGTTGCCTGCTTATAACTTTATCTCCCCCGTAATGCCCACTAAAGTCATTTTAAAATTTTACCCTTCCAAGAAGACGTGAGGTCACGGGAATGTAATATTGTGTAGGTGACAAAGGCAAAAATCACCCAAAGAGACACTGACACCCCATGCGGGTGTGTGTGTATGAGCATTTGGGTTAAGGTGTAAGTTCAAAGTTTCACTTTATTACATCATTTGCTTAACACCTGAAGCTTTCAAATTGTCTGTCGTATAAAAACATATAAAGTAAAGGACATTTACGAGTAAATGCATTGTTGGTCATGGTAGGTTATTCTGTGGCAATTAATGCAAATATCCTTGGGGAGTTTTCCAGAAGCTGTGATGGTTTAATTATCACCAATTCAATTAACCCACTAAAGGCCACTGGTCGTTTAAACGCCACCAAAAATGGTTGCAAAAATTGACGTAAAACTCGGATATTTTCGTATATTTTTTGTGGGTTTTTTGCATTTGGTTACAGTATTGTCAAAAACCACGGGATTGTCATTTATGAATACACCTATATTACCCTTCAAAGTTTTCGGCACTTTTAAAAGAAATCCCGATTGCAGGAAAACTACTCGTTTTAGAGAAAAAAGTTTTTTTTTTAAGAAATGCTTAAAAATTCTCAAAAAAAAATTATTTTAAGTTTTTTTCTCAAAAAAAAAAAAAAAAAAAAAATTCTCTGCGCTAAGTGGGTTAATAATAAATAAATACGTCATCTTTTTATTTCAGAATATCATAACTAATTGTTTTCATTTTTTTTAATTCAAAAGATTTTTGCAATAGAGTTTTTTGCAAAAATTCAGCGCTATGAGATATTTCTTGATTCGCTCGTCGGTGTTCTTTTTTCAAACCCATTGGATGATCCATAATTGTATTATGGCTTATGGATGCGAAAGAAAGTTTTGACGGCTACAACTGATAGATGTGCCCATGTATCTTGCTTCAGACAATGTTGGTAAGAATTCACTACTTACCAGCACTGCAATATCATTGACATACGTGACCGACATAGTTCACAGCTGGTTCTTAACAGCTGACAAATTTCTTACGGTACATCTCCAAAATAACATTCGAATATTCAGATTTTCGGCATCCATTCAACTCGACGGCCCGTTCATGTGCTGGATTGACTCGAATGAAAGTCCGACCAGGGGCTGCCGCCTCATCAAATTAATATTAGTTATGTTTACACCGCGGGGCGGCAATATATCCCGGAAGGCCTGCTGTGAACGTTTTGTTCCCAGAAACGATTAAAAACAATTTTAGGCAATTGAGTAATTTTGCTCCCTGTTACCTCATAACTTCTCCCAGCGTTTCTCTTACTAAATCGTCATCTTAATCATCGTTGTCGGAATACGAGACACTCCAGAAATATCCTGAACAACTACAAACGCATCTTCGTACACCTCATGATGGTCTTCAGCCTCACGGTAGTTCATCATTCCTGCTATTTTATTTATGGAATCAGTAAAGGTAGACCGCACACAGTGCTTCCGTCCATAATTTTGTAACTATAATTAAAAGATCATTTAATAAGTTTTTCTTGGTTCGAAAGGTAATATCTTAGGCATACCTTCTATTAAACTTGCATCAACCTATATCAATGTGGTTATTTTTTATTTTTATGCCTCCATATTAAAACTAATTTTGTTTTAAACAATTCAGGGTCGATGAAGCAATATCCGCCCGTCTGGCTGGTTGGCATGGAGGATAACTCTAGAACAAAGTAACCGGCTTGGGCCAAACCACTTTTCTTCAAGATTTGATCAAGTGTGATAATGGTCTTCATAGGTACACACCCTTACAATGTTTCAACATTTTTAGTTTAAGTGCGGTTGAAGGCCTACTCGTATTCTAAAAAGGTTTAAAAAACTTACCGAAGGTAGTTCAGGTAGCCCTGAGTTCAACAATTTATTGTTTTTCTAGGGCATGTCCAGGTGAGATATGAAGTCGGTTAACAGCTGCCTATTTTAGTGCAGTTCCTCTACCTAAGAAATTTAGGATTACACGCAGTTAAATCTGTCGCAGCACTGTCATTCACTTGGACTGTTGAAATGACGCTTATTGGCATATTAGTCGATGCCAAGGTTGGAAGGTATGACAACCACCTTCCAACCTAGGCATCTGAATATTGCAGCATCGTAATATATAATATAATTGTTCCACAAACATCCCAAGCGGGACAAGGGAGACTTCTCTCATATCAATGAGTGCACCCCGATTCTTATTAGTTTAATGATATGGGACCTACAGTTTATCGCCGAGTCCTTACGGCGTGTCCTAAGACATCACTTGTAGAGAAGTTTTACAAGGCTGAAAAGAGGAAATGTCGCCAACATTATTGAGGGGTATTTTGCCATCGTTGAAAAATTGATGTTGCCTAGCCGGGGAATCGAACCCACGACCTTCTGCGTGCAAGGCGGGTGTACATACCATTGCACCACGGTGGCACCCATTGCAGCATCGTAGCCCTCAAAAAAAACCCGGATCATCTTCATGAGAAGGAGAATGTCACGCCGGTTAGCCAGCACAACAAGGTGTTGTCAATGCAGAATTCGATTGTGTGCATTCCCGGCACAAACTAGTGGAAAGGCATCTCCGCTCAGGCAGTTCAACAAAGATTTTCGAAGATCACATCGGTTCATCAGCACAACAAGAATTCGGTTTGGGTACATCCCAGCCACAAATTAGTAGACAGGCTTCCCCACCCACGCAATTCGGCAAATACAGGCTATTTATGATGCGCAAACTTGCGAATACATCCAAACTCTACTATACATATTGTGATTTTTTCATCAATGTAAGAGATTGGATATGAATCTTATGACACTTAAAAAGTTACGACATTCACATTTCACTCTACACTGTCAATTGTATGCTGATCATTATGTTCTACTGCCGTCAGCACAATAAACTTGCCCTAACTTGCCACCGTGGTGCAATGGTACGCAGACCCGCCTTGTACGCTGAAGGTCGTGGGTTCGATTCCCCGGCCAGTCAACATCAAACATTTTTCGACGGTGGCAAAATACCCCTAAGTAATGTTGGCGACATTTCCTGAGTATTTCAGCCTTGTAAAACTTCTCTTCAAGTGGTGTCTTAGACACGCCGTTCGGACTCGGCAATAAAAAGTAGGTCCCTTATCATTGAGTTAATATGAATCGGGGTGCACTCATTGATATGAGAGAAATCTTCCTTGTCCCGTATGGGATGTTTGTGGAACAATTATAAACTATTAATTTGGAATTTCTGACCTCTTTTAACGCATATGTTCAATACTAAATCTCGCTACTCTTGCAAACTTTTCTCTAAAATGTTTTATCTGTAATGACCGCGTATATCTGCGAATATATAGCGGACAAAAGTCCCAACACCATTGCTAAGATTGCATAGCTTCTGCTTTCCATCACCTCCAGTGGACACTGAAAGCGAGCTAAATCTATGTATATCCATATCATATTCCAATACCATTTTTCTCGATCTAATTCAAAATAGTTTATGTAAATTATTAGGAAAAATAACACCTTTTTGATATTGACTTTTAACTATAAGGTTTATTTTGCATATTTTTCCGAGATTATTTGTATTGAAAAATTTAAGAATTTTTTGTTCGGATTTTATTAAATTCATTATGCATTTCAATTACTAAAATGATTTTAGTTGCAATTTCATAAAAATTTGCTGTAAATTTTTGTTACAAATTCTCTTTCCATCAAGTCTTCTGTAATAATTATTGACTTGTTTCCTGATTATCTTTATAAACAACACGTAAAACACAACTGCAGTCTATCAACAACTGGAAAATCAAGGCCATTATTTCTTCGTCAACGAAACAATGCTTACACAAAAAGAGTTAATTTCGTATGCATGACAGTTTAAATAGCCGACAGTCAATTCGTCGGTGTCATGCTTAAATGTTCCATACACCATTTCCCCGTTTTGAGATATTCGCATTTTAATGTTTGTGTCACAACTGCGTTGAACTAACTCCAGAATTTATTTATACTTTTGACTTGAATTATTAATAATAGTATTTAGAAAATCTCTGCAAAAATATAGAGCAATTTCTGTTGGAATATAAAAATTATATCATTTTTTTTAAAAAATAGAACTTTTGCCGATTTGTTCCACATCCACCCTTATGACACAAATGGAAAATCTTGTATATCGCATGGAACAAATTGACAAAACATTTTTCCATCTTTGATTTAATAAATTCAAACCTTGTAAATCGAAATATAGAGTTCTGATTTTTATACCCTACACCACTATGTGTGGAGGGTATTATAAGTTGGTTTTGCCCAAAAAGTTTGTAACGCATCGAAATAATGGTCGTAGACGCATACTTATATATACAAAAATGATTGTCTCGACGAGTTGAGTCGATCTGGCTATGTGCGTCCGACCGTCTGTCCATCTTAACATTGTAATAACGCTACAGGTCGCAATTTTTATCGGATTGTCACCAAATTTTGGATGTTGATGAGGGTTCCGGAGGGGAAGAAGCCTATTGATTTTGGTGATGGTCGGATAATATTTAGGGGTTGGAATGGGCAAAAAACTTATTTGAAGAAAAAGTCAACGTTTTTTTCAAAGCAAATATCTCTGCTTTCATAAGGGTTATACCATGCTAATGAAAGTAGAAAATATCACCTTTGCAACGATGTAACGTAGGTTGTCGTAGGTGGTCAAACAACGAAGATAACGCAATAGCCGCTAATAGAACCCAACTTTTCATTTTTGCGATTTTAGTAATAGTGACGAATATCACAGCTTGGGTTGGGACCTTCCAAAAGCAAAGTCTGACTATGAAAGTAGAAAATCCCACCTTTACAATGATGCAAAGTAGGTTGGCGTAGGTGACCAAATAACGGAGATATCGCAATAGTCGGTAATACATCCCATTTTTCCATTTTTTTTAATCACGCTACAGGTCGCAATTTTGATCGGATCGTTACGAAATTTTGGGGGGTTGATTGGGGTCTCACAGAGAAAGAAGCCTATTGATGCCTGGCGTACATCCCACTTTTCCATTTTTTAAGTTGTACTGACGATGTACTTAAATGTGTTTCAACAAAATTGACCTGTATTAAGGAAGACATTCAGAGCAAATGCGCTAAGCTATCCCGATTTTAATATTTTGAATTTTACCAGTCAAAAGCTTATGCACAGGGGTAGTGGTGTAGGGCTTCACATAGTCGGCCCCGACTCGACTATAGCCTTGGCTCACTTGTTTAAATGTGTTTCAATATTTGTAAGTTTTAAAAATATTAATTTCATACCTGAAGAAAAAAAGCGTTGGCGTCGAAAGGTGTATATCTCGGAACCTAGAGAAGACAGGAGAAAGCTGAAGATTCAGAAAGATCATACGCGAAAACCCTATATCCCAAAAATTCAAAAATGGCGTATGGAACACTTAAGCATGAAACCGACAAATTGTCAACTAAAGTTACTTTATGCAATTGACACATCGAGAGTGTGTTTACACTGTAGACTGTATCGTGTTTACCCTGTTTTTTCCTCATAAAAACATTATAATTGCAAAGTTTTTGTAAAATTTCTACACAAACACATCCCGCCATATATAGCTTTTTGTTGATAGGCCAAATTTGTATTAATTGTTTGCTGATTTCAATGCATTGACAAGTCGAAGTCTAGATTAATTCAATATTTATTGAATTAATTGCAACAGCATCATGGAAAAAGAAAAAAAACTTGCACCAGCAATAAAGTAGTCGCATCGAGGAAATGCCTGTATGTGAATGAACGAGGTACCAAACTAAAATATAAAATATGTACATAATAAATGAAACGTATTCGAAAAACAGTGAAACGCAACATCATTTGCACGTACGCATATCACGAGACCGGCGGTATGCTGGCAGCAGCCAGTATGCATATCATTGTGTGTGTGAACGCACGCAATGACGCCACAATGTCGCGAGTTCATATTAACTGTGGCCAAAAATAGAAGGAGTTGTCGTAGGTGCATCAATTTTGATACACGTACCTATTATTGACTTGCAATCTTCAGGACAAAAAATTGGGTTGGTCGGTCCACGTTTTGATATAGGCCCCATAGAACCGTACCTCCCGATTTTCGGTATTTTGAATTTTTTAGACACAATGACCAACCGAAAGTATTAAAATTTAGTTAGCCTCCGGCAGAGGTATCAAACATTCCAACAGAGAATTGTGGGCTTAGGTCCACGTTTTGATATAGCCCCCATACAACGGTACTCCCCGATTATCGGTATTTTGAAGATTTTAGCCTCATTATTACACCGAAATTGCTGAAATTTGGTATTTAGTCTTCGTAGTGGGCATTATACCTTCAGCTTGAAATTTGTCTGCATAGGTCCACGCCTTCATATAGCCCCCATAGGACGGTACCTCCCGATTTTCGGTATTTTGGAGGTTTTAGCCTGATTATCACACCGAAACGGCTGAAAATTGGTATTAAGTCTCCGTTGGGGGACTTATAACCTTCCACTAGAAATATGTTGGTATAGGTCCTCGTCTTCCTATAGCCCCCATAGAACCATGCCTCCTCATTTTCGGTATTTTGAGTGTTTTCGCCTCAATATCCACCCGATATGACTGAAATTTGGTGTTTAGTCTTCATATTGTTTGTGAGCATATTGAATATATCAAACTCTAGTCCTTATATATGAGAAATTTCCTTTAATTTTTTTTTTTAACGATTAGTGGTCAAAGAAACTGTAAATTTTTTGGTTCACCAAAATTTGGCTTACTGGTATCCATACGTCGTGATTTTCTTCAGATTACCATATACCAGCAATCACCTCTTTACTGTCCATAATCCATTCATCTTGTTCTCTAATACCTACGACTCCTGTACCATTACTGTTTTCGGTTTCAATAATACAAACTTTGAAAAGGATGATCATTTATATACTACAAGGCATGTCTACTTATCCTGGCAGCTGAATACTTTGAAATCCTTAAAGAATCCGTACTCGCACTCATAATTTTTTTGATATAGAATTACAGGTAGTAACCTTTAGATAGGAATAGAAAACAACAAATGCTTGCTGAACCATCGATATCTTTGGACAAGATTTATTTCCTAAGATGATGGATGACTCAATTTTGAAATATAAATTTAAATTCATCTATTCTTTTCATTAGGCTTTCGTTTATGCAATATTTTCCCCAAGTTCATTGTGACATCTTTGGAACCTCCGTGGTGGCATCGGCAGTGTACATCAATAATTTCCTATCTTTTATGAAAGTAAACATATACTGTCAAAAGCCATACAAATATTGATACAACATAAAATCCGAAGTGAAGAGTGAAAGTTAACATTATCAAACTTATATAATGAAGTTTATTTAATAAGTAAAAAATAAATTAAACAAAAAAAATTAATCAAAGTCTTGAGGTTGGCATTGGTTCCATACACGTTTCTATTTCCATAGTTCGGATCTCATCAAAAATTTTTAAGTGGTAGATAGAGATAGGTTCATTATTATTAATTCGCTTGACGTATACAAGGCCACGACTCATAACTTTGTGAATATCTTCTTCACCATAGATGTCACGGAGAAAGATACCTGCTACAGCGATTGGTTTCGATGACAACAGCAAATACGAATTCGCTGATTTTGATATTGCTCTGCAATGTTTTGTCTGTCCCTTTTACAAATTCAAACGATTTAAGGAGCGACCTTGTTCTGTGTTTGGACAACGAGGTATAAAGTTTTGACCAATAGGTTGATTCGTTCGAGAATCATCGTGGGTAGCAGGCAACCTGAAAGGTGGACAGCCTGGGCTAAATCGAGTCCAAATTGTCTGAAATGGATTTCATCCAACCATTCTTGGGGTCAGAAACCAATATTTCGATTATGCGCATATTTGATCGTATCAGAGTGCCCTCGTCTGCTTAAGAGCTGAGGGAATGAAATTTAAATATTTTGTTGACGGTGCTAATAAAATTGAATGTTTGTCCAGCGAAATAAAATTCTGAATCCCTGTCCACCATATCAGAAATATGATCAAAAATTTTGTGATATAAAGATGACAATTTTTTATTTCAACGGATTCTCTAATTCGTTCATGGAGGGTTTTTAAGATGTTAGCCACTTAGAGGGACACAGAAGAATGAAATCATCGATATTTTTTACTCACATTCTATCCTCACTTTTCACCCGAAGACTGCCAGGTCAACACTTCGCTTTTCCGGCTCAATGTAAATACATATGTATGTGAGTATTAACACACAAATCGGGCACGTACTGTTTATGTGTGTTTGTTACCAATGCGTATAAGGCTGTCAATTTTTACAATTTCTTGATTTATTACGAACAAAATGTGTCCGGTGTCCTGTGCCGTGTCCACACAGTTAGTAAACGACAGCCTGCAGATGCTTGCAATAACGAATATAATTGTGCTACTAATTGCAGCTACATATTGAACATCGAACAACGATGAGAACGACGTTGAACATGGGCGTTCAAAAACACGTCATTACAAAATGGTAAACATTGCAAATTAAGTTTTAATTACTTTTTTACTGGTGGTGTAGGTGGCTGAGGCATTGGTAGGTTGTTTCGCTGGCCGAAAGGAGGAAACCTTTGGAGCAATGTGCGTTAATTAGGATAGTAAATGCAGAAAAGTACATCAAACAAATAAGGTTGCGCGAGGAATCAGCTGCCAAGGAATCTACTCAACAGTTAACCTATAATCTGAACAACAACAAAAGAAGAAGAGCAACTCAAAAGATGAACTGTTTGTAATGGATCATCACACTTTGGAAAATATATAAGTAATAAACAATTGTCGCCATGGCGGGACAGTGGCCCAGTTCTTAAATAAAAGCAATAATTTTCTTTCAAATTAAAAATTATAAGAGAGAACAACAAAGCCAGAAAGTTACTTATCTGAACACCGTTTTTTTTACAAAAAAAAACTACTGACCATAATGGTCAGGTGGTTCAAACAAAAACACTACCAGTGTCCGAAGCACAAGTACTTGTAAAGAAGTCGACTCAGAACTTATATAGTGTTTTAGCGGAAAAACATCGAAAAATATATGTATCTATCCATTGCCCCTAAAAGTCGAGAAATAAGTATTTACGTCCTTACGTAGACCAAGATTAACTACCTATTTTGGCGAATTTTACAACAACAACAAAAATGGGTTATTAAGCAGATTTGTAATGTGTTTTGCTGCTCGGTGGTGTCATAATGACCACTGTATATGTCTGTTCGTATTTGTCCGTCGATTTCATTTGTAATTCATGGAAAGTAAACAATTTTTATTTTTGCTCGGTCTGCAATGCCGAGCCACAATGATTTATCAACGCAATATACAATTAATATTTAATAGGAGTATTCATTTTCACTTTAGTGTTAAAATATATGAGAGGGAATGGTCTATGGGGTTAAAGGTGGAGCTAAATATTGCAACCGACAGCAATGTGAACGATGCCAATAATTTACATTTTTACCAACCAAAGGGTAATTTGAACTAATTATTTTTGTAAAATTATGTACTCATGAACACACACAGAACGCGGTGTGTATGCATATGTATCTGTCCGATTACTCCATTTACACACAGTTGTAAATGTAATTTACATTGAACCTTTAAAGATATAATTGAGTGTAATTGCCATTTAAATATGTTTAAAATTTCTGGTAACAAAATACTTTGTACGCGGATGGTTCAGGATATAAATCAATTTGCTGTTGATAAAAATTTTATTTCATGCAAACATTATTCAAATTCGCCCAAGAAGAATGGAAAGTATGAAAATTAGAATAAATGTTTAAATGTATTGG
The DNA here is from genome assembly GCF_047663935.1 of Musca autumnalis. Classification (NCBI taxonomy): domain Eukaryota; kingdom Metazoa; phylum Arthropoda; class Insecta; order Diptera; family Muscidae; genus Musca; species Musca autumnalis. The sequence continues at coordinate 147,623,412 of NW_027412088.1, read as the reverse complement.
TAATAAAAGACAATTTCACATACTTTAAAACGGGAAAACTTCACCCATATTAATGAGTCCCGATTCTATAGTTAGCTCAGTGATATGGTGTTCAAGGCCGGAATGCTGATCATTGCACCAAGTTGACAGCAAAATAAGTTAGAGGTACGGTGTCATTACGTTCAGACTTTAGACTAACGTGCCACAAGTAAGGACAATCGGAAGAGTGGTGCAAATACCAACAAAACATGTGATCACATAGCCAATCCCTTCAAACACTCTACTAGAGCCTTTGTGCCGCCTGTTCTCGCAAACGAAACTCAAGCGAACGATCATGGATATTACACACTAATTCGTTTAGTAGGAGAAATACCACCAACATATCTGTAAGAACCATCTGGAAATGTTGGAGAATAGAGTCTACAGACATCATTGTTGTAATGGCGGACAAGGCAATAAAGATGGTAACGGGTGAGTCCATATTGGCCAAGGGTTGCACACACAGATTTCTAAGAGGTTTATGGTCGTATTTAGACGTTTCTGAGTGCCACGCTTTTTAAGAAAATCCTGTCAACATCATTTCTAAGAGTTTTACGGTCGCATTTAGACGATTCTGAGTGCCAAGCTTTTTAAGAAATTACTGTCAGCATCAGGACTTTGAAGAAGTAAACAAAATAAATATTAATCTCCCAGGAGGTCACAGCATATGTCAATTCGTCTCCCAACTGTGGTATGCTCCACGTGTCTGGGAGAGAGCAATTCATATTTAGACAGTGTTTCAGAAACCTCTACTGAAGAGTTAATCGTAAAGGAGAATGCGATATTAGTTTTGCCTCATCGAAATATTGATTTTGGAACAGGGTTTGAAGTTAATTTAGGACCGTCTGTATAAGTGTCACTTTAACTCTCGAACGGATGAAGCGATTTTGTCCAAACATTGCTCCACTTACTATTTTGGCCAAACATAAATCAAGTACGAATATGGGTAACATCGGCCAAGTCTTGGGGTATCTCTCCCACAAAATGTCAAACCTTTGGGTATATATCATACAAAATTTCAAAGTTTTTGCTACAATAGTGCAGGTGATAACTCTCTAAGAGAGTAACCGCTTTAGCGCAAGTTGTTCTAAGAAACAGATCAGGTACGAATATTCGCTATACCGGTCCACTCCTTCAATACCCCCTAAAAACTTTTTGCCCAAATTGCAAACTCTCAAAGGGAATACCGGATTTGGTCCAAAATTTGCACATCGTAATATCTCTTCTTTCGGGTAACTCCCACACAAAAATTCAAAATATTTCATAAAAATACGGTTTAAGGTCTAGACTGCTGATCACACTTTTGGGTACTTCCAGTTAAAATCTGCTTGAATATTGTTTTTTCATCGAAGACAAGTCTATCTTCTTGAAGCCCTGAAAACTCCTACGGTGTCCAACTAAAATTGGTGGATGGCACAATAACTAGCGAAAGAATGACTAAAAAAATCATATCCATTTGTTTGACTTCTTGAATACGTCCAAAACCCCACACGGTGTGCCTTAACCAAATTTAAATGGAAGGTGCTTACACCTGGGAAGTTTTTGCAGATTCTGAAACTACAATGCTAATAGATGACAAATATCAAGAAACAAAAAAATTGCCCGAAGGGTTTTTAATTAAATCGCGATTTAAGTTCACATTTTTGGGGTTTTTTAGGTTTTCACGATTTTGCTTGGAAACCGCGTGCTCTATGTAAATGGACCTAAAAAAATGTTGTAGCTGTGAAAATTCTCCACAAGATTGACCTTTATGATATTTTCGTAGGTTTTACCGTTTTTGAGATATAGAAGTTCAAATTGAGACAATGCACTGACTGTATCGCCTCCTTATAAAACAATGTCATTACTGCAATTTCTTAAATTAAACTTATATATCTTGAAAATGGTACAATCTAGGAAAAAATAAATCATCCAAACTTGTAGAGAATTTTCACAGCTTCAACATTGTCTTTAGTTTCATTTTGATATGACTTGCGCTTTCCAAGCAAAATCTTGAAGACTTAAGATAAAAACTTAAAAATTTGAACTGAACCTCTATATTTTAAAAAAGGTGAGACCTACGAAAAAAAACCTAAGGTCAGTCTTGTAGAGAATTTTCACAGCTACAACATTTTTTTTGACTCATTTCGATACGACTTGCGGTTTCTAAGCAAAATCGTGAAAACCTTAAAAAACCCTAAAATGTTGAATTTTGATCGCGATTTATTTAAAAATCCTCCGTCGATTTTTTCTTCTTATTTTATTTTTCTTATATATGGACATTGCTGTTTCAGAATCCTCGAAATCTTCCCATGTGTAAGCGGTTTTCATCAAAAGTTAGTTAAGGCGCACTGAGCATGATATTGTTTTATAAGGAGGCGATACAGTCAGTGCATTGTCTCAATTTGAACTTCTATATCTCAAAAACGGTAAAACCCACGAAAATATCAAAAAGGTCAATCTCGTGGAGAATTTTCACATCTTGAACATTTTCTTTGGGTCCATTTACATAGGGCTCGCGGTTTCCACGCAAAATCGTGAAAACCTAAAAAAACTCTAAAAATGTGAACTTAAATCGCGATTTATTTGAAAATCCCTCCGTCGATTTTTTTGTTTCTTGATATTTATCATCTATGAGCATTGTAGTTTCAGAATCTGCAAAAACTTCCCAGGTGTAAGCACCTTCCATTTAAATTTGGTTAAGGCACACCGTGCCCACCCAACTGGTATATAAAAAGGATAATGGTTTGGCCCACTGTTTATGATATGCCAAAAATGTGCAACGAAAACATCCAATTTGTCATTTGCCATCTTCACAAAAGCTATTTATTTGTAATATCAGATTCCTAACATCACCCTTAAGTCCACCACAAGACATTTAGGTCCATCATTCTTGATACTTGTTTTTTCTACGGTTATAGAGGACTACAAATTAAGTATATTTCCTATGTTACTAAATCCACTTTATTAACGTTTAAAAAATGTTTAGCGTAACTTCACCAATTACTGAAATAGTTTAAAACCCCACTTTAGCTAATTACAATTACAACTTCCCGTCACTTTCACATCCCTTTCATTTCGTGGCAACACAGTTCAACCATCAAATCACACCATGTTGCAACACTTAACCACTTTGGTATTCATTGCAATTAATGCGACATACTCTTTAATGTTTATTGTTATTATTGCATTTATTGCCACTGGTTTGTGATTATTGTTATTCACACTCAACAGCAGCAGAAAGCAGCATCACCAGCCACTTCAATTGCAAATGTTTAGTTTTTTCTCTGCTCTAGAAATTGTTTTTGTTGAGTTTCTGTTTCGGTTTGGGTATTTTATTTTGGAGTGCTAATACACCAAGGATTATTTGAACACTTTCATTCATGACTATTCATATGGTATTTGGATTGGATTGCATTGTGCATTAAACTGTACAAATGCTCCTTTTCATTGGAGCTTCCAAACATTCTTGACTTTTTTCAGATTAAAAGTTATAGAAAGCAAATGAACGAGTAAGTATCGAATTTAATTGATCACCATTGCAAAATGTAGAAAATGGAGAGTGTAAGGGAAAAGAACAAATTAAAGTTTAATACACATTTTGGGGAAAATTTAAAGAAGAAACTATTGAAATTATGGTGTAGCTTATTTAAGTTACTGTATATTGTTGCGTATAACTACTGTCGTAAAGTATACTACAATGTTATTGCAAGGAATTCATGGTTCGAGATGGGATTTCATGAAGCACTTGGGTAGTTTCATTTGGTGCAATTTTGGCACTAAAATCGCCCGTTGAATGTGCTGTTCGAGCAGCGACCAGAGAATATGATCTAGTCGTTCCTGGTAAATCATTTCGCTTTAAACTTGAAGGGGTTTATTTAGGTATTTACTAACCCGATGTCTGACCTCGAGATGTTACCGTTTTGCTATCCCAAAACTAGGAAGTCGTAGCAGAACCTTATACATGTAGTGCGATTCTCTAACACATTTTTTCAGTTACCAACAAAAATCGGTAAAATTAAAATGCTTATAATTTCGTTAATTAACGATATTATTCGGTAAGTTAGCGACCAATAAAAAGGAGTCGTAAAATTCTACTGATAGCAACAGTGTTGTTAATTATTATTTGAACTTTTCATTCATAATTTTGCATTTTATTGTAACCGATTTTTGTCGGTAACTCAAAAAATAAGTTAGAGAATCGCACTACTGGAATCCAATAATGTACGAAGGGAACTAGAAACCTTTCTGACCTAACAATGAAAACGCGAATATTTACCATAAAAAATAGTTTTATTGTTTTCTTAAGTAAGTTCTTGGACACTTCAACAGCATATTCTGGCGACGAAAATCGTTGATCACGCCTTTTTCTTGATGTACGGGAATCAACTGAAGTCGTTGGGTTCCATGTCAAGGCTGTACGGCAGGTGACCCATCAATTCCACGTTTTGTCCGGTCAAAACGGCTCTGGTTTGAATCCATGTGTGAGAGCTCACATTGTCATAGTACACAATGATTCAAAGCCAATTCGTCAGTCATTTCGTTTGGAAATGTGATGAAAGTCCTAATCGTGCAGGCTGCTGCTCTATCTCTGCCTGCAGAACTCATTGACAATAATTGAAACGGTCTGGTCGTTTTGATATTAGAGATGTTTTAACATTCGTGAGGTCCGAAATAAAAAGTTTTTGTTATCTTTCAGATCTATTTTAAATGTCCATGGTAATTATGAAAACAGCATATACCTATGTGTGAAGTCATTCCTTTACTAAATACCCATTTTGGATAAAAGAACATTAATTTTTCTTACTACCTGCTTATTGCAACCTACTATTACAAGTGCCGGTTAATATAAAGACAATAAAAACCAATACATTTATTTAAAGGATCAATATTAATTTTAATTAAAGGGTACAGCTGACTTCAGTATTTCTACTGTTGTTATTCTTAACAATAAGGGCTCACTTATACTGGTGTCTACAAACGGAAACATCCGCACATATTTGACCCTCAGTTACAGCCTTCTTCGCTGGCTGTATCGCGGTATAACAGCATAACAGAGAAAAGCTGGTAATGGCACTTCAAGCTCCGTTCATTTGTGCGGCGAGTAGCTTTTATTGAGAGCTCTCATCCGCTTGGTCGGCCAACAGTAGTTGCTGTTTGCCGTAGTCTACTTTATAATTGTTAATCTTTGTAAAAGAGCTGAAATGAGAATGGTGAAGATGGTGCTGCTGCTGTTGTTACTGCTCTTGTTGGTGGCATTGAAGCCATTTCAACGAAGTTGAAAGTTCCAAATTAAAATGAAATGTGAATAACAAAAAATCATTTAAGTCAAGATTGCTGCGGCATTGTTAAAGGTGAATGCTAAAGCCTTTAATTACAAATATGGCGACTCGGAAAAAACAGCGAAAAGAGAATTATTTTTATCAAAATGTAAATTTTTATATTTTAAAGCTACTACTGCAAGTCTATTATGCCATATTCGGGCTAAAGTACCAACCCCCATTTATTTGCCAAATTAATTGACTCATCTCACGTATCTATCTAATACCAAGAAATCAAACATTATAGAAAAAATATACCGTAAAATAGTTTGGCTTTAATTCGCTCGAAAAAACTTCTCAAGATTGATTTTAGCCAACGCAATAGACTTTTATTGCCAATTGCACAAGTTTTCAATTTTCTTGCAACAAGAATACTTCGGAAAAAGTTCAGGAGAACAAAACAAAATCGTGCGAGTAGTAATAAAAGTGCATGAATATCCATGAAACAAATCTCCTTTTATTTCTTCAACAACTACCATCTTCAAGAAGCCACCTACAACAAATACAGTGGTATATAAAACAACAATGCCAACAGTTTAGTTGGACTTTTACACTGAAACCACTCAATCTACAAAAAAGCTAAAGCCTCCCCTTTCCTCATGGGACTGTTGTTTCACATTGGTGATGATGGTATTGCTTCTGTTTCAGTGTTTCTCTAGTAGATGTAGACGTTTGTGGTTCTTTTTTTGTCCATTTAACTGAACTACTTACCAAAGACTTATCCATGGAGGGCTGTTGAAGAAAAATTAATTTACCGACAATGCCAAAACCTTGAAATGAATGCAAAAGAATGTAAATCAGTCATGTAAATTGGGGTGATGTGACATAGCACAGACTAGCAAGGTCCAAAATATGTTTACGTCCGTTTTCCCTTTCAAGGGGACACTAAACTCTTTGTCTTTTAATTCATTTTTTAAAACATTCAACCTCAAGAACGTCAAAGATCAATAATCGCCAGATCAGACAACACAAATTTAATAATTCCCATTTCCATCTTATTTGATGACCGAATATCACACCATGGTAATTTCAACCAATGTTGGCGATACGAAGTCAGAAATATTTATTTTCCTGATGACATGTACAAACTCTGTTGGGGACAGATTCCCATTAAGGCGAGAGAGATTTACTAAAACAGTTCTTTAAACTCCCGGAGTATCCCGCTACACGGTTATAAAACTCTTTCCTGTGGTTGCATCTGCATCTGGTGACTGACTTTCACATATAAAAACTAAATCCGTTTCAGATAATTTGGCGTTGGTATAGCCATATTCGTCCGACCACCTGTTAGCACGACAAATTTTGAAGGAAGTTCCGATTGGTTCCAAACTTTGTGCAACGTAATACTTCTTCCAAACTTAGATCAATGTAATTTTATATGGTAATAGATTATAGACCTCGTGGCCATAATTATATTAGTGTTTGTGGGCACATTCCTGCCGGATCCAAAGAAACTATCTGATGAGCACCATGACAATTGAGTAATTTTACTCACTATAGCCACCTGTTTTTGGTTCATAAACTATAATTTAAATAATATTTAACTTCTTAAGTTACTTTGCTTTGCAGTTGCAGTTTAGATATATTGAGTTAGCAAAGGGAAAAGTGTTCTGGAAATCTGTATTTAATCCCCCATTTGATTTTCTATTTGCGAAAGGAGGAAATAAATCGACATAGACCAACTTGGCTTGTGTTCAGCAATCTATTATATAAAACTGAAATGAGGTTCGTACGAGAATAAAAAACTCGACCAATTTAAAACCGATTCGTTCCGCGTTTGCCTTAAAATTTTTATATTTTATTTACTGATATACTTTTTCATGCTCTCAAACCAATTGTTGAAACATTTCTTTCACTCCGATTAAGACACCTCCAAAACATGGTTTTTAATGATTTTACAGCATCTTCTGGCGATTGCTGCTATTTTTCGGGCTCATACTCAGAGTTCCATCATATGTCACCTGGATCAATCTTATAAACGACTTTTGAAGTACCACTATCGTATTTTTTCGAAATTTCTTGCACCGACCGACACGGAATCCAACGAGAAAACCCCAATTTTTGTAGACAGATGTTCATGCAATATAACATGTTAGTTGGGGAAATAAATGCCTAAGAATGCCTCTATCTCACGGTTTATACCATGGCGATCTTGCATTATTCGTTCACGCACGGCTTATTTTTTTCTGGCACAACTGCCGTTATTGGCACGACCTTCATTTTTTAACGAGTGTCGCCCACGATCGAATTCATTGATCCAGTTGTTCATAGTGCTATAGGATGGTCCTTAATCGACATTCAAAGATTTAATTTGATCTTGCCGTGATAACCCACGTCCAAAGTGATGAAAATGTTCACAAGTTAAAAATGTTCACAAGTTAATTCCATTTTTTGGCTAATTAATTTTATTAAGTCACTGTAAACAACACAACATGTGGTCGTACGTAAAACAGTACTAAGAACGGAAATGTAAAATGGCATCGATATTTCATTTCAAAAAATGGAATGCTATCGATATTATCGTTAATTTCTCAACACCATTAATTTGGAAATGAAAATGGAGAAAACTGGTTTTGTTGACATTTTGCACAAGTATTTCACAGAAATATAAAGGAGAAATAAAAAATAATTTAAAAAAATTAAGTTTCAGTGTTTTATTTAGAAATGCACTTAAAACTAAAAATTAATTTGTCACTTAGCCTCAATAAATATATTCTTTCTCATGATGGAATCTCTCAAATAAAACGCTTGCATTTAAATTATGAATGGTGGCAAAATTAAACGGCAAGCGTTTTATTTGATAGATTCCAACATGATAAAGAATATATTTATTGAGGCTAAGCGACAAATTTTTTTTTTAGTTTTAAGTGCATTTCTAAATAAAACACTGAAACTTAATTTTTTTAAATTATTTTTTATTTTTAACTTTTTTAACCCCAAATGCCAAATTTCAGTCCATTTGAGCAGAAAATGTAGATTTAAATGCTTGAAATTGGGTTGTACCGTTATATGGAGGCTATATTAAACCTTGACCTACGTCCACAATTTTTAGTGGGGAAGTTCCTGGGCCATTGAGAACTCCAAATGCCAAGTTACAGCACATTCGGGCTAAAAATGAAGACAAAATCCTCAAAATACCAAAAGTTTGGTGGTACCGTTATATGGGGCCTATAGGAAAAAATGCACCCATATTGGTTTTGGTTTCATATTCATGTATTGTCATCTAAGTTTTAGTTCGATTGGTCAACTGCAACCGTGTTAAAAATCAGTTACCAAATTTTAAAAGGGGTCAAGTTAGACACAGTAAAAACACTGTAAGAATGGACCAATATTAGTTTTGATTTCTTATTCATGTATTGTCATCCAAATCTGAAAAGTGTGCAAAGTTTAAGTACGATTGGTCAACTGCAACTGCGTGAAAAATGAGTTACCAGATTTGAAAAGCAAAATACCGGAAATCATGTGGTACCGTTATAAGGGGGCTATAGGAAACAATGGACCCATATTGGTTTTGGTTTCATATTCATGTATTGTCATCTAAATTTGAAAAGTGTGCAAAGTTTTAGTTCGATTGGTCAACTGCAACCGTGTTAAAAATCAGTTATCAGATTTAAAAAGGGGTTCAAGTTAGACACCGAAAAACACTGTAAGAATGGACCGATATTAGTTTTGATTTCATATTCATGTATTGTCATCCAAATCTGAAAAGTGTGCAAAGTTTTAGTTCGATTGGTAAACTGCGGCTGTGTTAAAAATGAGTTACCAGATTTGAACTAAACACACACCAAAGCAAGTTAAATAAAACACTGTAATCTAATATATAAAAGGCAATGTGTGTATGTTAGTATGTTTGTATGTTCCGAATAGACTCAAAAACGGCTGAATAGATTTTCTTGAAAATTTCAGATAATGTACTGGGAACACCGGTGGTGAAAATAGGCTATATATTTTTTTGAATGGTCGTCGCGGAAGTGGAATATCGCGGTCATCCCAAATTATTCAAAAATGTATTATTTCAGACAATATACCTAATTTTAGTAAGCGTGACTACAAAACCGATATAACACTGGCTTCAATATGTGGGATAACGCGGCCAAAGCCATAGTTTGGAATACAGTAAAATCCCGATAACATGAGATGTCACTATATAGAAATTTTGAAAAACCGATTGGGAAATCTTATGAAATTTTGTATGTGGAGTTGTTAGGTCTGAGAATAGGTCGTAATCAATTTTTTTATCCCGCTAAGTGTAGTGACCGGTGGTCCTCCCCACAAATTGTTTAAGAAAACCGCGAAATTCAAGATACTTTTTAATATATTGTTTACAAATTGTTTGCATTGCTATGGTAATTACTGTCTTGACCCTGAATGGTCGTTGCGGATGTGAAATATCGTGTTCATCCCAAAATTTTAAAAAATTTATTATTTCAGTTAATTAGAACGGTCGTAAGTTGTTTTTTACTGCTAAGAATAGTGACCGGTGGTCCTCCCTACAATGTTTTTAAGAGAATCAGAAATCTTTGATATTTTTGAACGTATTGTTTACAGATTGTTTTCCCTGAATGATCGCGGTCATCACAAAGTTTTCACAAATGTATTATTTCAATTAAAATACATAATTTTAGTAAGCGTGACACAAAAATGATGTGAACACTAGCTTGAACAAGTGGGATAGCGCGGTCGTGAGCTATTTTCTCCTCCAATTTTTTTTAAAGTCCATGATATTTTTGAACTTATTGTTTACAGATTGTTTGTAATACTACTGTAATTACCGTCTTGACCCTGAATGGTATTCGCGGAAGTGAAATATCGCGGTCATCACAAAATGTTCAAACATTTATTATTTCAGACAATATACATAATTTTGCGTGCCTAAAAATGCTATAAACGCTGAACACTAAACAATAAGTGGGATAGCGCGATCAACTCCACATTTTGGAATACTGTAAAATCCCGATAACTTGAGATGTCACTACCCAGAGGTTAAATCCACCAAAAATAGCGAAAATCAGGCGCCACCCTTCTATGGGAGCTATATCAAAACGAGGACGTATACTGAACATTCTCTGCAAGACTGTTTACGACCCCCAAAAGTGACTATATCTCCGAACTATCGAAAATCGGGAGGTACTGCTTTATGGGAGCTATATCAAAACGTGAACCTATAACTGTTGCATACCGAGCACAAATAAATAGGCGTGTCTTTCGGTCGATCCGAATATTTATGCTCTCCTCTTTAAATTGCCTTAACCCTCCGTCATGCACATGTTCCAATAGTCACGTACGTAGCGCATGTATCTGGCCAGATACAGTATGTATTTCAGTACATTTATACGAAAAATATGCTATTTTAGTGATAATATTATATTCTTGTATTGTTATCATGCCAGGCAGATATATATTTTCACTTTTTTTGATCTTAGTACAAGCACAACCCGTGTAAAAAATATGAGAAATAAAACAAGAAAAATTGTATTTTTGTGTTTACTCGTAATGTCAAAAAAATAACAAGAATTGGTACAAAGTTCATTTCAATTAAATTTAGTAGTTATAAAATAAGTTTTAATTAATTCTTAATTAAAAAAGTCTCACAAAGCTTCAGGTAAGCAACTAAAACATGTATAATCTGATTTCGAATATTGTAGGCATACCGGATTGGAGCAAAATGTGTGTGTATCTGGTCAGATACATGCGCTACGTATACGATGTATAGATGAAAAAATCTACATAAATTTAGATTGTTGTTGTTTTTTTTTAAGTGTTTTTTCATAAAACGATACCTTACAATATTTGTAGAGGGTACCTGGAGACTCAAACCCCTAGCTAAATCAGAAATATATTTAAATCGCAGTTGAATTTGTAAAATATCTGGCCAGATACATGTGCATGACGGAGGGTTAAAACCCAATTTTAGCCATTTCGGTGTGATAATGATGTTAAATCCTCAAAAATAGCGAAAATCAGCCGGTACCGTTCTATGGGAGCTATATCAAAACGTGGACCTATACTGACAATTCTCTGCAGTAATAATTACGACCCCAACCGAGACCAACAATCCAATATATAGCAATGTTAATTGACGTGCACCGATCATTATATGTGGGTCACAAAGTGCTTTAAACTGTCAATTTATGGTGAAGGGTATAATAAAAGAGATTTTATATCTTAAATTTGGGGGATACCATTACATGGTATTTATGTCAAAACATTGATTTATAATATGAAGTTTCTAGAGGGATGCCTAATTATGGTTGTATCAATGCTGGATAAATAACTAAAGTTTACACGGAGAACCCAAACAACGGGCCAGCAACGCGGACCGGGTCAGCTAGTAATAATAATAAAAACAATTTCTTTTTAAATGGTTTTATTTAGCTCACCCGTTTGTTTTATTTATTCTTGGGTCAAATTTAGTAATTCAAATTTGACCCTCTTCCTGTCAACCGATTAATCTGAAATTTTGTATACACTTTGGATTTTGGTGACAATACAATTATGTTTATTCATTATCATTATAAATTCAAGATGGCCGCCGCTACAAAATGGCGGATAGCGTAGGTTTTATCAATCCCACCAATATGGGTATCAAATGAAAGTGCTCAACCAGTAGAATACAATGTACTATATAAAATTAAAATCCAAGATGGCGGCCTCTACAAAATGGCGGATAACTTAGGTTTTATCAATCCCATCAACATGGGTATCAAATGAAAGGTCTCAACAATTAGAATACAATTTACTATGCAAAATTAAAATCGAAGATGGCCGCCGTTTAAATGTCCATTACTCGTGGGAACAAAATGGTAAAAAAATATAAAAAATACAACACACAAATAAAATAGAAACTTCAACACAACGTAAACGAAGGCTTCAAAAAGCGAAAGAAAAGTATAAAGCCAAACGAGCTAAAGAAAGTGAATGTGATAAAATTAGTCGATTACAGAAACGACGGGAACAATTAGTGTCAAAAACACCTGAGCAATATGAGGCCAGGTTAAAAAAGCAACGTCAGCGAAAGCAAATGACGGCGTCAGAAACGCCTGAAGAATATGAAGCCAGGTTAACAAAACAACGGGAGCGATACACACAGATGTGTGTTGCCTTTAATACTATCATGGGCTTCTACAATACATAAAATGCAGGGCAGCACTGTGGATCACGCAGTCGTATACTTAGGTGCGAAACTGTTTGAAGAAGGCCAAGCCTACGTGGCTCTTAGTAGAGTAAGATCTTTGCAGGGACTACGTATTGAGGAGTTGGACTGCAATAAACTAACGGGCAAGAACCTTGCAATAATGAAGCACTAAATGAATTAAACAGAATGCGAAATAAAAACTAAAAACTAGAAAATAAAAATAGGTAAAAAAACTTATTAAGTTAAACGGTTTTATGTTAAACATACATTGCAATGTTTAAGATAAATGTACTTAAAACGAAAAAATAATAAAATAGATACAGTCGTGGGAATTATAAACATATGCATAGACTAGACTAAAATAAAACCGTGCGGCACGTCAATTGTCTACAAATTATCGACTTAATGTGCGATAGAAGAAACGTTTAATTCGTCGTTAGGCAGTTGGCCCGCAGACGGTGAGGAAATTACTTACTATTTTCTTGCTCATGGAAATTCATAGTTATACACTCCATGTAAATAAAAGAGATGTTTCAACTAGTTTATCGTTGGACATTCACACTGCTGGCTGTCGAGGAATCGTTTCACTGCTCGTAGTTTGTCTTTAATCGACAAGGTACTACTCGCTCACCACTATGAAACCCTAAAACTCGCTTATAATCGAGCTTGCTAGCTTGTTTCCACATTCTAGCCCTACTTATCACACGTCCATCGTTGTCGGTTGAACAACTGCCTAATTATTGTGTAACATTACAAAACAAACATTTTAATCAACGATTGTAGACAATTGACGTGCCCCACGGTTTTATTTTAGTCTAGTCTATGCATATGTTTATAATTCCCACGACTGTATCTATTTTATTATTTTTTGGTTTTTAGTACATTTATCTTAAACATTGCAATGTATGTTTAACATAAAACCGTTTAACTTAAAAAGTTTTTTTTACCTATTTTATTTAATAAAAATACACAAAACTACATATTACTTTTCCAGACAGATTGTACGTGTGACTAGGCACTTACTTTCTCACATCCACAAAACGGAAAAGCCGCGACATATCTATTTATTTCAATGAATTTTAGGTTATGGGGTTTTATACCCTCAGCATTTATGCTAACGAGTGCCTCATCGAAATAATGGTTTTAGACCCCAAGTATGTTTGGACGAAATGTGTTTCAGGCAATTTGGAGTCGATTGAGCAATGTCCGTCCGTCCGTCTGGCTGGCTGGAGCGCACGATAACTCTCGAACGGATCAATTGATTCGGTCCAAAATTTGGCTTTCGTAATATTTTGTCCAAACTTAGTTTAAGTTCGAAGATGGGTTATATCGGTCCACTCCTTCCGGTACCTCCCCCACAAAAGTTCGGAAAATTTGTACGTACGATAACTCTTGAAGGATTAAACCGATTTGGTCCATACTTTGCAAATCGTGAAATGTCTACCAGACTTAGATGAGGTTTCAATATGGACTCAATCGGTCTACTCCTTCGGGTACCTCCCACACAAAATTTCGGATAAATTCAGTTTAGGACCTATTCTCGAATCGCTTTGATTTTTGTTTTAGCAACTTGTATTCACTACCCGCCCATACGACGGTACAAGTTTCATCAGGCGCAAGTCCATACTTCCTGAGAAAATAGCCTTAAAGTTGCACATAACCCCTATGACACCGTGTGAGATGGTTGGAGCGCAAGATAGCTCTCGAACGGATCTGCCGATTGGGTCCAAAATTTGTCCTTAGTAATATTTTGTCCAAACATGGTTTAAGTTCGAAGATACGCCATATCGGTCCACTCCTTCAGGTACCTCCCCCACAAAAGTTCAAAAATGTTCGGAAAAATTGTGTGTACGATAGCTCTTGAAGGGAGTGGCCGAATCGGCCCATTCTTTACACATCCTAATATATCTACCAAATATAGATCAGGTCCAAATACGGACTATATTTGTCCACTCCATCCGGTACCTCCCACACAAAATTTCGGATAAGTTCACTTTAAGACCTGCTATCGAATCACTTTGATTTCTTTTGAAGCAACTTGTATTCACTTCCTCAATTACAATTGTAAAAGTTTTTTCAGGGGCAAGTCCACACTTCATGAGCAAGCAGCCCAAAGGATGTAAAAACCCCCTATGGCACCATATGTAGTGGCTGGAGATCCACTTCCGTAATGGTCAATGACGATCCATTCCTTTAAGTATCTCCTCTGCAAAACTTTTGTTCTTTAATACTAGTCAACATTTTTGTCGTTTTATACGCTGAAAATTTTAAAACCCGCCATATACATACGTTTTTGGGAAAAAAAAATCAAAATACACAGGCTGAGGGTATATCTCTGTCGGCCAAGTCGACTGATACTTTTTTACTTGTTAATCCGATAATATCGATGGACAAAACTATCTGTCGATATTGAATTTTAAAAAATAATCGATATTATCGATAGTACCATCGATTTTGTGTCACCTCTAATATCAACCATGTAAAGATACCCGTCGATTTGTAGTATTTTGAAGTTTTTATCTACATTTTCTGCCTAACTTGGCTATGATTTTGCATTTATATTCCTAGCGGTTAAAAACATCTGTACAAAAATTGCGGACCTATGCCCATATTTGGTAATCTTTTCCGCCCAAAATTGTGGATATACATATATAATGACAACGCTTGATTTCAGCTATTTTGAAATTCGGCCTAAACTTGGAGTAATTGAGATATTGGTACTGTCGCAACAGAGCGAAAACTAATAATTTAATTTTAGTTCAAAATATTTCAGAAAGTCAGGCCCTGTCAAACATAAAACGTTCTTACTTCTCCTATCGACGGTACAAATTCTGCAGGCACAAATTTAGAATTCGAAGCTAACGAAAATGTTGTAGAGGAATTTCACTGCTACAACATTTTCTTTAGTCCCATATCAATAGGGCTTGCGGTTTCCAAAAAATCGTTAAAATCTAAAATAAATCTACAAATGTGAACTTTGACCGCGATTTATTTAATATTCCCTCCAGCGATTTTTTGGATTTGTCTCATCTACGAACATTGCTGTCTCAGAATCCGCAAAAACTTCCCAGGTGTAGGCGGCTTTCATTGAAAGTTAGTTAAAGTGTACCCTGAATGACGTTGTTTTATAAGCAGGCGATACAGTCAGTGCATTGTCCCAATTCGACCTTATATATCTCAAACATGGTGAAACCTACGAAAATGCCACTTTAATATTGTAGAGAATTTTCACTGCTACAACATTTTCTCTAATCCCATTTCGATGGGGCTTGCTGTTTTTAAGCAAAATCGTGAAACCCTAAAACGGCCCTAAAAATGTGAAATTTGAATTTGAAAATCCATCCGGCGATTTTTTGTTTTTCGATTTTTCTCATCTATGAAGAGTATAGTTTTAGAGTCCGTAAAAACTTCACAGGTGTAAGCATCTTTCATTTAAAATTAGTTAAGGCGCACCGTGCCTTTGGACATCGTAATATTTCTCTCAAATAACTCCTTTCGCAACCTCCGTCATGAATGTCCACAGTTTTCGCTATAATGTAGGACTGCTGGAGAATTGTTTTGACATTTTCATCGAAGGGAGTCCTTGCAATTCTAAATAAAACTATAATATATATAATTGTTCCACAAACATCCCATAAGGGACAAGGGAGACTTCTCTCATATCAATGAGTGCACCCCGATTCATATTAGCTCAATGATATGGGACCTACAGTTTATCGCCGAGTCCGAACGGCGAGTCTAAGACACCACTTTTGTAGAGAAGTTTTACATGCATGAAATACTCAGAAAATGTCGCCAACATTACTGAGGGGTATTTTGCCACCGTTGAAAAGTGTTTTGATGATGCGTGGCCGGGGAATCGAACCCACGACCTTCTGTGTGCAAGGCGGGTGTGCATACCATTGCACCATGGTGGCACCCACATAAAACTATGTTATATTTTTCCTGGGTTAGATCATGCTTCCTAACATTATAACCTTCTTTTGCCACAAATATCAGCCAATAAATCTACGGCCACTTTGTTCACCACTTGGCCGGCAGACTTGAGAACAATAGAGTTGAATGTCATGGTCGATGGGAGCAGAACCAGGATCAACAAGCCTATCAAGCAGGTTTAAGAAGTATCCACATGAATGCAGTCGCAGATTCAATAAACAACTATATAACATCTGCATGCGGTACTCGGAGTATATCCACCAATTATCTTAGCTGAGGAGCGTCAGCTGTCAGGACAAAGCAGAGTATTTTATATAATGTAGGACTGTTGGAGAACTGTTTTGACATTTTCATCGAAGGGAGTCCTTGTGATTCTGAATAAAACTATTTAATATTTTTCCTGGGTTAGATCATGCTTCCTAACATTACAACCCTCTTTTGCCACAAAATTTAAACACTTTTGCGCTTTAATGCCACTTCTCATGGTAATGGTTATTTCGATGTAGACTGTGTTGATTGGTACTTTCAGTGGGCGAATGAGGATCACCGTTTTGGTGTCCACAAACGCTTTAAAATTAACGCTAAAAATGTGTTTTGCCATCTACGAAACTGCTTCAACATTGTGAAATTAGAGATCTGTTCATAGTATATTTTGGTCTCCTTATGGTTTTTTATGCAGTCAGAGGATGAGGGTATTCAGCTACCGGCATAGTCGATTGATACTTTTATCTAAGAAATTTCTCTTCTTGTAATTGTTCGAAAGTTGTGAGTACACCTGTAGTAATGTATTAGACATTGTTTACATACTTCTACAGGTTTCAAAATGTTCAACCCCCGAAGTGTGGTGAGTTAAGGAATTAATTGTACAACCAACTATTGACAATTCAACAATTGTTATTTGAACAATACACCCAACCAAAAGTTCATTTGATTAGTTGGGTAGTGGATTGATTGAACATTCCTGGATCAATGAACAAGTCATCATTCAGGCTTTGTCTCGCTAGCTGGGTTCTCCTTCATCTCTTTTGGTGATAACAATACAATAACAAAGTTTATCAATAAATCGATTAAGATTGAAAGATTTTCTTAACAACAATGGCTGTTGAAGATGAAGAAATTTATCTAATTGAATAAGATTTTCAAGTGAGCCAATGTTAAGTCGATCCAAACAATCAACCTTCGTATCATAGATGATGAACAAATGCAGTTCAGGGAAGAACTTTTGTATGGTAAAGTGGCAAATGGTTCAAGTAGAGATAATGAAAATTGTTTTTAGGTTTATAAACTAAAACTTATCTGGGAAAAGTACCAATGTCCATAATTTGTGGTAAGGAAGTTTTCGGACCACTAGGAATCCTAATTACTAATTATAGCTAATGCGGTCGAAAAATGGTCAGAAATCGATGACTCACTTTCTTGAAATTCTTGCTTATGTTCAGGGATCAGCCTGCCCATTTACAATTTTATGACTCTGCACCTTCTGAAATTTTATTTTTGAGAACCAAGCAAACAATTTTTGCAAATTCTGCAATTTTGCTAAGGCATCAGATGCCGATATTGAAATGTTTTCAATTACCACATGGCCTTAATAACACTGTGCAACACTGGAAATGCAAACAAGTTCTAATGGGCATTTTCTGAAAGTACATATTGAGACTACAAAAACCTTAATTGGGTTTTGTGTTCTTAGATCGGGTTTAGATTTTATGGCCTTATCTAAACCGACCTAAAATGAGCCTTTTTTCCAGTGATCGGACCTTTATCTCTGACACTAATAGGAATTTTGCTTTTCAGTCTTCAGCAATATTGTAGCCCTAAAGTAGTAGAACTTATGTGTCAAACAGATGAAGTAGGAAAAGCTGCATTTAGCGCATCAAACTCGATAAAATATAGGAAAGTTTACATAATTTCTGAAATTCTGGTCAGTAAAAGTCTAGAGTAGATTATGTTAAGTTGTTTTGTGTAACTTTAACGGCCTATCTATTGGCTTTGTTACGAAATGAAATAAATAAATAAAAAAATAAAAATAAAAAAAATAAAAACTAAACTGTTGGGAGTTGAAACAAGTAACCATTCTAAAAATTTTCCAAATAATGTGACCATCAATTCTTCAGAACATTCTGAAACTCTAAAATGGTTATTTCACGCTGTTTAAGGGGTATTTCATAACATACCTTTTAAAAAACTTATTTCAAACAATGTTCACACGGCTGTTTATTCTCATGTTGGGGATTTCAATGAATTATTGACATATTTACCACATTGTTGTTGAAAAATTTGCTATAAACAAGGCGATATAGGCATGTTACAACAATATCATGTTCTGAAGAGTTGTGTATTACATTCCAGAGAATATTTTCCCAAAAGGTAACAATAAGAAGAATTTAATATTTTGGGAGATACGCTGCGAAATATACAAAAATTATATAATTTTTAGATATATTATAAAATTTGAGGCAATAAATGCAGTTTTTCGAGTTCACTATTCCTCCAAATATTTTCTTCTTGCTCTTATCTACAAGTTTGCTGCAGATGTCAAAACATGATTCGAATTGGTTCCAGAGATACAGCCCCGATTTGTTTTAAAAATTCGATCTTTAACCATGTTTAGAAGAGGCCATAAAAACCGAACCCGATCTAAGAAAACAAAACCCAAATATTGTTTTTGCCTATTGGTCCTCTACTTTCATAAAATTCTGGACAGAAGTTGTTTGCACGCGATTGGCTTAAAAATGTTGCACAGTGTAATTTTTTATTACTAAGAGCATCCACAGCTATTTCGACTTCCTTCACTGGGTAGACCTATGTTTTCACAGTTTTGAAGTCGACGGCGTTCTGAATCTATTCCAATACGTTCTGTTTTGATTCATGTATAGAGATTTGGTAACGTATTATCCTGTGATCCAGGAAAGAGCATTTTTCAAATACCTTCAAATTCTTTATATCAGAGGTAATTACTGTCGATAGCATATTTTACCTAATCCATGCTCTAGATGAGATAGATATATTAGCAACAACTAAACACTTCGACATCCCTAAAGTGTGCTTTTTCACTTTTTCTTGTTGTAGTTAATACTTGGCAATTACAAAGTTACTACCAATTATACGGAAGTAGATATCAGAAACAAATTCAATGTTGGGGGTCGAAACATTAGCCATCCAGAGTAAATGAGTGGGTGGGTGTCGTGTGATATACGGATATCTGCTACAATCGCTCATTTACTCAAAGAGCAGCACATCTCAAAAAATCAACTTTCGAGAAAAACGCGTTTTAAGTTGCCGATTGAAATTTGACTTCCCAACATAAAAATTTTATTACACAAAAAAAAATAAAATAACTACTTGGACCATCTTTTGCAAAGAGCTAGCCAGATATCAGTGCTAAATATCTGTGCAAGACCAAGCATGATTTAAACTGTTTTAGAGCTTCATAAACTCAAAAAACTTTTTTGATGATTTATGCCAAACTTCTAGAAAATAAGCTTTAACTCGTTGAGTTTTAGAGATATCAACTTGAAAATTTGACAGAAGATAAAGTAGAAGTAGTAGAAAAAACAGAAATTGTTAACTCAAAAAGACCATTTTTTGATTTACGCCACTCTTTGAGTAAATGAGCGATATGTTAACTGTCAGCGATCCATCTATGAGATTTAACTAATGGAATTTTGTGTAATTCCAGGAACAAGGATATGCAATGAAATTAGATCTCTATGAACGTGTGAGTATGTTCGTTAATTCATGTAAGCACGTGCGGTTTTGTGGACAAAATGTAATTTGTGTTGTTGTTTCTTTGTTTGGTTGTAAAACTTGAGAGTTTTTTATATTTTTGTAGTTGATTAAACTAATATTAGGCTTTTAAATGTATATCACGTTCATGACCATCAAAAGTTGACAACGCGTTGACATATACCAAGGTGACAGTCAGGCGGCAATAGTTTACAAATACGGTGATTAGTTTCAGTTTCACTTGCCCACTGTCACCTAGATAATGGAGAATAATAAATCGAAATTTTGTTTGAATCTTGTTGTGGGTCATGCCAGGGTTGGGGATAACTACTGAACAAGGTTATTTTTGCATGTGTTGATATTTAAGGATTTATGTAGTTAATTAAGAGCGGATTTTGGATTTAAAATAAAGTTTGCATCGAGACATATTTTTTGTTTGTTTATAATTATCGGTTCACATTCAACAGATTAAAGGTACATATTTTATAGATACATATACATACATACATATTTATAAGAAACCATTTCGCTTATAACTTTGGTTGGGATCAAAACGTTCCATAATTTGTTCCTATGGGAGAACGGACGGTTCACACCTTAGCTCTCTGCTTGTAATTGCTGGCCAGTGTTCACTTCAAATGAAAGAGTGTCCAAGATAAGCCGTGGAGTACATTAGTCGAATTTGAATACTTCATTTCCCACAAAAAGGGCATCATCGTGATATTCCTTTTAAAATTTACTTGCTAACAAGTGCGATCATTGCCCGCCATACCCAGACCAACTTCAGACGCATCGCCCTGGCTTTGCCATAAAGCCGCGAAATGGAGTGTTTATTTGTATTTGGCAAATGTAGTTGAAAATGAATGGAAATGAAGATAAAATGGATTAGTTTAAGTTGACATAAAGATGTGGTAATTTCTCTAAATGGAAGACAAATATTTAACTAAGCCTCTGTGCAGGAATTATGCCGACGACAGCTAAGTATGGCGGTATTGCGAGGCAATTGTATTCGTCCCTTCATCATGTAAAGTGTTGATGATAGTTATTTATATTTACAAGCGAAGTTGACACCTTGCGAACAAAAGAAAGGGAAAAAACATCAGTTGTTCGCTATGTGTGTTTATTTTCATTTGAATGTGGCTGGCTTGGTGTGTCCCACTTCCTTTAATCTTACAGCCGTTCTTGCAAACGGGACCAAATGCCACAGCACCTAATGTCTTTACATGATGGAAGGAACGTTGTTATATTTACAACTGTTATGAATACCACCAACACAACATCCGTTTGCATACTGAATATGAAAATTCCCTGCCAACATTTGCTATCTGTTTCTTGTCCAAT
Source organism: Musca autumnalis (assembly GCF_047663935.1). NCBI lineage: Eukaryota > Metazoa > Arthropoda > Insecta > Diptera > Muscidae > Musca > Musca autumnalis. The sequence continues at coordinate 147,601,956 of NW_027412088.1, read as the reverse complement.
GAGTCACTTGAATAAGATTGCTCAATCGAATGCGATAGTCTCATTCTTATCCAAAAAGATCATGCTCTCGGGAAGAACTGTTCCACTCATTAGATACTTTTTTGAGTGTCTAATTGGACACTTCAGAAAGTTATTAAAACGATAATATCGGTGGAGCAATGGTAAGCATGCTTGCTTTGCAATCTGAATGCCCGGGTTCGATTCCCAGGCCAGTCGACATTTTTTTTATGACAAATCTTTTTTTTTTAAACTATAAAACATTAATATAGCTAAAAACTTGATAAAAATACATAATAATAAATAAAAAAGAACAAAATTTTATTTTGATTTTCTTTTTAACTTAATTTAATTCCTTTTTATTTTATGTTTTGTTTTATTGTTGTTGTTGTTAATCCTTTGTTTGGGTTATTTTTGACTTTTTGGTTTTTTATTATTTAATTTAATTCATTATTTATATTTTTTAATTGGTTCAGGAATTGTCGCTTATATTAATTTTGTCATTTGAAAAATGTGATGTCGCCTGACCTGGTAATCGAACCCCGGACATTCTGATTGCAAAGCGAGCATGCTTACCATTGCTCCACCTGCGTATATAACCATCTGTGTACAAATGTCTTATTTGTTCAACTTACAACAATTCTAAAAATAAATGTAAGCTGTCTAATTTGTATCCAAATAAAGGATGGAAAATAGATATGTCTATCTAATTCCCATCCTTCATCTATATATATAAAAGAGTAAAGTGATGATGTTATCTACAACGCCCAGACGAAACGGCTGAAGCTAGAATTCCCAAATTTTGGGTGAGGATTAGTCTTGGGGCGAAGGTGCTCGATAAGGCTGGGTTTTTGGAAATTCGTCCTACAAGGGTGCGAAAAGCACTAAAATGTACTAAAAATGGTCAAATTTGTGTGGGGCCGACTAGGAATCAACGCCCAGACGAAACGGCTGAAGCTAGAATTCCCAAATTTTGGGTGAGGATTAGTCTTGGGGCGAAGGTGCTCGATAAGGCTGGGTTTTTGGAAATTCGTCCTACAAGCGAAAAGCACTAAAATGTACTAAAAATGGTCAAATTTGTGTGGGGGGCCGACTAAGAATCAACGCGCAGACGAAACGGCTGAAGCTAGAATTCCCAAATTTTGGGTGAGGATTAGTCTTGGAGCGAAGGTGCTCGATAAGGCTGGGTTTTTGGAAATTCGTCCTGCAAGGGTGCGAAAAGCACTAAAATGTACTAAAAATTGTCAAATTTGTGTGGCTGACCGCCTAATAATCAACGCCCAGACGAAACGGCTGAAGCTAGAAACCTGAAATTTTGTGTGAGTGTTAGTCTTGGGGCGAAGGTGCTCGATAAGGCTGGGTTTTTGGAAATTTGTCCTACAAGGGTGCGAAAAGCACTAAAATGCACTAAAAATGGTAACATTTGTGTGGCTGACTGATTAATAATCAACGCTCAGACGAAACGGCTGAAGCTAGAATCTTGAACATTTGGGTGAGGGTTAGACTTGTGGCGAAGGTGCCCGATAAGGCTGTGTTTTTGGAAATTTGTCCTAGAAGGGTGCGAAAAGTACTAAAATGTACTAAAAATTTTCTCATTTGTGTGGCTGACCGTCTTATAATCAATGCCCAGACGAAACGGATGAAGCTAGAAGCTTGAAATTTTGAGTGTAGGTTGGTGTTGGTATGTAGGCTTGAGATAAGGCTCGGTTTTTGGAAATTCGAACTGGAAGGGTACGAAAAGTACTAAATGGTACTAAATATGGTACCCTTTGTATTAGGCAAACGGGAAAAGCTAGAGATGTACCAAAGGGTTTTTGGAATTTCGACCTAGAAGTGTACGAAAAGTACTAAAAGTTATAAAATTTAGTACCAGTTGTATATTTTGAACGGCTATAGCTAGAATCTTGAAATTTGGTATGGAAATAAAGGATGGGAGGTGGTGTTTATGAAAGGAAATTCGTTCTCATGTGTACGAAAATTACTAAAGTGTACTAAATTTAGTACAATTTGGATTTGAGTGAACGGATAAAGCTGGAAACTTGAATTTTAAAATTAAGACTACTATTGAAGAGTAGGATTGAGATATGAGGGTTATTTTTGGAAATTCGTACTTATGTATACGAAAAGTACTAATTTTGGTACAATTTGGATTTGGGTGAATGGATAGAGGTGGGATCCTGAAATTTTTAATTATTATTACTGTTAGAGTATAGGATTGAAGTAGTTTTGAAAATTTGTACTTATTCGTACGAAAAGTACTAAACGGTCGTGAATTTGGATTTGGGTGAATGGATATAGGTGGAATCCTGTAATTTGGATCAAGATTACTGTTGGACTGTAGGATTGAGTTAATCTTGGAAATTCGTACCTATGGGTACGGAAAATACTAAATTTGGTACAATGGTACTAAATTTGGTACAATTTAAATTTAGGTAAACGGACAGAGCTGGAATCTTGAAATATTGAATTAAGATTTCTATTGGGCTGTAGGATTGAACAAGTTGTGGAAATTTTTACGAAAGTACTAAATGGTACTCAATTTGGATTTGGGTGCACGGATAGAGCTGGAATCCTGAAATCTGGAATTAAGGTTACTGATGGAGTGAAGGATTGAGGTAGTTTTGGAAATTCATACTTATGGGTACGGAAAGTACTAAATTTGGTACAATTGAAATTTACGTGGATCGATAGAGCTGGAATCCTGAAGTTTGGAATTATGATTACTTATGGAGTGTAGGATTGAGGTAGTTTCGGGTGATCGTACTTATGGGTCAGAAAGTACTAAATGATACTAAGTTTTGTACATTTTGGATTTGGGTAAACATATAGAGCTGGAATCCTGAAATTTATAATTAAGATTACTTATGGAGTGTAGGATGGGTATGGGTATGGAATGTACTAAATGGCACTTAATTTAGTACAATCTATATTTAGGTGAACGGATAGAGCAGGAATCCTGGAATTTCGAGTTAATGTTATTGTTGGAGTGTAGGGTTAAGGAAGTTTTGGAAATTCGTACTTATGGGCACGGAATGTGGTAAGTGGTACTAAATTGGTACAATTTATATTTGGGTGAACGGAGAGAGCTGGAATCCTGAATTTTAGATTACTGTTGGAGTGTAGGACTGAGATAGTTTTGGAAGTTCGTACTTATGGTTACGAAAAGTACTAAATGGTACTTTATTTCGTACAATTTAGTTTTAGGTGGACGGATAGGGTAGTATCCTGAAATTTGGAATTACTGTTGGAGATAGTTATTGAAATTCGTACTTTCATACGAAAAGTATTAATGGTATTATGAATAGAGATGGAATTCGGAAATTTGGTATTATAGACCCTCTTGATGTGTAGGGTTGAGATATGGATGTGGTTGTGGATATACTTACAAAATTACAAAATGGCACAGAATTTGGTTCAAACTGTTATTGTGTAAATTAGTAGAGTTGAAATTGTGAAATTCGATATTATGTGTACGTACTTATGTATACGAAAAATACTAAATTGCGGTTGGGATTATGTTTTGGATAAAAGGCAGTAGTTTTTTAACTTATACATATTATAGGTACTGAATTTGGTACCAGTTTGGCGTTGAAGGGATAAAGTGGAATTTCGAATTGTTGTTGAGAGATGGTGTTGGTGTTTAGATAAGATTTTTTTTTTTTTTTAATGCATACAAATTCTGAAATGGCTGACTTATTGATAAATACACAATGGTATTAAATTTGACGTTGGTGTAGCAATGAAGCTGGAATAATATAATTAGTGTGTGAAAAGTACAAAATTGCAATCAATTTGGTATTGGGCTAAGGAATATGTATATTATCTATTTGACAGGTTCATTTTTAGAAGTGGTCGTACAATAAATGTACTAGGAGTATTAAGTAATACTAAATATTGAAGCACTGGTATTGGGTGAATCGATAATTGAAATTTGTTGTGAGGATCACTGTTGAGATTGGATCAGAATGTTTATTAAAATCCACCTTTAAATATATGAAAGGTGAACAAGTAGAGCTAAAACTGTAACAAGCTAATGAGCTAAGGTTCTGGATTCTAAAAATTGTACTGAATAATGTTCTATTGTTTCTATGTTAACACGAATTCGGTTTCTAAATAATGTAGTAATTGTTTCACAAACATCCCAGACGGGACAAGGGAGAATTCTCTCATATCAATGAGTGCACCCCGATTCATATTAGATCAATGATATGGGACGTACTAATTATCGCCGAGTCCGAACGGCGTGCCTTACGACACCATTTGTAGAGAAGTTTTACATGGCTGAAATACTCAGTAAATGTCGCCAACATTACTGAGGGGTATTTTGCAACCGTCGAAAATTTGATGTTGCCTGACCGGGGAATCGATCGGTTTTCTACATTTTGATATCACAAATTCCAAAATTCGGACTGAAATTTAAAATGTAGGTCGCTGTTGAAGTTTAGAGGTCTTTTTTTTTGAGATTCGAACAAAACATGCACGAACAGTACTTGAAAGAAATTAAATATCAATTTAAATAACTATAAGTACATAAAAATGTTCAGTGTTCACCATATTAAATGTTTATTTGAATATTATTTCTTTTCCGCATACGAAGTAGCGGGCATTTTGCTAGTTGGGATATAAATGAGATAGCTTACATTTATTTTTAGATACATATGTTATTGTTGTTATTTGACTATCGTATTCTTTTCTAAATTGTGACGGGATACGAAACAAATGGGATAACAATGCAATTGTTATTGTATATTAGACAAATGTCGCATTTTTACAGAAAATTAGACACCAAAAAGTTCCTCATTTATAAAATTAGATAAAACTCACTTCCAATTGCTGGCAGGGATTATATGCAAAACTCAAGATGTGTTCGCAAATGAGTGTTCGTTTTTGTGTGGGTGTATGTATTTGAGTTACAGTAACGGCCCCTGCAAACATTTTTTCAAATTTTTAATCGCTTAAAGATAATCTGCGATTCGCGGGGAAGATCAATTCAATCGCGGAAGAGCGCGCCTAATGATAACCTGCGAATCGCCGACATAAAGTAACTGTGTCCGGGAAGCGAATCGCGAGGAAGAATCGCAGATTAATCATCTGGAAGATCGTCAGAAGATCAACATGTAAAGAAAAATTAAAAAAAGAATAGAACACTTGTTTTTTGTTTCTTTTATTTGTTGTTTAGTTTTCTGCTTTTGTTTTCTTTTCTGCTTTGTTATGGTTTTTAATTATTCTTTTATGTTGTGGTTATTTGTTATAGGCACTGTACTCAGTACTGTTTCCTCAGTCACTATGTTGTCTTTTGGTTAAACTTGGCAAAACCTGGACATGTGTTTGTCAATACTCATAATATTATACGTGCCATTTATATCAAAGTTCTGTAGAAAGTGTATATGAGAATTATATGCAACAAAATCAAAAATGTTAGTAACAATCATCTGTTGCTCTTCCAGAAGAGTCTTCTGTGATTCCCAACGGCGATCATTTGAAAAATGTAAGAAAAAAATGTAAACAATCACCCAATGATCGCCGTGGGGAATCACAGAAGATTAATCTAAGCGAACAATCTTCCAAAATTGAAAAAATGTTGGCAGGGGCATATTTCTTGTCTATTTTTATTTAGACAAGAAATATGCCGTTACTGTAACTCAAATACATACACCCACACACGTTGTCTTTTCACAGCAGGTTGGCACAAATTCGTGTTCGTGTGTGTCTCTCTCTTTGTTATTCCAGGGTATATGTGAAAAAGTGCAAATAGAAGTGTCGAAAATGACTCACTTAGATAAATATAATTTATAGATGTTGGTTCGTTTTCTTATTAGTTATTTGCTAATTTAATTAGCCATTGAATTCCGTTATGCCTTTAACACTCATAAATTTCTAGAGTTTATGTAGTGGAATACATACGGGATGATGTACATGTGACATTTTGTAAGCTTCTTGGCTTGTCTTTTGGCTTTTGACAATGGAAAATACAAACAAGCTAACTAAGTGTCTTGAATCCTTTCTGTAAAAACATTTCGTTTTTTGTGCCAAGTGCAAACATTTATTTGGTACACTTTCGAAAAAGAACATCAACAACGAAATTAAGAAAATTTTTTAAATTTTGAATTTAGTAAAAATCAATATTCGAACATACTTTCGCCTTGTTATACCCTCAGCATTTATGCTAACGAGGGTATATACACTTTCACACGGGCAAAATGTGCCTCATCGAAATAATGGTTTTAGACCCCAAGTATGTTTGGACGAAACGTGTTTCAGACAATTTGGAGTCGATTGAGCAATGTCCGTCCGTCTGTCTGGCTGGCTGGAGCGCACGATAACTCTCGAACGGATAAACGGATTCGGTTCAAATTTTGGCTTTCGTAATATTTTGTCCAAACTTAGTTTAAGTTCGAAAATTTATATCGGTCCACTCCTTCCGGTACATCCCCCACAAAAGTTCGAAAATATTCGGAAAATTTGTGCGCACGATAACTCTTGAAGGGAGTAACCGATTTGGTCTATACTTTGCACATCCAGAAATGTGTACCAGACTTAGATAAGGTTTCAATGTGGACCCAATTGGTCCACTCCTTCGGATACCTCCCACATAAAATTTCGGAAAAGTTCAGTTTAGGGCCATCTCTTGAGTCGCTTTGATTTTTATTTTAGCAACTTGTATTCACTGCCCCCCATACGACGATACAAGTTTCATTAGGGGCAAGTCTATACTTCTTGAGAAAATAGCATGAAAGTTGCAAAAAACCCCTATGACACCGCGTGAAGTGGTTGGAGCGCAAGATAACTCTAGAACGGATCTGCCGATTCGGTCCAACATCTTGCCTTAGTAATATTTTGTCCAAGCATAGTTTAAGTTCGAAGGTAAGACATATCGGTCCACTCCTTCAGGTACCTCCCCCACAAAAGTTCAAAAATGTTCGGAAAAATTGTTCGTATGGTAACTCTTGAAGGGAGTGGCCGAATTGGTCCATACTTTACACACCCTAATATATATCAAGTTCAAATATGGGCTATATTTGTCCACTCCATCCGGTACCTCCCACACAAAATTTCATATAAGTTCACTTTAAGACCTGATATCTAATCACTTTGATTTTTGTTGAAGCAACTTGCATTCGCTGCCTTAATTACGATGGTAAAAGTTTTTTTTCAGGGGCAAGTCCATACTTCTTGAGCAAACAGCCGAAGGGTGTAAGCACCCCATAGGCACCATATGTAGTGGCTGGAGATCCACTTCCATAATGGTCACTGTCGATCCATTCCTTTTAGTATCTCCTCCCCAAAACTTTTGATCTTTAATCCTAATCAACATTTTTGTCGGTTCAAACGCCCAAAATTTTTAAAACCCCGATCCTAATCAACATTTTTGTCGGTTCAAACGCCCAAAATTTTTAAAACCCCGTAAATAATTTTTTTTGGGAAACATCCCAGCAAAATGTTCGATGCCAAAGATGCCATTCAATCATGGGTGCAAGTGAGCTGGCATGTCATCTTTTTAGCATCTTCATCGATGAATTTTATATGAGCGTGGACCCCAAAAGATGCTATTCATTTTTGGATTCAAAGCATGTCATTTACACCAATGCTTTGACATGTCATTTTCACCAATGCTTTGGCATGTCATTTCCACCAATGCTTTGGCATGTCATTTTCACCAACCCTTTGCAATGACATTATCACTACAACGAGAGTTTTAACAACGTTGGTTGTGATTTCGAGTCTCCGACAACATCAAGCCTATTGTACATAATTAATCTCTCTAAGAACAAAAAATTAATCTCTATTGGATCGATGGAATGGGTTCAAATGCTGATAAAAAGATCGGATCTTTCATGACTTCCTTTGCATGGGTTCAAATGCTGATGAAAAGATCGGATCTTTCCCTACTTCCTTTGCATTGGTGCAAATGCTAATGAAAATATCTGATCTTTCACGACTTCATTTGAAGCAATACAAAAGATGCCATGAAATCACGTCATCGCATGGAACCCCTTCCTTCAAATTTTGCTGGGATTTGTTTCAATATACACAGGCTGAGGGTATATCTCTGTCGGCAAAGCCTACTGATACTTTTTTACTTGTTTTGAATTTCATTCACACACATTAATGAAATTAGAATAAAACAAGTAAAAAGGCGTTAAGTTTGGCCGGGCCGAACTTTTTATACCCCCACCAAAAAATATTCTGAAATAAAACGGAATAATTATTTTCTTTCCTGTCCACAATTTATGACGGAGATATTAAATGACCACTGATATCTAAATATGGTAAAAAATGCATAAATGCAAAAATGTCTTCAATCTGTCTGCACCTTTATATGCGGATATATTAAAGTGCAGGCCTATGTTGGAAATTTTTGGTGGAAAAGCATTGTGACCACTGTGACCAAATGTCGAATTACAGATAGTTCGGTCGAAAATTGTAGCTTAAATCCTCAAAATACCGAAAATCGGTGTTGACGGTTTTTGGTGGAGATGGGGAACCCCAAAAGTCAAATTACGGCTAGTTTGGTCACAAAATGTTGCTAAAATTCCCAAAATATCGAAAATCGGGAGGTACCGTTATATGATATAGCCCATCTTCGAACTTGATCTGAATATGGAAAAACTACAATCGGGTGCAAGAATATAGCGCCCTAGCTCAATTATTGTGGACGCTAGAGTGATTACAACAGACGGATTACAAACGCAGGACATAACACGAGGGCAACAGTGAAAAAAAACGTCAATGGTGAGCCAGTTTTAGATTTCAAAAAATCTAATAATCCTACATTATGTAACAGAGGTACTAACCCATCTTTTGTACTTCCACGCTCGGAAAACTTTAGGGAGTGGCACTCACTCTAGTATCCGTATTTCACACTAACAACCATGGTGGACGTCCAAACTCTCAAAACTGCGAAAACAAACTTAAAAAAGCTTTCAACGTCATCTACAAGTGCGAATCCGGCCATACAAGGAAACCCTTGTGGAGTACAAAAATCTATAGCGAGAGCTAAAAAGGATTCCTGTATTGAATTATGCGGATGGCTAGATAGATACACAGCCAGACTGAGCAAATCAAATTGTGCAATCGAATGTGTTGACATCTTTCCTACGAAGGAGCAAACAGATATAACTAACAATTTTTATTAATTCTCTAAAAATCTCCGTGATCAAATGGTAATATCTGTTGATACCCAATAAGCTGCATAGCGAGGAAAGTATAACTAATACGTGGGTAACAGTAAATATTTCTCCCTTAACTACGTAGCAATGAGTTGGAGACAGCTAAAAGTTGTCTTCAAACCCAAGTCAGGGAAACGTAGTCAAGAAAATGCTAATGACTTCAGACCCAAAAATATGGACAATTCAAACAAAAAAAACGTCCAGTCAACACGCTTACCCTAAAATGCGCTCGCCAGATACAACCGCCATCGAAGTCGTTAGAACTACTGAGAAGTCAATCAATACACCTTAGCCGTGTTCCTCGATATAGAAGACGCCTTCAACTTTGTAAGTACCTCTGCAATAGAACAAGCTCTAGATAACTTCGGCATAGAATCATTGTTCAGTAGCTGGAAAACCATCATGCTGCAGAGTAGTGTCACCAATGCCATACTGGGAAATTACATGCTAGCAAAACACGTAAATCTAGGAACTCCACAGGATGGGGTAATTTTGACACTGCTTTGGTTCCTTCCACTTGACCTAATGGGGATTAAGGTGATTGATGTGGTGATCATGAACGAAGTCCTGAAATCACCGAGTACTTGGGCCACAATGAGTGGCCTACGAGTAAACCCCGGGAAACAGAGATATTCAGTACAGAAACTAAATATACCATCTGCAGTCTATCACAATTACGAGGCCAAAGATACCACTATCAGATCACGCCTAATACTAAGGCGTGATGCTAGACTTAAACTTCAAACTACATAGAGAGATAGTGATTAAAGTCCATGAAAACGTGGTTACCAACAGTGGAAAAGAAAACAATACATTAAAAATTATGCAGTATACAAAGAAACTCATGCATCGGGTTGACAGGGATAATGCGGACTTTTCCGGCTGAAGCCCTCGTATAATGATGCATATTCTTCAAATAGATATACACATCAAAGCCAGTGCAGCTTAAAATGGAATGTGGAGAGATAGAGCGACGGACATACCTTTGTGCTTCACAAACTACCAAGAGATGTAGCAATTAATGCAATAACATTTGATCACCCTTGTGAAGTCAAATTTCCAAGCAGAAAAGATCATGCATCAGTTAAAGTCATTTTGCAAAGTTGTATGCGCTTTGGAAGAATACTGAACCATGTCTGAGCTTGGATAGTTTTTGAACGTGTGCGACTGCTGAAAGTAGCCTTATAGTCGACAATAATCAGGATTTGCTGTAAGGTGAAAATCTGGTAAATTGTTGATTTTGCTTGTTTGAAACCGCATGCACACATTACTCTGGAGAGAATGTTGTGAGCAAAGGGGAGCCTTTGTAATTGGAGCAGACAATCTTAACTCCTCGTTGCGTATGCATCCCTTCTGCCAGATGGCGGCAACCACCTAATGTATACCCCTTATGAGCTTGTTATGCAATGCGAATTAAGAACGTTGCTACGAGTACACCTGGGGTGAAGTTGTACTAGAATGGAACGTGTTTGCCTGGGAAGCTGCTGACCACTATCCGTCTCATTTTGATATTGCCATATTTGAACTTTCGGCTTCGGAATTCGACAAAGGTTTCTTTACTATAGGGGTAATTAGCAATCCAACGCATGACATCGTTTGGAAGAGTGGAAATAATGATGTGGGAAATCAGCATTGAACCAACTACCGTACCGAATGCATTATATATATCAAGCGTTGCGATGAAGGGCAACCTTCCAGATGTATGAAATTACTAATTGAGTAATTGATAGGTATCCCCGGCCCGTTGTACCAAGCCTGTTCATTCTTATTTTCAGTTTTTTTACTCAACAATTATGATAATGAAATGTTACTTGGCATTTCATATTATCTCGGTATGGAAAAAGGTCCCACCACACATTGTAGCCTTTAACTGTGTCATAGGGGTTTTTTGTACCTTTCAGGCTATTTTCTCAAGACAGACAGACTGACGGACAGAGGGTCGGACATGGCTAAATCAACTCCGAATTGTCTGAAACAGATTTTCTCCAAACATACTTGGGGTCTAAAGCCATTACTTCGATATTTTGCCCGTATGAAAGCGTATATGGTAAATTTCAAATTTCTTTATGCGAGCACATCCGATATTTTCAGTACATGGGTAAAGAAAAAAATGCTGTTTTCAAATTTGTTCGCGTTCACAAAATTGGATGCTGCACCCAAAAGTTATGGTGGTTTTTATTCCCTTATAAAGAAAAAATATTTAAAAATTCACTTTTTCCCTTAACCCATTTCGTACTTGGTGTTCGATTTTTCGAACAGTAAAATTACCTTTTTTCAAAAAAATATTTATGGATGAAAAAGTTTAAATTTAAAACAAGTTTTGGTATATGTATAAAGTCCAATCTGTCATATTAAGGGTAGATTTTTAAAACCTATATTTTTGGATCTTTTTTAAATTAATTTTAAAAAATTATAAAAAAAATTAAATTAAAAAAGTAATCATGGGGAATTATTGCCAATATATGTTGCCGTTTCACAAAATATAAAGAACTTGATTTACATGCGCAAGCGCGACTTTACAGATGTGCAAAGTTGACTGTTCCAAATTTCGAACGCTGGTACTTAACCTACATATCGATGGGTATATCAAAACGTGGAAATTTACTGACAAATTGCGGGGAAAATTTATCATAGCACCATATAAGACTAAATACTACATTTTAGCCGTTTCTAAAGGATAGTGCAGCTAAAAGCCTGAAATACCCTAAAATCGTTAGGCACAATTCAATGGAGGCTATATAAAACGTGGACCTATGCTGACAAATTTCTGGAGGAAAGTTAAGTAACCTCAAAAAAGATTAAATATGTATAAATTTACAGTCATTTCTGTAGGATAATGCAGCTAAATCCTTGAGATCTCCCGAAAATCGGGCGGTACCGTTCTATGGGGGGCAATCCAAAACGTGGATCAGTGCTGACACATTTCGGGGAAAAGTTTTGTAGGTCCAAATAAGTCTCAAAACCAATCTTCAACCATATTTTCATACAAAAATTCTGAAATAAATCAATAAAACGGCAAATAAATCAATTTTATTTTACTTCTAAACATATAGCTTAAGTGCCAGTGTTCGAAATTTCGAACACCACTTTTCGGGAAAACGAAAAATCGGAAAATTTTTTTGAGTTGATTTTTGACATCAGTTGGTCCTAATTACCCTAAAAAGTGCTTTGTTTTTAAAAAAAATAAATAAAAAATTTTTCTCGGTACGATATGGGTTAATAAGAAAATATACGTAAAAATCGTTAACAGCGTTTGTTATCTATCCGCCTATGGTTAATTATTTCCTTCATTTATTTTTATTTAATATAATTTATAAATCTCTAAAACAAATTAAAAATGTACACAGAATCTAGACAACGCGTAGAAAAATGTGAGACCAAAATTGTAAATATTGGGTTTATAACTTGCAACAAAAGACAAAGAAAGTAGTTTGACATCGTGAACGTATATTTGCCTACTGCGATAAACAATCGAATTAAGAAATATGGAGTAATATTGAAATTATGATCAAAGAAAAAACTACAAGTTAAAAAAGCGTATAATTCGGGAATTCGTTAAAATCAGTTAATGTGCATGCGCTTTTCGGATGCAGCGAGTGCATCTTTATCATATGTATGGATTTCCCCATGTTTCATTCAGCGCCAAAGTGTGCCATCAGTTGCATCTTACTATTCAAAAAATCTTCAAGTGGGCAAAAATTCCGCGATATGCATATGATTATAATGTGCCTATTAAAAATACGTCAATTAACATATTTTAGACAGATTCGCCAAGAACCGCGGATGTGCCACTATATTCTATTTTGGGATAAATACGGACATTACTCTCGAATCTCTGTAATTTATGACATACCTTGTTGGTCAATATTATAATCGCGGTTCAATGCGTGGAATTTTCGAAATAAACTTTTCCATATTTTCCAACATTCAAGGTACGTATATCCGCGGTTGTAGTGGATGGATTCGAGCGAGGAAGGGCTCATTTGATCCGACGCGTAAAAAACTAAATTCACGTGGGGTTCAAGGTTACCTGTATGACAGTTAAACTTGCACCCCAAAAATAGGTTTTTAAAGAAAATTTACGAACCAAATTTATATATATCGAAAAGTCATACATTAGAACCATGTTGCTTAAGGTGTATTCTTTATGTCTTTCTTTGAGCACAGGTCTGAATGTTGCGTTGTTTGTCCAGAAATCAAGAAAGAACACAAAAAAACTTGTTAACTTCAATACATTTTTACGAATTTTTTGTATTACCACCATCACAGCTTCCGATAGCATAAATGCTGACGGTAAAAAAACACATAGTAGTTTTTTATACTAGGAGATGGTAAACTTCCATACAAAGAAACTTTAGTATAAGTCCACGAGTTAGTGTTGCCCCCATATACCAAATATTATCAAGTGAAAGAAAAGATTACATACAAAAATTACTATCAATTTATTTTTAAGAAACTTAAACTGACTGAAAGCTTAAACTATAGAATTTTGGACAATAATTTGTATGTCCGTGTGTGACATTATCGTAACCTTTATCTCACGTAAGTAGTTAGTGTCTCTGCACAAGTGTGCAGTGTCCTTCAGTTTCATTTTCTTTTTTAAACCAAATATACGACAATTTTAAGTAAAGTTCTCTACTGTAAGAAAGAAAAATGACAGCATTTGTTATTTATTTGCAAGTATGCATGTGTTTCTGGCGGACGTTACTGGATAGTTAGGTTACAGTGCGTTGGTCAAGAAGGCACTTTTAAACGGAAGAATTCCTAAAAAGTAAGAATTAAATACATACATATGCCAGATAAAGGAATCTGAGCTATTAGATAGTTGAAAAAAAAAAAATATAAAAGTTAGTGAGTAGATATTTTCCACAGGAACGATATGAGATAAATCTACTTAGACAGACCGATGTGGTACGACTAAGATTTTTTATTCTCTTATGCAGGAGAGTAGAAACAAAAAACTTTTGCATTACCTCATCTTTTGACAGCACTGTTGCAACCAATAGACCGTAAAGACTTTTGAAGTTTAATTTTACTTGGCAACTATCACTTGCTGGTTATGAATGCATAAGGACCTGTTGCCAAAATGTTTATAGCAATCGGAATTACAAAAAGGTGGAACATGCTTTTTATAGGTTAGAAATATTGTTTTAAACTTGAAATGTTGAATATTTAAATTCATTCAGCAATCTCTGGGGCGTATAAGTGTTAACAACCCTTATTCGGTATTGTGTACCGATAAAAACCTTACCTAGTGACATTACATAGTTCTCAAATTTCATAGCAATATCCGTCAAATGCGAGTTGTATGTGATTTTTATAGTTGAAGCAAGCAAAATAGCACAAGCATTCCTTTTTGCCTTCTCCGAGAAGATGCAACAGTATTTTTCGTAGTCTAGTTGAAATATGACGAACATAATTCATGTTTATGATATTTCCCGTTTTTATACCCTCCACCATATGGAGGGTATAATTAAATTAAATTTAAATTTAATTAAAATTAAATTAAAACAAGTAAAAAGTCGTTAAGGCCGGGCCGAACTTTTTATACCCTCCACCATAAAATAGTCTTAATTAAAATGGAATAATTAGGGTCCTTTCACAATTTTATGTGGAACAACTTTTCGACAATGGATAGACTCCTACTGCCTCCCACTATTGCTTAAATTACCCTCTGAACACAAATATTGGGGCAGAGATAATTCCTTTTGGAGATGAAAGCCTTTGGTGTGTGTATATGAAAAACCCCGAAGGACAGTTATGGCGTGATGAAGTTTTTGCAAGAGACCCTGTAAGCCACCATGAATTAGCATTATATCTTTGTTTGTTGTTTCTGTAGAGCACTTAAGCAACAGTGAACAAAGATATAACGTTAATTCCGGATGGCCCACAGGGTCGCTAACAAAAATTTGGCGGATCTGTCCTTCGGAGTTCATAATATACTCACCAAGGCCCCCTAGAGGAATTTTCCGTGCCCCAGACTTTCACCTCTATTTTTTTGCACAGTGTTATCTAATCTAATCTAAAAAAATTTGTTCAGCTAGGTGAAAGGTACGGGGCTATATCAAAGAGTCAACCTATCTTTAAATATTTTGACGGAAAAGTTTTATAGCTGCAGCGAACTTCAAGAGTCACATTAAGGTAGTTTCATCAAAACAATGTAGACCCTCAAAAATGGACCCATGTTGACGAATTTTAGTGAAGAAATTTCGTTACCACTGAAATTTCCCGAAAATCAGGAGGTACAGTTATATGGAGGGATATACCAAAACATGGACCTATATTGACGATTATTTTTGAATAGACAAAATTGTAGCTAAAATTCTCAAAATACCGATCATTACAGCTAGTTCGGTTAAAAATTGCAGCTAAAATTCTAAAAATACCGAAAATCGGGCTATACCAAAACATGGACCTATGATGACGATGTTTCGTTGGAGATGTTTTATGACCACTGAGAACCTCAAACGGCAAATTACAGGTAGTTACAGGAGATGTTTCATAATCACTGAGAACCTCAAATGTCAAATTACAGCTAGTTCGGTTAAAAATTGTAACTAAAATGCTCAAAATACCGAAAATCGGGAGGTACGGTTATAAGGGGCCATACCAAAACATGGACCTACAGTATCGGCCAAAACTAAAGCACCCCCTCAGAAAATTTTTTTGAAATGATAATTTTTTTATGAAAACTAAATTATAAATTAATTTTTTATATTTCTTTTTATTTATTTATATCTTTATAACTGAAAAATACAAAAATAAGGAGATCCGAATTTAATAAACAAAAGTTAAAATTCAAAAAACATTTTAGGTCGCAAATATAAGTGGACAAAACTAAAGCACCCCCCATTTGAGGTACAGCAAAAACTATTGAAATCAATATTTCGTTGCTTATCCTCTATTCTGGATGACACAATCACATCATTTAGGCATAGAGGATACTAAATTATTAATTATTGCAGGCGAAATAATCGGTTTTCGGAAAATTTAGCTTAAATCCTCAAAATACTGAAAATCGGAAGGTACCGTTATATGGATGCTATACCCAAACGTGGACCCAGGCCCACGATTTTTGGTGGATATGTTTTGTGAGCACTAAGAACCCTAAGTACCAAATTACAGCTAATTTAGTAGGAAAATGTGGCTTAAATATCCGAAATACCGAAGATCGGAAGGTACCGCTATAAGGGGGCTATACCAAAACATTAGCCGATATTGTTCATATTCATCCAAAAATTATGCTACAGCATTCTCTGGTCAAATACTAAATCCCTTAGGTTTAAAAATTAGCAAAAGAACGAATTGCAAAAGAACGGTAGACGCCGGCTTATTCAGTCGACGACCAGCAAAAAACCTTCCGCCTCCATGTTTTACAGCGTCTTTGCATTATTTAGGATTTAACGGTTGCCCATTTGGTCCAAGCCTTTTACCATCTGAATACTTTAAATTAAACATAGATTCATCGGAAAACAGTTCAAATGGGTCTTGGCGAATGCCAGTCTGGCTCCTTCATTTTTAGTCGATATGAAAGGTTTTTTTTGCTGGTCGTCGACTGAATAAGCCGGCGTCTATCGTTCTTCTGCAATTCGTTCTTTTGCTAATTTTTAAACGTTAGCGTATTGTATTTAACTAGTGGATGCTGTAGCATCATTTTTGGATGAATATGAACAATATCGGCTAATGTTTTGGTATAGCCCCCTTATAGCGGTACCTTCCGATCTTCGGTATTTCGGATATTTAAGCCACATTTTCCTACTAAATTAGCTGTAATTTGGTACTTAGGGTTCTTAGTGGTCACAAAACATATCCACCAAAAATCGTGGGCCTGGGTCCACGTTTGGGTATAGCATCCATATAACGGTACCTTCCGATTTTCAGTATTTTGAGGATTTAAGCTAAATTTTCCGAAAACCGATTATTTCGCCTGCAATAATTAATAATTTAGTATCCTTTATGCCTAAAAGATGTGATTGCGTCATCCAGAATAGAGGATAAGCAACGAAATATTGATTTCAATAGTTTTTGCTGTACCTCAAATGGGGGGGTGCTTTAGTTTTGTCCACTTATATTTGCGACCTAAAATGTTTTTTGAATTTTAACTTTTGTTTATTAAATTCGGATCTCCTTATTTTTGTATTTTTCAGTTATAAAGATATAAATAAATAAAAAGAAATATAAAAAATTAATTTATAATTTAGTTTTCATAAAAAAATTATCATTTCAAAAAAATTTACTGAGGGGGTGCTTTAGTTTTGGCCGATACTGTATGTTGACGATGTTTGGTGGAGATGTTTCATGACCATTGAGAACCTCAAATGTCAAATTGCAGATAGTTCGGTTACAAATTGTGGCTAAAATTCTCACAATACCGAAAATCGGGAGGTACCGTTTTATGGGGACTATACCAAAACATGGACCTATGTTGACGATGTTCGGTGGAGATATTTCATGACCACTGAGAACCTCAAATGGCAAATTACAGCTAGTTCGGTTAAAAATTCTAGCTAAAATTCTCAAAATACCGAAAATCGGGAGGTACCGATATATGGGAGCTATATCAAAACATGGACCTATGTTGACGATGTTTCGTGGAGATGTTTCACGACCACTGAGAACCTCAAATGTCAAATTGCAGATAGTTCGGTTAAAAATTGTGGCTAAAATTCCCAAAATACCGAAAATCGGGAGGTACCGTTATATGGGGACTATACCAAAACATAGACCTATGCCCATATCCTTTGGGATATAAGTTTGTTTATCACTAGGAACCCTAAGTGCCAAATTATAGCTAATTCGGTCTGCAAATGTGGCGAAGAACGTCAAAATACCTCAAATCCGGAGGTACCGTTATATGGGGGCTGTGCCAAAAGTGGACCGATATAGCCCATCTTCAAACTTGACCTGCCTATGGAAAAAAGACCCTCGGGTGCAAAATTTCAGCACTCTATCTCAATTATTGCGGATGCTAGAGTGATTACAACAGACGGACAGACAGACAGACAGACGGACATGGCTAGATCGTCTTAGAATTTTATCCTGATCAAGAATATATATACTTTATAGGGTCGCAAATGATTAGTTCGATGTGTTACAAACGGAATGACAAACTTAATATACCCTCCATACTATGGTGGAGGGTATAATTAAATTTTCATTCCGTTTGTAACACATCGAAATATTCGTCGGAGACCTTATAAAGTATACATATTATTATCTATATATATATAAAATTCTTCGAGTCTGCCATGATGTTCGAAATTAAACTCCTCCTAAACGGCTGGACCGAATTCCACAAAATTTTGTATGTGGAGTTTTTAAGTCTGAGAATAAGTTTTTAGCTATTTTTTATACTGGTCAGTTGAGTGACCAGGGTACCTTCCCCACAAATTTTTTTAAGAAAACGTGAAATCAAAGATATTTTTGAACGTATTGCTTAAAAATTGCTTGCAATACTACGGTAATAATTGTCTTGATCCTGAATGGTCATCTCGGAAGTGGAATACCGCGGTCAGCCCAATTTTTCAAAATTGTATAATTATAGATAATATACTTAATTTTAGTAAGCGTGACTACAAAAACGGTATGAACACTGGCTTCAATAAGTGGGAATGCGCGATCAACCCCACATTTTGTATACGGTACAACCCTGATAATGTTAAATGTCGCTTGACCGAAGTTCCAAAAAATCGATTGAGAAATCAGGCAAAACCTAATTTTAAAGATGGTTAAATAACTAGAAAGTCTAAAAAATTAGCATTGGTCAATAAAACGACGGACCAACAATGCGGTGTATCTATAATCTATCTAAACGTATGTCAAGTTCTTTAAGACTGACATGATGTTCTAAATTAAACTTCCGAATCGGCTGGACCGAATTTGATAAAATTTTGTGTGTAGGTTCATAAGGTGGGAGAATACCGAAAATGGAGTGAATGGGGGAACGTTTCAACAAATCGCGAAATCTCAGAGATTATTAGACATATTACATTATACATCAACAATGGTGGCATCTGCCATTAATGTGTGTTTTGGAAGCAGAATGCCGCGATTACGTCCAATTTTTGAAAACTTTATTCTTACTGCAAACACGCCATGAACGTTGACTTCAGTGCTTAGAATAACTCGATCAAGATCACGTTTTCCATACAGCAAAGTCTAGATAAATTCAACTAGCATTTTGAATTCATTTTTCATGAATAACTGATGTTTTCATGTTTAGGAGCTTAAAATAATAACGTATTCAGTGAATCAGCACTTTGTTAACAAGAAGTAAAAACGGCGTTAAGTTCTACCGCGCCGAACTTTTTTACCATTCACCACAATTTATAATGATATCAGATTTTAGCCATTTCGGTTGGATAATGTGGCTGAAACCTCCAAGGGCGACTAAATATCAAATATAACCATATCGGTTGAATAATGCGGTTAAAATGTACTGAAAATCGGGAGCTACCGTTCTATGTAGTCTATATAAAAACCTAAACATGTACCAAATATTCTATGTGGGAATGTCTTCTACCCACAACGAAGACTAAATACCAAATTGTAGCCATGACGGTGGGAAACCTCCAAACTGTTCTGTGGTAGCTATATCAGAACGTGGACTTATACCGACAAGTCTCTGCAGGTATGTTAGCGACCCCCGACGGAGACCAACAACAACCATTTCGGTGGGAAAATTAGGCAAAACCTCTTTACTATAGAAAATCATGAGGTACCGTTCTATGGGAGCTTTATCAAAAAGTGGACCTGTAGCGACAATTCTCTGCAGGAGTATTTACGACCCCCAACGGACACCAACAAACCAAATTATAGCCATTTCAGTTTAATAAGTTGGCTCAAATCTTGAAAATACCCAACATCGGGTGCTTTATCAAAAATGGGACACAAAATGGGAGGAAGACTAAATCCCATTTAATGGCGAATACCGAAAATCGGGTGGTACAGTTCCATGGGCATTATATCGAAACGTGGACCTGTAAAGCCCATTTCCAATACCAAACATCCTAGGAGAAATTCATTACAAAGTTCAATATTAAATATTGCGGGCTGTATCTTGATTTCAGCCGAAGAACATCGCTACATTAAATCATTTTTATTCTGATCAAAAAAAATCGAAGTGTTACAAACGGAAACAAAAAGTTAGTTATACTCTTCATCTTATGGTGGAGGGTATAATTAAAAGAATTTTTCTATTTTAAATCTGGAGATACAATTACATGAGAGTTTTGCTAAAAATTTTACTTTATGAAGTTTCAAGAAGAAGTTATGAAGTTTCAATTCGGTTCGAAAATCGGAAGATTTCATTCGATTATTCTATTTGTAATTCAAATTATTCCATTTGTAATTCGACTACTCTATTTGTAATTCAAATTATTCCATTTGTAAATCCATTGTAATTCCAATTCGGATTTCAAATAAAATAGTTCGAATTACAAGTAAAATAAGTCGAATTACAAATGGAATAATTCAAATTACAAATATAATAATTCAAATTACAAACAGATAAATTCGAATTAAAAATGGAATAATTCGAATTACAATTGAAATGTTTCGAATTACAAATGCAATTCTCGAATGACAAATTAAAAAATGGAATTCTCGAATTACAACTAAAATGATTCGAATTGAATCTGAAAAGGTGTAGATATATAAATATGTAGATGGGTTATAAATTTTTACACGGAAAACTTAAAACGGGCCAGCAACGCGGACCGGGTCAGCTAGTAATATATATAATTGTTCCACAAAATGAAAATTTGATGTTGTTTGGCCTGGGATTCGAACCGCAGACCTTCTGAGTGCAAGGCGGACGTGCTAACCATTGCACCACGGTGGCCCCATATTATTGATCAGCATAAAATTCTATGTCGATTTGACCATGTCCGTCTGTCCGTCCGTCCGTCTGTCTGTCTGTTGAAATCAAGATACAGCTCGCAATTTTAACGATAGAGAGTCAAAATTTGGTACAGAAGTTTTTATTACTTGCAGGATGGTTGGTATTGAAAATGGGATATATCGGTCCACGTTTTTATATAGCCCCCATAGAACGGTACCTCCCGATTTTAGGTATTTTTAAGGTTTTAGCTTCATTATCCTACCAAAATGGCTGAAATTTGGTACGTAGTCTTCTTTAGGGGTATAAAACTTTCCCCCAGAATTTTGTCGGTATCGGTCCACACCTTCATATAGCCCCCATAGAACGGTACCTCCCGATTTTCGGTATTTTGAAGGTTTTAGCTTCATTATCCTACCAAAATGGCTGATATTTTGTACGTAGTCTTCTTTAGGGGTACAAAACTTGGAAAGGTACCTCCGGATTTTTCGTGTTTTGAAGGTTGTGTCTTCAATATTCCACCAAAATGGCTGAAATTTGGTATTTAGTCTTCAATGTGTGTGTTCGCCAGAAATATATATGTACAGGTACACGTTTTCATATTGCCCCATTTTTTGACTAAAATTAGTCGGTATAGGTTCACGTTTCGATATAGCCCTCCATAGAACTGAAGATTGCGACGTCAATATCCAACCGAAATGGCTGAAATTCGTTATTTCGTCTTCCAAGAGTTATCAAATATTCCAGAAGAGTATTATCAGTATAGGTCCACGTATTCCAATATCCCCATAGAAGCGTACTTCTTGATTTTCGGTATTTTTTAAGTTTTAGCCACATTCTCTTACCGAAATATAGGAAATTTGGTATTTAGTCTTCTTTAAGCCTAAAAACTTTCCGTAAGAAATTTGTAGGTATAGATAGACGTTTTGAAGTAGCCCCCATAGAATGGTGCCTCACATTCTTCTACCGAAATTGCTGAAATTTAGTATTAAGTCTTCTTCATACACGAAAGGAAACAAATTATTGCATTTTACTTCAATACAACTTGTGGTGGAGGGTATTGTTCTTGTTCATATCCTGATAAATGTACGTAGTATAAATTGTAGTTCAATATTAAGTTAAAAACGTTCAAAAATGGCCGTACGGCATAGAGGAAGATGTATTCAAATCCGTTGTAGAATTTATTAAATATTTGATTTTGCTTTTTATACACTTTTGTGCAGTGAAGCTGGCTTCCAATGTAACTTTTGATGGATAACCCAAACATAGACAGATTTTCAGTTATGATTTTCCATTTGGCCTATCAATGAGAGTTTTTGTTTGTCCCAGATAATATTCGTTTGCGTGTGGATTTTAGTGACCAACGCTCCAGAGAACTGCCCAATCCCTCTGATATTTCCGAGATTATTGACATAGCGCTGGCTAAGCTGATGGATAGCTCCACAATTTGCACCGTACACGAGGATGCTCCTGCCAGGATCAGAGGGGACTCTCGTAGTTCGCCTAAAATATCAATCGTGTTATTTGGTTTGACTAATAACGTGACTTTACAACCCATAATTTATCTCGGTTCAAACCATCTATTTATTCTCATCCCCGTAAACAGACAACCTGACTTCATAATCTCTGAAAGCCGCACTTTTAATAACCATGGGGATGTCAATCGGCATGGAATAAGAACATTCACCAAATAACCCTTCAGAAACTGTCCAATCCCTCCCATATTTTCCAACATCACCACTGCTGCCTACAATTTATTGAGCACCCGATAGCCACCAGGTTAGGATAAGTTTTGTGGAAGCACCACAGTTTACGATCGGCGATTTTATCTGAACCGTAAAGCGCTTGGAGCTAACAGAAGGCCATTGGTGCTGATAAAGCAGTTGGATGAATCAGGAGTCGAGTACCTCAGCAAAGTCCCCATCTAATCGTTAGCCAACCTTATTATTCCCGCTACTGAAGCCAGGCAAGGATGACAGAAAAAATAAGTCGATCTCACTTTTGTTATTAGTAGCGAAGATACTTTAGGCGCTACTCCTCCACAGCATCAGAGCGTGATATCCAGTTGCGTGTGATTAACGCGGGTTTGGAAGCAGCGTTGTGGTACAACGGTACTCTTGTTAACCAAATTCAACGCGAAATAACATATCTTCGGTAAAAATTACAAAAAAAGTCCTCGTGCACCCTTTTTAGTGGACCGCAATACATATCCTATTTTCGGTAATAATTTAAAAAAGTTTGATATTTCTTTGAACCTCCTTCGAGAGATTGACAGATGGGCGGACAAAGCTAGATAGACTCCAAATTTCTTGAAACGGATTTGGTCTTAATATATATGGGATCAAATTTTGATAAGGCACATATCAAATCTTATATAAAATATTTAGCCACAAGGCTGAGGTATAACAAAGTTAGAAATTGACGTTACAAACATTTTTTGCGGCAATGTACCAAAGAGAATTCTTAATGAAGCAGTTGGAGTCTGTTTTTTGGATCCCAACTTTTTTCTATGATATTGCAATTGATTGATCTACTTTGTCCTTGTCTAAACACTCTTGATCATAATATGATCAAAATCTCCTATGGTTTAGGTACTCAAATATAAACATTGCTACAAATTTTTTTTTAAAATAAAATACAAAATTTTTACAATTCAACAAAATTGGAAGCAGCCCTTAGCATAACTCTGGTCGAATTTGTTGCATATTTTCAATAATTTTGTAAAGAATATGTTAATAAAGTTGAAACATTTTTAAAATTCCTGCACAAAAGGTTGAAATAATCTTTATATGCCGCAGCAGGACAACAAGTTACAAGTGCATTGCACGTGTATTGCTGTGTTGGCTTTCCTTTTTATACAACAACAAAATTACCGGATTTTATTTTATTCAAAAAGAACTTTTGTATTCTGACATGCCAAAATATATGATCAAAAAACTGATGAATTATTTTTCTGTTCAACTCAGACTTTATCATCAAATAATGAATTTGTCGTCTGACTTGGTGTCCTTCTCGGGTCATTGTTGACAGTTTTTTGTTGTCTTTTTGTCCAGTACTGGAGGTTACTATGGTGTTGTTGCTAGTGGAATTCAAAGTGAACAATGGAACAACTTATATTGCTTTCATGTGATAAGGGTTTTTACAAATACATATTAATTTTTGCATTCCTTACATTTGCATAAAAAGAAAACATATTCTGGTCATGCTGAAAGGTTGTTTTCAGTGGTTTTAATACTCAATGAAGTTAATAACTTGCAAATTAATGTGAAAATAAGTAAAAAAGCGTAAAATTCGGTCTGGCCGAACGGTCAACTAAAAAGTAGAAAATACATGAAATTGGGCGGCATTGCTATATTGGGGATATACCACAACGTTGACCTATATCCACAATTTTTAATGAAGTAGTTTTTGTTACTGCCACTGGATGTCCAATATTGTCCGAAACTGGAGATTCAAACAAATAAGAGAGGGTTATAGTCGGACAGAGCCGACTGCATGGTAACACACAAGAGATATAGAACATTCATATATATGCCTTCATTACTGGAAACGTATGCTATTATTTTCCGTATTTTATAATGAGCAATCTGTGCTTTTTCGCTACATATTATTAAAACATTATTATTAGTTGAAAAGTATCAGTCAGCTGTGCCGACGGCGATATACCTTTAGCCTCGGACACAAAGAAAATAAGAAAACTCAATACTTATAACGTCTCTACGGTTTTTTAAGTTTGGGCCAACTTCTCAAGAAGAATGGTCTTTGACCCCCAAAAAATTGTACCGTCGTACAAAAAATATATTTGCCCGATAAGAATTGCACCGTCGTAAAAGGGGCCGCAAGGCGAACAGGTTTCAAACAAATTCAAAACGGTTAGAGAAGAGCTGTTAAACTATACTCTTCCCAAAGGAGTGCGCCTGTCGATAAAGTCCATATTCGAACTTGATATATGCATGGAAGTAATATTTCCACATCCCTAGTTTGAAACAATTCGTTCCTTTTGGAACTATCGTGCGAATAATCTTAGCGAAACATTTTGAACTTTTGAGGTGGTAATTAACTGAATTTAACCTAAGTTTGGACAAAATTTATGAGAACTAAAATTTGAACCAATTAGGTCGATTCTTCGAGAGTTATCGTGCGCAACAGCCAGCCAGACAGACGGACGGACGAACTTGCGTAAATCGACTCCAAATTGTCTGAAAAGGATTCCGTCCAAACATACTTGGGGTTTGAAGTCATTTTTTCGATAATCTCGTTGGTCTAAATGTTGAGGGTATAAACAAATATTAAAAGAATTTTAGAAATAGTTTTCGTTGAGTTTTTTCGAATCGATCAATGAAAAAATACCAATATATCGAGGTACTATTACATTAATTTTTACCAAAGTTATCACAAAAACTTCATTGTAATTTGTAACAATTTAAAAACCTGGGAAGAAGGATAGAAGGATTTATCATGATTTGAAAACTTTTCTATCATGATTGCGACATTTTATAACAAGGAACGAAACGTAGTTCTATGCAAGAAAATCACAACAATAAAAAAACACTTATATGTTAGGCAGTAGTTCAGTTATCTAACAGCTGTATTCATGTTGGTTTTCAAGTTAATTTTCGTAGATTGTCGAAATACGCTCCTAGAAATAAAATAATAATAATTGTTCCACAAACATCCCATAAGGGAGAGGGGAGACTTATCTCATATCAATGAGTGCACCCCGATTCATATTAGCTCAATGATATGGGTCCTACAGTTTATCGCCGAGTCCGAACGGCACCACTTTTGTAGAGAAGTTTTACATGGCTGAAATACTCAGGAAATGTCGCTAACATTACTGACGGGTAGTTTGCCACCGTTGAAAGTGTTTTTGATGTTGCCTGCCCGGGGAATCGAACCCACGACCTTATGTGTGCAAGGCGGGTGTGCATACCATTGCACCACGGTGGCCAAAAATTTAATTTGGATATTTTTGGTTATCTGAGCACGTACATCAGCATAATTGGCATCTATGGAAAGGTCGAGAAATCGTCTTTCAAAAATAACACACGTGGGCGGAAGAAATGTAGGACGGTTAATTCTGAGGGGTACACTACACTTTGTTTGCCTGTAGTCTCCTGAGAAATTCTTGACAATGTGAGCTCAAATGTGGAATTGATGGGGCATCTGCCGTAGAGCCCTGACAGGGGGTACAATGATTTCATTTGAATTCACACATCAAGAAAAAAGGCGTGGTCAACGATTTTTATCGCCAGATAATGCTGTAAAACCATGTTTTGGAGGTATCTCAATCGGAGTGAAAAAAGTGCTTCAACAATTGGTTTGAGCTCTTAAAAATTGTATAAATCATGCTGGAGACTACTTAAGAGAGCAATAAAATTATTTTTGATGGTAAATATTCGCGTTTTCATTGTTAGGCCAGATAGTTATCGTGCAACCCTCGCATGCTTCACCAATTCTGTATATTGCCGGGTTCTTACTTACTTACTTAGCTGGCCCATTACCGAACATTTGTTCTATAGGCCGAACTAAGAAAAGATCTCCAACGCTCTCTGTTTATTGCTTCTCTTCTTGGAGTACCGCGCCTTGTCATCTTTTCATCCACTTGTTTGCGCCATCTATTCTTTGGCCTGGCAGTTCTGCGTGCACCGCCAAGCGACTCATATTTATACGCCTTTTTAGCGGGTTCATCATCGCTCATTCTTATAATATGGCCTAGCCAACGCAATTGTTGCATCCCAATACGTTTAACTATGATGATGTCGTTGTAAAGCAGACACAGCTCGTGGTTCATACGACGTCGATATTTACCGTCAACGCAGATTGGTCTGTAGATCTTTCGAAGAAATTTTCTCTCAAACACACCAAGCACTGCCTTATCTGCTTGCGCAGGTACCCAGGCTTCGGAACGCGTTGTTTCTGTTTGACTGCTTTATAATCGACAAAAAATTGGTAGGTGTCGATCTGCATCTCTTGGGCCTTCTCAGGATTTGCCGCAGGGTAAATATCTGGTCAATGGTGGACTTTTTAGGTCTAAAGCCGCATTGGTATGGCCCAATTAGCTCGTTGACCATAGGCTTTAGTCGTTCGCACAATATCCCTGACACGATCTTGTAGGCAATCGGGAGTAGACTTATGCCCCTATAGTTAGAGCATACAGTCTTATCTCCTTTTCTTTGGATGGGGCACAGGTTCCAATCGCCAGGTACTCGTTTTTCCTGCAAGGTGGTGCTAACTAGGTGATGAATACACCTTATCAGCGTGTCGCCTCCGGTTTTGAACAGCTCGGCTGGTTAGCCATCAGCTCCTGCTGCCTTATTATTCTTCCGCCGGTTTATTGCTGTCTTTACCTTATCTTGGCTGGGCGGTATACATTCAATACCATCTTCTGGGATTGGATCTGTGGTATATTCGTCGTCTTCGCTGGACGCCAACAGGTTTGAAAAATGCTCTTTCCATATCCTGAGCACACAATCTGTATCAGTTACCAAATTACCTTGTTGGTCTCTTCAGGAGGAGGTGCCTGTACCAAAGCCATCAGTTTGATGCTTCATACTTTGGAACAATTTCGGGCTTCATTCTGGCTCCTGTATATCTCGATTTTTTCACACTCCCGCTTTTCCATCTCTCTCTTTTTCCTGCGGAAAAGACGTTTCTCCTCTCTCCTTTTCTCACGATATCTCTCTCGTGCGCTACGCGTTGCTACTGATTGTAAAGTAGCCCTACTGCTGCATTTTTCTCTTCGGTAGCAGCACATGAATTCCTTGGTGGAGGTCTCTAGTATCCAAGTATGGATTTTGCGGCTGTTTGCATGGAGTGGGAGGAGTGCTTTAATTAAGCAATTGGGCTAGTTGAGTGGAATATGCCGTTGCTATCTGTTGTGATTGCAGCTTACCGATGTCTAACTTTAGTGTTGTGTCTGTTCGTACTTTGTTTGCTACGTTTAACCGGGTGCGTACCTTTGCTGCATTTTTGCTATTCTATTTTTGCTCTTCGGAACGAACGCACATCCAACACGCTCTATGAATGTCTTCCATCTATCACAACGTGATCAATTTGATTTCTTGTTATCTGATCTGGAGACAGCCAGCTGCCCTTATGGATGTCGAGATGCTTAAATCTGGTGCTGCTAACTACCATATTTTTTGCCGCTGCGAAGTCTATCAGCCTCACGCCATTGTCAGATGTTTCAATGTGGAGACTGAATTTTCCGACTGTTGGGCCAAAGATATTTTCCTTTCCAAATTTGGCATTAAAATCGCCTAGAATAATTTTAATGTCATGGGCAGGACAACGGTGATTTGTTTCTTCTAGGCGCTCATAAAATATGTCTTTGTCTGTTCGTCCTTGTCTTCAGTGGGAGCATGAGCGCAAACAAAGCTGATGTTGAAGAATTTTGCTTTTATTCGAATTGTAGTAAGTCTTTCATTCACGGGTGTGAAGCTGGAGACCAGGTACAATCCGACCAACTACAAATCCGCAACCAAACTCATGCTTTATGTCATGGCAGCTATAATGCAGTGCGTCACCTTTAGGTGTTGTTGTGAAGCCTTTCCCGTTCCATCGCATTTCGTGTATGGCAGTAATTTCGGCCTTGTACTTTTCAAGTACATCTGCCAATTCGTAAACTGCACCTTCTCTATAAAGTGTGCGAACATTCCAGGTGCAGATTCGAAGATCGTCTTCCTTAAAACGTTTGCGGTGTTCATCAACTTTAGAGGGATTTGTTATACCCTATACCACAATGTGGAAAAGGGTATTATAAGTTTGTTTTGGTAAAAATTCATGTAACACCGCGAAATATTCATCGGAGACCCCCAATGTGGTATACCAATCTTCATATCTCGACGAGATAAAGCGATTTTGAGATGTGTGTCTGTCCGTCCGTCCGTCCGTCCGTCTGTCCATTATAAATTGTAAACACGCTCCAGGCCGCAATTATGGACCGATCTTCACGAAATTTTGTATGGAGGTCGGGTTCAGATCAGAATAGATCCCTATTCTTATTGGTTATGATCGTGAAATATTTAGCGGGTGAAATGGACCAAAAACATAATATTTATCCAATTTTCTAGCGGCTCTGTAGGTCTCAATAGTAGTCCGATCAACGCGTAATTTTAAATATGGTAAGTGTTTATCACAAAGGAGAAGTCTGCAATTTGAGATGGCGATCGGATAATATTTAGGGGGTTAAATGGACCAAAACTTTTGTGTGAAAATTGTGAAAATTTTTAATGAACAGCTTATATCTTTGTTTCTGAAAGACACATTCCCCACTCTTGAGTTATATATGGAAGACGATCTCTTGACCTTTCAATTGATGTCAATTATGTTGATGTACGTGATCTGATAACAGAGTTACAGCCTAATATATCCAGTTTTTTGTTTGCAGTGTAATCAGAAACCCGCTAGAGGTCGCAATTATAGCTCAATAGTCACGAAATTTTGCACTAGGTAAGAGTTTAGGGTGAAGAAAATGCCTATAATTTTGCATGATGATCTGATGTTATTTAGCGGTTGACATACATCATTACATTTGTATGAAAAATATACAAATTTTATTTTTGGTTCATATTTTGATTCCTGGAGGGCATATACCGGCAAAGTAGCCTACATATGGAAAAATAACTACTGATCTTTCCCCTGATGCAAACTGCAATAATTTGTCTGCTAGATAACGCACTTACTGCCTGTTATATAATGTGTTTTGTGCAGAGAACCATAATTTCCTCCCATGCTACAAATTGTCTCTTTCATGACAGAGAAATTTTCAGTTCAGTTGTCAAATTGAATTTTAATACAAATATTGCAACATGGGGTCGCCTCGCCACCTATTTTATACCTCAGGATTTAGGGTAAAGGGGATACAAACAAAATACGACCAAATATGTGTATCATTGAAATATTGGTTTTAGACCCAAGTATATTTGGACGAAATTCGTTTCAGACAATTTGGAGTCTATTTAGCGCTGTCCGTTCATCTGTCTCTCTTAATGTCTAACTGGCTGGTGCGAACCAAATTTTATACAACGTAATATTTTGCCCAAACTTTGTTTACTTTCGAATGTAGGCTATGTCAACACCTCCCCCAAATATGTTCAAAATTGTTTTCGAAAAATTGCGTGAACGATAACTGGCGAACTGAGTAATCGATTTGCTCCAAACTTTCCATATATTATTATTCCTTCCAGATATAGATCTGATAAGACTATATCGGTCCTTAGGGTACCTCCCACACAAAATTCGGAAAAGGGAAATTTAAGAGTCCTCTCGAATTGTTTTGAATTTTCTTCAGCAGATTGTACTTGCGCCGAAAATCCGCAAGTTAACTCTCAAGGGGATTTACTGATTGATCGAAACATTGCACATCGTATTATTTCATACAGTCATGTGTCAGGTCAGAATATGGACTATATCGGTCCGTCCTTCGAGGATCTCCCACACAAAATTTGGGAAAAGTGTAGTTTGAGGACCCGTATCGGATCTATTTGATCATTATTTTATTTTTTTTTTTTTTGAAGAAGAATGTTCTTTTTACTGTCCCTATTCTGGTCCCTTTCCCGGGGTAAGTCATACTTCCTGATATTATAGTCCAGAAGTTCCGAAATCCCCTGCCGACTCCAACTGAAAAAATAATTCTCAAACTTTTCCAAAACTCAGAAGATAGCTTACTAAAATTGATTAGGTATAGCCCCATATTACGATACCTACAGATTCCACGTATTTTGAAGCAAACTCGTGTTACATCTTCTATCTTCTTTACTGTATAATTGAACATGAATAATTTTGGGATTTATAAATTTGTTTGCATGCATGTTTTTGAATTTCTATTCATTGTTATTTATTTCAACCGGTATAAAATATATTTTGATATCACAATATATTATTTTCGAATATTTTTTAGAAATGTAAAATTTATATATTTTTCCACAAACATCCCAGTAAAGACAAGGGAGGCTTCTTTTATATCAATGGATTCATATTAAGTTATTGATATGTGGCCTATTTTTTATCGCCGAGTCCGAACGGCGTGTCCTATGTTGCCACTTGTAGAGACGTTTTTCATGGCTGAAATACTCAGGAAATATCGCCAACATTACTAAGGGGTATTTTTTAACCGTAGACAATTTGATGGGAATCGAACCCGGACATCCAGCGTGCAAGGCGGTTGCACATAGCTAATTCCTACTGGTTGTGGTGTAGGGTATCACATGGTCGGCCCCGTCCGACTATAGCCTTTGCTTACTTGTTTTTCTTTCCTTTTGTTTTTTCATAGTAGGCTGCTTTTTCTAGGGGAAGGTTACTAACCCGGCGCACAAACCCAAGTTTTTAACGTTCTTATAAGTGAACGCGCGGCACATGTTAAGTCACTACCTTTAACGGGTGTTAAAGGCAGCTCCCCAGGTGACACCACGGGGAGGTCAGTGTCCACTTGAGATGAGAGAGTGACCAAGATAAATCCTGGACTTTGCCATGTTAAAGCCGGTCAGGACCCATATTCCCGGGTTCTCTGGAATGAATATTTGTCATTCCCGTTTTTCCGGGAATGAATAAAGTTGGGAATTCCCAAACTCTACATACTAATGCCTTTGAACCACGCGTAGTTTTAGTTTTTTTTTCGCGACGGAAGATATAGATACTTTGACAATAGGTCTGTCTGGTTACCCTAAAATTTGTAACCATTTGTACCAATTATTGCTGGAAGTCGTCTGTTAACACAAAAAACCAGCAAAAGAGAGCGATTCGAGAGAGACATTTTGACAGTTCTTTCACTGAGAGTTTGCAAATTCTTGCTGGACAATTTCTTCTAGCAGCAACTAGCAGTTCTTCTTCTTCCTGAAAACAATCAATCATCTGCTTTTAATTTGCTGTTGATTTATGTTTGAGAAAATTGATAAAAATAGGTAAAAAACTTTTTAAGTTAAACGGTTTTATGTTAAACATACATTGCAATGTTTAAGATAAATGTACTAAAAACCAAAAAATAATAAAATAGATACAGTCGTGGGAATTATAAACATATGCATAGACTAACTGTTTAATTCAGTGCTTCATTATTGCAAGGTTTCTTGCCCGTTAGTTTATTGCAGTCCAACTCTTCTATACGTAGTCCCTGCAAAGATCTTACTCTACAAAGAGCCAAGTAGGCTTGACCTTGACCTAAGTATACGACTGCGTGATCCACAGTGCTGGCCTGCGTTTTATGTACTGTAGAAGCCCATGATAGTATTAAAGGCAACACACATCTGCGTGTATCGCTCCCGTTGTTTTGTTAACCTGGCTTCATATTATTCAGGCGTTTCTGACGCTATCATCTGTGTGTATCGCTCACGTTGCTTTGTTAAGCTGGCTTCATATTCTTCAGGCGTTTCTGACGCCGTCATTTGTGTATAACGTTGCTTTTTTTAACCTGGCCTCATATTGCTCAGGTGTTTTTGACGCTAATTGTTCCCGTCGATTCTGTAATCGACTATTTCTATCACCTTCACTTTCTTTAGCTCGTTTCGCTTTATGCTTTTCTTTCGCTTTCTGAAGTATTCGTTTACGTTGTGTTGCAGTTTCTGTTTTATTTGTGTTTGTATTTTTTATATATTTTTTTACCATTTTGTTCCCACGAGCAATGGACATTTAAACGGTCGACCCCCCCAGAGGTCCAATAAATGGGCAAGGCTATGTACAACAAGATGCGCCTGAGTCTTGAGGGGAAAACGCTAACGACATATCATTTTTAGCCACCCTAACGCCACACAGTCCTCAACACGATAAAAAATCTTGACTTGTGTGGTGGATTCAGCCTGGATTAAGCAGATAACTAAATTACAGATTCAATTTCTAAATTTAAATCTTAATTATACGCCATTTAGTGGCTGCGCCCATCTTAAATATTGATGTTGTATAGTGCACTGTATTATTCTTGTCAAGCCCTTTTATTTGATACCCATATTGGTGGGATTGATAAAAAATTGTTATCAGCCATTTGGTAGCGGAGGCCATCTTAGATTTCAATTTTGCATAGTAAATTGTATTCTACTTGTAGAGACCTTTTATTTGATTGATAAAACCGACGTTATCCGCCATTTTGTAGCGGCCGCCATCTTGGATTTAAATTTTTTATAGTATATTGTATTCTGCTTGTTGAGCCCTTTCAGTTGATACCCATATTGATGGGATTGACAAAACCTACGTTATCCGCCATTTTGTAGCGGCCGCCATCTTGGATTTCAATTTTTATAGTATATTGTATTCTGCTTGTTGAGCCATTTCATTTTATACCCATATTGATGGGATTGACAAAACCTACGTTATCCGCCATTTTGTAGCGGCCGCCATCTTGGATTTAAATTTTTTATAGTATATTGTATTCTGCTTGTTGAGCCCTTTCATTTGATACCCATATTGATGGGATTGATAAAACCTACGTTATCCGCCATTTTGTAGCGGCGACCATCTTGAATTTATAATGATAATGAATAAACATAATTGTATTGTCACCAAAATCCAAAGTGTATACAAAATTTCAGATTAATCGGTTGACAGGAAGTGGGTGAAATTTGAATTACTAAATTTGACCCAAGAATAAATAATAAAACAAACGGGGTGAGCTAAATAAAACCATTTAAAAACAATTTTATTGTGGAAATAACATAGTCTAATTGTATTGTTTTTTTTTTTGGGTGCCACCGTGGTGCAATGGTATGCACACCCGCATTGCACGCTGAAGGTCGTGGGTTCGATTCCCCAGCCAGTCAACATCAAAATTTTCAACGGTGGCACAATACCCCTCAGTAATGTTGGCGACATTTCCTGAGTATTTCTGCCATGTAAAACTTCTCTACAAAGTGGTGTCTTAAGACACGCCGTTCGGACTCGGCGATAAATTGTAGGTCACATATCATTGAGCTAATATGAATCGGGGTGCACTCATTGATATGAGAGAAGTCTCCCTTGTCCCGTATGGGATGTTTGTGGAACAATTATATTATAATTGTATTGTTTTATGGAGAACCAATTTGTAAAGTGGAAAAATACTTTTTCGTTTCGTTTTCTTTTTTATTGTTAATAAAATACAACGTGTTTGCTTCCTTTATTGGCGGACAAATTGTTCTGTTTTGGTAAGTCAGCTGATTGCTTGCTGGTTTTTGCTGGAAAGGTGTCTGTTTACTTTTTACAATTTTCTAGCAAAAGAGAATAAAAACCCCTTACTCTCTGGGAAAGTTCTTGCTGGGAAAGTAACCAGACAGACTTAATAGGAAAATCAACAAAAATGTATCTTGAAAAATTCCCGTTCTAAACCGCGATTCTTTTTGAATTATTTTTATATAAATGGAGTCTTTTACATGTGATTAAACCGCGACAAGGTGTGTCAAGAATTACAGACATACCTGGGTAATATGGGTGTTTTACCCAAAATTCAATGTGGGTATAGGTATATTCCCTGTTTAGCCTAATGGCTCTGTGTGAGTGAGATATTGTGATATTGACCACAATTTCAGAAATTATGCAAAATATTCTATATTTCTTTCGATTTACAGTTATTCCTAATGTTTGTATTTTACACTTATGTTTTACTACTTTAAATCTATATACTGATAAACGTGATCTGTAAAAACAAAACCCAGGTAGCGTATTTTTAGTCTCAATATGTACATTCAAAAAATTCCTACTAGAAGTTGTTTGAAATTTCAGTGTTGCACAGTGTGAAACTATAATTCCCATTCCCACATTCAGTTATGGCCTTTGTTCAAAAATAGAATCGCATCTCCCTTCAATTAATGAAAGTGCATTCTGTGTAAAACAGTGGTTAACATTATCAATCCTTCCATATGGGTATGGTCAACTCTTGTTCTCTTTGTTTCGACGCAGACTCTGTAGGTGTATTTTGAACAAAACATTTTGGCACCGGAATCCTGGTTGAATACGAATACAACAATCGTATCTTTGCACTTGGCGTCTATACTGAATGTAAACATAATCATCTCACAAGACTACATGGGTTGAATATGATGTTCGTTTTTGAGTTGGGTGGATTGGCGATTGGTCATAAATGTTGCCCAACAACAACCTGTTATTTATTCTGGGATTTTGATGTCAATTTCTGTAAGTTTTGTTGAAAGACAATCGGGAGCAGTAAAATGTTACTGCAACATGTTGACTCACCACTGCTTTGAAACACACTCACATACACAGGCTTCCCCACATTCGGGTTTCATGGTTTTCATGACGTTCAGTGTTATTGTATCGTTCACATTGGGGAGCCAAAGTGCACGGTTAATTTTCGAGAACATGACAAAGGGGTGAATGCCTAAACACAAATTTATTACTAATATCATGAATGAACATTGTAATGTTTTAGTTATGAAAATTTTATAAGATTATTTAAGACGGTAAAAATTCAATAAAAACAAAAACAATCAATAGAAAACAAATACAAATTAACCGGAATTTTTCGCTCTTAGGCTGTATTTAGGATTACATCAAATATTTTGCTGCAACAGCGAAATAAAATTGCAAATAATTAATGATTAAAATTGTAGTTGATCGTTTATGGCAAAAAAATTATGTAAAAGCTATATGGTTTTTTGTGCAAATCTCTTGCTATTGGTCAAAACATTATTTCGTCAAAATATATAACATTTCCTTGCAACTTATAACAAATACGGACTAAAATAAGAATTACCTACTACATACTTTTAGGTGACAATAAATGTATTGCAAATGGAAACGCAGTACTATAGAACTAAACATTTTTGTAAATGTTTGTAGTCATTATGAATTTTAATGACTTTTGCGGCTAATAATGGACTAACAGTGTTGAATATCATAAAGTTCAGTAATAAAAAACCATCATGGAAGGTATTCATACAGGTGAAAAACGCTTGAGACCATATAAACAATGAAGAAACGGCCACAAACAAATATTCAAAGAATGAATATTTGACTCAATATGTATTGTAGGATATTGGTCCAATGCAAAACAGTCCGATTTTGGCCTTTGAAAACATCGAAATACCTGTAGAAAGAATAGGGAAAAAATTATCAGTGCAGTATTTTGAAACGACCTAGAACATATCACTACTTCCTCTCTCAGTAGTATTGGAATGATTTCATTTTCACAGAATTGATATATATTATCCTCTACTATTATAACAAATCACAAAAAGTGCGCCAAATACAGTAAAACCCATCAAATATAGAAATTAAACCCCTTCTGGAAAAACTGGACCACCGAATTTTTGGGTAGTGTATTTTTTACCAAACAAAAAAGTATGCGAAATCGGGTTCACGGACATAGTAATGATTGGGAAGACATCCTCACTGAAATAGATGCTTACTTAGCTGGTCCATTACAGAACATTTGTTCCATAAGCCGAACTAAGAAAAGATCTCCAACTCTCTCTCTCTGGCTTGGATTACATTTGAACGTAGGGGGCTGTAATCAACAAAAAGCTGTTTTGTAATCAACAAAAAGGTGGTTAGTGTCGATCTGCATCTCTTGGGTCTTCTCCAGGAGTTTCCGCAGGGTAAATATCTGGTCAATGGTGGATTTGTCAGGTCTAAAGCCGCATTGGTATGGCCCAATTATTTCATTGACCATAGGCTTTAGTCGTCCGCACAATATCCCTGACACTATCTTGTAGGCAATAGGGAGAAGACTTATGCCCCCATAGTTGGAGCATACAGTCTTATCTCCTTTCTTGTGGACAGGGCACAGGATGCTCTGTTTCCAATCGTCGAGTACTCGTTTTTCCTGCTAGATGGTGCTAAGTAGCTGATGAATACAGCTTATCAGCGTGTCGCCTCCGGTTTTGAACAGCTCGACCGGTAAGCCATCGGCTCCTGCTGACTTCAGCTGACTTATTGCTGTCTTAACCTCATCTTGGTTGGGCGGTATACATTCAATACCAATGTGGTATCTTCGCCGTGTTCGCTACTATCGGATACCAACAGTTTGGAGAAATGTTCTTTCCATATCTGTATCAGTTACTAAAGCACCTTGCTGGTCTCTACAGGGGGATGTGCCTGTACCAAAGCCATCAGTTTGATGTTTCACTCTTTGGTAGAACTTTCGGGCTTCATTCTGGCTCCTGTACATCTCGATTTTTTACACTCCCGTCTTTCCATTGCTCTCTTTTTTCTGCGGAAAAGACGTTTCTCCTCTCCTTTTCTCCCGATACCTCTTTCGTGCGCTACTCGTTTCTACTGATTGTAAAGTAGCCCTATATGCCGCATTTTTCTCTTCGGTAGCAGCACGACACTCCTGGTCATACCATAGATTCCTTGGTGGAGGTTTCTGGTATCCAAGTATGGATGTTGGGGCTGTTTGCATGGAGTGGGTAATATTTTGCCATTGTGCTGATATGTTATCGGGACGAGGAGTGCTATCATTAAGCAATTGGGCTAATTGAGTTGAATATACTGTGGCTATCTGTTGTGTTTGCAGCTTACCGATGTCCAACTTCCGCGTTGTATCTGTTCGTGCTTTATTTGCAACGTTTAGACGGGTACGTACCTTTGCTGCAACAAGATAGTGGTCCGAGTCTTTGTTTGCACCTCGAAACGACCTTACATCCAACAAGCTCGATGCATGTCTTCACAGCCAGGTGCCCTTATAAATATCGAGATGCTTAAGTCTGGTATTGCTAACCACAATATTTTTATACCAATTATTTTTATATATTTATGGATATGGGGTATATCAAGTTTGTAAATCCGTCTGTAACTACTCGAAATTGTCATTGTAGACTCCATAAACTATATATTCTTGATCAGCGTGCAATTCTACATCGATATAGCCATGTCCGATATAGTCTGTCCGTCTAAAAATATTGTGTCAGCCATAACTTTGATATTTCGTCCTCTTTTGGGATGCAAAACTTTTTCCCAGAAATTTATCTGTATCGGTCCATGCTTTGATGTACACCCCATGGAACGATACATCCCAATTTTTGGTGTTTTGAAGGGTTTAACCTCATTATAACACCGAAATGGCTAAAATTCAGTACAAAGTCTTCGTTGTGGGTATAAAACATTCCACCTGAAATTAGTCGGCACCGGCCGATTTTCGGTATTTAAAGTTATTCCACCGAAGTGGCCTCATTATTCCACCGAAGTGGCTGAAATTTGGTATTTAGTCTTTTTTCCGGGCTACAAAAATTTCTCTCAGAAATTTGTCGGTACAGGTCAACGTTTTGAAAGAACGGTACCTCCCGATTATCGGTATTTTGAAATTTATAGCCTCATTATTTCACCGAAGTTGCTGTAATTTGGTATTTAGTCTCTTTCTGGCCTATAAAAATTTCCCTCAGAAATTTGTCGGTATACGTGCAGGTTTTGGGGGGTACCCCATAGGTCCATGTCTTTATATAGCCCCCATAGAACGGTGCCTCCCAATTTTCTAAATATAGCTCGTTCTCCACCAAAATAGCTGATATTTGGTATTAAGTTTTTGACAGCGGTATGAAACATTCCAGCCGAAATGTGCCGCTATAGGTCGACGTCCTCAAATATCCCCATAGGACCGTACCTTCCGATTTACGGTATTTTGAAAGTTATGGCCTCAGTATACCACCAATATGACTGAAATTTAGTATTTAAACCGCCATGGGTGTATAAAATATTGCAGAAGAGAATTATCAGTATAAGCCTTTTTCTTCAAATAACCCCCATAGAAGCGTACTTCCCGATTTTCGGTATTTTAAGGTTGTGTTGTCAATATCCCATCGAAACGGATAAAATTTAATATTTAGTGTCAGTTGATGGTATAAAACTTCCCACCTGAAATTTTCCGGTATTGTTCCATGTTTCTATATACCACCCCATCGAAAGATTCCTCCCAATTTTCGGTATTTTGAAAGTTTTAGCCACAATATTCAATGGGAATAACTGAAATGTGGTATTTAGTCGTCGCTGGAGTTACCAAAATTTCCTCCAGAAATTATCGGTGGAGGTTAATGTTTTATACAACCTCCATAGAACGGTGCTCCCAGAATATCCAGGTTTAAGACTAGTCGGTTTTGCCCAATTTTATGTATTTCGAACAATTCGGAAAATTGTAAATATTGGTCCATGTTTTGGAAAGAACAAAAATGTCGCCCCATATTAATTGTTTTAAAGGGAGTATTATCAGTTGAGATATATGTACTACTCCTGCAATAAAAGGAAGAGTTTAGTACTTTCATAAACGAAATTAAACAAATTTTTTCTATTCACTTGAATACAGTTCGTGGTGGAGGGTATAAAAATATCGGCCCGGCAGAACATAACGCTTTTCTTACTTGTTTGCAGCTGTAAAGTCTTTCAGCCTCATACCATTGTCAGGTGTTTCGCTGTGGAGACTGAATTTCCCGACTTTTGGGCCAAAGATATTCTCCTTTCCAATTTTAGCATTAAAATCGCCTAGTATCATTTTAATATCATGGGCAGGGCAACGGTCATAAGTTCCTTCAAAGCTCTCGTAAAATATATCTTTGGTCTGTTCATTCTTTTCTTCAGTGGGAGCATGAGCGCAAATAATGTTGATATTGAAGAATTTTGCTTTTAATCGAATTGCTGCGAGTCTTTCATTCACTGGGGTTAAGCAGGAAACCAGACGTTTTATCCTCCGACCAAATACAAATCCGCAACCAAACTCATGCTTTGTGTCATGGCAGCTATAATAGCGTGTGTCACCATTAGGTGTTGTTGTGACAACTTTCCCAATCCATCGTTTTTCCTGTATGGCAGTAATGTCGACCTTGTATTTTTCAAGTACATCTGCCAATGTGTAAATTGCACCTTCTCTATAAAGAGTGCGAATATTCCAGGTGCAAATTCGCAGATCATGGTACTTAAAACGTTTGACAAACCAACTTTAGAGGGATTTGTTTTTTTTCTTTCGTTTTCTCATAGTAGGCTGCTTTTTTCTAGGGGAGGGCTACTAACCCGGCGCCCAACCCCAAGTTTTTAACATTCTTATGGGTGAACACGCGGTACATTTTAGCTCACTACCTTTAACGGGGGTTAAAGGCAGCTGCCCCAGGTGACACCTCGGGTGGGTCAGTGTCCACTTGAGATGAGAGAGGGACCAAGACAAATCCTGGACCTTGCCATGTTAAAGCCAGTCAGGACCGTTCCTTGGTAACTTTCATCCCCTACGTCAGCACACCAAAACAGAACTAACCATTTTATCTGTCAGAAATAAACTGACAATCCGAACATACACGGGTACCAACATAACAGAAAAAATGCGAAAATTGAGCATACGTAATTAAAAAAATAAATAAATAAAATAACGTTTTTTTATCAGACTTTATGTATCATCTAAAAGGCTTTTTCTATGTCAGGTACGTCATTTGATACTGAACAGGTAAGAGAATTTCTATAAATTTTGCTGAAATTCCAAACTCAGCATTCAATGGAATAGCTTTGAAGATATATGGCTATCGAAGCAAGCTTAGGTCGACAAAAACCTGGTAAATATATTTTTGCCTCTGTGGAGTCTTCTACGGTATTTGTAGCGAGGTGAAGGCATTGTAATTGGTGTACTCGTTAGGTACAAAGCTGCAATGATATGACCCAAATATTTCA
Organism: Musca autumnalis; assembly: GCF_047663935.1. Classification (NCBI taxonomy): domain Eukaryota; kingdom Metazoa; phylum Arthropoda; class Insecta; order Diptera; family Muscidae; genus Musca; species Musca autumnalis. The sequence goes on along the minus strand of NW_027412088.1, from coordinate 147,561,384 downwards.
TTGGCGCTATGCTTTAGACGTTCACATAGTACGTTGAATTCGATGGGAAGGAGACTTTTGGCTCTGTCATTTGAAAATTCAGGGGCATAATATACTAACTAGCTGATTCATAAATCTTACCAGTGTGCTATCTATAGAATCTGTATAGAAGACTTAGGACGATATTGCCAACTTGACCTCATTATGTAGGGAATTCTGTGCCACCTTCATCGTCGCTGCAACGGGACGAATGTTCTTTCCATGACGATATCAGAGACTGTTACCAAATTACCTTGCTCGTCTCTATTTGAAACTAGCCTGATGGCGAATTTTCCTGTAAAATTTTCGGACTTCATGGTACCACGGTTTCCAAGTTAGAGGCCTCTGGTAGTCAATGTAAGATTTCACGGCTTTTTGCATGGAGTGGGAAGTACTTATCGCTGAACTGTTACCGATACGATGAGTATTTTAAGAAACAATTGTGTTAGTTGCATTTAGAATTTTGTAGCTGCTTTCGTGTTGTTCGTTCAGTTGGGTGCAACCCGATCTTAATTAATCAGAACCACTCGAAGTGCTTGCTTCTTTGTTCTACATGCCGTTACTTCGAGATGCAGAAGACAACCCACCCATATCGAAGTTCAACACTCCCTCACAACGCTATCCACGGTGCTCTTGAATCAAATTTAAATGGAAGGTGCTTACACCTGTGAAGTTTTTGCGGATTCTGAAACTACAATGTTTATAGATGAGAAAAATCAAAAAACAAAAAAAAAATCGCCGGAGCGCTTTTTAAATAAATCGCGTTTCAAGTTGACATTTTTAGGGGTTGTTTAGGTTTTTGCAATTTTGCTTAGAAACCGCAAAACCTATCAAAATAGGAATAAAGAAATTGTTGTAGCTATCACAATTCTCTACAAGATTGACCTTAAGGATATTTTCGTAGGTCTTACAACTTTTGAGATATAGAAGTTGAAATTGGGACAATTCAAATCCAATTCAATTCTCTATAGTCTCCTTATAACACAATGTTATGACTGCAATTTCCCAACTTAAACTTATATATCTAAAAAAATGGTACAACCTAGGAAAAATTACATAAGCCAGTCTTGTAGAGAATTTTCACAGCTATAAGATTTTCTCAGGCCCCTTGCCGATAAGACTTTCCGTATTCAAGCAGAAACGCGAAACCCTAACAAAAAAATCTAAAAATGTAAACTGAGCTTCTTTATCTCAAAAATGGTACAGCCTGAGAACCAATCATAAACGTCACTCTTGTAGAGAATTTTCACAGCTACAACATTTTCTTTAGCTCCATTTCGATTGGACTTGCGGTATCCAAGCAAAATTGTGAAAACCTAAAAAACACCTAAAAATGTGAATTTTGACCGCGATTTCTTTAAAAATCCCTACAGCGATTTTTTCTTGTTTTTCGATTTTTCTCATCTGTGAACATTGCCGTTTCAGAATTCACAAAAACTTCCCCTGTGTAAGCGGTTTTCATGAAAAGTTAGTTAAGGCGCACCCTTCCTGACGATACAGCCATTGCTTTGTCCCAATTTAAACTTCAATATCTCAAAAATGGTAAAACCCACGAAAATACCGTAAAGGTCAATCTTGTAGAGAATTTTTATAGCTACAACATGTTTTTCAGTCTTATTTTGATAGGACTTGAGGTTTCTAACCAAAATAGTGAAAACCTAAACAACCCATAAAAATGTCAACTTGAATCGCGATTTATTTAAAAAGCGCTCCGGCAATTTTTTATGTTTTTTGATTTTTCTCATCTTTTCTCATCTATGAACATTGTAGTTTCAGAATCCGCAAAAACTTCCCAGGTGTAAGCACCTTACATTTACCCCCAGTTTATGTATTTCGAAACGAAAATGTGTGCGCATGAAAGACACCCAAACTTTAGTTTTTGAAATATTATTTCATTTGCTTTTGCTTCAAAACAAAAAACAAATTTGAAAAACACACTCAAATGTGGTAGTTTTTCTTGCGCATTCGTTTTCTTATCGACATACATAAACAGGCCCTTAAATTTGGATTCCCTGAATCCATCCGTATCACTGCCGTTAGTGAGGCTGATGATGTTACTCCTCTCTTGGTGGCTTATCAAATCAGTCTGAAACTCCTCGCTTTGTCAGCTGAGTCTTTAATACAGTTCATCAGGAGCCATAACGTCCCAATCCTGAGAAACCCTGTTTTCTGCTCTGTTAAGCTATTCGTTCTTGTCCATAGTCTGATCCGACAACGTTTCCTAGGGAAATAAATTTTTGTTGAGACTTGTAAAGAATCTATAAGATATGTTTTTATTGGTCCCACACACCCAACCGTGGTGGTTGGGAGGTTAGGGAACGTTTGTTTCAGTGCACAAATCTTAAATTTTTAAATCTTAAAATTTTTTCAAACCCCCTGTTTTGTTCTATGAACGGGTTTAATATTAACAAAACGGTATCCAGGAGTTATACTGTGTTCCTCAGTCTAACAATAACATGTAGTTAATCAACGTTTTTAAAGGAACATGTAAGATAGGTGTCGCCCAAAAGATATAGTGATTGAGTTTCCTGAAGTCAGTCACCTACACACGATCATAGTGCCAACGAGACAGCGCACGAAACTGAAGAATATCACAATTAAGTTTTCTCAAGACAGTTCAGACCACAGCAAGAAAGATCTATTGGCAGGAACAGAACTCGACGTAGTTACCCTAGCTAGCCGCAATCTCTCGACAAGAGGATGTTTGTGATGTTAAATTGTTGGGAACAAAATAATAGAGAGAAGAAAATGAAATAACTACACAACTTGATGATAAATTTAGCAGACACGATAATAATGCAATGAAAAAATGCAGTCAAAAGTCTAAGTAGCTGGATGGCATACATATAGGAAGTAGAGCTATAGAGTTACTCAAGGCAGGCATTATGTTATGTTTGGACAAGATTTGCAGTAAAAGTTAGTACTAAGTGTAGTATAAAGTGATTTTTGGATCAACACAATAGTAACGATTGATCGACCACTTACAATATATTCCAGATTCATTTTCAGCATATTCAAATATTCTTTGGTTTTGTTTCCCAATGCCTTTGCCTTTTCTGATGCATTATTTCATTCTCCATAAACCATTCCATGGCAGATGGAAACAATCGGGTATTGTAATGATGAACTTATTATCTAAATGAGTGAGTTATTAGAAAATACTGAAATCTTTGACATACACAGAAAACTTTAATTTTGATTTTAGGCAATGTTTCAAAGATAATAGAGTAATAATGCCCCTTAGCCAAACACGACCACTTCATTCTAATTAAGAAAAGTGAATTCATAGCTAACGGCCGGACAGTCAGTAAGTTCACGTGAACTACATTTTATGTAAATTGATTTGATAACATTGTTCCAAATGTATGCTTATTCATTCGTATACATGTAATACTGCAGGCTCTAATCACATTAGCATAAGGATACCCGTTCATTGTCTATGTAAATTTGATCAATTGATATGGTGTTGAAATACTATATGAAGAATGTCAAAGCGGTGAACCACAAATGGTCAAAAGATTGTTGTAATTATCGTAACATTAAGTTAATTAATTGATTTACATTCTTACTAAGCTAAAGGATTCTAATTCTGGCTTTAATTGAGTGTTCAATGATTAACGACATAACATCTATATTACTTTAGGTAAGTTTCTACAAATTCCATACAAATTCGCCAAAAATGTCAACACCCTGAATATATTTAAACTACTAGATGAATAGTAAACAATTCCTCTTTTTGCATTTCAACAACTGAAATGGATTTAAAACTTAACAATTTCCCATTTGTTTATGACTTTAACCAAAACAAAAAAAACAACGATAACAATGCAATTGGACGCCAGAGTGCCAGGTGGTGAATTGTGGCATGGGATTTTTTGCATGGTATATTCATGCCAGCAATGATTGCATGTGTGCGTGTGTTTGTACATTGGGTATTTTAATGTTTTTTTACACAGTTTTTTGGTCAACCAACTTCAAAGAAGATAACATGCTTTAGTAAAAAATGTTTTCCCAAATACAAATCTACGTACTTACATATGTATGTAGGTAGTATGTATGAATGTTGTTTGTGTGTTGCAATTTAAAGCCTTTCATCGTTTTTTTATGTAGAAATTGTAAATTAAAAAAAATATCAATAAAATACTGCACAGATTTATTTCTATCGAAATGCTACAGATTTTATTTTCAATGTTATATAAAATAGTACTTTTTAAACAAATATAAAACGGTATATGGTAAAAACTTCAGCTTTATAAATTCATATGGAGCACAAGATTGTTTTTGTAGTTAAAACGCATACGTTTGTACTATGACGGATATACATATCGTTCATTTACTCAAGAGTGACGCATCTCAAAAAATCCAGTTTCGAGAAAAACGCGTTTTAAGTTGCCGATTGAAATCTGACTTCCCAAATGAAAAAAATTGCTACAGAGAAACTAAAACAACTACTTGTACTATATTTTTTAAAAAACTAGCAAGATATTACTGTGCACGATAAAGTATGATTTGAACAGTGTTTGAATTTGCTACTAGTTTTTCACAGCACAGCACAAAGTCTATGCTGCTGTTGTGAAAGTGACGCAGCATAGCACATAGCTACAGCATCAAAAATAAAAACGAGTGTTATTGCTATGCTGTGCTGTTTTCAAAAACAAAATCGAAAACTGTGGCTGTGCTATGCTGCGAACATAAACGTAGCATAGCACAAGGTCTATGCTGTGCTTCTGAAATCTTCACAGCACATAGCATAGCATAGTCATCAAAATCAAAAACGAATGCTATTGCTATGCTGTGCTGTTTTCAAAAACAAAAACGAAAACTGTTGCTGTGCTATGCTACGAACATAAAAGTAGCAAAGCACATAGCATAGTCATGAAATCGAAAAACGATTGCTGTGCTCTGCTATGCTGTAAACATTTCTACATAGCATAGTATAATTAATGTTAACCCAGCAAACTCACTAACCCCCATTATTATAAATAAGCCTTCTTTGGTTATAGTTTGGATTTTTCGATCAGATTTTTTAGCGTTCCGGTTAAAATAATATTAAAAGGGATCATTCAATTTCAAGAAGAACTTTCTTGGCATTAACTTATAATGTGAAAATTTAATTTCTTAATTTAAGAAGATTTGTTGGTACTTTAAAAAATTATATATTACTGTTTTGTCTATTAACAGACATAATAGTTAATTTTTTATATTTTCTAAAGACAAACTTGTTAATGGATGTTTTTATTCTAAAGAGTACATCTATCGTCATAATGACCAAACAGTTTTTATTACAGTTTTTTTGGGATAAATGATTTATCTAATCCAAAATACGTTGTTAGATTAATTAATAAGAGTATACAAAAAACTAGTCTTTAAATGATGAATTTTAAAAAATAGTAAACGTATACAAATATTTACTGATATCGCTCTTTCTTTCATTTCGTTGTAAATTAACTTAAAACCAAATGTGTAAATTCGCACAATAACATTTGACAAATCTACAGCTGTTAAAATACATTAATACATTGTCTTAGAAACATATTTGTTCTGTTACTTTACGTGCCTGAGGTTACCTTTTCTTATAATTTTTAAACTGCAAAGGAACGCTTGATTTAGAAAGCATACCATTTTTACCATTTTTTGCCACTGTTACCATTTTATAAAGTAAAAGTTTACATTTACGAAATCCAATCGCTTTCAACTTTACGTAAATGTCAATTGGAAACTCGTCTAAAATCCAGGATTTCGTAAATGTAAACATACCATAACTTTTTCTTTGTCAGCAGATGTTTAGCAGTGGCATTTTACTCTCAATAATTCTTCCGTTTTTCCGTTATTCTCTATTGCTATTCGTTTCAATCTTTGTAAGGGAGAAATATACAGTTTGTCAATAAAACAAATACATTTCTTGTATTAGTTGTCGAAAAATGGCAAATAAGTCGAGTTTTTTGCAAAATATTGTTGGTGGACTTGTTTATAAATGAATTGAATGTGTGTTCCCCTACGTTTTTAATTGTAAACGTTGCAAAATGTGTTCAACAAACATATTTGTCCAAAACGTATGGTAATGTAAAAATAGAAGAATCGTCAAAAAAAAAAATACATACTTCTTTGCCATCAAACATTTTTCTGGGTTATGTTTGATGCTATGCTGTTGATTTTGTTCATAGCACAGTACATCAATAGTTTCCGTTTTTGTTTTCTTGACTGCGGCTGTTTACTATGCTGTTAAAATGTCTGCAGCACAGCATAGCAATAGCATTCGTTTTTGATTTTGATGACTATGCTATGCTGTGTGCTTCGCAGATTTCAGAAGCACAGCATAGACCATGTGCTGTGCTACTTTTATGTTCGCAGCATAGCACAGCAACAGTTTTCGTTTTTATTTTGGATGACTATGCTATGCTATGTGCTGTGAAGATTTCAGAAGCACAGCATAGACGATGTGCTGTGCTACTTTTATGTTCGCAGTATAGCACAGCAACAGTTTTCGATTTTGTTTTTGAAAACAGCACAGCATGGCAATAGCATATTTTTATTGATTTCAGTGCTGTGCTGGTAGCAAATTCAAACACTGTATTTGAAGTGTTTTATTGCTTCACAGACTCAACAATTTTTTTTTTTTGTTGAATTATGACAAACTTGTAGTAAATGAGCTGTAACTCGTTGTGTTTTAGATATATCATGGAAATTGGACACAAGATAAAATAGAAGTTGTATAAAAAATAGAAATGGCTAACTCAGAAAACGCATTTCTTGAGTTATGCCACTCTTTGAGTAATTGAGTGATATGTGTATTTTTGTGAAAACAGCAAATTCAACCCATACATTTCTTGGTGAGCAATAATTGAAATCATCATAGTTGGAATCAACTTGGGTTCATCGTATTCATCAACAAACCAACGGATCAACTGCTGCTTTCATCGGAGAGAGAATACACGGTGCGCCTGAACCAAATTTAAATAGAAGTTGCTTACACCTGGGAAATTTTTGCGGATTATGAAACTACAATGTTCATAGATGAGAAAAATCAAAAACAAAAGAAAACGCTGATAAATAAAGTTTACTCGAGCTTGAGGTCTACAAATTTGGTTTATTTATTTATTGTCTCCAATATTTCGAAATTCTATGAATTTCATCTTCAGGGAGTATTTTAGATCTACAAAATAAAAAGAAGTACGTCTTAATATCTATATCACAGCAATGTAAATTGTAAAATTATTTATTTTTTTGTAAAAACACATAAAAAATGACGATCGCTTACATGTAAATAATAATAATAATAATCAAACTTAAAAGCTAGTGTAGTGTGACTACAACCGTCGAATGTTGCAATAAATAGAAATAGTAATCAGTGCAATAAAAACATTCGACGGTTGTAATTTCGAAATATTGGAGACAATAAATAAATAAACCAAATTTATAGACCTCAAGCTCAAGTAAACTTTATTTATCAACAAATAAAAAGGTCGAAGAAAACACAAAAATAATCAAAAGAAAACGACTGAGGGTTTTTCAAATAAATCGCGATCATTGCGGCAAAATCGTGAAAACCTAAAAACCCTTAAAGTGTGAACTTTGACCGCGATTTATTAAAAATACTTCCAGCGATTTTTCTTGTCTTTGGTTTTTCTCATCTATTAAGTTAAGTTAAAGTTTATTGAGACTCATATAAAAAACATAACAAATGGTATTGTGAAACAAATACATAAATAAAGAAACTTAAAACTATAAGGTATTATTTTAATTTCCATAATATGTTTATGTTAACAAATTGTGATAATGTCGGTGTGAGAAAATGAATACAAAGTTACTTAGAAAATGTGCTTGCTCCCGGCACATCCAGTATCTCGCAGAGCTTTGTCTGCTATTTTTCTCATCTATTAACATTGCCGTTTCGGAATTAGGGATTGGAAAGTCGACTTTCGATTAATCGATTAGTCGACTTTTTGTAATCAAAAATTTAAAAACCGAAGTCGACATTGACTGGAGAGAAAATCGCATAATCGATTATTTTGCGATAGATTTTTGATTTTGTTCATAGATTTTAGTTGACTTTGACGGTTCTGCAGTTTTCTGAAATCATCTGAGCATAGGATCTAAAGAAAACTCGAAAATCGTCGAATAATCAATTATAATCGATTTTCTGCGGTTACCAAAAGTCTAAAGTTGAGTTTTAGGAAAATTGAAATGATCGTCAGACCGAAAAATCGCATTTTTAGTTTTAGGCCAAAATCAAAAAGTCGAAAAATCGATTATTACTATTCATTACTTACCCTATTCTGAATCTATAAAAACTTTCCAGATGTAAGCGGGTTTCATTTTATTAGTATTATTAGTGTATTGTCCCAATTTCAACTTCTATATCTCAAACATGGTAAAACCCAGGAAAATTTTATGAAGCACAATCTTGTAGAGGCTTTATTTCCCCAACTCCCAATAAGTTGTTATTTTCTAAATATTTATCTGATACCCTAGAAAGACGGCAACGTTAATTTTCATTAAGATGTGTATTTAATTTTAACCTGACAGACGACAGTTTCTGCATTTACGAAACAGCTGTTTGCTGGTAAACAACTGTTTTGTTGTTTGTAATGCAAATTGTGTTTGAGAGCATGAATATGCTCTCTCTCCTACATGAATATGGGCTCTCTTTTACAGCATTGCCATATCGAAATCCCTAAATTCAGTTTAAATTCCCTTTGATTTTGTGCATTAAGAATGTGGCTAATGCAAGAATTAATTTTAATTAAGGCAGTTAATGCAAATTAACGCTGCCGTCTGTCCAGGGTATGAGAGCGCCAGAGTTCAAATGAAGTGGAACATTAATACCCAAACATCGCCCTTTATCACACTGCTGATGATTATAATCGGTCGAAGTCCATGGTTTTATCGCTGACAATTTCCTCTGCGGTTTTCTGACAGTTCGCATAACTCCGTTTATACCTTTTTAGCTACTATGGGGTATGTTAATGTCGACTCGGTTTGGCATTTCCTTTCAGAGTTCACTTTCTTTATGTCTTGGCTCACTGTGTTACCCTCCGCCAAAGGATACGCGGAATAGTCTACTCTGCGCTGGCCTTGACGAGCTTTGCCGGGAACATTTGAAGGTGGAAAGCATTTTTCCTTTTTCTGTGCGAACTTTGCGAAAGTTCTGCAGGAGGAATGTTTTTGATATATTTGGGAACATCTTGCTGTTTTCAGTTCACCCACATCTAGATCTTCTTGAATTTGTATATTTGTGCCCCTGATATCTGCTTCTTATCTGTTGTGAGCCAGGCAAAGATGCCAGCAGAGACGTTCATGCTGATTTCCCTTCATGAGTTGTTCAGTTGCCCAACATCAAACTGCATTGCGGAAAATACAAATAAATACAACTGCATTATACACCATATTCAAATATGTATAACTGTCGACGACTGAACCAGAACAGGATGTGCGACTCTTTAAGCCATGTTTTCGAAAAATTCTATTATAAAGAAAACTTTAACTTTCAACAAATTTGTATGCCCAAATAGTCAACTTTCAGTGGTTAGACCAGAATCACAAATCACAAAACCATTGGGATAATAATCCAATAAAAAGTCCCATACCCTTTCATGTGTAAATAATGTAAGTGGATTTTTAACACAAGTCCATAACGAAAGGTCGTATGTATTTATGGTACAATAATGGCTTGTTCGACTGGTCGAACGGATGTCTATTTCCTTGCTTGCATGATTTGATAATCATGTAAGTGCCAATAGAAATCCATCCTTTACGAAATCTTCAATCCTTTTGGTCATTGTAGGTGTATGTACGCTTGTTCGGTTAGCTCGTTTCATGGTGAATGATAACTGTTGTCAATGTTTGCAACATTATGTCGGTCGTGCAACAAATTTTGTACACTGAATGTTATGCATTTACATTTGATTTGTGGCTTATGGCAATATCTTTTTCAATTTTATTACCTATCATCATTTTGGTTTGTTTCTAAAAACTACAACATCAACAATGTCAATAAGTAAACTTTTTTTAATTAGCAAATACTTTAACAGACATAAAGAAATATACAAAAGAAATGTGCTCTCTTGGAGTAAGGTAGATGAATTTAATTTTCAACAGCAGCGTTCAATGATGTAAACCGATGCAATCGATTGCTGGATATTACATAGTAACATTGTTCCACAACACACACAATTATTATAACCATACACGGATTAAAAAGGCCTCTATAACATACAGTGCTGCTCAAAACATTTGCAACACAGATGTCTATATCTCATTTAAACTATTTGTAGGGACATTTTGTGTTTTGAAATATTTTTTTTGTAAATTGATTCATTACTGACCCTACTCACAAGATTTAAAAATGATTATTTAATTTTTAACACTTATGTTACAAAAATGTGTGAAATATCGGAAGAACACATGTTTTAGCCTGCTCAAAACATTTGCAACTTCGTGGTTCGAATATCTATTACTTTATTTTTGATTAGTTTTTTGTACTGATTGGCACAAATTTGTTTTTGAAGGTGGGGACATGAAGCTTTCGTGAGGAGCACATTTTATCCTACATACTCGTATGCTTTATTTTGACAGACAGGTATGCCGAAAACAAGACATGGACATTTTTTTAAGAAAAACAAAAGTTATTGCCAAAATTTGGCTCAAATCGATCTTATATCAACTGAATTAGGGTGCCAAAGTTTGGCTCAAATTTGTGTTATATCAACTGAATTTCTGACATTACAAATGGGGTGTTTGGGCCCATGTTTTGATATAGCACCGTACCTGCCGATTTAAGGTATTTCTTCCCAATTAGCCACATTTTACAATAATATTGGCCGTTATTTGGTACAGTGAGTTCTCAAGGTGTACAAAATACCCTTGCAAAAAATTTTCAACGTTGGTCCAGATTTGAGGTTAGCCCCAAACAACCCCCGATTTCGAGTATTTACCCAAATGGTGGGTAAAAACTATTTAACTGTCGAACCAATTTACGAAGGCTGCCAAAATATTAGCTCATGGGTTTTCTATATCACCAGAACCTTTTGAATTGAAATGGGTTTTTTGGGCCCATGTTTTGATACATATATAGCCCCATATAAACGTACCTCCCGATTTAAGCAATTTTTTTCCAATTACCCATATTTTACAATCATATTGGCTGTAATATGGCACAGAGAGTTTTCATATCCTTGCCAAAATTTATCAATGTTTGTACTTGTTTTGGGGTTGCCCCCATATAATGATATCTCTTGGTAGGAATATTATATCTTATACGACAGTAGCCAAGTGACAGTTAATTCACTTTGAAAATACTACTAAGACCATCAAAATACAGGATATCGGGAGGCATCTTTATGGGACAATATTGACAATTTTTGCAAGGACATTTCATATTCCCTATGAACCGTAAATACCATGAACTCATTAGGAACCGTTTTATGGGGGCTACAAGAAAACGTGGACCTACGTTGAGAATTTTTTTGCAAGGGTATTTTGTATACTTTGAGAAAATACTGTGCCAATTTACATCCATTAACATTGTAAAATGTGGCTAATACATAAAAAACATCTTAAATCGGGAGGTACGGTTATATGGAGGCTATATCAAAACACGGACCCAGAAACTCAGTTGATATAAGAAAGATTTCAGACAAAATTTTGGCACCCTTCGTCAATAAGTTCGGCAGATAAATAGTTTTTACCCAATACTTGGGTAAATACTCGAAATCGTGTACCCTTATATTTTTGCAAGGATATTTTATACACAATGAGAATTCACTGTGCCAATTTACAGCCAATAATATTGTAGAATGTGGATAATAGATAAAAAACACCCATTTTCAATCCTAGAAGTTCAGTTGACATAAGAAAGATTTGAACCAAATTTTGTCAGCCTACGTCAAGTGGTTCGCAGTTAAGGAGTTTTTACCAAAAATTTCGGTAAATACTCGGATATTTACCCAAGTTTTTACCCAATTGTTTTAAGTATTCGAAAACTATCCATTTTGAAACGATTTCACAACCTTAACCCAAGAATTGGGTGTAAGATGTTTTATTGGCGATTCAATATAGTAAATACCCAAATAAATAACCACAAATGGGCATTTACCCACCGTGCGGGTATTTACCGGGTACGCTTGACCTTTCCATTGATGTAAACTATGTTGATGTACACACATCCAACGTTTGGGTAAAGTTTTGTGTCGTTTTGGCCGTTTTTACACGGTTGGGCATGATGCCGAAAAATTCAAATTCATTTGAAATATATGCCGGCAAACAGATCAACGCTGTAATTTGGTGTCGGCGTCGCCCTGTTGTTGTTGTTTTTTTTTTCTCAACGCCCAACACAAAACTTTACTCAAACGTTGGATGTGTTTTTAGCTTTACAGCCTAGTATATGCAGGGATCCCTCAGTTTTCATTGTGGGTAGTGGAACCTTAATCATGCTAGAGATCGCAGTTACAGCCCAATACTGACAAATGTTTGCACGAGGTAATAGTTTTGGTCAAGGATAGTGCCAATAATTGTTGATATAACTTTTCTGGGAAAAATATCCAAATTTAATATTTAATCAGTAATTCAAAATTCTGGGGGCATATTCGGAAAACTTACGAAAAATTAACTTGAAACCCAACTCTTTTGAGGCAAATTGTATCAATATAGCAGATAGAAAAAGTAATTACTGTCTAACAATACGGTACGCCTGAACCAACATTATATAGAAGATGCTTACACCTGGGATGTTTTTGCAGGTTCTGAATCTACAATGTTCATAGATGAGAAAACCCAAAAAAATCGACGAAGGGATTTTTAAATAACGATTTTGCTTGGAAACCGCAAGTCCTATTGAAATGGAATTAGAGCAAATAGTGTAGCTGTGAAAATTCTCTACAAGAGTGGCATTTATGATATTTTCGTACGTTTTACCATTTTTGAGATATAGAAGTTCAAATTGGGACATTTCACCACTGATTTATCACATCCTTATAAAACAATGGCATCTAAGGTGCGCCCTAACTAAGTTTAAATGAAAACCGCTTACAGATTCTGAAACAGCAATGTTCATAGATGATAAAAATCCAAAAACAAGGAAAAACCGCTCGAGGGATTTTTAAATAAACCGCGGTCAAAGTTCACATTTTTATAGTTTTTTAGATTTTCATGGAAACAGCAAGCCCTATTGAAATGGGACTAAAAATGTTGTAGAGAATTTTATCTGCTACAACATTTTCTCTAATTCCATTTCAAAAGGACATGCTGTTTCCAAGCAAAATCGGGAACACCCCCGTGAAAAATTTTGCAAACCTGATAGAAATGTATTAAAATCATGACAGAGGAATTTCTATGCTACCTTTGATTAGAAGTAATGTAATACCTCGAAATATTGATCTCTTTTATTGATCGAATCGGATAAAGTCACCAAAAATTATTTCTAAATACGTTTGGCATTTTTTCTTTCTTAATACAATTTTTTTAATTTTTTGAAGAAATATGTATGTACACTATAAACAAAAAAATACCACCCCAGTACCATGTGCGGAATATTGTCCTGATCACGAAAACGCGTTTTTTAGTTCGATTCGGTGAAAAAAGTATCCGCACCGATTGCGATTACTAAAGTCCTTTTGATATATTTTCTATTTAAAAATCTAAATTAGGTTTGTTTGAATAATTATTTATAGAAAACAAATTCGATTCTCACAGGCAAAGTCATTAAAAACAGTCTGTTACTTTCGCGAATTCGTTGCAAATGACCACATATTCTCTTGTCCGATAGTTACAATAAATATAAACATAAAATTCACGAGATTATAAAGAAAAACAACAAATTGCAATATTGTCAAAGGTGCATTATATGCTCTGAAATATTTGAAAACAAATTGGTCCAGAATGGTTTGATATTGATTTTAAATTAGATTAAAACTGTTAATAAGTTATTACGAAAAGCGTATATGTCATTATAACAAATAAAATTAAATAATAAATAATTAATAATTATAACAAATAAAATTAAATAATACTCAATTTCAATGCATTTGGTGCGGAAACTTTTTTCGCGATAGAGAAAAAAATTACACTGTTTTTCATAGTAGTTTTTCATGTTGTACACGGCTATGCGGTATTATTTTTGATATTTGTAAAAATTGCAAAAAAGTTATAACCCTATTGTATACTTGTATTTAACTCATAATATATAAAGAAAATGTAAGTAATGGCAGAGTTTTAACTTTTTAAAATATTGCAAGGCCAATAAAAAGTTAATTTTTTATATATTTTCATCATTCTGATAAATTGTGTGAGTAAAGAGATAGGATCATTACTTTATTTTTTGCCCATGACTCCATTTATAGTTCGGATGCCAGGAACAAAAAATGAGTTAGGGAATCGCACTACAGGTCCGCATATATCAAACCGTTCATATTACCGTGAATTTTGAACATGGAAAACAGTTAACAATAATTAAATTGTTAGCGAATTTCAGCTTAAAAAATCATGCTCATATGAAATCAAAGGAAGATTTTTGTAGCTGACTACGTTTTTAAATATTAAAAGGTTTGGTATCTATGGAAGAAAAAAATCGAACAATTTCCAAATTGTTGCTATTTTGACCTTTAGGAAGAGTTCATAGATTTTATCGTTTTCTAGAATTTTGAACGGTTTAGTATCTATGGACCACAACCAGATGAAAATCGATTTTTTTTGCCATTTTGTCTTTAAGAACCGTTTCTACTGCGTTCATATGTTCCAGAATGTTTTTTATGAGTTCTAAGTTACAGTTTTGAAGCTGTTTGTTGGCATGAATTTTGATCGGTTTGATATTTGTAGACCAAAATCCGAGAAAAAATTGTAAAAGAAATTTGACATTGACGTTTTTGGCCTTAACCCATTTCGTATTTGGTGTTCGATTTTTCGAAAAGTAAAATCACTTTTTTTAAAAAAATATATATATTAAATATATATTAAATCTCATCTGTCTGAAAATAAACAAAGTCCGCCCTTCAAAAACCCCCCACACCCTCGATGGTAGGGATCTATTTTTGAAGCCCATATTTTTGATACTTTTCAAATTAATTTTAAAAAAGGAAAAAATAATAACATTAAAAAGAAATAATCATGGGTAATTATTTCCGATAGATGTAACCGTGTCACAAAATATAACAAATAAGTTACCAGAGTTCTTAATTACTGTCTTGACTACAATTTTTGTGTTGGATGGAAAATCTCAAGGGTTTGGCCGTTATATGCCAAAATGTCCAAAAAAAAAGTGGATAAAAACTTAAAGTCAAAATCGGGAGGCTTGGTTTTCGCCATAGACCTAACTTTGGGAACTTAAGCGTACCATCGAAACGCTAAGGTAATGTACCACACATGAGTTTATTATGATTTTTGAGAAAAATTAAATATTTTATGTTTTTTTATTTAATACAAACTAGGAAATAAAAATTAATAGAAAATGTGAAAACACCTGATTTGGTTTTTGGACAATTGGGCAATAAAAATTGTAGTGTTCCGACTGCCGGATCTCAAAAAATCGTAGTGTACCACGTCGAAACACTAAGGTAATGTACCACACCACATAGGTTTCAATCAGGAAATTTTTGGCCAAAACCTAATTTTTGAAGTTTCGAAATTTTATTTTTTTTGCACAGAATAATAAAAAACACATCAAGTCATCTGAAAATAATTAGTTTTTGTAAATATCGTTGATTGGCGCAGTACCAAAGTTGACACTTTTTTATGTAAAAATAAAACAGACTTTGTGCTGTAAAATATACAATTTTTGTTGTATTGCGTCGCTGCATAAATATACAGAAGTGAGACGAAAGTTATTATGAATCGGGAAGCTGTTAATGAGTAGTTTCATAATATTTACAAAAAGAACGATGAAATTTGTAAAATTAGCGTAAAAAAATCAATGTTTTAATATATATTAAAAATTATTTTTTAAAAATATTTTTTAAATATACTTAAACTTTAAAAAAAAAATGTCCAAATATGTCCACCTCCAAATCGAATTTGAAAGATAGCAGGGGGTCTGTACTAATAAATTCAGAAGTCAAATCGTGCTCAAATTTGCGGCAGTTAAAATAAAGTGGATTTTTCTATTTTAAGATGGGAGAATTTGTTGTAAATACCTGTTGTGACTGTACGTAGTATCCAATTGAAATAAAACGATAATACCCATATCTATCAACCGATTTCCTTAAAATTCATATTTAAGGGTTTCAGAGTATAGAAAACAAGTATGGATAATTTTTTTGAAAATAGGTCCATTTTTTGTCATAGCCCCCACATAAAAGTACCGTCAGATTTTAGATATTTTGTGGATCTTAGCGACATTTTACGACCGATTCGGCTGAAATTTGGTATTTTGACCTCTTGGAAGATATGAATCCTTCGTACCAAAAATTATTAACATAGGTCAATGTTTTTGTTTATACCCCACACAACGGGACCACCCTGCTCAACAAATTTTGTCAGTTTTTGGTCATTTTGGTCGATAAAACGTAAGAATTGGTGTTTGTACACATTTATTATAAATAATAATTAATTTCAATACAAAATGGACGTCGAAATAGTTTTGGCCAGAAAATTTGGATTTGGTACCATTGTGCACACATGAGTTTATTATGATTTGTGATAAAAATTTAATATTTTATGTTGCATGCATCCTTTTAGCTATTACTACTACTACTACTACTTCTTTCAAAACTACTTTCAAGGTTCTCTGGGCTATTGCCATATTCTAAGCCTCGAAACCTTTCCAAAACTTTTACAAAATGTTGTAAATGTCCACAAAGCTTTTAGGATTTGAAATTAGTACTGGCTTTTAATATGATATCAATTTACATACATATAAATTCGTTTGTAAATACCAATGCAATTAACATGTCCAACATGTATGTTTTTGTGTGTTTGCCCTTCTTATTATAAATAATACTTGAATGTATTATTTAAAGTTTTACTTCAACAAATATTAATGTGGTGAACAATTACAACAATAAAACGAAGGGAAATATCTTTATCCATATCAACATAATGACCAAGGAAAAACTTTTTCCATTTTAAAATATAATTTGCAATTATTAAAAAAAAACAATATGATATAGATGCTTAGATGAAGAGTGGGATATAGCTACAGCGCGCTATGATTTATTTTTATGTAGGGAACCCAAAAACAATGTCTTTGATCTACAATCAAGTTGATTACCTTTTAGAAGAACACTCGTTTTTGTGGACGAACTCAGTATTGACTTCTGGGCGCGCCAAATTTATCAAGATTTTTGGGACTTCGAAGTTTAAGGGGACAAAAACTGTAGGGATATGTCCACGTTTCGCTATTGACTCCATATGAAAGTATGATTGTATTTTCGCTATGTTGCAGGTTTTACTCGAAAACTCTTATTAAACCAAATGTTATTTGTCATTCCGAAATTCACGTATTTACACAAACTGTTAATTTTATTTAGATAGCCCCAAGTAGCAATATCTCCGGCTTCAAGTATTTTGGTTTTAGCTAACTAGGCGTTTACACTAGACAGTTTGTATTCAAATACAACTCTGATTTACTAACACATACATACATTTGTCGTTTGTCTCCCAGCTGTCCTTAATTTTTCCAAAGACAGTCGGGTTAACAATGTTTGGACATTTTTGTAAAAATAAGTGAGATAATAACTGAAATGTGTTGAAAACAAAAGAACATGAACAAAAACAAAAACAAAATATGTGAACGGAAAACAGAAAGAAATCGACGATTTTCATTAAAAATTTTATAACTGTTTTTGCAGTCACACAGGCAAGTTGTGGGATTTTGACAATCAATACATGAAGTCAACTGTCCTGTCATTTGTAAACGCAGGGTAAACTTTCAAAAATTGTGAACATAGTTCCACGTTTGGGTACAGCCTTCATATAATAGGATATATTAACCCATTGTGCTAAATACTCTAACTCAGAGAATTTACCATAGCAAAGGATTTTAAATATTTGGTCTAATTGTTTTCAAAATAGATCCACAAAATTGGCAATAGTTGGGTACGCAGTTGTTCCAAAATTTTCTAAAATGACACACACATTAAATCATCCAAATTTATAGCTAGCGTCAAGTGTGCATAAATATACGTATGTCAATGGCAAAGTCAAGGAACACACTACCTGGTACAAACTGTGCAAACATTTTTAATATTTACTTCACAATAATTACAAATGGAAAACCATGGCCGTTGGTGAAAAAAATTCTCACCTCGAGCCTTTTTCAAGTGGATAACATTTGTGTACCTGCGAATAAACATTGCACTATGATAATGAGGGGAATATGGGCGATTGCATGGTTCTACTTTAACAAATAAGTAGAGTTGTGCCAATCTGGTGCAATTGAACTATCCGGTTCACTATCTCGTTCAATGGACTCCGGTAGTTTGTATGACAAAGCTGCGTATACTTTATTTCACACGGTGGTTTGTATGACGATACTCTTACGTTCTGAACGAGGGCAGTGAACGATGAACGAGATTGCCCAACTCTCCAAATTAGAAAAAACAAGTGAGCAAAGGCTATAGTCGGGACGGGGCCGACCATGTGATACCCTGCACCACTACCCCTGTGCATAAGCTTTTCACTGGTAAACATTTACTTTAGGGAACACAATCCGACTACCACCAAACATATTTTGGGTTTTAATCAAAAACATATGCCTCTTTCTCTCTGGGACCCCCATAAGCAACCAAAATTTTGTGACCATCCGATAAAATATTCGACCTGTAGAATGGAAGAATGGGTGCATTACCGACTATTGTGGTATATCCCTTTTTTGACCACCTTCGTCAACCTACTTTACACCAATGTACAGTTAATATTTTCTTCTTCCATTGACAGGCTTCGCCGTTGAAATAACCCTACTAGAAATCGAAAGAATAAAATTTTGAATTTGTCTCCACATGAGTTTTTCTCCATTCCGATCCCTAAATATTATCCAACTATCACCAAAATCAATAGGCATCTTCCTCTGTGGGGCCCCCGTCAACCTTCAAAAATTCGTGACTATCCTATCAAAATTCAAACCTGTAACGTGATTATAAAAAATGGAAAAATTGGATATATGTATTATATTTTATAATATACTAGCTGACCCGGTTCCGCGTTGCTGGCCCGTCGTTTTTGATTTCTATGTAAGCCTTAGTAATCTATCAACCATTTATCAATCTAATATTGATACCTCTAGATTTTCGAATCGAATTGACGATATGTCGATGTTTTGGTATAACCCTCATACAATGGTATCTCCAGATGTAGAATAGAAAGTTACTTAAATTATAGCTTCCACCATACGATGTGTAAGGGTATAATTAACTTTGTGATTCTGTTTGCAACACATAGGAATATTCGTCGGAGAACCTATAAAGTATGTACAAATTTGTGATCAACATAAAAAATAAGTCGATATAACGATATCCGTCTATCTGTTGAAATCAAGATACAGCTCGCGATATTTACCATAGAACTCTTCAGTTTGGTACAGAAGTTAATTTTTATTACTCGTAGCACGTTTGGTATTGAAAAGTTATTATATCAGTCAACATATTGATATAGCCGCCATACCGCCCGATTTGCAGTATTTTCAAGGTTTAAACTGCATTATCTTACCGAAATGACAATAATTTGGTATTTAGGGCCACGTTTTGATAGAGCTACTATAAAACGGTACCTCCCGAGTATCTATATTTTGAAGGTTTTAGTCTCATAATCCCACAGAAATGGCTACAATTTGGTATTAAGTGTTTAGTGTGGGTATAAAATATAGAATATTCGGTACAGGTCCAGGTTTTGTAAATAGTCATCGCTAGATTTCTAACTTCGGTATTTGTATGTGTATAGCCACATTATTCACACGAAATGGCTATAATTGGTACATAGTCTCCCTTGGGGGTATAAAACATTTCTGCAGAGAATAATTTACATAGGTCCACGTTCTAATGCAGCTACCATAAAATTGTACCTCCCGAGTTTCAATATTTTGGAGTTTTTAGATTCATTATTCCACCGAAAAGGCTACAATTTGGTGTTTAGTCTCCATTATGGGTATAAAACATTACCGGTAGAAGTTATTATGTAGCCTCCATTGAACGATACCTTCCGGTTCTCGGTATTTTCATGGTTTTAGCTGCATTATTCAACATTATTTGGTATGTAGTCTCCTTTGGAGGTATCAAATATGTTAGCAGAGAATTGTCGGTAAAATCCACGTTTCCATATAGCCCCCATAAAACGATACCTACCGATTTTTGGGGATTTTTTTCAACCGAAATGTCTGAAACCTGATTTCAATATAATTTATGCTGGTGGGTAACGTCGTTTTTACTTGTTGTTAACAAAGTGCTGTTTCATTGAGGACGTTATTATTTTACACTTTTAAACATGAAACATCGGTGATTCATAAAAAATGACTTCAAAATGCTTGTTGAATTTTTCTAGACTCTGCTGTATTTCAAGCCCTAAAGTTAATGTTCACGGCGTGTTTTCTGTCCCCTTATTAAATTAGTAAATCTAATCAGAAAGAACAATGTTTTCAAAAATTGGACGCAATCGCGATATTCTGATTCAAAATCCCATTATTGACAGAGGCCACAATTACTCTTACTAATACATCTAATTACTAATACATCTAATAATCTCTGAGTTTCGCGATTTGTTAAAACCTCTTATGGGGAGGTCCTCCATCCCCTGCATTTTCTGTATTCTACCACCTTATAAACCTGCACACACGGAAGTCTAATTTAGAACATCATGTCAGTCTTAAAGAATTTATATACATTTAGATAGATCATAGCATAGTTACCCGCCGTTTTAGTGACCATTTCACATTTTTAGACGTTCCAGTTATTTAACCATCCTTGAAATTACGTTTTGCCTGATTTCTCAATCAATTTTTTGGAGTTTCGATCACGCAGCATTTTACATTATCGAGGTTGTACTGTATTCCAAAATGTGGGGTTGATCGCGCTTTCCCACTTATTGAAGCCAGTGTTTATAGCGTGTTTGTTTACTAAACTTAAGGATATTATCTATAATAATACATTTTTGAAAAATTGGGCTGACCGCGATATTCCACTTCCGAGATGACCATTCAGGATTGAAGCAGTATTTACCGTAGTATTGCAAGTAATTTTTAAACAATACGTTCAAAAATAACCTTAATTTCACGTTTTCTTAAAAAAATTTTTGAGGGAGGTACCCTGGTCACTCCACTGACCAGTATAAAAAATAGCTAAAAACCTATTCTCAGACCTAAAAACCCCACATACAAAATTTCATCGAATTCGGTCCAGCCGTTTCGGAGGAGTTCAATTTCGAACATCATGGCAGTCTCGAAGAATTTTATATATATATATATAGATTTTGCGATATCTCGGTTGTTTGCCCACTTACGCCAACATACTTTTCGTCAATGTAAAGAACATCTTTTCTTCTTCCATTGGCAGGCTTTCCTTTTGGAATACTCCTACTAGAAGCGGAAATATTCGCATAAGAAAAAAACTTTGACTTTTCTCCACATAAGCTTTTCGCTTATTCCGACTCCGGAATATTATCCGACCATCACCAAAATAAATAGGCTTCTTCCTCTGTGGGACCCGCATACAATTCCAAAAACTTCGTGACGATACGATCAAAATTGCGACCTGTAGCGTAAATACAAAAAAATCGGAAAATGGGATGCATTACCGACTATTGCGATATCTCTGTTGTTTGAGCAGCTACGACAACCTACTCTACATCATTGTAAAGGTGATATTATCTACTCTCCTTTCCAGGTTTTGCTTTTGATACACCTCTTAAAGAAACAGAGATATTGGCTTTGAGATAAAACGTTGACCATTCTCCAAATAAGTTTTGCCCATTCCGACCCCTGAACATTATCCGACCATCTACAAAATCAATAGGCTTCTTTATCTTTGGGACCCCCGTTAACCCCCAAAATTTCGTGACGATCCGATCAAATTTGCGACCTGTAGCGTGATTACAAAAAAATCGGAAAATGGGATGCATTATCGACTATCTCTGCTATTTGACCACCTACGACAACCTACTTTACATGGTTGTAAAGGTGATATTTTCTGCTTTCCTTGCCAGGTTTTGCTTTCGATATACCTCTTAAAGAAAAAGAGATATTGGCTTTGAAATAAAATGTTGACTTTTCTCCAAATAACTTTTTTTCCCATTCCGACCCCTAAATATTATCCGACCATCACCAAAATCAATAGGCATCTTCCTCTGTGAGACCCACATTAACCCTCAAAATTTCGTGACGATTCGATCAAAATTGGGACCTGTAGCGCGATTTCCAAAAAAATGGATAAATGGGATGTATTGCCGACTATTGCGATATCTCCGTTATTTGGTTACCTACGCCGACCTAGTTTACATCATTGTAAAGACGGGATCTTCTACTTTCATAGTCAGGCTTTACTTTTGGAAAGTTTCCAACCAAAGCTGTAATATTCGTCAATATAATTAAAATCGCAAAAATGAAAATTAGGGTTTTATTTGCTAGTATTGTGATATCTTCGTTGGTATACCCCATACAGAAGCTGAGATATTCGCGTTGGAAAAAAACGTTGTCTTTTTATCCACCTAAGTTTTTTGCCCTTTCCGACCCCTTATTATTATCCGACCATCACCAAAATCAATCAAAATTGCGACCTGTAGCGTGATTACAAGGTTTAGATGGACAGACGGACAGACGGACGGACGGACGGACTGACGGACGGACACACATAGCCAGATCGACTCAGCTCGTCGAGACATTCATTTTGGTATATATAAGTATGGGTCTCCGAATATTATTTCGATGCGTTACAAACTTTTTGGCCAAAACCCACATAGTGGTGTAGGGTATAGAGTATGGGTCTCCGACCATTATTTCGATGCGTTACAAACTTTTTGGCCAAAACCCACATAGTGGTGTAGGGTATAAAAATTTTGCCCATGTATACTGTTCAGCCGATAAAATTAAAGCTCTTTGATCTAAGTAGGGTATACGCACTTATAATCTATTAAAAACAAAGCGAATATGCATTAATCATACGCACATATGAACTATCAAGTGCTTAAATGTCTATGCCTGCATTACACTATATGGTTTTCACGTGCATGACATTAGCCGGTTTGTGGATTAGTATACCTAAAGTAACAAAATACATATTAAAAAACATATAGTGTGATGTACCCATTAGCAAACAAACTGGTATGGATCAAATCATTACAAATATGTTAACATATTTTCCTGTTTTGAAATCCAGATGACCAACTGTAATGTGGATAAATAAATTGAGAAATATTAACCTCTTCCAGATATCTTCAACCAATAATACACTTAAGTTATGTTTGTGTAGTACCCCATATGCATCTGCACCATTCTCAGGGACATTGGATGTGATACGTACTGTGTTCGGTTTTTTACACAAGACTCTTTCCTTCCACACCATACATAGTCAGTCCACTTAAGAAACTTCTGCAGCAATTATAAACGCAGAAAGTTTTGGGTACTATTAAAACAATGCAAATTTCAACATTTACAAATGATTCGGTACAGTTTTCTTCTTTAGGGGGTTTTTACATCCCCTTTCAGCTGACAATGATGATAATGGTGCCCGTTGTGACATTGGGCGAGTGTGTGTGAGGAATGAATGAGAGCATATAGCGATTTAAAAACCTGATGACGAAAACAGATATTCTGTGAATTTAATGTAGTGTAAATAGATTATTCATGATGATGACACTTAAGCTGCAGCACACACTACAAATAGTGAATGACATACACACATGATGGTGCTTCTCTTCGCAAATTTAAACTGAAGGCTAATGCGAAAGTTCATTAGATTTTATATATCTTAATAAAAGTAAATAGGACTGATGTCAATTTTTATTGATATTGCCGATTGAATATTGTGGATTAATTTCGAGAAAATAACTTAGAATTGCACAGAGGCCAATTTTCCAAAAAACCTGGCCAAAACTCCAAAAATTAATGGATTTAGACATAACCTTAGTTTTTTATGGTTTTCGGGAATCCTTGCACTTTATGTAAAAGGTGTCTTTGGCAACTTTACTGACTAAAACGCGAGGAATGTTTATCTTAGAAAAATTAACCCTCGTGCGAGTCATAAAATGGGTCTTTTTGGTCCCTTTTTCCACAAATCACTAAAATCTTCTATAAAATGTGATCGTATCAGATCAAAATATTCCAGAAAATTGTTCGCGATCAAATTTTGTTATAGGTCCTGGAATACATGAAAACTCTAAATATTCTGGAATCTGAATCAAAGAAAATTTGTACATATTTGTAAGACAAAATATCACATAAAAACGAAAAGTGAAAATATGTGCAGGATGTTTCGATGGAAATGAGTAAAAAACTCGTCCCTTTTTATGATATGATAAGTTGCACAGCCCAACTAGATCTTACTCTTCATTCGCGACACTGAACGGTTTAAATACGTTTCTCATATCTTTCATTACAATTACAAAAACAAAACAAAAATTAAAACCGTTGTTTATTTTGGATGTTATAAGATTTTAATGAACAACTTAAATATTAAGAATTTTTTTTAAATTAGGTCGCTTGGACCTTCTTTTATACCCACTTTCTAACCAATAAACTTATATATCTTTGCAAAACTACACGCAGTAGACTCCTATAAACAATATTTGATATATGTGCATTGAGAGTATTTTCAAAAATTTACAAAAACATTTTAAACAGATTAAACAGACGTTGCGACAACACTTATACGTACCAAATTCCTTTTCTCTGTAACTAACAAAGTCCAGGCTTTACAGCTGACTTCTTAATTTCTGAACCACAGATCTCTCTGTTATTAACACAGTTCATTTATAGACAATATGGACCATTGTCTTCGTCCTGCAGACTGATCCAAAATTCTTTTAGCAGTGGGCGACAGAGTAAACTCGAAAATGAAAAGCAGTCTGCAGAGCTTGATTATTCGGAAAAGAAATTCCGGATATGGAACATTCCTTGTATCAAATGGACAATTTTAAATTCATATCAAGGTAAATAATGAGAAATTGTAATGTCAATTAGACGCTGGACCTTCATGCTCATTTATTGGACTTGATGTCTACAGAAAATTAAACCAACCTTTGTATAGTTCAAGTAGTAAAACTCTAAAATCATATGGAGGAGCTACGTTGACTCTGAAAGGAATGATAGACACGAAATTTGCCGCTTTACGTAGTTAATTAGGAAAATGTTACCAGCATATTTGAGTGCGATTGGCTTAAAGAATTCGGTTTTGAGATGAAATTTCCAAACAATAATATGGTGAAAGAAAACTGCTTGCAAGTTTTGAATGATCATCTTACAGATTTGGAACGTAAATTAGAGAATGTAATGAAATATCTGGCGTTCAATGCCGTTATAGAGCCAAAAAATTCAAGTCAGTGGGCCTCACCAATTTTCGTGGTTCAAAAACCTTACGGTTCCATTAGAATATGGGCAGGCTTTAAGGTCACTTAAAATCCTCAAATCGAAATTGAAAGATATCCAATACCAAGAATCGGATAACTTTTTCACAAACTGCAAAGAGGTCAGTGTTTTGCTAAAATTGACTTGAGTGAAGCATATCTGCAGATTGAACTTTCCGAAGCAGCACAAAGAATTATTGTTATCAATACCCAGTTTGGTATATATCAGTACAAACCAACGCCTTTTGCCACTGCAATTTTTCAGAAATTCATGGAGGAAATATTGGGAGATATTCCTGGATGCGCCATTTACCTCGATGATGTAATTGAAACAGGGCAGACTAACGAAGAACATTTACAAAACTTGACTAATGTATTAGAGAAACTGAAAACAGTGGACTTAAATGTTACCTAAGAAATGTTAAAATGCGGTGGAATATGTAGGGCATATTATTGATTGTGATGGCCTTCAGAACAAATGATTACATGCTATTCAGCATATGATGATGACCTTCAGAAAAAAGGATTACATGTCATTTAGCATATGCCCAGTTCCTCAAGTATAAAGGAATTGGAGGCATTTATAGGGAAAATAAATTATTATAAAAAGTTCATTCCTAATTTTTCAAAAACAGCAGCGGCATTAACCCTTTCGGTGATTCTATGCCATATGGCATAACCAGTTTTTGAAGCCCGTTTTAAGGCAAAATACTCATGGGCACTCCTTTTTTAATAATTTTGTATTTTTCCCTGAAGTGTTATTTAAAAATAATTCGACAAAAATTTTTGATTGGTGGACCCTATACATTGTTATGTCTTAAAGAGCAAGCGCTCCTCGTTCGATTTAAAATTTGCATGAAAATACCATCTTATAATTTT
Organism: Musca autumnalis; assembly: GCF_047663935.1. NCBI lineage: Eukaryota > Metazoa > Arthropoda > Insecta > Diptera > Muscidae > Musca > Musca autumnalis. The sequence continues at coordinate 147,535,017 of NW_027412088.1, read as the reverse complement.
ATATATTTTATTAACAAAAATATTTTTTTTTTGTTAACTTTTTGTATTTAATTTAGTAGATAATCATTGCCTTAATAATTAAAACGAAAAAAAGATCCGAAATATAGTTCAATGGAGCTGCCAGATTTTTTATATTTCATACTATGCCATATGGCATAGATTTTTCCCAACGGAAATGTTTCACTTTGTTTGACTCCCAGATCTTCTATTGTAAAACCCCTAGATCTTCTATAAGAAGACCTCCAGATCTTGTATAAATAGACCTCCAGGTCTTCTATTAGAAGACCTCCAGATCTTGTATAAGTAGACCTCCAGGTCTTCTATACGAAGACTTCCAGGTCTTCTATAAGGAAACCTCCAGATCCACCATAGGAAAACCTCCAGATGATGTATAACAATTCTTGCAGATTTTCTAAAATAACTCCTCCAGATTTTATATAAGATGGCCCCCACGTCTTCTACAAGCTGACCTCCAGCCCTTCTATAGGATGACATTCAGGTGTTCTATAAGAAGTCCTTCAGATCTGCTATATGAAGACATTCAGGTCTTCTATAAGAAGTCCTCCAGTTTTTCTATAAGATGGCCTCAAATCTTCCATAAGAAGACCCTAGGTTTTCTATAAGAAGACCCTCCCAGCAAAATTTGACGGAAGGGGTTCTTTGCGATGACGTGATTTCATGTCATCTTTTGCATTTGTTCAAAGGAAGTCGTGGAAGATCCGATCTTTTCATTAGGATTTGAACCAATGCAAAGGAAGTCGTGAAAGATCCGATCTTTTCATCAGCATTTGTACCCATTCCATCCATCCAATAGAGATGATGTTTGTGTTTTTATTTACACACCTGTTTATTTTCATTTTGGTATGTTCCAGTACTGCAAAAATCTACTAATTTTTACTATTTTTTCCGATAACATAAAGGAAAAATTGTTATCGTAGTAAAAATAAGTAGATTCTTGCAGTTTCTGGAACAGACCAAAGTTGTTAGAACTGTCGTCGTGATGTTGTCTTACATTTCCTGCATATCAAACAACTAAAACTTCTAAACAATTGGTATTATATGAGCTAAAATTAGAATCGGACTGCACACATTGCTATTCTAAAAGCATAGTACACACGGTCCAACAAAACTGACAGTCAACGTACTTTTACGGCAATTTTCTGGCAAATAAAAACTTTTTGTTAGCTAAAAATGATTGAAATACAACATTTAAGGTATAATTTAGTGATTAGGAAAGTAATTATTCAGCTAGACTTTGATATTAACGAAATAGACCTCGATGACTGTCAGTTTTGTTGGACCGTGTGTACTATGCTAAAAGTTCCCTTGTCTGTTCTAAATCTGACATAGAATGAAATCAATCAAATCTCGCTTCTTGGAATTTGAAAAAAAGTCCGAAACGAAAAGGAACAGGAATCTGAAAATAAAAAAGGCAAACATTTTCAAATAAATAAAATCAGCTGAGCCAGGCTGGGGTTTGAACCCACGTCCTTGAAAAACACAGGAAAAAAGTGTTGTCACGGCGTGTTAGCGTTCAGAGCCAAACTCATAACTTTCAAAGGCAGCGCTATGCGTTTGTCATGAAAGCACAACTAAATGGGAAAATCCTCATTGTTGTTGTAAAATAGAAAACAAAAATGCATTTGAAAGAAGAAAAGTTCGAGGACATCGAAGCCGCTCCACATCCGATATGTCTGAAGAGTCTTTACCGAAGACGAAACATGCATGTCACATAGTGGTGGGTGTGTGGGTTCGAATCGCCGGCTTTCCTTTTTCACTTGCATAATAGATCATAAAGCTCGATTAAAAAATTAATCTTAAAAAAATGATCTTCGCCTAAAAAGGCAAACATTTTCAAATAAAGAAGAAACTACTTTTGGAAAGAAACAATTAAAAATAAATTAATTTAGCATAAATGGTATTTTCCATAAAAAGTCTCTCCTCCCCGTTCGTTACATTTTGTTCTTAGAGATCCCTAAAGCAAGCCGGGTTGTAGATCCCTACATATTTCCGTCACTAAACAAAAGAGTATAAATTACCAAAATGTTGTTATAAAATAACAAAATTATAAAATAAAAGTAATTTACGAAATAAAAATACTTAAAGGAGTGCATTTGGAGTCCATGTTGAAATCTGAACTGGTGATGGGAAGATAATTGAAAAAACCTTTTGTAAGATGAAAGAATATCAGTTGCGGAGAACGGAGGAAGTAATCTTTTGCGTTGCAGCGGTGGTGATTACATTGCAATTTTGGATGTAAACTTTTGAAAAACTAAACTGATAAATTAATTGTAGCTATTTCATGAATTCGTTTGAATTAATAAAGAGTTTTGTTTTTCATGAAAACCATATTTCAATACAGCATTTCCATTTTCCAAACAAGACATGAAAATTTCATGCCAAGGGGTTGGTGAAAATGACATGCCAAAGCATTGGTTAAAATGACATGTCAAAGCATGGGTGAAAATGACGTGTCAAAGCATTGGTGAAAATGACATGTCAAATCATTGGTGGAAATGACATGCCAAAGCATTGGTGGAAATGACATGTCAACGCATTGGTAAAAATGACATGCTTAGGATCCAGAAAAGAACGTCATCTTTTGGGGTCCACGCTCATATAAAATTCATCGATGAAGATGCTAAAAAGATGACATGCTAGATCACTTGCACCCATGATTGAATGTCATCTTTGGCATCGAACATTTTGCTGGGCTAGCTTTTCTATAAGAAGACCCTAGGTTTTCTATAAGAAGACCCTAGGTCTTCTACAAGAGGCTTTAAATGTTCTGAAAGGAGACCTCCAGATATTCTATAAGAAGACCTTCTATGTGAAGACCCCCAAATCTTCTAATACTATACCTCCAGAAGACCTCCAGAAGAAGACCTCCTTCTCCTCTATAAGAATACCTCATGCCCTTCTATATGCAAACGTCCTTCTCTTCTACGAGAAGACGCCCCGCTCTTCTATGAGCAGACTTCCTGCTCTTGTATAAGAAGTCCTCCTTCTCTTCTATAAGAAGACCTCCTGCCCTTCTATATGCAAACGTCCTGCTCTTATATGAAAAGACGTCCTGCTCTTCTATCAGAAGACGTCCTGCCCTTCTATATGCAAACGTCCTGCTCTTCTATGAAAAGACGTCCTGCTCTTCAAGAAGAGGACCTCCTGCTCTTCAAGGAGAGGACCTCCTGCTCTTCTACAAGAAGACCTCTTGCTCTACTAAAAGAAGACCTCCTGCTCTTCTATAAGAAGACCTCCTGCCCTTCTATATGCAAACGTCCTGCTCTTCTATGTGAAAACATCCTGTCCTTCTATGAGAAGACCTTTTGCTCTTCCAGGAGAAAACATCCTGCCCTTCTATGAGAGGACCTTCTGCTCTTTTAAGAGAAGACGTCCTGCTCTTCTATAAGAAGACCTCTTCCTCTTCTATAAGGCCTCCTGGTCTTCTATAAGATCGAAGTAACTTGTCATATCTTAACTAAATTTGTTATGATCGTTCATTATACACACATGTATGTCAGTTTCTAGGGTTAATTCAGTCAATTTTATCAGAGCAGAAGTAGCTGTCATCATTATAGTATTTAGGACCATGCCAAAATCATGGATGTTAGGACTCGTAGGTCAGATATATATTCACTGGACAATAGCCGTAGACTATCCCCGAATTTTCACATACAATATCAGGAACCTACGACTTATCCTGATGACTTTATTTTAGTTTATAGTACTGAAATACGTAATTTTACAAAGTCCGATCTGGGTTGTCAATATTTTCCCTATATATTCATCATAGATATTTCAAAAACAGTTGGGATCGAGCACACATAATCTTCTGAAAGAATTTATTATAAAAAAACATCAATAAAATATATTTTGTGACCGCAGATAACGAAAATGTGAATAAAAACGGTGGAATATGGTCCTAAATCATATATAAAAAGCGAAAGCTTTGTGAAATGTTAAATAGTATAGTTACAAATTGCTTTTGTTCAGAGACTCATAATGAAATTTGATTTAGAATATTTCTTCTTTTGACACAATCCCCAAAAAGTGGAGTATATTAGGAGATTTTGACTCAGTATATAATAAATTTTAATTAAGAGTCTAAAAGTTTAACAAATAATTTCTACCTATAATATCTAATTTTGTAACGTCATTTTCTTAACAAAGTATTTTACTTAGATATAAGGTTTGTTCTGGGACTTATAGTGAAATTTTGTGTAAAATATTTCTTCTTTTAACAACTTTCGTCTAAAACTAAATTTCATGTTACTTTCATGCATCAACCCGAAAAAAGAACAAAACTAATTTATTCAAAAAATATTTGGGTGTTTTGTTGGCAACATTGATGTATATATTTTCTTGATATATATTGTAAATACATATTTCATTTATTCGGCGACTTATATTGAAATTTGATGGAGAATATTTTTGTCTTTGACGTCTTCTATCTAGAATGAAGTTTTGTGGGACAAAACGTAATAAACTCAGATAAAGTACAACGTAATAAACTCAGATAAAGTACAACATTAACCCTAAAACGTGATTTTGCTTTTGGCAGATTCCTGGCGTTTACGTACGATTTAGAGTTTTGGTGTATTCGGGGACCTATAGTAAAATTTTATGACTAATAATTTTGTAGAATATTTTGATCTGATACGATCTTATTTTAAAGGACTTTTTAAACGTTTTTGAAAAAATGGACCAAAAAGACCCCTTTATTGACTCGCATGAGGGTTAATTTTTTCCATAAAAAGATACCCCGCATTGTTGTCAGTAATATTGCCAAAGACACTTTATACCTAAAATGCAAGGATTCCAAGGAATCTGATGTCAAATATTTCAAAATCTGTAGAAATGGGCGAAACTTGCCACGCCTATCTAGGTTACTTCTCGACGTAAACTTTCAAAACGCCGATACACGGGTCTTCTTTTTTTCGGTCCTCTTTCATAATCTGGCCGAATTATCTTGTAATATTTTTGTGTGTTGATTTCTGGTAAAAGCATTTCTGGTAAAAAGCGCTGGATAGAAGCAGAGGTAAAAGGAAAAATTGGAAATCTTATGAATTTGGTAAATACAGCGCAGGGAGGAATACGACGGCATCAAAATCAAATAAAAAGCAGAATGGAAGTCAGCTCCGATAGCAACTTAAACCAACAATTCTATGTATCACGTAATTATGACCATATTGACATAACAATTCCAGATATTCACGCAGGTCGAAATTCAGGAGGAGAAACGGGCCACCATTCGCACCACCCAACATCATAAACGACTCCGCAAGTATAGAACCATTTAATCAAGCTTTAATTCCAACTGTATCAGTGGAAATCCCTCGAAATTCACAAAACTCTCAACCGGCTAGGCAAGGAACTAACGAACCATTTGAACATCAAAATAGTATTATGATACGACGCAACGAAAAAAGTAAACAGCAGTTTACCCCAAGAAGATCTTAAAGAATTCGTAAAAAAAATAGAGGGAAAGAAAATTAGGAGCAAGGGAATGTTTGAAATAAGAAACTACTTGCTATTTAAATAATTTTCAATCATGTCTTCATTGAAATTTATTATCAACATATTAACTTTTGTGTATTAATATTTTTTCTTGAATATTCATTCTGTTTTCGTTTACTTATGAATAAAGACTATTTGTGTTTTGTAACTTATTCTGGAATTATGTACTGGGATTCAACACTTTACTTCATATTGATAATCAAGTACGTACCTTTGCTGCCACAGTGTAGTACGAGTAGTCCTAGTGGATGTTTGCTCCTCCGATCGATCATAGATTCTTCACGCTGGATGAATGTCTTCCATCTATCAAAATGTAATTAATTTAGATTCCTGTGTTTACTTTATGATAGCCACGCGCCCTTATGAATGTCGAGATGGTGCAACACCATCTACGAAATAAGCATCAGCAGTGCATAACCAAATGCTTTCGGAAAGCTCTGTGGGTGTCACGTACCTTTTAATGTGAGTTAAAAAAAATGAAATCTTTATGTTCTAAATCTCGGCAGAATCCGTGGACAATAGAGGCCACCAAGGCACACTGATCCCAACCTGCGACAAAAATCGAAAAATCGATATCAGCAAATCTCTGCGACAGTTTAGCAAATTGCCTCTAAACATATTATATTTTAATATTCCAGTACTGTTTTTGTAATTTATAACGGTATTTAACAAATCAAAACAGAAGAAGTAGACATTTAGGTATTATCATTTAAAAACTTTAAAAACATCAGTAAGGTTGTGACTACTTACAAGGCAAGTAACTCAAAATTGAAAGGATAAAATATATTTTTTCGAAATGGAAGTTTTAGTACAAGGTTTTCTAATTACTTTTACATAAAAAATCATATTTGATTTTGGTGAGATAAATCGAATACGATTTTGAGTTTTCAATATTATATTCATTTCTAGCAATTAAGTATTTTGAGTAATTGATTGAGCTGTTGCATTTCTTAAACTTCTTGAAGAGTCTGTTCTTAATGTTACGTAAACGTCTTAACTTCGGTGTAAACCAGGCAGGACCGCGGTCAAATGCTTTCATTGTTAATGGAACGGCTGTGGAAAATGCAGTGTCAAGTTGACTATAGAATCTTGATACACATAAGTATAAGTCTTTTTTGTGGATTTTTTTCAAAGTCCTAAAAATTGAAGTTGAGTTTTACTAACTTCACCACCCTCCAAATTTTTTGAAGAATGTTCGAAATAGTGTCATGTTTACAAAACATTTGGTTCCAGCTGCATATATTCGCATTTCCGTGAGTGACATTAAAAATAAGAACTCCAAATAGCAAATGACAACCAATTCGAACCGAAAATGTAGATAAAAACCTCAAAATAACTGAAATAGGGAGGTACTGTAATATGAGGGCTATACCGAAACCTGGACCTAAGACCACAATTTTTGGCGCAGAAGGTTTTTGATCATTGAGAACTCCAAATGGCAAATTACAACCAATTCGGGCCGAACATGTTGAAAAAATCTTCAAAATATCTGAAATCGGGAGGTACCGTAATATGAGAACTATACCGAAACCTGGACATAATACCACAATTATTGGCGCAGAAGGTTTTTGAACATTGGGAACCCCAAATACCAAAGTACAGCCAATTAGGGCCGAAAATGTATATAAAAGCTTCAAAATTCCTGAATTCGGGTGGTACCGCTACATGGGGGCTATAGGAAAAACTGGACCCATATTGATGATTTTTTGGCTAATGTATTTTTTACTTATTTTTAGCATATACAGAAAAAATCAGATTGATCCGACGATTATAAATATTTTTGTCGCACCTTCCAAAGGGGGACCACTGTGCAAGGGCACGAAATAAACATCATAATCAACGCTAATTACAGGAGCGGCAGCAATGCAGAAAACCACCGTAAATGTTTTACATTAACGTTGACCTTAATTGGCCGCAGCATGTCTTTGTCGCCTTCTCTCTAATGTCTAACAGCTAAGCAGTTTTCCTAAAGGCTGGGAGGATTCATTTAACGTCGCCATTGTCTGTGTAACGTTATTTCTTTCCATAAAGCCAAATAAAGACATTTCCAAGAAGTTGTGGGGTTACGTGAATGTAATGCTGTGTAGGTGACACCAGCAACAATCATCTATAGATGCAGATTTGTGTGTTTGTGATAAGGTGTAAGTTCAAAGGTTCACTTTATTACATAATTTGCTTAGCACCTGAAGCTTTCAAATTGTGTGTAGGTATAAAAACTTCTAAATATAGTAAAGGAAATTTAAATGCAATGCAGGTCATGGCAGGTTATTCTGTGGCAATTAATGTAAATATCCTTGGGGAGTTTTTCAGAAGCTGTGATGGTTTAATTATCGCTAATTCAATTGATAATAAATAAGTAATCTTTTGATTTCAGAATAGCATAACTAATTGTTTTCAATTAGTTATACCCTCAGCATTTATGCTAACGAGGGTATATACACGGGCAAAATGTGCCTCAACAAAATAATGGTTTTAGACCCCAAGTATGTATTAGACAATTTGGAGTCGATTTGGGCATGTCTGTCTGGCTTGCTGGCTAGTGCGCACGAAAACTCTCGAACGGATGAACCGATTGGTTCCAAAATTTGGCCTTCGTAATATTTTGTCCAAACTAAGTTTAAGCTCAAAGATGGGCCATATCGGTCCACTCCTTCATGTACCTCTTCCACAAAAGTTCGAAAATGTTCGGAAAAACTGTGCGCACGATGACTCTTGAAGCGAGTAACCGATTTAGTCCATATTTTGCACATCATGACATAGATGAGATTCATTATGGACTCTATCCTTCCTGAGAAAAATTGCTCGAAAGGTATAAAAACCTGCTAAGGCACCATGTGTAGCGGATGGAGTGCACGATAACTCTCGAACGGATAGCCCGATTCATTCCAAAATGTGGCAGTTGTTTTCCGCAAACATAAATTAAGTTCTAAGATGGACCATATCAATCCACTCGCTAAAGCGGTACGAACGGCAACTCTAGAGGGCAGAAACCGATTTCGTCCATACTTTGCACATCGTTATATTTCTACGAGACATAGATCCGGTTAGAATATGGACTATACATTAAGACTCCTTCGGGTAGCTCCTACACAAAATTTCGGAAAAGTGCAGTTTAGGAACTCCACTTGAACCGTTTTGATTATTCTTGCAACAGATTACACTCAAGGCACCTATTACTATGGTACAAGTTTTTTTGAGTGGCAAGTCCATACTTCTTGAGAAAATATCCGAAAGCTGTAAAACAACCCCTAAGGCCGGCATGTGACAACTCTCGAACTAAATACTGCGTTGGTCCACACTTTGCATTTCGTAATATTTCTTTGAATATTTGATGAATTTCAAAGGTGGTGCTTATAGGTCCTTCCGGCACCTCCCCCACAAAAGTTCGAAAATATTCGCTGAAATGGTGCGCGCGATATCTCATAAACAGAACAGCCGATTTAGTCCAAACTTTGGAACTCGAAGTATTTGCTTCAAACTTAGTTTATGTTCGAAAGTGGGACGTATTGGTCCAGTCCAACGCAAATATTCAACATTTTTGTTTAAGTGCGGTTAAGGGTCTGTTCGAGGATCATTTAGAAATTTTGCGCTGTTTACAGCAATATTAAGTTTTTCGTGGGCATGTTCATGTTTGCTGATATAATGGTCAAAAATATCTAAATTATATGGTGACAAACTACAATGACCCACTTCCAAAATGAAGCCTCCCACGCAAAACTTTTCAGATTTAATCTAAAGCCATACTCGGCAAGTTGATAAGCCAAAAAACCTTAAAACCTCTTAAACTACACACGTTTTTTGGAAAAAAAAGTGTTTCAATTCAAACAGGCTGAAGGTATATCTCTGTTGGCAAAGCTGGCAGTCACTTTTTTATTTGTTTCTTTCCAACTTCAGAAGCGAAATTTGCTGATTTAAACGGTAGCAAAAGATAAAGTGCTGAAACAGACCATGATAGTTCTCAGTTGATTTTTAGCTGCTGACAATTTTCTATTCGGTGCATATCCAAAATAACATTCGAATATTCAGATTTTCTGCATTGCATAACTCCATTCAAGTATCGAACCTTCGGCGGCCCGTACATGCACCATATTGACGCGGATGAAAGTCCAACCAAGGCCTGCCGCATCATCAAATTAATATTAGTGAATTTTTTCACAATGGAGTTGCAATATATCCCGGAAGGGCTGCTGTGAACTATTTCTTCCCGAAATGATTAAAAACAATTCTGAGCCATGTTGTTATTTTGCACCCTTCTACATCATAACTTCTCCCATGGGGCGGCAATATATCCTGGAATGCCTGATGTGAATGACTACAAATAATCCTCTGCTATGGAATAATTTTGCTCCATGTTACGCCATAACTTCTCCCAGCGTTCGTCTTAATCTAAAACGTTCAACGTGTGGATTTAGAGTTACTTAATCGTCATATTAATCATTGTTGACGGAATACAAGACACCCCCGAAATTTCTTCAAAACACCTTCACAATAGTACGTCATTCCTGCTACTTTATTACAACGGTAGCTTAGTATGTCTTACCAACCGAAAAATATCATGGTCGTCGGAATTCAAGAAACAAAGCTGATCAATGGCATGCATGGGGTACCAGCAAAGGCCGATATCGACCTGGATGGCATACAAGATAACGCTCGAACGAAGTAACCGGTTTGGCCCAAACTTTTTCAACCCTAACTTTTTGCAAAATGGCAAGATAACTTTCGAAGGAAGTAACTGGGTTGGCGCAAACTTTGTCAACCCTATTTTTTTAATTAGATCAAGTGTAAAAATTGTCCTCGTAGGTCTACTCCTTCACAAAGGTTCAAAATTTTTAGTGTAGGTGCAGTTGAAGGCCTACTCGTATTTTAAGAAGGTTTATATATTTGTACCGAAGTTGTTCTTGTATTCCTGAGTTCAGATGGAGTAGGTTCACCGCTGCATAGAAATGTGTGCCGTTAAATTTACTGCAACACTTTTCCTCATTTAGTCTTTTAAAATGAGGCTTATTGGCATATTAGTCGATGCCAAGATATTGGTTGTAAGTTGTCACGCCTGCCCATCAGCACAACAAGATGTTGTCAATGCAGAATTCGATTGTCACAAACTAGTGGAGAGGCATCCCCGCTCAAGCATTTCAGCAAAGATTTTCGAGGATAGCACCGGTTCATCTGCTCACTAAGATGTTGTCAAAGCAGAACCCATTTGGGAATATCCCAGCAACAAATTAGTGGAGACCCTACCCTACCCACGCAGTTTGGAAAAAATCGGGGCATATGATGCAACTAGATCATCTTAAGGAGGCGAAGATCACATCGGTTCATCAGCACAATAAAATGCTGCCCAAGCAGTTACCTGAAGAGTTGTGCCAAAGGAACTATATAAAACTATATCGTTCACTTCGCAGTTCAAATGGCCCACATTTTTTCTTTGAACAAACTGCGTATACTTAATATTACACGTTACATTTCATGATGTTACACATACGTTTTTGAACTAGTACAAGGAACCAGGAACTAGATTACCCAACTTTACATCCCTGCCACATATTAGTAGCAGTTAAGTTAAACAGATATATCGCGTACTATTTCAGCGAAAAGTTTGGAACTCTGTGGGTGAGATACCCGAATTAGTGGACCGATATGGCACATCTTCGAACTTATTACAAGTTTGGACAAAATATTACAAACTCTAAATTTTGAAACGAATCGGTTGATCCGTTCGAGAGTTACCGTGCTCTCCATCCGGTACACATGGTGCCATAGGGTTTCTTTTTACACCTTTCTGTTCATTTTCTCAGTAAGTATGGACATGCCCCTGAAAAAACTTGTAATGTCGTAATTGAGACAGCAAATACAAGTGTCTACAATAAAAATCAAAGCGATTTGAGAGCAGCTCTTAAACTGCACTTTTCCGAAATTGTGTGTGGAAGGTACCTGAAGGAGTGGATCGCAGAAATATTACGAAGTGCAAAGTACGGATCAATTCGGTAACTGCCTTCGAGAGTTATTGTGCGAACCATTCTAACAAAAAATTTTGAATTTTGGTGGGGAAGGTATCGGAAGGTGTGGACTGATATTGCCCATCTTCAAACTAAAACTATGTTGGGACAAAATATTACGTAGACCAAATTTTGGACCGAATCGATTGATCCATTCTAGAGTTATCGTGCACTCAAACCACTACACGTGGTACCATAGGGGTTTTTACATCTTTCGGGTAATTTTCTTAGGAAGTATTGACTTGCCCTGAAAAAAATTGTATCGTCGTAATGGGGACAGCGAATACAAGTGGCTGCAACAAAAATTAAAGAGTTTCGAAAACAAGTCTTAAACTTAACTTTTCCGAAATTTTGTGTGGAAGGTACCCGAAGGAGTGGACCGATAGAGTCCATATTTGAACCTCATCTATGTCTGGAAGAAATTTTACAATGTGCAAAGGTGTACCAATATGGTTACTCCCTCCAAGAGTTATGGTGCGCACAAATTTTTCGAATATTTTTGAAATTTTGTGTGGGAGGTACCCGAAGGAGTGGACCAATAGAGTCCATAATGCAACCTCATCTATGTGTGGTAGAAATTTCACGATGTGCAAAGTATGTACCAATTCGGTTACCCCCTCCAAGAGTTATAGTGCGCACATTTTTGAACTTTTCTGGGGGAGGTTCCTTAAGGATTGGACCGATATGGCTAATCTTTCAACTCAAACTAAGTTTGTACAAAATTTCGGACCAAATCGGTTCATCCGTTTGAAAGATATCGTGCGCTCTAGACAGACTGACGATTCTAGTTCACTCCAAATTGTCTGAAGCGGATTTCGCTCAAATATACTTGAAGTCTAAAACCATTTTTTCAATGAGGCAAATACGCTCGTTGGCACAAATGCTAAGAGTATAAAAATTGTACTTTTAGTAATGACTTTTAACGATAAAGGTTGAGTTATTTTATACATTTTACCGATATTAATTGTATGAAAAAATTGATGGATTTTGTATTCCGATTTTGTTAATTTCATTATGGATTTCAATTGCCTAAAGGGTTTTAATTGCAATCTCATCAAATTTTGTTGTGCAAACTGTTTTATTACAAATACTCTTTCCATCAACTCTTCTGTAATAACGATTCACTTGTGTACTGATTATGTTTATATACCAGGCCAGCAACACATAAAACACAACTACCCTTTATCAAAAACTGGAAAATCACTTCCATTATTACCTCGTCAACGAAATAATTCTTACACAATAAGAGTTCATTTCTTATTCATGACAGTTCGATTAATCGACACATCGGCAATGTGTATACACTGCAGCCCGTATGGTGTTTACCAACACATTGAGGATACAATGGTAAAAAAATTTGAAAACATACACCCATTACCCCTGCAAGCAAAAACTATCGCGGAAGTGACTTTGGCGTGTCGCCCAGGACGATGAAAACAGTCGCGACGATAGTCGCAGAAGTCACCCTGAAGTGACCTCCGTTGTAAAGAAATGAACCACGCCGGCGTGTCGTCTTGGAAGTCACTCCAGCGACACTTCTAGAAGATCATTGGCGCGATAGTTCTAGAAATTAAAAAAAAATATTTTTATTTATTTTTTTATTTTTCTTCTCTTTTAAAGGAATTATTCTTTGCAATTTCCGCCTACATTAATTTTGTCATTTTAAAAATGTGATGTTTTGTTGCCTGATTTGGGAAGCAAACCCGGACCTTTAGAGTGCAAAGCGAGTATGCCTACCACTGCACCACCGTCTCATATAATCATCAGATAGAAAATGTTCTATATTTGTTGAAAGGTGTTGAATCATTACGTAAATGTAAACAATCGCCTTGGAAGTCACTCAGAAGTCACTCCGAAGTGTCGGCATACGCGATAAAACGTAATCACAATAAGGCTATAGAAATTGTTTGTGTAATTCACCAACGATCTTCCTGTGTGTGTCTCCGGAGTGACCCCTTAGGCGAGGGAGTGCGAAACTCACTTCCAATCGCTGGCAGGGACCTTCGCCATAAGAAGGAACAAAAAAAAAAAAAATAACTGTAGAGCTTATTAACTTCTGCTATAACCTTTTGTTCATCGGCCAAATTTTTCTTAATTGTTTGCTGATATCAAGGCATTCACCAGTCGCAGTCTCGACTAATTCAATTTTAATTGAATTAATTACAACAGCATCATGAAAAAGAAAGAAAAAACTAGCAGCCACAACGAAGCAATTGCATCGAAGGCTTGCAGGTGGATGAACGAGGTACCAAACTAAAATGTAGATGTAGGCACTGTTGTCCTGTTTGAAATACATAATCAATGAAACGTATCTGAAAAACAGTGAAACGCATCATCAATTCGACAATATAATTCTTCGACCAACCTATCTGCACGTACGCACTGCACGAGCCTGCCTATAATGGGAAACAGTCAGTATGAATATCAATGTGTGTGTGTGTGTGAACATACGCACACACAATCACGCACTTGCAGTTAATATTATAACATGAACGCAACTCCAACAGGGTGTGTCAAATTGGTAGTTTGTTGTTTTTTAACAGTATCGGGGAGAAATATTATGGAAGCGCAAGTTTGTCTTAATATTTGGTAACGAGGTATGTTACCTAAAATAGGACAATTACCATTTAGTCTGGAAGAATCGTCTTGAATCAATTGCAACATATGTGATATTACAGGTTTAGGGAAGCAACGAACGCCGCACTGAGGAGTGCAACAGGGTGCCTCCTTATGACACCACCGTAACATACATAGGGGCTCATCAGCACCAGAAGATGTTGTCGAAGCGATACCCGTTTTGGTGCATTTCTGAACCAAACTTGTCTTCTTCACAACGCGGTATTTTCCGCAAAAATTTAGTTCATTTTATCGAAATGCATTCAAAGGTTGTTTTGGAGTACAAAAGTTTGCGTGTTACTATACTTCTAACTTGAACTTCAACCTATGTTAAATTTCTACGCATATGCCGAACGTGTTCATATGTTCATCTCTTTATTTCGTTTTACGGAAATATTATTTTAACTGATTATTATAATATTTTTACCGCATAGAGGTAGAAGAATTACATTTTCCGTCTTTCTATCCACAATTTCGTAAAATAAGCCACATTTTTTATCCGAAGACTGTCATGGTCGCTCAACTCTTCACTTTTCCGGCTCTAGATATGTTTGGGAGTATTAGCACCTCAATCGGGCACGTGCTGTTTATGTGTGTGTATGCTACCAATGCGAATAAGGCCGTCAAGTTTTACAATTGCTTGACTTAAAGCGAACAATATGTGTCCGGTGTCCCGGCCGTTGACACACAGTTAACAAACGCGACAGCCTGCAGTTGCTTGTAATAGCGAATGTAATTGCTTCTACCAACTGCAGCTACGTATTGAACATCGAAGTGCGATTGCGACAACGATGAGAACGTTGAACATGAACACACACACACGCAAAACACATAATTGCAGAATGGCAAACATTACAAATTGAATTTAATTAATTTGTTATTGGAGGTGGCAGCGGTATTGCTAGGTAGTTTCGCTGGCCAAAATGAACAAAAACTGAGAGTAATGTGCGTTAATCAGGATAGTAAATGCAGAAAATTTCCATGGAATCAACTTAACAGTTAACCTCTGATCTGAACAAGAAAGACTCAAATGATGAACTGTTTGTAATGGATCATCAGACTTTGGAAAATACATAAATAATGAACAACTGTCGTCGGGGACGGGACAGTGGTAAAGAAAAAACCATTATTTTTGTTTTTGTCATTCGAATTTATCTGGCAGAGTATTGTTTGTACAAAAGAAGTACAAATGAATCGATCAGTGACAGTAAAATTTTAAGCGAACATTTTAATATTTTACGAAGGAAGCACGCGAAAGAGACCCTTATAGGCATTTTTGGAGCTTGCTGTACGTTAGAAAGACATTTTATGATGTACAAAGATTGGGATACTCAATTCGCAAGTTATCATGATCATTTGTCATTTAAATTATTTTGTATTTTAATTGAATTAATGAATATTGTGGCGTATAAATACTATCGTAAGGTATACGTCAACCTTATTGCAAGGAGTTCTCAGTACACGGAGAGGTTTTATGAACCAATTGAGTGAATTGAGTGTTGTATGCTGCAGTTTTCCTTTTTTAAGCTTGCCGATTTCCAACTTACCTGCTACGTAGGGTTACATTTTGTTTTATACCGTCAAAACTCCCCCAGTACATAGAAGATGGCTAGAACTAACTCTATGGTATCAATTCACAACTATCCAGTAGGCATCCATCTGAGAACTACGAGACAATCGAGACAACTCCATTAAATTACACTTTGAACTGGAAACGCAGTTAAAACATAAAACAAACTCTCGATAAACAAAAACTTCAAAACTGTTGTATGAGACAGAAGGATAAGTAGTTGTAAAGCAGTCGAGTCAGTACCTGAAATGTTTGAGAAAACAACTTCGAAAAATCCTTGGTAAAACCTGCACCATGCGCAATTTGTCGATAAAATAAATTAAATGCATTTAAAGTTGCGACTTGTAAAAAAATATTTTAATATGTAACCTGTGTGTCATAACGACCACTGTTGATTTATGTCCATATTTTTCAATCAATTTAATTTGTTATTCATGGAAAATGTAAAATTTTTATTTTTTTCTGCTCGTCTGCAAATGCCTAGCCAACATGATTTATCAACGCAAAATACAATTAATATTTAATGGAGTTACTCATTTTCAGTTTAGTGTTAAAATAAGTGAGAGGAAATGGTCTGGTTGTTGTGAGGAGTGGATGTAAATATTGCAAACGAAAGCATTGTGGACGATACCAGTCATTTACATTTGTACTAACCGAAGGGTAATTGAAAGTAATTATTTTTGTAAAAATAAACATAACGAATTTAGTGCGTTTGTCCGTCTGTCCGATTTTTATACCCTCCACCATAGTATGGAGGGTATATTAAGTTTGTCATTCCGTTTGTAACACATCGAACTAATCATTTGCGAACCTATAAAGTATATGTATTCTTGATCAGGATAAAATTCTAAGACGATCTAGCCATGTCCGTCTGTCCGTCTGTTGTAATCACTCTAGCGTCCGCAATAATTGAGATAGAGTGCTGAAATGTTGTACCCGTTGGTCTTTTTTCCATAGGCAGGTCAAGTTCGAAGATGGGCTATATCGGTCCACCTTTTGGTATAGCCCCCATATAACGGTACCTCCGGATTTGAGGTATTTAGACGTTCGTCGCCACATTTGCAAATCAAATTAGCTATAATTTGGCACTGAGGGTTCCTAGTGATCAGCAAACTTATACCCCAAAGGAGATGGGCATAGGTCCATGTTTTGGTATAGTCCCCATATAACGGTACCTCCCGATTTTCGGTATTTTGAGAATTTTAGCCACAATTTTTAACCGAACTATCTGCAATTTGACATTTGAGGTTCTCAGAGGTCATAAAACATCTCCATCTCCATATATCGGTACCTCTCGATTTTTGGTATTTTGTGAATTTTAGCTACAATTTTTAACCGAACTAGCTGTAATTTGCCATTTGAGGTTCTCGGTGGTCATGAAATATCTCCACCAAACATCGTCAACATAGGTCCATGTTTTGGTATGGCCCCCTTATAACCGTACCTGCCGATTTTCGGTATTTTGAACATTTTAGTTACAAATTTTCCCCGAACTAGCTGTAATTTGCCATTTGAGGTTCTCAGTGGTCATGAAACATCTCCTCGAAATATCGTCAACATAGGTCCATGTTTTGGTATAGCCCCAAATATATCGGTACCTCCCGATTTTCGGTATTTTGAGAATTTTAGCTAAAATTTTTAACTGAACTAGCTGTAATTTGCCATTTGAAGTTCTCAGTGGTCATAAAACATCTCCATTGAAACATCGTCAACATAGGTCCATGTTTTGGTATAACCCCCATAAAACGGTATCTCCCGATTTTCGGTATTTTGAAAACTTTAGCTGCAATTTTTAACCGAACTAGCTGTAATGATCGGTATTTTGAGAATTTTAGCTACAGTTTTGTCTATTCAAAAATAATCGTCAATATAGGTCGATGTTTTGGTATATCCCCCCATATAACTTACCTCCCGATATTCGGGAATTTTCAGTGGGCACGAAATTTCTTCATTAAAATTCGTCAACATGGGTCCATTTTTGAGGGTCTACATTGTTTTGATGAAACTACCCTCAATGTGACTCTATAAGTTCCCTGCAGCTATAAAACTTTTCCGCCAAAAAATTTAAAGATAGGTTGACTCTTTGATATAGCCCCGTAGGTGGTACCTTTCACCTAGCTGAACACATTTTTTTAGATTAGATTAGATAACACTGTGCAACAAAAGTCTGGGGCACGGAAAATTCCTCTTTTGGAAGAATGGCCTTGGTGAGTATATTATGAACCCCGAAGGACAGATCCGCCGTGAGTCGAACTTCCGCGTTATGGCGTGATGAAATTTTTGTTAGAGACCCTGTGGGCCATCAGGAATTAGCGTTATATCTTTGTTCACTGTTGCTTAAGTACTCTACAAAAACAATAAACAAAGATATAATGCTAATTCATGATGGCTTACAGGGACTCTTGCAAAAACTTCATCACGCCATAATGCGGAAGTTCGACTCACGGCGCATCTGTCCTTCGGGGTTTTTAATATACACACACCAAGGGCTTTCATCTCCAAAAGGAATTATCTCTGCCACAACAATTGTGTTCACAGTGTAATTTAAGCAAAAGTGGGAGGCAGTAGAAGTCTATCCGTTGTCGAAAAGTTGTTCCACCTAAAATTGTGTAAGGACCCTAATTATTCCATTTTAATTAAGATTAAGAACTTAACGACTTTTTACTTGCTACATTTACACGCAGTTGTAACTGTAATGTACATTGAACTTTTAAAGCTATAATTGAGTGTAATTGCCACTAAAATAAGTTTAAAATGTTTCAGTAACAAAACATTTTGTAGGCTCCTGGTCAGGATATAAATTAATTTGCCATTGGATAATAAATTTATTACATGCACACATAATTCATATTAGCAGAGAAGGAAGAAAAAATGTAAATTAGAATAAATGTTGAAATATATTTGTAATAAAAATCCATTTTCCACGAACATCCCTTAAAGGACTAGACTTAGACTTCTCTCATATCAATAAGTACGGACCGATTCTATATTTCTCTAAATGATATTCACTTACTTTTTACTAAAGATTCCAAATGGCACTATTTTCAGAACAAACAGGTAACTGAAGAAGATCTGCGGCGAGGATCGAAACTATAGCCTTTCTGTACTAATAAATTAGTTGTGTTAACCCAGATATGCCCATTGCATGGTTTTGATGATTTCAAAAGTATTATAATATTATTTTGGATGTAAATGAGAAATAATAAAAAATAACTTAAAAAATTAAGTTACAGTGTTTTATTTATAAATGTACTTAAAACTAGAAAATAATTTTTCATGGTGGAATCTCTCAAATAAAACGCTAGCCGTTTGATATTGTCACAATTTTTAATTCAAATGCAAGCGTTTTATTTGAGAGATTCCATCATGAAAAATTGTTTTCTAGTTTTAAGTACATTTATAAATAAAACACTGTAACTTAATGTTTTTTAATAATTTTTTATTTTTAACTTTTCAGTAATTAAAATTTTTAACCGCTGAGAAACTCATAACAAAATTATAGCCAATTTAGCCCGCAATGTAGAACAAAATCCTTAAAGTATCTGAAATCGGGTGTTACCGCTATATGGAGGCTACACCAAAACCTTGACCTATGTTCAACATTTTTGGTGAGAAAGTTTCTGTACCATTGGGAACCCCAAATGCCAAATTACAGCAAAGTCGGCCTAAAATTAAGATAGAATCCTTAAAATACTTTAAATCGGGTGGTACCGCTATATGGGGGCTATAAGACAAATTTGACCCATATTGGTTTTGGTTCCATATTATTGCATTGTTATCCAAATCTGAAAGTGTGCAAAGTTTTAGTGCAATTGGTCAACTGCAACTGTGTGGAAAATGAGAACTAAACGGACACCGAAGCAAGTTAAATAAAACACTGCGCCATTGCTGCTCCTATAGGAGCACGCCGCGCCCTCTCTTTATAATATATATATATATATTTGGCATATATATCTATTTTTTTTTGTTTCCTTATATTTAATATGTTTACTGTCGAATCCCATATAGAAATTAACAATCAGTGACAAAAAATTGGGGTTTTGGTCAGGAAAATCGATTTCTGAACTTCTGTGCACCGTAAGAAAATGTTTTCTGTGTGTCTCACCTGGGAGTCGAACCCAGGCTTTCAGTTTGCATGCAGAAATGTTGACAGTTTCACCACAATGGCATAAACATAAAAGAATTTTTTTCCAAAATCGGTTTTGTGATCGCTACGGTCCCATCACAGCGCATTGTTATCATCTTTTCAATATCCTCAGCCTATAGACAAATGAAGGTATCGGAAGGGCAATCGGAAGTGTGATGCGAATACGAGCAGTACATTTGTTCACATAACCAATTATCTTGAAACGTCAACTTCACCCGCTGTCTACTTGAGAATTATTGTTCTCTGTTCATGCAACGAGGCCCTGGCGACCGGTACAACGCTAATCCGTTGCATGAAAGAAATAACCACAGCACCACCAAAATATCTAAAGAGCAAGATCCGAAGAGAAATACGGTCTACAGATATATGCATTGTTATGGCGGACAATGCAGTAGACCCTCAGACTTCCAAAGGGTTTACGTAGTCCTAAGATGAATTCTGAGTGCCACGCTCTCTATACTTTTCCTTGTGCTCACAAGGAAATACTTTATGAGATAATGTACCAAAAGCTTCTAAAATATGCAGGAACGAATAAAACGACTGATAATCACGGTAACTCGGATACTCAGTTCGTATCCGATGTTGCGAAACATTGCATATCGTAAAACTTTTTCCTAGAAGGTCTATATTGGGCAACACATTTGGGTACATCAATTTAACTACATTTTTCATCGAAGACAAGTCCAACACCCTCATACAATAAAATACTATAAGTTTTCTCTATGACCACCCTGTCAGACTTTTATCAGCCAGTTGATAAAATGGTTGATAATAAATCGATTATTTGTAAACTGACTAAACTCGTAAACTGGTTGAAAAGTCATATAGAGATCAACCACTTTGAACAGAAAATATTTCGACAATTATCCATTTCTGCACTACTTTTCAATTAACTTTGAATTGGTTGAAAAGTCATCTAGGGATCAACCACTTTGAAAACCAGAATATGTACATTGCGGGGAAATAAATTAGTTTGAAAGTAGTTTATAATTAGTTGAAAAATAACCACAATTGGTAACTAGGCCCCTAAACTAAAAAGTTTTTCTGTTATCCTTCAGATATATTTTAAAAGTCCATGTTAATTATGAAAAAGTTGACTTATATTCAATAATTTATCAATTTTATGTACATTCCGCGAATTCTGAGTGAAATGTTACATGTATTATACAATCTACTCGCTGAAGTTACTTCGAGAGAACTTTTAGTAACAATTGTGCTCATTAAAATAATTAGCGTTTTTATAATATTTTCTTTATTTAAAGCCGAAATAAAACCGCCATAACTTTTGTCCGCAACATCGAAAAATTGGCTCGCGACCAGATTCGTACTTATCGTATATACCAAAAATCTTTGGTGTTGGCAATATTTGTGATATACACTTTAATACGGTCAAAAATGTGCCTCATCGAAATAAAAATTTTGGATATCATAATATTTTGTCCAAACTTAGTTTAAGTTCGAGGAAGGGCCGTAGCTGTCCACTCCTTCGGGTACATCCCTCTAAAAAGTTCAAAATTTTGTCTGCAAAATGGTGTGAACTATAACTCTTGAAGGGAGCAATTTATTTGGCCCAAACTTTGCACATCGTATTCTTCCTTCCAGGTTTATTTCGGAGTCGAATATCGACTACATCGGTCCCCTCCTTTGGGTATCTAACACACAAAATTCGGATGAAGTGAATTTGAAGAGCTGTTCTCGGATTGTTTTGAAATTTTTTTCATTAGATTGTCCTTGCTTCTCCCTTTGCGGTACAATTTTTTTCGTACGCAAGTCCAATATTCCTGAGATATTAGCCTAAAAGCTCCATGAAACCCTGCAGGCACCAACGAAAATGGCAAATCCGCAAGATAATTCTCACAGGGAGTTTCTTATTGGTACAGACTTTGCACAACGTATTATTTAATCTAGTTATGTATAAGGTTAGAATATGGACTATATCGGTCCACTCCTTCGGGTACCTCCCACACAAAATTCGGAAAAAGTGAAGTTGAACGGCTCCTCTCCCATCGCACTGATTTTGTTCAGTATGTTGCTCTACAATTACATTTACAACGGTATAACAAGTAAGCGAAGGCTATAGTCGGACGGAGCCGACCATGTGATACCCTACACCACTACCCCGGGGAATTACCTTTCAACAAATCAAAATTCTTTTATGAAACAAATTCTCTTCTCTTATATCAATGAGTGCACCGCGATTCATATTGGTTCAATGATATGGGACCTACCATTTATTGCCAAGTACGAACGGCGTGTCCTAAGACACTACTTGTAGAGAAGTTTTACATGGGTGAAATATTCAGAAAATGTCGGCAACATTACTGAGGGGTTAAAAAATTGATGTTGTCTGGCCAGGAAATGTTTGCGCAATAATTATATTTGTATATCATACATTTCTAATAAATATTCTAAAAATGGAAAATTGACATTGTTTAGGCCCTTCTGCTACATCATTAAATTTTCTTTGAATATTAGATTCATTTTTATTACAGTGTTTTATTTAACTTGCTTTGGTCCGTTTAGTTCAAACCTCAACTTTTTAACTCATTTTTAACACCGTTGCAGTTGACCAATCGAACTGAAACTTTGCACACTTTTCAGACTTAGATGACAATACATGACCAATATTGGTCTATTTTATAGTGTTTTAACGGTGTTTTATTTAAATTGCATTTCAAATCTGGTAACTTAATTTTGACACAAGTTTTGGTATAGCCCCCATATAGTGGTACCACCCGATTACAAGTGTTTTAAGGATTTTATCTTCATTTTTAGCCAGAATTGGCTGTAACTTGGCATTTGCAGTCCCCAATGGTACAAAAACTTCCCCACCAAAAATTATGGACATAAGTCCAGTTTTTGGTATAGCCTTTATATAACGGTACTACATGATTTCAGGCATTTTAAAGTTTTTATCTAAATTTTCGGCCTAAATTGATTATAATTTTGTTCTCAGTGGTCAAATAAAATGTATTTACTAAAAATTTAAAAATAAAATATAATTTAAAAAAATTAAATTTCAGTGTTTTATTTAGAAATGCACTTAAAACTAGGAATTAATTAGTCGCTTAGCCTTAATAAATATATATAAAATAAAACGCTTGCATTAAAATTATAAATGTTGGCAAAAGGCAAGCGTTTTATTTGAGAGATTCCATCATGAGAAAGAATATATCTATTGAGGCTAAGCGACAAATTATTTCCTAGTTTTAAGTGCATTCCTAAATAAAACACTGAAATTTAATTTTTTTAAATTATATTTTATTGGAATACAAATATTCCCAGTTACACAGATACTCCTCCAATTTATTGAAGCATTTGTAATGCTACATAAAAATTGTCAAAGAGAAAATTGTGAAATTATTGAAGATCTATCGACCAAAAGTTGTGCACTTAGGCCATACTTATGCTTTATAATGCACACGGTTTTGTGCTTGTCAGGGTAATATCATTGTGATATAAACTAATTCAAATATGAGTGAAAGACAAAAAAAAAAAAAAAAAAAAAAAACAAGTAAAAAAGTACCAGTCGGCTTTGCCGACAGAGATATACCCTCAGCCTATGTGAGTTTAAGCTTTCATCTACGGACTAATCGAATGTATTTAGGATATTTTTAGAATTTTGGACATTTGAACTTGCCGATCGAAATGAGGATTAGGACTAAAATTCAAATTGGTACGGAGGAGTTACTTGAAGGAATGGACCGAAATAGTCTATTATGGAAGTGGATCTTATTTTGGGAGTCATATCTTTTCGATAGATATCGCGCCCACTAGTCATTTCAGTTGGGTCATCGTACAACTTTTGGACTAGTGTGGACTTGTCCAAGGAAAACATAATATCGCTGTAAACTGGACCACAACTAACAGCATCGGTATACATTTCCAAAGAATCTTCGAACAGACCCTTAACTGAACTTAGACACAAATATTGAACTTTTGTGGGGGAGGTACCCTAAGGAGAGAACCATTGTAGGCCAAAAATATTAGGAGATCCGAAGTTTGAACTAAATTGGTAGCCCCGTTCAAGAGATATCGTGCATACCATTTGAGTGACATTTTTTTAAATATTGGGAGAATAACGTAATTTGTGAACCGGTATTGCCCATCTTTGAAGTGAAACTAAGTTTGGACAAAATATTACGAAGGTCAAATTTTGGACCAAATCGGTCGATCAGGTCGAGAGTTATCGTGCTGTACAGCCACTACATATGGTGCCATAGGGGTTTTATACACCTTTCGGGTTCTGTTTATCTAAAAGTATGGTGTTGCGTTGAGAAAGCTTTTACCGTCTTAATGGAGGCACCGAATACAAGTTGCTTCAATAAAAATCGAAGTGATTCGAGAGCAGATTTTAAAGTAAACTTATCCGAAATTTTGTGTGGAAGGTACCCGAAGGAGTAGACAAATATAGTTCATATTCGAAACTGATCTATATTTTGTACATATATTAGGATGTGTAAATTATGGAATTAATCGGTCATTCCCTTCAAGATTTATCGTGCGCACAATTTTTCCGAACATTTTTGAACTTTTGTGGGGGAGGTACCTGAAGGAGTGAATCGATATGGCTTATCTTCGAACGAAGTTTGGACAAAATAATATGAAGGCCAAATGTTGCACCGAATCGACAGATCCGGAGGGGTTTTTGCAACTTTCAAAATACTTTCTCAGGAAGTATAGACTTGCCCCTGATGAAGCTTATACAGTGAATACAAGTTGTTACAACAAAAATCAGAGCAATTCGAGAGCAGTAGTGCGATTCTGTAACTCCTTAACGACAGAATTAACGACGAATGTCGGTAGTTAACGATAATTTTCGGTAAGTGCTATTCTGTAACCAATTTTAACAATTTTTGTCGGTAAATTTTGTCGTTAATTAC
The DNA here is from genome assembly GCF_047663935.1 of Musca autumnalis. Classification (NCBI taxonomy): domain Eukaryota; kingdom Metazoa; phylum Arthropoda; class Insecta; order Diptera; family Muscidae; genus Musca; species Musca autumnalis. Next base: position 147,510,288 of record NW_027412088.1, on the reverse strand, counting down.
CGAAAATTATTGTTAAGTCAACAACCAAAAAAAAGTAGTTGTTAAGTCTTAACGACAGTAAATTATTGCAATATTTTGCTGAATTCTTTTAACAACGGCGTTTTATATGAACATATGCTATGTCAATAAAGACGGTACACAAGGTAAATTCCGCCTTATTGAGAAAAATCTTTTTAAGGCATTTACATAAGGGTTAACTATGTAGGATAACAGGGGGAAGCTTCGCCACTGTTGTGCTTTCGCCGGCGCCGATTTTATTGAAGCTGCATAAAGATCACCAAAGAGAAAGTTGTAGATCTTCGATTAACTCATAACTTTTCCTTGGAAGATCTACATGTAGCATCAATTAAATCGGCGCTGACGAAGGCGCAACATTGGCGAAGCTGCCCCATGCTACTACCCTACGTATGAAGACTGCGCTAACCTTTGTTTTACTTATTAAAGAGGAAAAACGTTAGCTAATGCTTCAAAAGAACTCAAGTGTGGTACTGCTATGTAAGATCTATACCAATGTCCTTAACACTATCTTTCTAGGAGGCGCGTGACGTGAATAAAATAGTACGTGACACGTGAAGAGTATTACTATAACCTACTTTGTTCTGTGATAATCTCATAGATTTAAACCCAGCATCACTAACAATCAGAATGCTAAACATGGCGTATAAGCTTGGATTTTCGAACTTTTCATACTCTCCGCTATGAGAAATTTCTTTTAATGTGGGCGTGAATTGAATATGTGAATATATAAACTCAAATGACGGTAACGTGGATCCACGATCACTGAAGGGGCTTAAGTCATGTCAAATATCACAGCTGAATTTTGATACAGAGCGCCACAACCCAAAATATGATCCCAACTTTTAAATAAAAAATACAACTGCGCTTTTAAAAAGATTAATAGTGGTTTTATCAATTTTATTACTTTTAAATCACACACACAACAAAAACATCTTAAGAAATGGTTCAATACTGGCATCCGTAGCCATCCAAAAGACACACGTTTGAGCCATTCCTTCAAAAGTCTGAATTGCTTCCTTTTTAAACGCTTCATGTTTTGTATTCGCGACGAAATAATGTTTTCAGCTTCAAAATATATTTTATTTAATATTAAAATATAATATTTGACATTTCCTTCCAATCGATATTCGTCGGTATGAGTTAACGATTTCTACAATCGGTAACATAAAGTTACAGAATAGGACATTCGTTAACTCAACCGAATATTTTAGTTAACTACCGATGTCGGTTCGTTATTAAAAAAAGTTACAGAATCGCACTACAGGTCCTAAACTGAACTTTTCCGAAATTTAGTGTGGGAGGTACCCGAAGGAGTGGTCAGGTTAAGTCCATATTTAAAACTCATCTAGGACTGATGGAAATTTCAGGATGTGCAAAGTATGGACCAAATCGACTAATCCCTTCAAGAGTTATCGTGCGCACAAATTTTCCGAACATTTTTTAACTTTTGTGGTGGAGGTACCAGAAGTAGTGGACCGATATAACCCATCTTCGAACTTATACCAAGTTTGGACAAAATATTACTAAAGCCAAATTTTGAGCCGAATCGAGAGTTATCGTGCGCTCCAGCCAGCCTGGCAGATAGACAGACAGACGGACGGACATGGGTAAAGCAATTCCAAATTGTCTGAAACGGATTTCGTCCAAACATACTTGGGATCTAAAACCATTATTTCGATGAGGCACATGTTACCCGTATGAAAGTGTATATCACGAATATTGTCAATTATTTCATATTCCATTTTTTTCGCGCAACATCTCAGTACGAAACAGGTCGCGAGCCAATTTTTGGTTGTTGCGGACAAAAGTTATGGCGGTTTTATTTCGACTTTTAATAAAGAAAATATTATAAAAACGCTAATTATTTTAATGAGCACAATTGTTACTAAAAGTTCTCTCGAAGTGACTTCAGCTAGTAGATTGTATAATACATGTAAAATTTTACTCAGAATTCGCGGAATGTACATAAAAATGACAAATTATTGAACATAAGTCAACTTTTTCAAAATAAAGGTCATAAAAATTTGTTGTGGATCAAAACTTCATGGCGAATCAAATGAGACTAAAATCATACAGATTGGTATTATAGTTTCGATGTTACAGCCAAAATAAACACATATTTTGCTCAAAAAAATGTTTTTACAGTGTTTTATTTAACTTGCTTTGGTGTCCGTTTAGTTCAAATCTGGTTACTCATTTTTAACACAGTTGCAGTTGACCAATCGAACTGAAAATTTGTACACTTTTCAGATTTAGATGACAATATATGAATATGGAATCAAAACCAATATTGGTCCATTTTTATAGTGTTTCAACGGTGTTTTTATTTAAATTGCATTTCAAATCTGGTAACTCAATTTTGACACAGTTGCAGTTGACCAAACGAACTAAAACTTTGCGCACTTTTCAGATTTGGATGACAACACATGAATATGAAACCAAAGCCAATATGGGTCCATTTTTTCCTACCGCCCTATGTAACGGTACCACCCGATTTCAGGTAATTTGAAAATTTTGTCTTCATTTTAGCCCGAATTGGCTCTAACGTGGCATTTGGAGTTCCCAATGGTCCAGGAATTTCCCCATTAAAATATAGGTCAAGGTTCAGTTTAGTCCCCATATAGAGGTACCACCCGATTTAATTCAAATCTAGTAACTTATTTTTAACACAGTTTCAGTTGATCAATCGAATTGAAACTTTGCACACTTTTCAGATTTGGATGACAATACATGAATATGAAACGAAAACCAATATGGGTCCATTGTTTTCTATAGCCCCATATAGCGGTACCACACGTTTTAAGGTGTTTTGAGGGTTTTGTCTTAATTTTTAGTCCGAATTGGCTGTAACTTGGCATTTGGAGTTCCCAGTTGGTGGATTTTGATGTAGCCCCCATATAACGTTTTTATCTAAATTTTCGACCTAAATTGATTGTAATTTGGTTATGGACTTCTCAGTGGTTAAACAGTTTGTTTACTAAAAAGTAAAAAATAACAGATAATTAAAAAAAAAAACAAGTAAGCATAGGTTATAGTCGGACGGGGCCGACCATGTGATACCCTACACCACTGTCCCTGGGAATTAACTTTCAGCAAATCAAAATTCCTTTATGGAACAAATAAGCTTTTTGTAAGAAATACTTTTTTTGGATTCTGCCACCTTATCACATTAAGCTTGGGACCTACAGTTTATCGCCGAGTCCGAAGGGCGTGTCCTAAGACACCACTTTTAGTGAAGTTTTATATGGCTGAAATACTTAGAAAATGTCGACAACATTACTGAGGTGTATTTTGCCACCGTTGAGAGTTTGATGTTACCTCGCCGAGGAATCGAACAGACGATGTTTTTAGAACAATTATGTATATCTTTATACATTTCTAATAAAAGTTCGAAAATTGGAAAATTGACATTGGTAGCCTCTTCTGATACATTTATAAATTTTCTTTGAATATCAGGTTCCTTTTTGGAATACACCTAATATAAATAAATATATAAGCCACTGCAAATATACACAGACGGACATTGCTTGACAGACGGACATTGCTCCAATTTTATTGAACCAATGTAAATGCTATATAGTCCGGTCAAAATAGACATTGAAATAGCAAAAATTCCCACAAAGCTGAATTTTGGTGGAGAGCTAGGGTTTGCCATTAGAAGCAACGTCCTAAATGTCCCCATCGATCCCATGTGTGCAAAAAAAATTATTCGGGGTCAAAGGTCAAAATTTAAGGGTTTTTAGGTTTTCGGATTTATTTTTTGAAAACGGTTGATCTAATCAAAAAGTGACTAAAGTAAATATTGTAGACAGAAAAATTATCTACAAGTGTGTCTTTTACAATTTTTTCTTAGAAGGAACCATTCTTGAGATATAGCTGTTCTAAAAAACACATGATTTTTATGCACTTATAAGGGAAATATGCACATATTCAGACGAACCGGCTAAAATAAGCGAAGAAATCGGGTCTGTCCCCCAAAAGTATATATATTTTCTTGAAGAGCGAAATTATAGCTATCTTCTAAAAAAAATTCCAACAAAATCGGAGTGTGTTTATTAGAGTTATTCAATTTTAGAGTCATTTTATGCAAAAATAGCCCATTTAACCCACATGTATAATCGAAAGCCCAACGGGAACGACCCCAACGAAAACTCTCCGATTTTTTTCAAGTTTTGTCCGAAGGTAGGGTTTGTTGCACTGATTACGGAAATGTATAATTTTCAACGGTTGCGGATCCGGTTCGCCGGTTATTAGACCCAAAAGGCCAAATTTAAAAACCGGGTTAGACCCGGTTCTACTGAACCGATTACTGCAAAGTGGATATCGTTTGAAAGCTTACGGAAGTATCTAACACATAGTGTCGTTACTTTAACCGATTCGCCTCATAATGTACTTACGCGGCTAATTTTTTATTTGACTTTTAGATCGAGATATCTCGAAAATGGTAAGTCTTTTTTAGGAATCATAAGGAGCAATCTTGTAGACAATTATTGAATCTACAACTTTTACTTTAGCGGGCTTTTGCTAAGTATTACCGTTTTTGAGAAAATTTAAAAAAACTGAATAATGCCTCCAAAAATGACCTTTGACCCCGAATAACTTGTTTTGCACACATGGGATCGTTTAGGACGTTGCTTCTAATGGCCAACCCTAGCTCTCCACCAAAATTCAGCTTTGTGGGAATTTTTGCTATTTCCCCCTTATGTCTATTTGGACCGGACTAATATACAAATTTTCAAAGGGAACATTGTGAGTTTATTGAAGATCTATCGTCCAAAAAAAGTCCACTTGTACCGAAAATAGTTCATTGTGGATATATATTTTGATACCAAAAATATATTTTAACCGGTAAAAAACAACTAATAATGAGTAGAAATTCAAATAATTTGCATGCAAACAAATTTATGGTTAGGGTTCCACGTAATTTGCAATAATGCTGGGAATTTATCTATCATGGTAGAAACAAATTGTAGCATGGGAAGAAAATGTTGTATTCTACACAAAACCTATTATATATTAGGCAGTAGGCCCGTTAGTTACCCTGGATACACATTATTCCAATTTGCATCAGGGGAAAGGTCAGTAGTTAATTTTCCATATGTAGCCTACTTTGCTGGCACATGGAAGTAAAATATGGACCAAATTTTAAATTTTTATATTTTTCATGCAAAAATAATGGTTCATTTAACCCAACGTCCAAAATTGTAGGTATGTTCTTCGACCTAAACTCTTACATCGTGCAAAATCTCGTGACTATTGATCTATAACTGCGACCTCTAGCGTGCTTCTGATTACACTACAAACAAATAACTGGATATATTAGGCTGTAACTCTGTTATCTGAGCACGTAAAATGGAAAGGTCAAGAAATTGCCTTCCTAATTTTATTTACTTGGGCGGAGTGTATCTTCCAGGAACACATATATAAGCTGTATATTAAAAATTTTCACAATTTTGCACACAAAAGTTGTGGTCCATTTAACACGCTAAATATTATCTGATCACGATCTCAAATTGAAAGCTTCTTCTTTGTAATATACTCTTACCTTAGTTAAAATTTCGAGGCGATCGGACCATTTTTGCGACCTGCAGAGCAGCTACAAAATCGGATAAAAATTATGATTACAATTTATAATGGACAGACGGACGGACGGACACACATCTCAAAATCGCTTTATTTCGTCGAGATATGAAGATTGGTATACCACATTGGGGGTCTACGACCGATATTTCACGGTGTTACATGAATTTTTCCCAAAACAAAATTATAATACCCTTTCCACATAGTGGTGTAGGGTAGGTCAGTCGTTTTTAACATATGTAGGCTACTTTGCCGATATATGTCCTCAAAGAATTAAAATATCGACCAAAAATAAAATTTGTATATTTTTCATACAAACGTAATGGTCCATTTCACCCGCTAAATAATATTATTATTATCATTCAAAATTGTAGGCATCTTCTTTGACCTAAACTCTTACCCGGTGAAAAATTTCGTGACTATTGGGGTAAAATTGCGACCTCTAACGAGTTTATGATTACACTATATACGAATAACTGAAAATATTGGGATGTAACTCTGTTATTTGATCATGCACACCAACACAACTGGCATCGATTGAAAGGTCAAGCGTTCCACTTCCAAGGGTAGCTTACTTGACCGGAATGCATCTTCCAGGAATAACGATATAAGTTGTATATTAAACACAATCACAATTTTCACACAAAAGTTGTGGTCCATTTAATCCTCTAAATATTATCTGATCGCCATCTCAAATTGCAAGCTTCTTCTCTGTCATATACTCTTACCTTATTTAAAATTTCCCGTTGATCGGACTATTATTGCAACCTACAGAGCCGCTAGAAAAATGAATAAATATTAGGTTTTTGGTTCATTTCACCCGCTAAATATTTCTTGATCGTCACCAATAAGAATAAGGATCTATTCTGGCCTGAACCCGACCTCCATACAAAATTTCGTGACGATCGGTCCATAATTGCGGACAGACGGACGGACGGAAGGACGGACGGACACACATCTCAAAATCGCTTTATCTCGTCGAGATATGAAGATTGGTATACCACATTGGGAGTCTCCGACGAATATTTCGCGGCGTTACATGAATTTTTACCAAAACAAACTTATAATACCCTTTCCACATTGTGGTCTAGGGTATAAATATATTTGTATGAAGTATGAATGCAATTGTGTGCATTCATGCTCCTACAGATTCCACAATCGAACGCTTAGATCTGACGAGATAAGAAATTAAATGTGCAATCTACGAGTACAAATATTGACAATTCAGCAGTTGTTATTTGAAGTATACATTCAATCAAAAGTGCATTTGAGTAGTTGGGTAGTGGATAATTTGAGCATTCCTATCTCATAGAACAAGACATCATTGTCTGCTATGTCTGCCTGGTTGTATCCACGTTCATCCTTTTTGGACATAACAATAGATAATAAAGTTTATCAATAAATCGTTTAAGAATGAACGATTTTCTCAACAACAATGGCTATTGAAGATGAAGTAAAGCTCCTAATTGAATGGGGGTTTCAAGTCAGCCAATGTCTATCCAAGTCTATCCAAACAAATAATCAACCTTCGTGTCATAGAAGACGAACAAACGCAGTAGAAGGAAGAACTGTTGCATGATTCTTGTGAAGTGGCAAATGGTGTAAGTTAAGTTATTAAAATTGTAAGTTATGCTTTAAACCAAAACTTATCTGTGAAAACAAGAATGTCGATGGAAAGTTTAATATCTTTTCTTTCCTATAACATAATATAATTTCTAATTTAACTTAAGTGCAGTGGCTTAAGTTATTTTGAATTTCACTTACAATGTAAAGATATTGAGATAACAAAGGGAAAAGTCTACTTGAAATGTCTTCATTATATTCGCCATTTTATGTTTGTAAGTAGATGGAATAAATCGACTTAAATATACTGGTAAAGATTTGTTGTGGACGTGTTGTGTTCCTCAAATTAATGAAATTCTATTTAGGTTTACTAAGTAAAGTGGACGGAAAATCTAACAAATATGTTTGCAGATAACACCTTTTGAATAAGTATTGATTTAAAGTATTTTAAATTTTTATATATTTGAATGTACATTGTACAAGTAAAAAAGTGTTAATTTCGGCCGGGCCAAACTTTTTATATCTTCTCTATGAAATATTCTGAACTAAAATGGAATAAATAGTGTTCTTTCTGTTATAAAAAAACAATGTCCACAATTTTTGGTGGGAAGTTTTCAGACCACTGGGAATTCTAATGAGCAATTATAGCAAATTCGGTCAGAATGTAGCTAGAAAACAATAAAAATAAGTAAAAAAACTTTTTAAGTTAAACGGTTTTATGTTAAACATACGTTGCAATGTTTAAGATAAATGTACTAAAAATCAAAAAAAAAAAATAATAAAATAGACACAGTCGTGGGAATTATAAACATATATGCATAGACTAGACTAAAATAAAACCGTGGGGCACGTCAATTGTCTGCTAATTATCGACTTAATGTGCGACAGAAGAATCGTTTAATTCGTCGTTAGGCAGTTGGCCCGCAGACGGTGAGGAAATTACTTACTATTTTCTTGCTCATGGAAATTCCAATAGTTATACACTCCATGTAAATAAAAGAGATGTTTCATCTAGTTTATCGTTGGACATTCACACTGCTGGCTGGCGAGGAATCGTTTCACTGCTCGTAGTTTGTTTTTAATCGACAAAGTACTACTCATTCAGCACTATGAAACCCTAAAACTCGCTTATAATCTAGCTTGTTTCCACATTCTAGCCCGACTTATCACACGTCCATCGTAGTCGGTTGAACAACTGCCTAATTATAGTGTAACATTACAAAACAAACATTTTAATCAACGATTGTAGACAATTGACGTGCCCCACGGTTTTATTTTAGTCTAGTCTATGCATATGTTTATAATTCCCACGACTGTATCTATTTTATTATTTTTTTTTTTTTTTGATTTTTAGTACATTTATCTTAAACATTGCAATGTATGTTTAACATAAAACCGTTTAACTTAAAAAGTTTTTTTACCTATTTTTATTTTCTAGTTTTGAGTTTTTATTTCGCATTCTGTTTAATTCATTTAGTGCTTCATTATTGCAAGGTTTCTTGCCCGTTAGTTTATTGCAGTCCAACTCCTCTATACGTAGTCCCTGCAAAGATCTTACTCTACTAAGAGCCACGTAGGCTTGACCTTCTTCAAACAGTTTCGCACCTAAGTATACGACTGCGTGATCCACAGTGCTGCCCTGCATTTTATGTATTGTAGAAGCCCATAATAGTATTAAAGGCAACACACATCTGTGTGTATCGCTCCCGTTGTTTCGTTAACATGGCTTCATATTCTTCAGGCGTTTCTGACGCTATCATCTGTGTGTATCGCTCACGTTGCTTTGTTAACCTGGCTTCATATTCTTCAGGCGTTTCTGACGCCGTCATTTGTGTATATCGCTGACGTTGCTTTTTTAACCTGGCCTCATATTGCTCAGGTGTTTTTGACGCTAATTGTTCCCGTCGTTTCTGTAATCGACTATTTCTATCACCTTCACTTTCTTTAGCTCGTTTTGCTTTATACTTTTCTGTCGCTTTTTGAAGCCTTCGTTTACGTTGTGTTGCAGCTTCTGTTTTATTTGTGTTTGTATTTTTTATATTTTTTTACCATTTTGTTCCCACGAGTAATGGACATTTAAACGATCGACCCCCCCCCCAAGAGGTCCAATAAAGGGACAAGGCTATGTACAACAATATGCGCCTGAGTCTTGAGGGGAAAACGCTAATGACATATCATTTTTATCCACCATAATGCCATACAGTTCTCGGCGCGTTTTAAACTTTCACTTTAACTTGGGTGGTGTACCGCTAACGACGTATCATTTTTAGCCACCCTAACGCCACACAGTCCTCAACACGACAAAAAATCTTGACTTGGGTGGTGGATTCAGGCTGGATTAATCAGATACTTAAATTACAGATTCAATTTCTAAATTTAAATCTTAATTATACGCCATTTTGTGGATGCGCCCATCTTAAATATTGAGGTTGTATAGTGTACTGTATTCTTCTTGTCAAGCCTTTTTATTTGATACCCATATTGTTGGGATTGATAAAAAATTGTTATCAGCCATTTGGTAGCGGCGGCCATCTTGGATTTTAATTTTATATAGTACATTGTATTCTGCTTGTTGAGCCCTTTCATTTGATACCCATATTGATGGGATTGATAAAATCTACGTCACCGCCATTTTATAGCCGCGGCCATCTTGAATTTATAATGATAATGAATAAACATAATTGTATTGTCACCAAAATCCAAAGTGTATACAAAATTTCAGATTAATCGGTTGACAGGAAGAGGGTGAAATTTGAATTACTAATTTTAACCCAAGAATAAATAATAAAACAAACAGGGTGAGCTAAATAAAACCATTTAAAAAAGTATCTGAAATCCGGTTGTTGTTGTAATAGTGTTTATTATTATGTTTGTATGTTCGTTCTTATGTTCAATCTGGCTCTGGGTCTTTCTCCAGTTCCAGGAAAGTGGCTGCTTCGATGGGATGTAACCACAGTTAGATGAATAGGTTTGGCGGGGCAGTTGAAAAGGTGTTTTGTGTGGTGCGGGCCCATGCCGCATACTGGGCAATAAGAATTTAGGCGACTGGAATATCCCAAGCGTATTTGATCAAAAACTACTCTGGTTTGTCGTGGCAGCGGACGCTCCTCAGTTTTGATATATGGGGAATGTACTCCGAGGACTTTATTCACACTATATTTGCTTATGGCCTAGCAACGGCATCCGTATAAATGCTATTTAAACCTGCTTGATATCCCTGTTGATCTAGGGGTTCTCTCCTATATTGTTGAACCTCCCTCTCTAGAGCATGAATATCCTTCCTGATATGCCGGATTATTTCGGGGGCTTAAATCTAGTTTAGTAAAAACTCTCCGATTTTTTCGAAATTTTTTCCATAGGTAGATATTTTTACGCTGATTACGGGAATGTAAAATTTTCTTGGGGGACGAACCCGGTTACCCGGTTATTCGACCCGAAAGTCCGGGTACCCGGTACCCGATAGACCCGGTTCTACTTAACCGATTCTTGCAAAATGGGTATCGTTGGAAAGCTTATGAAAATACCTATAACCAAAATACCTCTTTTTGGACCCGGGTTTTTCCATAAAACCCTCAAAAAGTCGAAAAAGGACCCATTATGGGTGCTCAATTAATTCACGTAATTTTATAGCTCATACTTCAACCTTTCCAAAATGGTGCCATTTGTTATAATACCTTCACTGGGTCCAGAGATATTGACCTTAGAATGAGAGAAAAATTTAAAATTTAGAAGAAAATGTTGTTCCCATTCCCTAGATTTGAACCTGTCCATAGGAGAAAGTCTTAAATCCCCGGCCGAAGGCCGGCTACTTAGAGAAAATTTATACTTTAAAAGAAAATGTTGTTCCCATTCCCTAGATTTGAACCTGTCCATAGGAGAAAGTCTTAAATCCCCGGCCGAAGGCCGGCTACTTAGAGAAAATTTATAATTTAAAAGAAAATGTTGTTCCCATTCCCTAGATTTGAACCTGTCCATAGGAGAAAGTCTTAAATCCCCGGCCGAAGGCCGGCTACTTAGAGAAAATTTATAATTTAAAAGAAAATGTTGTTCCCATTCCCTAGATTTGAACCTGTCCATAGGAGAAAGTCTTAAATCCCCGGCCGAAGGCCGGCTACTTAGAAAAAAATTTACTTAAAAAAAGTGATGAATTTAGAAAAACTCTGGACCTAGTGAAGGTATTATAACAAATGGCACCATTTTGGAAAGGTTGAAGTATGAGCTATAAAATTACGTGAATTAATTGAGCACCCATAATGGGCCCTTTTTCGACTTTTTGAGGGTTTTATGGAAAAACCCGGGTCCAAAAAGAGGTATTTTGGTTATAACTTCTGAACCCCTGGAGATAACCCCATCATATGACCACTTGTTGGATAGGTAGTTTCATAAGCTTTCCAACGATACCCATTTTGTAAGAATCGGTTCAGTAGAACCGGGTCTATCGGGTACCGGGTACCCGGACTTTCGGGTCGAATAACCGGGTAACAGGGTCCGTCCCCCAAGAAAATTTTATATTCCCGTAATCAGCGTAAAAATACCTACCTCTGGAAAAAAATTCAAAAAAATCGGAGAGTTTTTACTAAACTAGATTTGTTCCATTTCGGGCCTAGCCCGATGGGTCTCACGGTAACACCCAAACAAGGGGACCAAACTGCCGCCGCAAAGCTTACCACAGACTGACCTATCGCGTGCCACCATCACTTATCTATTACACGTGCTGTGCTGCTTACGGAATCCATGGTGATGATCAGCAACTTGATAGCTATTCCTGATACTGGGGAGGACTAAGGCCTCAAGGATCTTTGCTACAGGCGACAAAAGCGAAATCGGCCTGTACGATTCACTTTTGCTAGCATCCTTGCCTGGTTTCCGTAGCGGGACCACCCTTTTCCAGGCTTCGGGATCAATGAGGGTGGCTAGCGACAAGTTGAGAACTTTAGTGAGATACTCATCAGAGATTCCATCAGATCCTTGGATATTTTAGCGTTCTTGATGGCGTTCGCAACATCATCCACTGTAAACTGTGGTGGTTCATTTTCGGTAGGATACCCATTTTGTAAGAATCGGTTCAGTAGAACCGGGTCTATCGGGTACCGGGTACCCGGACTTTCGGGTCGAATAACCGGGTAACAGGGTCCGTCCCCCAAGAAAATTTTATATTCCCGTAATCAGCGTAAAAATACCTACCTCTGGAAAAAAATTCAAAAAAATCGGAGAGTTTTTACTAAACTAGATTTGTTCCATTTCGGGCCTAGCCCGATGGGTCTCACGGTAACACCCAAACAAGGGGACCAAACTGCCGCCGCAAAGCTTACCACAGACTGACCTATCGCGTGCCACCATCACTTATCTATTACACGTGCTGTGCTGCTTACGGATTCCATGGTGATGATCAGCAACTTGATAGCTATTCCTGATACTGGGGAGGACTAAGGCCTCAAGGATCTTTGCTACAGGCGACAAAAGCGAAATCGGCCTGTACGATTCACTTTTGCTAGCATCCTTGCCTGGTTTCCGTAGCGGGACCACCCTTTTCCAGGCTTCGGGATCAATGAGGGTGGCTAGCGACAAGTTGAGAACTTTAGTGAGATACTCATCAGAGATTCCATCAGATCCTTGGATATTTTAGCGTTCTTGATGGCGTTCGCAACATCATCCACTGTAAACTGTGGTGGTTCATTTTCGGTAGGAAATGATGTTCTTCCGGCTCATGAAATCTACTATTTCCTCGATCTTACCTCGGAGTCCATTGCAATTAAATTGCAAAAAGGATGCATTTTCTGGGATTGGGACAACAACACCTGGTGTTAAATGCTGCTTGTGCAGTTGCTTTCGGGGGGACTGCGGGGGAGTTTCGTAATCTGACGACGACTTACTGGGGACGGTATTCACGCAGCATACAGCAACATAGTCCCTGTCGTAGTCCCTCACATGGACAAGTCCAGAGCAACCCCTTAGATGCACCCACTCCTGACATCTATTGCTTCTCACCGAAGGTTGGATATGGGTGGAGATGCGAATGTGACAAACTGAGCACAAATGTGTCCTGGGTTTTCCTCCGTCCCGACACGGACCAGAAGAATTTGGAGCAGGCATTCCGGGATATGCTGCTCCAAACACAGAAAAACGAAACAAATACAAACACATATAAAATGAGGTGGCAGCCGCTGGCCGGAACGCTGTTGTTTTGTGGTTCCGGGTCAAAGCGGTACGAGCGAACCCGCTGCCGTGGATTCTGAAATCCGGTTTTACCGTTTTGGCCGAAAATAAACCCCAGATAAAAACCTCAAAATACCTAAAATCGGTCAGAACCGTTATATGTAGTTTATACTAAAACGGGCCCTATGTTAGCAAAGGTTGTTGAATTTCTTGGTTTTATAAAAGCAAATATGGTCAAGATATTGGTAACAATATTTCTAGAAATTATTTTCAAAGAAAAGTGCAACAACTTTTGTTCTATGCCCTGATTTTTTCTTCCATCAGGGCAATGCCGTTAGAGACTAGTCTAATATGGGGCAAGCTTGGCTGATACAGGACTTTCCATATATCATTAAATTGTTTGTACGTGCTCTAAACATAACCGTTAATGATTTTTCTTAGACGTAAGAACATCATTCGGAATCAGTGAATCAACTACAGAAAACGATAGCGAACCAATTATTCCAGCATTCCGATTACTAAATTGGCATAAAAGGCCAACAATTTGGAAATAATTAATCGATTATTGTGGTGCATCATTTTCAATGCTCAATTAAAAATACCCATTTTTTGTGTTCCTGTAAAATTTTAGTATAACGGTACTGTAAATGAAATATTTCACTATGCCATCTTAAAGATAATTTTTCAGCATACAAAATTCTATTTTGAATTGTTAAAAAATCTCTACTCATTTCGAAGTTATCAACGATTAAATTTGTTATTTCAGGTTGCATAATATTCAGTGACATTCAATGTACCTTACACGGCGTGGTGGTTAAAATAACCACACTATGCCATAGGTACTCCCATAAGATATCAAACGATATCCACTGTGTAGTTATTGGTTCGTGATATTAGAAAATATTTCCCATTTTTCTATTTTTCAGCCTAATTAAATAGTTGCAAGAAATGAGTTAAACGACATTCTTTAGAAGAAAATTCCAGGAGGGGAATTAAGTCGAGGGCTTTAGAAGCCCTTTTACAAATGTTACATCAAAGTTGCAACATTTTCCCGTATATCCTTGAATGTGTCGCAGATATATTAAGGATATTGCAGTCAAGTCATTGGCATAGAATTTTAATTGTTGTTTATTAATAGGGCAACACATTCAACATCAATGTGCTAAAAGGCATTTTGTTTGTTTCTATGAGGAAAATTAGGTGTCAGAAAAAAGAAAGAAATATTGATGGACGAACGACCGACCATCGAAGTATGCATACACCAAATTTGCAAATTATACTAACGGCAGAAATGTTAACAAAAAAATTGGGGTTTTGTTAATTTAGATGACACCTCAAATGGCAAACATTCACAAAATTTTGTGTTTGCACAAAATCTTTGAATTCATTAGGTGCATTCCATAGCCCACCAAGCATTCGTTTAATGACCGAAAGAGGTCAATAAATGGTGCAGCAGGCTAGACCAAGCCACGGCCATCGCCGCCATACATACATCTATCTTATATATATAAATGAGCTTGGTGATAAGTGATTGACTGACTGACTGACTCATCATCAACGCCCAGCCAAAACGGCTAAAGCTAGGAGCTTGAAATTTTACCAGTGGGTCACTGTTGATGCAAATGTGCGAGATAAGGCCGGGTTTTAGAAAATTCGTCCTGGAACAACAAAAAATAACAACAACAAAAATCCTTATTTTTCATTATTATTACGTACTTATTTACTTAGTTGGCCCTCTGCAAGACATGTGTCAAATTAACAATGCTATAACTTCTTGATATCGTAAGAGATCACACATAATTTCAAATTTTGTAGTTTACTTCTAGGCGCACTTATTTTATCGTAAACCACTAAATAATAGAAAGACAATTACGCAAAAAATACAAACCGATCCTGATTTTGTTTTCACATAACAGGTGTCGCACAAAAGATTTTCATTCGTTAAAATCCAGTTAGAAAAAATTATTACAAACGATGCATTTGTAAAAATTTTGATTTTCAATTTAAAATTAAAACAAAAATTCTTTCAACAAATAATGTTGGGTTTGTTGAACAAATGAGTTGATGTTGAAGACAACATTAGGGGAATAAATTCAGAAATCGGCCAGAAATAACAACTACTAAAAACTGTATGGACCTGACTTTTTGGTAATAACTAAATGTTTGCAAATCAATGAAAGTGCAATAAAATTGTGCATATTACAACGATTTATTTGCAATTAAGAATTTTATCGTATATGGAGATGTACAGTCATAACTTTCAATTGTCTCTGATTTGGGGACTATTATTGATTTCATTAATTATTTAGCAATTTCTTCAAATTACAGAATTTGAAGAAATGAAATCAATAATAGTCCCCAAACCAGAGACAAAAGATTGGTTCTGTAATTGAAAACGATTTTGGAGTATGTGTGTTACGTGAAAAAGGCAGAAAAGTATTACATAACAAGTATTCATCACGAAGGGTTAGGAAAAAGTTCTCTCCCCGCAAAATATAAACGAACGAATCAGCCCGTTAAAGTACTTTGATGACGTTATATTTTCTGATGAGATGAAAATTATGTTGCACTATTACGACGGAACCCAAAAAATATGGCGCAACGCTCTCACAGCCCTGGAAAATAAAAATGCAATACATACTGTAAAGTTCGGAGAACTGTAAGTTATGGTATGGGCATAGACAAATGAAGTGTATAGACAAAGGATTACTCATGTTGAGTGCTGTCAACAGACTCAAACCAAAATACTCAACATTTTTCGAAGTCGATTTTTGAGAAAAATTGCAAGATTTTCTTTTACATCTGAGTATGTAGATTTCGTCAAAAACTAACCCCATACAGTTTTTGTTAGAACAAAATGTTTTTAAATTGTGTTTTTAATTGAGTTGTTCTGAAAACGAAATCGATGTAAACAAATGAATCGTATAGACAAAGGATTACTCATTCGATTTGTTCCTAGGTTTTACCATTTTTGAGATATAGAAGTTCAGGTCACAGTTTTAGGTTTTTTGTTAGGTTTTCGCGAGTTTGCTTGAAAACGGCATGTATTGTCAAAATGTGACTAAAAAAACTTATAGCTGTGAAAATTTCGGAATTTTTTCCTAGGTTGTACCATTTTTGCGATATATAAGTTAAAGTAGGGAAATTGCAGTCATGACATTGTTTCATATGGAGACGATACAGTCAGTGAATTGTCCTAATCTGAACATCTATATCTTAAAAATGGTAACACCTACAAAAATATCATAAAGAACAACTTTGTAGAGAATTTTCGATGCTACTACAATTTCTTTATTCCATTTTGAAAGGGCATGAAAACCTAAAAACTCCCAAAAAATGTGAACTTTGACCGTGATTTATTTAAAAAGCGCTCAGGCGATTTTTTATTCCCAGGTGTAAGCTCCTTTAATTTAATGTTGGTTTAAGAGCACCGCATCATGTTATATGCTGTTAACCGACCCAAACAAAAATACTCAACGTTTTTTGAAGGCGATTTAAAAAAATGCAATATTTTCATGTATACATTTATCTGAGGATGTAGATTTCTTGAGGAGCTTGAAATTTTACCAGTGGGTCACTGTTGATGCAAATGTGCGAGATAAGGCCGGGTTTTGGAAAATTCGTCCTGGAACCACAAAAAATAACAACAACAAAAATCCTTATTTTTCATTATTATTACGTACTTATTCACTTAGTTGGCCCTCTGCAAGACATGTGTCAAATTAACAATGCTATAATTTCTTGACATAATTTTAAATTTTGTAGTTTACTTCTAGGCGCACTTATTTTATCGTAAACCACTAAATAATAGAAAGACAAAGACAAACCGATCCTGATTTTGTTTTCACATAACAGGTGTCGCACAACAGATTTTCATTCGTTAAAGTCCAGTTACAAAAAATGATTACAAACGATGCATTTGTAAAAATTTTGATTTTCAATTTAAAATTAAAACAAAAATTCTTTCAATAAATAATATTCGGTTTGTTGAACAAATGAGTTGCTGTTGAAGACAACATTAGGGGAATAAATTTAGAAATCGGCCAGAAATAACAACAACTAAAAACTGTATGGACTTGACTTCTTCTAAATGTTTGCAAATCAATGAAAGTGCAATAAAATGTTGCATATTAGCACGATTTATTTGCAATTAAGAAGTTTATCGTATATGGAGATGTACAGTCATAACTATTAAATTTTCAATTTCAAAATCTGTAATTTGAAGAAATGGCTAAATAATTAATGAAATCAATAATAGGTTCCAACCAGAGACAAAAGATTGGTTCTGTAATTGAAAACGATTTTGGAGTATGTGTGTTACATGAAAAGTATTACATAACAAGTATTCATCACGAAGGGTTAGGAAAAAGTTCTCTCCCCGCAAAATATAAACGAACGAATCAGATTTGCTACTAAGAATATTTCAAGCCCGTTAAAGTACTTTGATGACGTTATATTTTCTGATGAGATGAAAATTATGTTGCACTATTACGACGGAACCCAAAAAATATGGCGCAACCCTCTCACAGCCCTGGAAAATAAAAATGCAATACATACTGTAAAGTTCGGAGAACTGTAAGTTATGGTAAGGGCATAGACAAATGAAGTGTATAGACAAAGGATTACTCATGTTGAGTGCTGTCAACAGACTCAAACCAAAACACTCAACATTTTTCGAAGTCGATTTTTGAGAAAAATTGCAAGATTTTCTTTTACATCTGAGGATGTCGATTCCGGCAAAAACTAACCCCATACAGTTTTTGTTAGAAGAAGATGTTTTAAAAATTGTGTTTTTAATTGAGTTGTTCTGTTTGCAATTAAGAATTATTATGGCGTTCTTGGTATATAGAAATGTAGAGTCTATAACTTTTCGTCACTAAATAATTTAGGAAATCAATAATAGACCACAAACCAGAATCAAATTTTGGTTTTGTAATTGAAAACGATTTTGGAATATGTGCGTTACGTGAAAAAGTCAGAAAAGCATTATCACGAAGGGATAGGAAAAACCACTGCTCTCCCCGTAAAATATAGGGAAACGAATTTTCTACAGAGAAGATTTCAAGCCCTTTAAAGTACTTTGATGACGTTATATTTTCTAATGAGACGAACATTATGTTGTATTATTACGAGGGGACGCAAAAAGTATGGCGCGAACTTCTCTATAACGAACTTCCCAATAACGAATTTTTCTCTATAACGAAGAAATATTGAAAACACAGTTTTTTCAGTCCATGCTCACCTATTTTAACCTCTATATAACGAACTTCCCTATAACGAATACTTCTCTATAAAGAAGTTTTTTTAAGCACAAGTTATATTTCCCACATAAAATAACCACCCTATAACGAACTAAAAAACAATATCTTTCAACAGCGCTCTTATTGAAGTCCACTTTATTTTTACATTGCGCACACAATGTGTCAAAACAAAACAGTGGTTTATGAGGAAAAATATCAGTTAAAATATTTTTTGTGGTGATCGAACGCAAACTACGATAAAATTGTAGAGATCAGCAAGTTTATCATTTGGTTTTGTTTAGATTCGAAGACTGATGAATCGTGCAATATGTTTTGAATTGCCTTTTCTTTCCCAGTTTAACAAATAGTTGCGAAACAAAGTTTCCGATCACATTTGTTTTCCCACTGCTCATTGGGATGACTTTTTTGATGAAGCAAAGTAGCTTAAGGGGTATTATCAATTTGTGCATTTGTATGTAACATGCAAAAGGAAACGAAATAGGTCAATGGTTCCTTTCGATGATCTACATAGCATCACATTCTGAGTCCATTTATACGTGCCCGTCCACCCGTTAATGCACTTTTGTCGCATTTATTATCCTATCCGGGTTAAAATTTATGATGGTCGCAATTTTGACCAAAGGACTATAGCCATTGCTTTTGACGAGAATAGGTTGAGATTTGGATATAGCTCCCATATATTCTCCCGATTCCGTATATTCTATCCACCAAACAACTATTTTAAAACAAATGTGTAATGAAATCTGTTCAGTAGTGCGATTCACAAACTAATTTTGTGAGTTACCGACAAGTGTCGGTAAAATTAAAATGCTTATAATTTCGGTAATTACCGAAAGAATATGTGGTAATACCTTAAACTGTCGTACTTTACTGGTTAAATAATTTGTAAATAGGAACGGGTGAAACTATACTCTGCATTTTAATTTATTTATTTATTATCCTCCTTTATATTCGTGTGAATTCTCCGCTAACGAAGTAGCGGGCACTTGCTAGTAAATACATATATATAAGTTGTCATCAAACATTGCCACAATAATTGGTCAGTTTTTCAATTTGTGATTTTTTGTTTGATGATTGCTGTACCCACATGTGTGACAAAAACTGTTTAGATGAGGGGTTCTAAATGAGGGTTTTTGCTAAACTTAAATTTTTTGAATGGAAATGTGGAACGTTTTATTTAAACAATGGAAATATGCATATACCTATACCTCGCACTTCTTTTTGGTATTTACTAAATGATTTAGAGTGGAATCTGTTTATGCTCTCCACCATTATTTGGGGAGGGTATTATAAGTTGATTTTTGATCAAGAGTTTGTAACACTCCAAACAATGGCAGTAGACTCACCTTTAATATACCAAAATGGATTTCTCCAAGAGCTGAATTGATCTGGTTATGTGTGTCCGTCCCATCCGGATCCCGACTTCTTTTACCCGTCAATTACCAAAACGAATAGGCTTCATTCTCCCATAAGATGGGGGGTATATTAAGTTTGTCATTCCGTTTGTAACTACTCGAAATAATCATTGTAGACCCCACAAACTATAGCCCCCAAACAAAGTGACGCGTTGTCGTTTTAAGGAATTTTTAAGATATTTGTCCCATTTTACCACCGAATCGGTTGTAAATTGGTATTTTGTGTGTCCAGAGGCTAGTAAACATTTCTACCAATTTTTGTTTATATAGGTTCACGTTTTGTTATAGCCCCCATATAGCGCCCCATATATAGTACGCGTCACTTTAAGATATTCTGAATGTATTAGTCTTATTTGACCACATAATCGGTTGTTACTTTGTATTTTGTGCTTCCAGAGGCTAAGAAACATTTCTACCTTAAAATGTTTATATAGGTACACGTTTTGATATAGCCCCAATAGAACGATATCTACCGATTTTCGGTATCTTGAAGGTTTTAGCCTCATTATCACTCCGAAATGGCTGAAATTTGGTATTTAGTCTTCATTTGGGGAATTGAGCTTTCCATATGAAATTTTTTGGTATAGGGTAAACGCTCCTATTGTCGGCCGTTT
This sequence comes from Musca autumnalis, assembly GCF_047663935.1. Lineage (NCBI taxonomy): Eukaryota > Metazoa > Arthropoda > Insecta > Diptera > Muscidae > Musca > Musca autumnalis. The sequence goes on along the minus strand of NW_027412088.1, from coordinate 147,489,681 downwards.
CCAGTATTCAGCCACATTTTATATAAACGTCGATAGATTAGTATAGCCCCTATAGAACGGTAATTGCCTATTTACGGTAATTTGAAGTTTTTGTCCTCAATATTCCACCGAAATGTCTGAAATTTGGTATTTGGTCTTCATTTGGGGTTTAAACGCATATGAAATGTGTCAGTATAGGTCCACGTCTTTATATAGCCCCCATATAACGGTACCTCCTGATTTTCGGTATTTTGAAGGTTGTGACCACAATATCCCACTGAAATGACTGAAATTTGGTAGTTAGTCATCGGTAAGGGTATACAATAGGCCGGGACGATTTTAAAACCTTAACGGGCCCTTCGCGTTTCTATTTCCTTGGATTGAACAGAGCAAAAAAGTCCACTGGACCATATGTCTACGGTAAAAAACGAGCCTCCCGATTTTAACTTCAAGATTTTTATTGACGTTTTTTGATATTTTGGCATATAACAGCCAAACCATTGAGATTTGCGATCCAACACAAAGACAAAAATTGTAGCCAACACAATAATTAAGAACTCCCTAGTACATCGCAAAAGTATTGGAATGCTCCTTCAGGCAGTTTTGGCATTAAGACTGCGCAAATTTTTCGACAAATATCAATAAATGACAATGTGCTACAAAAGTTGACCAAAAAAATATTCAAGCGTTCTGTTACAAAATTGGATAGTGTTTGAGTCCATGGACAACGAAATTACCTTTGGTTCGCTTGGGTCACTTCGTTTTATTATTTTATAACGGTAAAAGTAGTAAAAACCTGTGTTTCTTACATTTTCAAATTTAAACGGGCATATCTTCTTTTTACAACGGATTTCTATTGATCCTTTTTCCTTTTAAAGGGTCGAATAATATCTTTCGAATAAGCTATATTTTGTTCAAATCGGATAATAAATGGGTAAGTTATAGTGGTTGATTCATATCAATACAATTACAATACAACTTTCCATCTGAAATTTGTCGGTATAGGCCCACGTCCTCACATAGCCCCCATAGGACGATATCACCCAATTTTCGGTATTTTTGAAGGTTTCAGCTATATATCATACCAATATGGCTGAAATTTGATATTTCGTCCTCTTTCTCCCAGAAATTTATCGGTCCACGTTTTGATGTACACCACATGGAACGGTACATCCCAATTTTTGGTATTTTGAAGGGTTTAGCCTCATTATATCACCAAAAATGGATGCACGTTGGTACTTAGTCTTCGTTGAGGTATAAAACCTTCCACCTGAAATTTGTCGGTATAAGTCCATGTCTACATATAGCCTCCATAGAACGGTACCTCCTGACTTTCTACATATAACTCGTTCTCCACCAAAATAGCTGATATGGTATTAAGTTTTTGATATTTCAATTCACAAATAAATAAGCAACTTATTAAAGCTAAAAATTCATTTTTCGCATATAAATCGATATTCTTTTCGAATAAAATAAATAAGGAGGTTAAAATTCTTGTATACAAGACAATTGTAAGATCAATTTTATGCTATGGTGATCCGATCTGGTTCAATATTATTAATATTTTTCATTACGCTATATTATGTTAATATATATTTATATATGTATTCAAATAAGATATGTAACATAAAATTATTTATTATAATTAGATTACTAGAATATCCCCTTTTGGGACAGTGTAATGGTACCATAGTGTTTAATTATCTATTTGTTTATTAATAGAAATATAATTGTTAACCTTTTGAACTCAATAAAAATCTAAAAAAGCCCCATAGAACGGTACCACCCGATTTTATTTATTTTTTATTTGTATGTTGAAAGTTGCTGCTCAATATCCCATTCCCCACCGAAATAGCTGATATTTGGTATTAAGTTTTTGATAGGATGAAACACAAAATATGTCAATATCCCATCGAAACGGATGAAATTTAATATTAGTTTTCGTTGGTGGTATAAAACTTTCCACCTGAAATTTTGCTTATTCTTTCATGTTTTTATATAGCCCCTATAGAAAGACCTCTCCAAATATAAGGGGAATAACTGAAATTTTGTATTTAGTCTTCGCTGGACTTTCGAAGCTTTCCTACAGCAATTTATCGGTACAGGTTAACGTTTTATACAGCCTCCATTGAACGGTGCTCCCGATGCTGTTAAGTATCTAAATCTAGAATATCCAGGTTTAGGTCTAGTCGGTATTGCCCAATTGTATGTATTTCGCTCAATTTTGAAAATTGTAAATATTGGTCCATGTTTTGGAAAGAACAAAAATGTCGCCCCATATGAGCTGCTTTGAAGGGAGTATTATCAGTTGAGATATGTGTATTACTCCTGCAATAAAAGGAAGAGTTTAGTACTTTCATAAACAAAATTAAACTAATAGTTCCTATTCACTTCAATACAGTTCGTGGTGGAGGGTATAAAATGTTCGACCCGGCCGACCATTAACGCTTTTCTTACTTGTTTTCTCAGAAAATGATTTAGATGGACCGGCGAACGAATGGAAACATAGTACCAGATCGACTCTGCTCCTCGAGACATAAATTTTGATATAAACGACCATGTTGAGTGGGCGTGCAACCATGGTCTCCCAATAAATTCATTGGCCATAATACGCTATGATTATCTGACACAAACGTTTCCCCTTTCCCAATACAGAAGCCAATTTTAAAGTTTTAAAATGACTATTCATATTTTAAAAGCATTGATAGCGTCGAATTCCTAAAAGACAAGAATTGAAATGGAAAGAGAAAGGACTGTATCGAAAACTTTTAAGTTAATTTACTTTGTACTCGCATTAAAACGTTTGAAGGAGCTAAGTAACAGCAAGTAAATCACAACTCCTGTTACAGCCAAGTTCCAGCACATCGTAATGAATTCAACAATGTACAGCAACAACAGAAGCAAAAATTTGAATTGAATTTGTTGTTAAACTACAAAAATCTCTTAGTGAATATCAATGTAGGAGTTAAATGGTTATTAAAGGGGGACTATCTATATAAAAGTATAATGCATCAATAATGCTTATGGAGTTTCCAAGTCTGACCAGGAAGATAACAAGGATAAGCAGGTCTTAGAGTAATATTATCGATATTTTTCGGTATTAATTTAATGAAAGTTTTCCCAAAATTGTGTGGAGCGCCGTTCGGACTCAATTGATACAATGGGTCAGGTATTAATGATATGGAAAAGTTTTCATTCTCATGCTGGAATGTTAATAAGAAAAAAACTCAAATTCCTAATTCCTGCTGACTTTTCACTTTCATTTGGTCATCATTTTATAACCTAACAAAACCCCAGTGATGGTATTTCTCTCACCCTGTATTTTAAACCAGAAACAGCAATACCAAGTTAGCCACAACAATGGGTTACGAGACATTTAACCAGATTGTGTGGTCACAACTATAGTTGCAACAAACTTCAGGACAACTTGGGTTAAACTAAAACTAACTAAGAAAGTGCAGCAGTGGCAGCATCACCACTAAGAACAAAAACATGTAGCATTGTCGAGTTCATCATCGAATTCAGTACAACGGGATGTTTGTCTTTCATTTTGGTTTCCAAACTAGGTAACAATGTGTAGGTTTTAGTGTTTTGTAAAGCTTTTAACTGTGGTACTGCAACAATCATAGCTAAAGTTGTATGCCACAGTTGTCGTTGCCGTCATCCAGTGCCTACTGTTGTTGTTGTTGAATTTTAGTTTGTTTAATTTGTCCACGTCTTGAGTTTTTTACTCTTTTGTATTTTGAAAACGTGGCAATGTCTGACTAACCAGGGTAGAGAGCCCTTGACCATGCCTTTGCGAAAACTGCTAACAATACCCTCAAGCTTTACATTGTCATGTCCCTAAAAGGGCAATGTATGCTATGTTCTGCCGTCTGCTATTATTTTATTTTAAGTTGTTTTAGAATTAAATATCTTTTATTTTCCACAAAAATGTGCTGAGAGAATATTAAAATGCATTCACATTCCATTTTCAATTGCATGAATTAAAGGATATGAGATATTGAAGATTATAAAGTATACCATATATAATTAAGATACTGAATAATTGAGGATTATTCTGGTAATTACTGATATTGGTTGTCACTATGTTTCAGTAGTTAGCATGTCCGCCTACCTCATATCATACCCGGGGAGTCGTTTAGTTTTTACTATAAGAAGGAAATCCCGTTTTTTTAGAGCGGGATGACTCTCCTGTTTCCCAACCAAATTCAAACGTTTGTATAAAATGTATATTTGTCAATTATTTTAATCGAATTTAAACTACTGATTTTCTCACCAAAGATGTTATTTATTGGAAAAATGTTGTATGTCCTCAAAACAATAAACATTTATGTACACATAATCTCAGTAACATGATGTCATACCGCATCATGTTCATATATACATACTTCCTTATTAGTTATTTTGCATTCGTAATTCAAAACTTCTTTAGTGACCGACCAATTATTTATTGAGAAGAATTTAAAGTAATTGTCCATATTAAAATGCTTTTAATGCCAAAATGGCAACAATAAGGCTTCCATGCAACAACGAGAATTTTTAAGCAAAGAGATTTAAACATAATGCAAGGTAATCGTTCATTTTGTGTGCAACTTAACATAAGTATGTTTTATTTATTTGAGATTACTTATAAAACTGAATAAATCAATCATAAATCAATCTAAGAAGAGACTTAATAAAGCCTTAATTTACTATAACAACTGCTGGCACTGCTACCCGTTTGGGGCATTGTATTGCAGAATGTTGGCTATTGGTAAACAATTATTATGATGTCTTTCGCTTGCAGTCATTATTATTAGGAATATTAGGGTGAGACGAAGGAGACTGCGTTAACTTGCATTAATGGTACACGGAGAAAAAATGTAAAAATTCTATATTTTCAGTTTGGTTTAAAGAAAAATTTCTTTATTTATTATTTAACTAGCAAAATGCCCGCTACTTCGTATGCGGAAAGGATATACAAAAACAAATAAACAATATATAATATGGAAATGACAAACACTGAAAATTTGGTCGCACTAATACCAATTTTAATCAATATTTATTTTTATCTTAGTACTGTACGTACCCCTTAAGTTCGATTTTCAAAAAGATCAGCCGTATCTCACCCTAACTCCAAAAAATAAAAATTCCAGCACTGTCCCTACACCCAAAAACAAATTGAGTACCATTAAGTAATTTTTGTATACTTATTGTACGTATTTCGACGACATATCTCAGCCATACACGGACATTAATACAAAATAATTACAGTAAATTCCATAATAATTACAGTAATTCCAAATCTCAAGATTCCAGCTGTATCCGTTCGTCCAATTCCAATTCCAAATTGTACCAAACTTAGTATCAAGTCGAACTCTTCGTACCCATAAGTAAGATTTTCCAAAACTACCTCAATCCTTCACTTTAGTAGTAATCTTACTTCCAAATTTCAGGATTCAAACTCTATCCGTTAAACCAAATTAAAATTGTACTAAATTTAGAACAATTTAGAATTTTCGTACCAATTTTCAAAACTTCCTCAACGCAACAGGGCTACAATAATCATACTTTCAAATTGCAGGATTCCACCGCTATCCGTTCATCTACATACAAATTGTACTAAATTTAGTACCATTTAGTGCTTTTCGTAACCATAAGTTTGCTTTTTCAAAACAACCTGAATCCTACTCTTCGATTGTAATCGTAATTCCAAATTTCAGGATTCCAGCTCTATTAATTCACCCGAATCCAAATTGTATCAAATTTAGTACCATTTCTTTCCCAAACAAAAATTTCAGGATTCCAGCTCTACCCGTTCACCCAAATCCATATTGTACCATATTTAGTACCATTTAGTACTTCTCGTACCCATACGTACGACTTTTCAAAATTTCCTCAATACTACACTCCTACAGTAATCTTAATTCCTAATTCCAACACTATCCGTTTACTAAAATTCAAATTGTACCAAATTTAGTGCTTTCTGTACCCATAAGTACGAATTTCCAAAACTACCTCAATTCTACTGTCCGGCAGTAATCTTAGTTCCAAATTTCAGAATTCCAGCTCTATCCGTTCATCCAAATCCAAATTGTACCAAATTTAGTACCATTTAGTACTTTTCGTACCCAAAGGTACGAATTTCCAAAACTATCTCAATCCTACACCCCTACAGTAATCTTAATTCAAAACTTTAGGATTCCAGCTCTATCCGTTCACCCAAATCCAAATTTAGTACTGCTCGTAATCATAAATACGAACTTCCAAAACCATTTCCTTATTTCAACGCCATTTCCCAACCTTGATTCCCATACCAAATTTGAAGATTCTAGCTTTATCCATTAAAAATATGCAATTGGTACCAAATTTAGAAACTTTTAGTACTTTTCGTACACTTATAGGTCGAGTTTCTAAATACCCTTTGGTACATCTTCCTAACTCTCCATCAATGACCACTCGTTCAAAATTTCAGATCTCTAGCTCTTCGCGTTTGCCTAATACAATGGATTCCATATTTAGTACACTTTAGCACTTTTCGTACCATTCTACGACGAATTTCCAAGAACCCCTTTACACAAAAACAAATTGTACAAAATTCTGTACAATTCGATTTTCCAAAACAACCTTAATCCTTCACTTCAACAGTAACCATAATTCCAAATAACAGGATTCCAGCGCTATCCGTGCACTCAAATCCAAGTTGTACCATTTGGTATTTCGTACCCATAAGTACGAATTTCAAAAACTACTTCCATCTCAATCCTATACTCCAACAGCAGTCTGACCAAATTCCAGGATTCCAGCTCTATCCCCCAAATCCAAATTGTACCACAGGTAGTACCACTTAGTACTTTTCGTACCCTTACTACCTCAGTCCTACACTCCAATAGTAATCCTAATTTCAAATTTCAGGACTCAAACACTATCCGTCACCCAAATCCAAATTCTACCTCTATAGCCTACCGCGAACGGGTTGCAAATTCTAACTCTTTCCGTTTACTAAAATTCATACTTTAAATTAAAATAAATAAAATTAAAATACTTAAAATTCAGGATTCCAGTTCTATCCGTTCACCCAAATCCAAATTGTAATAAATTTAGTACCATTTAGTACTTTTCGTACACATAAATACGAATTTCCAAAATTTCCCCAATCCTATGCTCCAACAGTAATCTCAATTTCAAATTTCAGGATTCCAGCTCTGTCCGTTCACTCGAATCCCTATTGTACCAAATTTAGTACTTTTCGAACACATAAGTACGAATTTTCAAAACCACCCTCATATCTCAGTCCTACACTTCACAGTAATCTTAATTCCAAATTTCAGGTTTCCAGCTACATACATACGTTCACCCAAATCCAAATTGTACTAAATTTAGTACCATTTAGTACTTTTCGTACCCATAAGTACGAATTTTCAAAACTACCTCAATTCTACACCCCACCAGTAATCTCAATTCCAAATTTCGAGATTCCAACTATATCCGTTCACCCAAATCCCCATTGTCCCAAATTTAGTACCATTTAGTACTTTTCATTCACATAAGTAAGAATTTCCAAAACTTCCCCAGTCCTACACTCCAACAGTAATATCAATTCCAAATTTCAGGAATCCAGCTCTATCCGTTCACCCAAATCCAAATTGTACTAAATTTAGTACCATTTAGTACTTTTCGTACACTCAAGTTTCCAAAAACCCTTTGGTGCATCTTTCTTACTCTTCATCAGTGATCCGCAGTACAAATTTGAGGAATCAAGCTCTATCCGTTCACCCAAATTGAAACTGTATCAAATTTAGTGCTATTTAGTACTTTCCGTACACATATATACTAATTTCCAAAACCACCCTCATATCTCAATCCTACACTTCAACAGTAATATTAATTCCAAATTTCAGGTTTCCAGCTCTATCCGTTCATTCAAATCCAAATTGTACTAAATTTAGTACCATTTAGTACTTTTCGTACCCATAAGTACGAATTTTCAAAACTACCTCAATCCTACACCCCACCAGTAATCTCAATTCCAAATTTCGAGATTCCAGCTATTATCCGTTCACCCAAATCCCCATTGTATCAAATTTAGTACCATTTAGTACTTTTCATACACATAAGTACGAATTTCCAAAAGTTCTTCAATCCTACACTCCAACAGTAATCTCAATTCGAAATATCAGGATTCCAGCTCTATCCGTTCACCCAAATCCCTATTGTACCAAATTTAGTACTTTTCGTACACATTAGCACGAATTTCCAAAACTACCCTCATATCTCAATCCTACACTACAACAGTAACCTTAATTCCAAATTTCAGGTTACCAGCTCTTTACGCTCACCCAAATCTAAATTGTACTAAATTTAGTACCATTTAGTACTTTTCGTACACATGATTGGTAATTTTCCAAACCATTTCCTTTTAGAAGCACCACTTCCCAACCTTGATTTCCATACCAAATTCCTATATTCCTATATTCCTGGGTCCTATTATAGATTTCATTAATTATTTAGCGATTTCTTCAAATTACAGATTTTGAAATTGAATAGTTATGACTGTACATCTCCATATACGATAAAATTCTTAATTGCAAATAAATCGTGGTAATATGCACAATTTTGTTGCACTTTCGTAGATTTGCAAACATTTAGTTATTACCAAAAAGTGAGGTCCATACAGTTTTTAGTTGTTGTTATTTCTGGCCGATTTCTGAATTTATTCCCCTAATGTTGTCTTCAACAGCAACTCATTTGTTCAACAAACCCAACATTATTTATTGAAAGAATTTTTGTTTTAATTTTAAATTGAAAATCAAAATTTTTACAAATGCATCGTTTGTAATCATCTTTTCTAACTGTATTTTAACGAACGAAAATCGTTTGTGCGACACCTCTTATGTGAAAACTAAATCAGGATCGGTTTGTATTTTTCGCGTAATTGATGTTTATTCCATTTAACAACTGCGACATCTGTTGCAATGGAAGATAGCAAATGTCTTGTCTTTCTATTATTTAGTGGTTTACGATAAAATAAGTGCGCCTAGAAGTAAACTACAAAATTTGAAATTATGTGTGATCGTTTACGGTATCATGAAGTTATAGCATTGTTAATTTGACACATGTCTTGCAGAGGGCCAACTAAGTGAGTAAGTACGTAATAATAATGAAAAATAAGGATTTTTGTTGTTGTTATTTTTTGTGGTTCCAGGACGAATTTTCTAAAACCCGGCCTTATCTCGCACATTTGCATCAACAGTGACCCACTGGTAAAATTTCAAGCTCCTAGCTTTAGCCGTTTTGGCTGGGCGTTGATGATGAGTCAGTCAGTCAGTCAGTCACTTATCACCAAGCTCATTTATATATATAGACTAGCAAAATGCCCGCTACTTCGTATGCGGAAAGGATATAAAAAAACAAATAAACAATATATAATATGGAAATGACAAACACTGAAAATTTGGTCGCACTAATACCAATTTTAATCAATATTTATTTTTATCTTAGTACTGTACGTACCCCTTAAGTTCGTTTTTAAAAAAGATCAGCCGTATCTCACCCTTACACATTAACAGCGAGATCAACGTTGCACACCAATACACACCCTAACTCAAAAAAAAATTCCAGCACTGTCCCTACACCCAAAAACAAATTGAGTACCATTAAGTAATTTTCGTATACTTATGGTACGTATTTCGACGACATATCTCAGCCATACACGGACATTAATACAAAATAATTACAGTAAATTCCATAATAATTACAGTAATTCCAAATCACAAGATTCCAGCTGTATCCGTTCGTCCAATTCCAAATTGTACCAAACTTAGTATCAAGTCGAACTCTTCGTACCCATAAGAAAGATTTTCCAAAACTACCTCAATCCTTCACTTTAGTAGTAATCTTACTTCCAAATTTCAGGATTCAAACTCTATCCGTTAAACCAAATTAAAATTGTACTAAATTTAGAACAATTTAGAATTTTCATACCAATTTTCAAAACTTCCTCAACGCAACAGGGCTACAATAATCATACTTTCAAATTGCAGGATTCCACCGCTATCCGTTCACCTACATACAAATTGTACTAAATTTAGTACCATTTAGTGCTTTTCGTAACCATAAGTTTGCTTTTTCAAAACAACCTGAATCCTACTCTTCGACTGTAATCGTAATTCCAAATTTCAGGATTCCAGCTCTATTAATTCACCCGAATCCAAATTGTATCAAATTTAGTACCATTTCTTTCCCAAACAAAAATTTCAGGATTCCAGCTCTACCCGTTCACCCAAATCCATATTGTACCATATTTAGTACCATTTAGTACTTCTCGTACCCATACGTACGACTTTTCAAAATTTCCTCAATACTACACTCCTACAGTAATCTTAATTCCTAATTCCAACACTATCCGTTTACTAAAATTCAAATTGTACCGAATTTAGTGCTTTCTGTACCCATAAGTACGAATTTCCAAAACTACCTCAATTCTACTGTCCGACAGTAATCTTAGTTCCAAATTTCAGAATTCCAGCTTTATCCGTTCATCCAAATCCAAATTGTACCAAATTTAGTACCATTTAGTACTTTTCGTACCCAAAGGTACGAATTTCTAAAACTATCTCAATCCTACACCCCTACAGTAATCTTAATTCAAAACTTTAGGATTCCAGCTCTATCCGTTCACCCAAATCCAAATTTAGTACTGCTCGTAATCATAAATACGAACTTCCAAAACCATTTCTTTATTTCAACGCCATTTCCCAACCTTGATACTTAAAATTCAGGATTCCAGTTCTATCCGTTCACCCAAATCCAAATTGTAATAAATTTAGTACCATTTAGTACTTTTCGTACACATAAATACGAATTTCCAAAATTTCCCCAATCCTATGATCCAACAGTAATCTCAATTTCAAATTTCAGGATTCCAGCTCTGTCCGTTCACTCGAATCCCTATTGTACCAAATTTAGTACTTTTCGAACACATAAGTACGAATTTCCAAAACCACCCTCATATCTCAGTCCTACACTTCACAGTAATCTTAATTCCAAATTTCAGGTTTCCAGCTACATACATACGTTCACCCAAATCCAAATTGTACTAAATTTAGTACCATTTAGTGCTTTTCGTACCCATAAGTACGAATTTTCAAAACTACCTCAATTCTACACCCCACCAGTAATCTCAATTCCAAATTTCGAGATTCCAACTATATCCGTTCACCCAAATCCCCATTGTCCCAAATTTAGTACCATTTAGTACTTTTCATTCACATAAGTAAGAATTTCCAAAACTTCCCCAGTCCTACACTCCAACAGTAATATCAATTCCAAATTTCAGGAATCCAGCTCTATCCGTTCACTCAAATCCAAATTGTACTAAATTTAGTACCAATTATTACTTTTCGTACACTCAAGTTTCCAAAAACCCTTTGGTGCATCTTTCTTACTCTTCATCAGTGATCCTCAGTCCAAATTTGAGGAATCAAGCCCTATCCGTTCACCCAAATCGAAACGGTACCAAATTTAGTGCTATTTAGTATTTTTCGTACCCTATGTACGAATTTCCAAAACTTCCACAATATTAAACTCCACCAGTAATCTCAGTTCCAAATTTAGAGATTCCAGCGCTATCCGTTCACCCAAATCCCCATTATACAAAATTTAGTTCCATTTAGTACTTTCCGTACACATAAGTACTAATTTCCAAAACCACCTTCATATCTCAATCCTACACTTCAACAGTAATATTAATTCCAAATTTCAGGTTTCCGTTCATTCAAATCCAAATTGTACTAAATTTAGCACCATTTAGTACTTTTCGTACCCATAAGTACGAATTTTCAAAACTACCTCAATCCTACACCCCACCAGTAATCTCAATTCCAAATTTCGAGATTCCAGCTATTATTCGTTCACCCAAATCCCCATTGTATCAAATTTAGTACCATTTAGTACTTTTCATACACATAAGTACGAATTTCCAAAAGTTCTTCAATCCTACACTCCAACAGTAATCTCAATTCCAAATATCAGGATTCCAGCTCTATCCGTTCACCCAAATCCCTATTGTACCAAATTTAGTACTATTTAGTACTTTTCGTACACATAAGCACGCATTTTCAAAACTACCCTCATATCTCAATCTTACACTACAACAGTAACCTTAATTCCAAATTTCAGGTTTCCAGCTCTTTACGTTCACCCAAATCTAAATTGTACTAAATTTAGTACTTTTCGTACACATGATTGGTAATTTTCCAAACCATTTCCTTTTAGAAGCACCACTTCCCAACCTTGATTTCCATACCAAATTCCTATATTCCTGGGGCCTATTATTGATTTCATTAATTATTTAGCGATTTCATCAAATTACAGATTTTGAAATTGAAAATTGAATAGTTATGACTGTACATCTCCATATACGATAAAATTCTTAATTGCAAATAAATCGTGGTAATATGCACAATTCTATTGCACTTTCATTGATTTGCAAACATTTAGTTATTACCAAAAAGTCAGGTCCATACAGTTTTTAGTTGTTGTTATTTCTGGCCGATTTCTAAATTTATTCCCCTAATGTTGTCTTCAACAGCAACTCATTTGTTCAACAAACCGAATATTATTTATTGAAAGAATTTTTGTTTTAATTTTAAATTGAAAATCAAAATTTTTACAAATGCATCGTTTGTAATCATCTTTTCTAACTGTATTTTAACGAACGAAAATCTTTTGTGCGACACCTCTTATGTGAAAACTAAATCAGGATCGGTTTGTATTTTTCGCGTAATTGATGTTTATTCCATTTAACAACTGCGACATCTGTTGCAATGGAAGATAGCAAATGTCTTGTCTTTCTATTATTTAGTGGTTTACGATAAAATAAGTGCGCCTAGAAGTAAACTACAAAATTTGAAATTATGTGTGATCTCTTACGATATCAAGAAGTTATGGCATTGTTAATTTGACACATGTCTTGCAGAGGGCCAACTAAGTGAATAAGTACGTAATAGTAATGAAAAATAAGGATTTTTGTTGTTGTTATTTTTTGTGGTTCCAGGACGAATTTTCTAAAACCCGGCCTTATCTCGCACATTTGCATCAACAGTGACCCACTGGTAAAATTTCAAGCTCCTAGCTTTAGCCGTTTTGGCTGGGCGTTGATGATGAGTCAGTCAGTCAGTCAGTCAGTCAGTCAATCACTTATCACCAAGCTCATTTATATATATAGATATTATTTACTAGCAGACCCCGGTTAGCGTTGCTGACCCGCCGTTATGTGTTTTAATGTAAACTTTTTATGGACCTTATGCTTGACAATTCAAAAATAGGTATTTTCTACCTCACTTCTTCGGTCCACTGTCAAACCGAGGAGGATTTCAATTTTAAATGCGATTCAATAATAAAAGTAAAAAAAAAAAAATGGTTAAGTCGAAATCTCCCGCTTATTTAGACTTATGTATTTTTTTAGTTTTTCAAGGCTGATGGAACGTTGAACCTCACCATTTGAGGAAATAAGTAAATATATTGTTTTTCTTGATGGGGACGCACCCAACGTTGTCTCGAAAATTAATTTGCTAGTCGATGCACTTATAAGTTTAGCAAATACAGCGATTATAAAACAATAGACCCCCGAAATTCGTCTGAAAATATGTAGCATTTTGGAACACTGGACATTCCTGAACATGTTCTGCAAATTGCATGAAATTAGGATCAGTAGTTTTGGAAAAATAATGTATTTAAAAGAGTGAGCGTGGTCATCAGTTTTCAAGGTATAAGATATTTAAAATAGTGAGCGTGATCAAGTCTTTGGGTCTTAAAAAAGTAGGTAATGTCGGTGTTTAGGGGTGGAGTGTGGGTATTTATTTTGATTTCTTTTCTGTTTTAATTTCTAGTTATTCTTTATGTTCAATTTGTTTACCATTTTTTGTTTCCTTTTAGTTAAGTGAAAAACAAGCTTTGTTGTTATTGTATTCTAATTTGGTAAAATTCATTTTATTTGTAAATTCATGTATTTGTTTTTTCTCTAATTTTATTATAATATAATTTTGATTTTGATCTTTTTAGTAATAAATTCACAGTATGTTCTTATTTATTTTTTCTATTTAAGGTCTAGGTTTATGTTATGTGTATTTGACGTTGCTGTGCTAATTCTTATTTTTATTTCTTTTATGTCTTTGTTGATGTGAGGTCTTGTTAATCGTGGCGATCGCAACAATGCTATTTTTCTAACAAACTACATAAATGAATCGATGATGACAAAGAAGTTAGCGCCTCTGAGAAAGAATAAGCAACAACAACAACACATGAGGTCCGTTACACATTTTGGCATAACTAGGAGAGTTGAGTGTTGTTGTTGCTAATTCCTCATTGAGTGAATTTATTGACAAACAAGAAGTGGAATACATAAGAAATAGAATGTAAAGAGAGAGGTCGTTGGACATATAAATATGACATTGAAATAATGTCTAAACAAGAAACTATTACATATAGGTCTCTCCATTACGTTTTTTATGTTAAATTGGGCTTCACTTTTAAAAAGTCAAATTTCCAAATAATTAATATGTTAAATTTAATGGTTTAATGACAATGATCATTAAACATACCGGCCTCCCCGTGATGGAATCGAGTGTTTTAATTTTAATGATGATGATTTTTGAGGTCGGCTGTTTACTTGATGTTGATGCAATTTGTAATTTGTTCCTTCTGGATATTTAAATTAGATGCATTTCCGAATTTTAATATCTCTAAAATGTTTCGAGCAACAAAGGGGTGATTTTACCAGGTTTTATTACGTGGCATCCAATCGGATTTCGATGTTGTTACAGACTGATGGTTACTTCTGAATTCTGCTATGCCCTTATAAATTGATGATTTCAAACTGAAGGTAATTTTGATGATAATTTGTGTCCGATCAAGAGGTTGCTATGGAGCACCTTTCAAGTCTCGCTGGTAATGAACGTAGGATAGATGATTGATGGCTTAATTGACTTTATTGTGCTTCGGTGTTCTTGCATGATGGTGAATTTAACAACGATGACGATTTTGTGGGCGATTTCAGATTCGTTTTTGATGACGTGCCTTTTTTCTTGGCGTTATCGGGGAAGTCCAGTCTGGAGGTCTTTTTTCAAACTGACTGATGAGAGGTGCATGTTTGAGTTGTTTTCCATATTGGTAATTAAGAGAGTGGGAACAAAGGGATAACCCAAAAGCTGATGAAATGCTCTTCTTGAGTTCTGCCGTGATTTTTACCAAGTCTGCAAATAAAAAGAATGAGTGCGAATTCGATTTAAGGTTGAAAATATTTGGTACAACGTTTTTGGTTGAGTTAGGTTTAATATTTAACCCACAGGTGCAACTTTCAGTTGTGACTTTGTTCTTCACAGTTTTAAATCGAGACTTCCTGAACGGTTTTGCATATATTTTTTGTCTTTGTAACAAAGTATTTGACTGCATATGTTCCGTGATGTCTTCACATGCTTTTAGAAGTCGATGTATCAAGTCTTCGAGATTGAAGAAATACAGTTTGAGCTGCGTTGAAATTATTTCTAAAGTTATAAGGTTTTGTGTTGATTTAAATAATTTACGGCAACGGTGTGAATATAGTACTTTTCTGATTTGACATAGTGTCTCATGGTGACGTTGAGATGCATTTTGAATGAAGGTTATTCCAGTATTCCGCATTGGGAATTTATAATGAGTTTTTTGTCCCATAAAATGAATGTTTTTGAGGTTATTAGTGATAACAAGGTCTAGGCAAGGAAAGTTTAACGAAAAAGTCTCTGCAGGAGCGAATTCGTTCAATTTGAAGTCAGGGTTAAATCGCCAATGAAGTGTAAATTCACAAAATTTTGTTGATGTTTCGAACAATGCTGCAAATACGCCTGAGTTGTATGTTAGGAGTTTTACCATCGGAAGTTGTGGTCGCTGTTGCAGTTCTATCGAAATAAATGTTGATTCAGAAACGTTGATTGTTTTCGAAAATGGTTGACAAGGCTTAAGTCGATTGGATGTTTGATGATGATTGATGTTATATTTTGAGCAAAACAAGTTAAACGATATGGACTTTGCAAAAGGAGCGTGAGCGTTTAATTTGATGTCAGGTTTCAATCGCATGCAATGTGTGAAATCAAAAGCTTGGGTTCCGGTTTCGATCACAGCAGTATTTAATCCTGAGAAGTAGGTATGATGGTTCGTCATCGAAATAATAAGAAATAACAATTTGATAAATATTTTGAGTTCAGACTGCAGTCGCGAGCTACGTGTGAAAGCGCAAGCTTGGGTTGTTGTTTCCATCACTGCTGGATTTAGGTCTGAGGTATGGTTTTCATTGTTTCTCGTAGGAACTTTAAGTCGGTTTTCAAGATCGTCAGAAAAAACGTTCATTCCGGAATTAGAGATTGCTCGGGACTTGCATTTCCGACTATTGGACCTAACTTGCACTAGAGAAGTTAGTGGAAAAGTATCTTCCGATCTAGATTGAGGTCTATTCTCATCGAAAGAAGCTAGATATTCTGGATGATTTGACTTGAAGTCACCTGAAGTTTGCATGACGGATGTCGATATGTTTTGAGGTCTATTCGCCTTTAAAGGTTTGGATACTAATGATTCTTCCGATATTTTCTGCGGTATATTCGCTTTTGAAGTTGCGGATGTCAAGGTTTCTTGCGATATCTTTTGAGGCCTATCTTCATGAGCTGGAGAAGAATAATGCCTCAGTTTTGTCGGGGATGTCGATATTAAAGTGTTATCCGAAGTTTTATGGAGATGTAATGACTTCGAAGTATTCGATTCTATAGAAGGTGTAATTAACAAAGTATCTGCTGATATTCTTTGTTTCTTATCAGTATGAGCTGTGGACTGTATTTTAATATGAATGCTTAGAGGCCTTGGATTTCTTTTGATAGTGATGTTGTTTCGAAAAGTGAAGGTCGCATCAATTTTGGTATTAATGGAAACATAACAAGATTGGTAAACCTTAAAAGACGCCTTAAAAGTTTCTCTTAACATTTTTAAGTCAAATGGGATTTCGTTTTTCCCAACTTCATGATTCTGGCATGCTTCATAGTAAAGTTTAACCTGGGACCAGACGTACTCAAGGTGAGCTTGAAGAACTCGTAGCTCCTGAAAACTGTCTTCTGATTTGCCATTCTTTTCGAATTCT
This sequence comes from Musca autumnalis, assembly GCF_047663935.1. Lineage (NCBI taxonomy): Eukaryota > Metazoa > Arthropoda > Insecta > Diptera > Muscidae > Musca > Musca autumnalis. The sequence continues at coordinate 147,472,559 of NW_027412088.1, read as the reverse complement.
TCAAAGTCGACTAGGTCATCATATGAATTTTGAAATTTCTTAAAAAAATCCATATTTTGAAGAATTGATGTCAGAAAACGATCAAAATGTCAAATTTAAAATACCAAACGTCACAAAGTTTATTGGATAATTGTGTCTTAGATGATTCACTAGAACTGATGTAACAACACCTAATAAAACGTGAAGTAACTCAAGGAAAATTTTGCTTGCGTGATCTGTACTTACTGCTTCCCTGTTTTTATTTACATTCGTTTTGTAGGTCTTTTTTCGGAACTTGTTGTACATGTAGTTGTTGTGATTCACAGGTAGGGATTGAGAGGTCGTTGGGTGCATTTCCGCGCTTCTCCGTGACATCCATGTTGAAGAAAATTACGAATTTACCCGAAACTAAAACAACAGATGGTTTTCTAAGTTTGCCAAGGTGTAAATGCCTTTAAACGGACATACATGTAAATGATGTAAAATCGAAAGATGTACAGGGTTAGCAATCAAATGACAAAGATTTCTAAAATTCGTAGGTAAAGCAAACAAGACAATACGGAGAGAGTGTCAGAAGTACGGAGAAAAACGGTTTGAGTTCTAGTTATAGAAGATGCCAAAGATCAAAGTCACATAGTTGATATGATTGGAGGTAGGAAGCATCTTTAGGTAATTGTTGTTGTCGATGTACTTGGATTTGTTTCCAATACTTCTAAAGTCTAGAAAGAGAAGTGAGACACGGAATCGTTGACTATGTTTCAATGTTTTACTTGGAACATCAGCAGGTAGGTCCGTTGGGAATAGAGGTGATTTTTTGTGATTAAAAGGTATAACAAATTGGCGAACAAGCTATTGGCACAGTTTAAAGACGAAATTATGTCTTTTATGAAGGTTAAATTTATACACAAATAACCCTTTTCGCGTTATGCACTAAGATTATTTATGGATATGTAGTTGTTTTTAAAAAGCTTTCTGTTGTAAGTCTTTCTTAACGTCGCTGGCACGATTTTTGTGATACTACACTTTTTAATTGGTATGATTTTTTTTTTTTTTTTGATAATTTTTTTTTATAACACGATCCGGCTCGAAGGACCAAATGTTTAGGGGTGGAGTGTGGGTATTTATTTTGATTTCTTTTCTGTTTTAATTTCTAGTTATTCTTTATGTTCAATTTGTTTACCATTTTTTGTTTCCTTTTAGTTAAGTGAAAAACAAGCTTTGTTGTTATTGTATTCTAATTTGGTAAAATTCATTTTATTTGTAAATTCATGTATTTGTTTTTTCTCTAATTTTATTATAATATAATTTTGATTTTGATCTTTTTAGTAATAAATTCACAGTATGTTCTTATTTATTTTTTCTATTTAAGGTCTAGGTTTATGTTATGTGTATTTGACGTTGCTGTGCTAATTCTTATTTTTATTTCTTTTATGTCTTTGTTGATGTGATGTGAGCGATCGCAACAATGCTATTTTTCTAACAAACTACATAAATGAATCGATGATGACAAAGAAGTTAGCGCCTCTGAGAAAGAATAAGCAACAACAACAACACATGAGGTCCGTTACACATTTTGGCATAACTAGGAGAGTTGAGTGTTGTTGTTGCTAATTCCTCATTGAGTGAATTTATTGACAAACAAGAAGTGGAATACATAAGAAATAGAATGTAAAGAGAGAGGTCGTTGGACATATAAATATGACATTGAAATAATGTCTAAACAAGAAACTATTACATATAGGTCTCTCCATTACGTTTTTTATGTTAAATTGGGCTTCACTTTTAAAAAGTCAAATTTCCAAATAATTAATATGTTAAATTTAATGGTTTAATGACAATGATCATTAAACAGTCGGAGACACAACCACAATTGAAAAAAGTTGGCGTAAAAGTGGGCGTGGTCAACATTTCACAAAAAGAATTATTCAAATAGGTCTAGCCGTTCTCAAAAGATATTTGATATATGATTTTTATTTAATAAGATATAACATTTTTAAAGAAATAGGGCATAGGAGAAGTACCCCGCCCCTTCCGAAATTCAACTAAATTTGTAGCCTATTTTAAGCGGGTGCCATCCCTGTACATTCCCTGGTAATTTCAGGAAAATCGGTTCAGTAGTTTTTGTAGGAATGATAAATATTTAAAATTGAAAAAAGTGGGCGTGGTCAAATTTTCTTTGCATAAAAACCCATGTCGGGTTATGGCGCACATGTTACGAAAGAACTATTGAAATCAGTCCAGCCGATGACATTACCAATGAACGACATTTGATTTTTATTTATAAAGATTTCATATATCATATCAATTAAAAGTGGTTTGTGTGTGGCCTTTTAAATGCTTAAATGGAGTAAGCGCTATTTTAGGCATTAATAGGCAAAAGTTCATTTATTATAATAATCAAAATAATATTTGTGAAAAAGGTCAAAAAGTCATAACCCTAATATACATACACACGCCTCCATGCACATACACATGTACTGTCCTTGATGTTTGTGTTTCGCTCTATTACATACATATGCACTTCGTACCACATAGTCCAATAACGGCGCCACAAAAAACGTATTCAAACAAATTTCAATTAATTAAACTAAATGGAATTGGTTTATAGTAGTACTGGTGATACGAACTGGTGATACGAACCAACTTCAAACTCCAGTATCAGAGAAATTCTTACAGAGAAATTATAATAGCGAATTGCATGTACTTACATGCATATGTATGAGTGTTCTTAGTGCATGGGGATTGGTTTGAATGGCAGACACTATACTGATAAAAGGATGTTGAAGTTGAGGACCAAATCTTTGTTTGAAAAACATGTTGGATCTTTTTATGAGCTGCTAGTAGAACATTTTTGTAGGGGAATGTCCATTTGATATAATTTTATGTACATAAATAAATAAATAAATATGTCAAAGTAAATCGAAATATGTATTCATCCCTTTGAACCCCGATTTTTTTTCTGTCGAAATAAAAATATTTTTCATATTTATTATGATTAGTATTCGGAAAAAGTCCTCTGCCAAAAAATTCTTATCAATTCCTCGCGGTTAGGGAGTTACCAAATGTTGACTGTGGGCATTATCATTATATTTTTTATACCCTCCAACATAGTATGGAGGGTATATTAAGTTTGTTTTTCTGTTTGCAACGCATTGAAATATACATTTCCGACATATAAAGTATATATATTTTTGATCAGGATAAAATTCTGAGTCGATATAGCCTTGTCCGTCCGTTGTAATCACTCTAGCGTGCACAATAATTGAGCTAGAGCGCTGTATTTTTTCACCCGAGTGTCTTTTCTCCAGGTCAAGTCCGAAGATGGTGGTCAAAAAACAACTTTACTAAAAATATAAAACATTGGTCCAGGTTTTGGAATAGCCAGGTTTTGGAATTTAATATTTAGGGTTCACAGTGATCACAAAATATCTCCACCAAAAACCGCCAATATAGATTCATGTTTTGGTATTGCCCCATATAACGGTACCTCCGGATTTTCCGCATTTTGAGTATTTTAGCTACAATATTTCACCTAACTATCTGTAATTTGACGTTTGAGGTTCTCTGTGGCCATGAAACTTCCTTACTAAAAATAGTCAACATAGGTCCATACTTTGGTATAGCTCCCATAAAAGGCAACCTCCCGATTTTCGGTATTTTGAGGATTTTAGCTAAAATTTTTAACCGTACTGGCTGTAATTTGACATTTGATGTTCTCAGTGGTCACGAAACTTCTCAACCAAAAATCTTCCACATAGGTCAATGTTTTGGTATAGCCCCCATATAACGGTACCTGCCGATTTTCCGTATTTTGAGTATTTTAACTACAATTTTTAACCGAACTAGCTATAATTTGACATTTGAGATTATCTGTGGTCATGAAACTTCTTCACTAAAAATCGTCAACATAGGTCCATATTTTGGTATATCTCCCATATAACGGTACCTCCCGATTTTCGGTATTTTGAGGGTATTAACTACATTGTTTGACGGAACTACCCGTTATTTGACTTTTGAGGTTCCCTGCAGTTATAAAACTTTTCGACCAAAAATTGTAAAGATAGGTAGACACTTTGATATAGCCCCATAGGCGGTACCTTTCACCAGGCTAAATACATTTTTTTAGATTAGATAATATGGGCATTTGGGGTATCCATTGTCGAAAAATATTTCCACCTAAAATTGCGAAATTAAACTAATTATTCCATTTAAATTAAGACTATTTTATGGTGGAGGGTATAAAAAGTTCGGCCCTGGAGAACTTAACGTTTTTTTAATTGTTATTATTCAGGATGCGGAAAACCATAAACTGGTGAGACAAACCATAAACTGGTGGTGAGACAATTGATGAAAATGGAATGGAATATTTGACTATATTTATCACATATATTTATCATATCTGAAAAATTGCAGCAATCGCCAGAAGATGCTGTAAAAACGTGTTTTGGTTTGTTTACAGTGGCTTGATTGAGGCCACTGTAAACAACTTAACACATGGTCGTATGTGAAACTGCCCTGAGTACGCTTAGTGACCCCCGTATACTTTAAAATGCTCGTATTGACATTTTATAGAGTAGCAGCGTTTGAAAAATATTTGTTATTTTGTATGCGGACTCTATAACTAATAATATAGCCCTTCGTTTAATACATAAAATTGTCATCAACGCTATTTAAGCTGATATCCGGTTGATAACTTACATATCGTCAATATGTAACATTTATATTGTACCAAAAAAGGAGGAGATTAACACTCCTTTAAATTTAAGTCCAATCTTCCAATCTGGGCCTGAATTTCCCACTGACCGTTAGTGGCATTAAATGAAGAACTTTTAATGCCACTAACCAGCAATTTCTTCTTCAACTAATGTAACCACTTTATTATCACAATGGCCCGATGTAGACCACAGTCATATTTATAATTTCAAAAAATTACCATTACTAATTGGAATTGCAAATTATAATTTCGTTTTTCAATTTTATTAGGTGTATTAGGTGTAAGATTTTTAAAAAAATTTGGCTGACTTAAACGGCATTTTATAACATTTCTAAAATATTTCATTCCAAATTTTTACTCGACTACTTGTACTTAAACAAGCATATCTTACCCAATCTAGCTATTTATTTAAAAGTACTTTCCAATTTTTTATTCTTCTGAAATCGACCTTCCGACACCCACTTAGTATATATAAACATCTCAAAGCGAAAGACGCATACACAGACAAATTTGCCCACAGGCAGCGTCGGCCCACAAAACGTTAATAAAGATACTTATTTTTTTTTTAATTTGTATTCAAAATCGATTTGAATTGAATAATTTTTGCTCTTTGTGTTGTTCACTCAATGAAATTTAGACTTCTAAGTTCTGAATTCCACACAAAAAATTATAGTTGCTTCTCCACTATCACAAAACACTGATTACTATGAAACATTACATTTCTTCCGGGGCGTTGATGTTCTGTGAGTTGTCGCAAAGAATTTTTATAGATTCAGATATTTTTAGCCATTTCCTAGCTACTACCTGAGACGAATTTCCCAAAACGCTGCCTAATCTAGACCCGTCGCATCAACAACGACCTCAGGAAATTGTATGGTCTGCCTTCAGCCCTTTTTATTCCTGTTGATGGTCGCTCAGTCTGTGAGTCACTCATCACGCAAAATTTTTGCAAAATAACAGGATAAAACAGGGGTTTTGTTTCATCCAGCAACATCGCTACAACAGTAAACCTCATGTGAAATTTCACGGTACTGACTTGTTGATAAGTAGGTTAGTGAGTCAATCATCTTCAAAGAATTTCATGAATAGTGATACGTTTGGTAATTTCATACATTAGCATCTTCGCATAAAAATTCACCCCTATGAGAAATGTCAAGTTCCTAAGTCATCCCTTTCAGTAAGTCAATCAGCACAAAAGTTCAAATATTTTCGGTAAAATGATGAGTACCACAACTCTCGAAGAGTGCGTTAGTAAACACGCCCACCTTGCCGAATATATGTCCTGCTGCGATTTCTAGGCAAGAAACAACACTTTTCAGTGGTGCACACAGAAAAAATTGGCCTCTCTAACATACGTCCCAAACATATTTTGCAGCAAACATATATTTGTTGGCAAACAGTCCCAAACATAACATATGTTTGGGTCCTGCAAACAAATATATGTTTGGGTGCAAACTAATACAAACCAAAAAGCCACGAAAAAAAAACACCAACACATGCACCAGAGCAAGGGAGCGTAAATGTCAAAGTGAAACACATTGAAATGCATGCTCACTTGCTCTCAGCAAGCGCTCACTGGCTATTTCTAACATGTAAACCAATGGAGGGCAAATTGCGAGAGACTCATGTATTTTTTACACGTTAGTGTATGAGGCTGGGCAACAGTGAAGTAAACACATTTATAAATGTGGTTCTCTACACAAAACCCATTATATATCAGGCAGGAGGCCCGTTATCTAGCAGACAGATTATTGCAATTTGCATCAGGGGAACTGTCAATAGTTATTTTTCCATATGTAGGCTACCTTGCCGGTATATCCCATCCAGGAATTAAAATATGGACCAAAAATAACATTTTTATATTTTTCATAAAAAAGTAATGGTCCATTTAACCCACTAGATAATACGAGAGCATCATTCAAAATTGTAGGCATGTTCTTAGACCTAAACTCTTACATCGTGCAAAATTACTTGACTATTGAGCTATAATTGCGACCTCAAGCGTGTTTCTAAATACATTACAAACAAATAACTGGATATATTAGGCTGTAACTCTGTTATCTGCGCACGTAAATCAACATATTTGACATCTATGGAAAGGTCAAGAGATCGTCTTCCAAGTGTGGCTTACTTGCCCGGAATGTCTCTTCCAGGAATAAATATATAAGCGGTATATTAAAAATTTTCACAAATTTCACACAAAAGTTTTGGTCTATTTAACCCTCTAAATATTATCTGATCGCCATCTAAACTTACAAGCTTCTTCTTTGCCTCATTCTCTTACCTTATTTAAAATTTCGAGGCGATCTGTCTATTATTGCGACATACAGATCATCTACAAAATCGGATAAAAAATATGTTTTTGGTCCATTTCACCCGCTAAATATTTCACGATCATCACCAATTAAAATGGCGATCTATTCTGATGTGAAACCGACCTCCATACAAAATTTCGTGACGATCGGTCCATAATTGCGGCCTGGAGTTTGATAACAATTTATAATGGACAGACGAACGGACACACATCTGAAAATCGCTTTATCTCGCCGAGATATGAAGATTGGTATACCACATTGGGGGTCTGCGACGAATATTTCGCGGTGTTACATGAATTTTTACCAAAACAAACTTATAATACCATTTCCACACAGTGGTGTAGGGTATAAAAAGCAAAGCAACAAAGACAAAATTCCAAGGAAATACATAACACACTTTAATAAAAGAAAAACCTAAGGAAATAAATTATAAAATGTCGCACTTTTAAAAAGAAAAAAAAAAATTATATAGAAACATCGTTGGATGCTTCTTCTTCTTAGTTGTGAAATAAAGCACATTTTCTTCATAGTTGAAATCATCAGCGGGATATCGGAATCTGGAATCAATAGATTATATAATGTAATAAATAGGTACATCCATATTTCAAATATACATATCGCTCATTTACTCAAAGAGCGACATAACTCGAAAATGCGTTTTCTGAATTAGCAATTTCTATTTTTTTACGACTTCTAATTTATCTTGTGTCAAATTTTTATACTGATACCTTTAAAACTCAACGAGTTACAGCTCATTTACTATGAGTTTCGCATAATTCAACACAAAAGTTTTTTGAGTTTATGAAGCACTGAAACATTTCAAATCATGCTTGATCTTGCACAGAAATTTAACACTGATATCTGGCTAGCTGTTTGCAAAATATGGTCCAAGTAGTTACTTTAGTTTTTGTGCAACAATCTTTTTAGTTGGGGAAGTCAAATTTCATTCGCCAACTTAAAACGCGTTTTTCTCGAAAGTGGATTTTTTGAAATGTGTCACGCTTTGAGTAATTGAGCGATATGTATGTATGTATATGAAAAATGTATTGATGTAATTACCAATATTGAATGCGATTTCTTCCTTGTCCAATAAAATATTTCCATTCCCTTTTTTTATTCAATTATAAAATGTATTGGACATTTAATTTACTAAAAAGCACAATTTCTTTAAGAAAAGACTAAACACTGATTTATTCACTCACTTTACTGTCTTTACTCAGCGATGTTCTCTAGAACACTGATGAAAAAGACCAACATAATTAATACCATTTTTTTCTTTTCCTCTTCCCTTGCTACGTTGGTTAAGAACAACAAAGCACGAAACACACGTGTTTTACGCATTACACCATGCACACAGCTCTTTAATATAAACCGGCATTCCACAGCTGCGAGAGCCCTGTTGTTACTCTCTTTGTCAAAAATCTTCTCCACCCATAAAAAATGTTCTAACATAATGTTTGGTACCCAAACATATTGAATTGAGATGTGTTACAAAATGTTGCAAACATATATTTGTTTGGACACAAACAAATTATTTGTTTGCAATCAGTCCCAAGCAAATATTTGTTTCGATCCAAACATATTTTTAACATATATTTTTCTGCGTGTGGAGAAATATACCGGTTCATCTGAATCGAACCAATCAATTTTGCTTACAAATACCGTCATATCTAACGATAGGAGAGGTATTGAAAATAATATTTTTGTGGACATGTAGAGTAAATAATAGCCCATATTTCTAATACTTAACATGTGTCACATATGCGTTATAACGGTAATTTTTACTCGTTTTATGAAAAATGTCAAAATATTGACATGTTTTAACGGTTCACCAGGATAGAACCACCATAAGAATTTGCACAAATCCTTTAACAGATGTGGAAAACTTTTACAAAAAACTATTTGTAATTAAAAACAAAGGCCGTGAAAGTTCATTGCCAACAAATATTGGGCAAAAAATGTATTAGGGCCTTGGAATATGATGAAAATCGATGCTTAGAGCCCCAAAAAATATTCTTATCAAGAAATCGATAGAAACAATTTACAAAGTCAAAATTTTATACGGAAAAAAGTCACATTTGATAGCTTTATAAGCCCGAAACAGATGAAATATGGTAAAGATAACTCAAATTTCTGGGCTTCCAATTCAATGATTGATATTTTGTCTGAGGAAAATGAATGGAAATCGAGGGGTTCCACTCAGTTTCGTTGGCTGTGGACATCTTCAGCTCCGAAAACTATCAAAGCTCCCTGAACCCTTTATGTCAACATCAAGGGCTTTGATTTAGAAGATATTGCATAACGTGAAATGCACAGAAACAAAGCTGCTCATTCTTGTGAAATAATGGATCAGAAATATTTTTTAGACATATCAGCCATGAGTAAAAGAGGTGTAAACATCAAAATTGTCAAAATTCAACACTTTTCATTATCAGCACATCTATTTTCATTAATTTTTCGCAGGTAAAATATCAATCATTGAATTGGAAAGACAGCAAATTGAATTATATTTCGGTTTCGGGCTTATATAGCTATCAAATGTGACTTTTTTGTTGTAGTATTGTTAATATTGAACACAATTCAGTATACAATTTTGACTTTGTAAATTGTTTCTATCGATTTCTTGATAAGAATAGTTTTTGGAGCTCTAAGCATCGATTTTCATCATATTCCAAGGCCCTAATACATTTTTTGCCCAATATTTGTTTGCAATGAACTTTCACGGTCTTTATTTTTAATTACAAGTAGTTTTTCCTAAAAGTTTTCCACATCTGACAAAGGATTTGTGCAAACTCTTATGGCGTTTCTATCCTGGTGAACCATTAGAACATGCCAATATTCTGACATTTTTTCATAAAGCGAGCAAAAAGTACCGTTATAACGCATATGTGAAACATGTTAAGTATTGAAAATATCGGCTACTTTATATTCTACATTCCACAAAAATATAATTTGCAATTCCTGTCCTATCGATAGATATAACGGTATTTGTAAGCAAAATTGGTTGGTTCTATTCAGATGAACCGGAGTGTATATATTTCCTGAGTATTATTGATCAACGGTGCATTTTTCTGGCGCAAGTTAATGTCATTAAAGCCCAGCGCTGTTGGCACCAACTAAAATTACTGATGCGCACGACAACTAAAAAACATCACAAGGTCTATATCAGAAAACGCCTTCCGGTACCTCCATAACAAAAGTTCAAAATTTTCGCTTAAGTTTGAGAATCGTTTTGAAATTTTTACCGAAGCTAGCACTTAGGATTCTGCACACAACGATAAACAGTTTGTAGTTGCCAAATCATGCTTTGAATAGTGTACAGTCCGCATTAATGTTTTTAGTTGGGACCAACTAAAAGCTCGTTAATATTTGTCATTTTTATCACTCATCCTTACAACTAAAATCCCAAAATAGAGAACCTTTTTTTGTAGAACATTTCGACCTTCTAACTCGCTTCCTTAAATGTTCTTTTCGTCCTTTATTTCAGGAAACGCAATAAAAGTACCACAAGATGACGTTTTTCAGCATCGAAATGTTTGCATCGAAATGTTTGTCTCAAAACAAACAAAACAAAAAATAAGAAAGCTATCGAACAACATATTGCAGCAACATTAGCTGTTTCCGAAAATGTATGAACAATTTTAATGTTTCTTTTGACTAATTAATTCAAATGACACAAAAAATTTATTTTAGAATTACAGTTTAGTTATTAACAGCATGTTCATGTATGTCGCACGAACACCCGTACAAAAGGAAATCAGCCACTCACTTCCGTCTAAAAAGGCGTTCATGTAGTTCGCAAACTATAATGCGACTGCCGTTATGTATCATATGCGAAATACTACTAACTTGAATGTATATTTGTACAACTATGTTCAATAAATGAGAGCCAAATAAGAACTTTTATACCCTCCAGTGAACTTTTTATACCCTCCACCATAAAAGAGAATAGTTAGTTTCCTTTCACAATTTTAGGTAAAACAAGTAAGAAAAGCGTTAAGTTCGGTCGGGCCGAACTTTTTATACCCTCCACCACAAATTTCAGCCATTTCGGTGGATTAATGTGGCCACAACCTTCAAAATACCGAAATTCGGAAGGTACCGTTCTATGGGGGCTATATGATGGCGTGGACCTATACCTAAAAATTTCTGGGGGAAAGTTTTATACGCCTAAAGAAGACTAAATACCAAATTTCAGCCATATCGCTGTGATAATGAGGCTAAAACGTTCAAAATATCGAAAATCGGGAGATATTGTATTATGGGGGCTATATCAACACGTGGACCTATATAAGCATTTTATGGAAGAAATGTTTCTTAGCCTCTGGAAACACAAAATACAAAGTTACAACCGATTCTTTGGTCAAATGGGTCTAATACATTCAAAATATATTAAAATGACGCGTACTTTATAAGGGGTCTTATGTGGGGACTATATCAAAACGTGGACCTATATAACCCAACTTTGGTAGGAATGTTTTCTGGCCTCTGAAGACACAAAATACCAAATTACAACCAATTCTGTGGTCAAATGGGTCTAATACATTCAAAATATATTAAAATGACGCGTACTTTATATGGGGCCTTATATGGGGGCTATACCAAAACGTGGACCTATATAACCCAACTTTGGTAGGAATATTTTTTGGCCTCTGGAGACAAAAAGTACCAAATTACAACCAATTCGGTGGTAAAATGGGCCAAATATCTTAAAAATTCCTTAAAACGACGACGCGTCACGCGTCGTTTTGTATGGGGGCTATACGAAAGCGTGGACCTACATAGCCCGCTTTCAATACCAAAAGTCCTACGTAAATATAACATATTTTCCCAAAATTTCATCAACCTACGTCAATCCGTTCGGACGCTAGAGTGATTTCCACAGACGGACAGACGGACAGACGGACAGACAGACAGACGGACAGACGGACAGACGGACGGACATGGCTATATCGATGTAGAATTGCACGCTGATCAAGAATATATATACTTTGTGGGGTCTACAATGATTATTTCGAGTAGTTACAAACGTAGTGACAAACTTAATATACCCCCATCCTATGGTGGAGGGTATAAAAATTTTCGACGATGGATACCCCAAATGCCTATATTATCTAATCATAAAAATGTGTTCAGCCTGGTGAAATTTACCTCCTATGGGGCTATATCAAAGTGTCTACCTATCATTAAATTTTTGGTGGAAACGTATTATAAGTGCAGGGAACCTCCAAAGTCAAATTACGAGTAGTTCCGTCAAACAATGTAGCTAATACCTCAAAATACCGAAAATCAGGAGGTACCGTTATATGGGGGCTATACCAAAACGTGAACCTATGTTAAGAATTTTTGGAGGAGATGTTTTTTGACCACTTGGAACCTCAACTGTCAAATTACCGGTAGTTCAGTTAAAAATTGTAGCTAATATCCTGAAAATACCGAAAATCGAGAGGTACCGTTATATGTGGGCTATACCAAAACAAAGACTTATATTGCCAAATAACTGATAGTTCGGTTAAACATTTTAGCTAAAATCCTGAAAATATCGAAAATCGGGAGGAATCTTTATATGGGGGGACTATACCAAAATATGAACCTATATTGATGATATTTAGTGGAGAAGTTTTGTGACCACTGAGAACCTCAATTGTAAAATTACAGCTAGTTTGGTTAAAAATTATAGCTAAAATTCTCAAAATACCGAAACTCGGGAGGTACCGTTATATGGGGGCTATTCCAAAACCTGGACATATCTTTAACATTTTTAGTGAAGTAGTTTCTTGACCACTGGGAACCCCAAACGTCAAATTACAAGTAGTTTGGTCAAAAAATGTAGCTAAAGTCCCCAAAATACCGAAAATCGGGAGTTACCGTTGTATGGGGGCTATACCAAAACCTGGGCCGATATAACCCATCTTCGAACATGACCTGCCACTCAACAAAAATACAGCGCTCTAGCTCAATTATTGTGGACGCTATAGTGATTACAACAGACGGGCAGAAGGACATGGCTATATAGACTCAGAATTTTATCCTGATCAATAATATATATACTTTATAGGGTCGGAAATGTATATTTCAATGCGTTACAAACAGAAAAACAAGCTTAATATACTCTGCATACTGTGGTGGAGGGTATAAAAACAAAATCCACATACATATGTATACTAGCGGACCCGGCGAACTTCGTCTCGCTATTAAGGAATAAAATTTCATACAAAAGCTCAATTTTCGATTTTTCCAATTTTCCGACTTTTCCAGAGAGAGATTTTCCGAAATTTTCTTCCGTAAAGACCTTCTCCTCGAAAATACGAATAACTAACAAAAAATTTTACAGAAATCGGCCCAGCCGTTCTCATTTTATGAATTACTATACATTTTTTTACACCATCCACATACATATGTATATGTACATACGTACAAACATTGGAATATGTGTAATTTGTTTAAGAAAATAAAATGTGTCAGTATTTTGAATTATTTTATTTAATTAATTTCTTCAAAATAATGGGTCTAATTTTTATACCATCCACCATAGTATGGAGGGTATATTAAGTTGTTTTTCCGTTTGTAACGCATTGAAATACTCATTTGCGACCCTATAAAGTATATATATTCTTTATCAGGGTAAAATTCTAAGTCGATCTGAGCACGTCCGTCCGTCCGTCCGTCCGTCCGTCCGTCTGTGGTAATCACTCTAGCATCCACAAAAAATGGAGATAGGACGCTGAAATTTTGGGAAAATGCGTCTTTTGTTTGCAGGCAGGTCAAGTTCGATGATGGGCTATATCGGTCCACGTTTTGGTATAGCCCCCATATAACGGTACCCCCCGATTTACGGTATTTTTACGTTTTTAGCTACATTTTCAGACCGATTTGGCTATAATTTGACATTTAGGGTTCTTAAGTGTCAGTAAACATATATAACAAAACTTGTGGACATAGGTCCACGTTTTGGTATAGCCCCCATACAACGGTACCCCCCGATTTGCAATATTTTGACGTTTTTAGCTACATTTTTAGACCGATTTAGCTATAATTTGACATTTAGGGTTCTTAAGTATCAATAAACTTATATAACAAAAGTTGTGGACATAGGTCCACGTTTTGGTATAGCCCCCATATAACGGTACCTCCCGATATACGGTATTTTGACGTTTTTAGATACATTATCAGGTGGATAAACTTACAGTCGCCATAGTCAGACGCGTTTTCCAAGAGCTCCAATTGTTACTGCCGGCATTTGGTATTTACCACATCCTGACCTCTGAATTTTGTTCCACGATCGAGGAAACAACATTACAGCACTGAGGAGAAGGGGCACTAGTTTTTGATCATCGGGTGACTATAAATCTTTTTGTTTATTTCACAAATTTTGGGAAATTGAAAAACAAAACACTGGAAAAACTATTTTGACACTAACACCATTAAATTGGTAAACAAAACATCAGCTGAACTCTTCTATCGAACCTGCCAAAATACTTTACAACGATAACGTAAACATCAGCTGTTGATTAAAAGTGTTATCGATAAATACAGTGTGGGTAGTGCGTTTTACAACACTGTGCTCGTCAAATAAACTTCCGCCTAAAGATATTCTAAACTTTTTGAACAAATGAGCACAAAACGAACGTTACTTTCTACATCTCCAGAAATTACAGATAGCACTCGGAAAAAGCGTATTCCCTTAAATAATATGAATTCCAACGCACAAGATGTATTTTCTTGGAACAAATTGGGTGAAATGCTAGACGCGAAATTAAAGGATGTCGCAAAAAAAGAGGATTTGATGGAACTGAAAAATGAAATAAGAGATTTGCAACAAGAAAATTTAATGTTGAAAGAAGAATTGAAAAAGCTTACATCTCGAGTTGAAATGATTGACCGTAAGTCACGATCTTCAAACGTTGTTGTCAGTGGGTTAACCAGCACGACGCCTGCTATCGCAAAAAGTGAGTTCATTAAAATTTGCACTGAAAAAATGAACGTAGATGTTGATGTGGTTACAACAAGAATGTTGGCATCAGGGAAACTTTTCATTTTTACCTTGGGATCGTGCATCCAAGCCCAAAAAGTTTTAACTGCTAAAAGAAACTTAAATGAAGTGAAGATATTTATCCAGCGAGACTATACAAAAAGCGAACAAAGTATTCGATATAATATGCGGAAGTTAAAAAACGAGATTCTAAACAAGAGAAGCGACATAAATATACGATTGGCAGAATTTTCTATATATGTCAATGGAAAACGCTACAACTGGTCTCAGGGGAAAATCGTTGCTGCAACAGATGAAGATGCTGAATTTTTAAAAGAAATCGTTGGAGATACTATGTTCGACATTACTTCTAGAATTATTTACAATAAGAATACTAATACTTACAAACCAACCTCTCAATAGCAATTTGAATCGTGCCATTTGTTATCATACAACGTCTCTAACCTTCAAAAAGCACTCAATTTCGGCAATTTCTTAACATTTTTAAATAAATTTGATATCATTTTTCTATTTGAAACCCATGTGGAAGCAAATAAATTTTCATATTTTTCAACATTTTTTAAAAACTATCATGTACACTGGGTTGAAGCCACAAGAGTAAATAGATCTGGCCGAGCAAGTGGTGGTTGCTTATACGGTTTTAAGAAAGAAGTTAAGAGCAAATTGAAACTAGAGTTCGTTACTATTAACAATGTTACAGTCTTATCTACCAGCCTTAACGGTTGTGTTTTTTATCTGATCCCTGCATATATAAATTGCACAAAATGGAAAGCAGATGCGGAATGCTTTGAACATTTTTTAAAAGAACTAAATCCAGAAAATTTCTGCATTACGGGCGATTTAAACGCAAGAATAGGTGAAGAACAGTCTCTAGAAAAGAGATTTTTTGAAGGTTTAGAAAGTGTATATAGTGGACGTAGATCGAAAGATAATACTGTGAATACGAATGGCAGAAAGTTGCTGCAAATTATTGAAGATCTAGGGGGTGTTGTATTAAATGGTAGAACAAAAGGGGATACAGAAGGTAACTTCAGTTTTTGTGGAGTAATGGGCAGCTCTGTAATAGACTACTATATTTGTTCTTTCAACTTTTTGTATTTTGTTAAACATCTGACTGTAGATATACAAATTTTTTCTGATCATATGCCTTTGCATTTGGAAATCAGTATCCCAAAACAATGTCAGATAAATGAATCAAAGGAGGCATCAAATCAGGAACTGCATTGGAGAGACAAGTATAAACTCCAATACAAACGTAATCTTTCAGCACAGTCCAACAACTCCTACTTTACTGCAAATCAAACAGTCAATAATATGATAAAAACACTCATCACTAAAATAAAACTATCAAACGTTGTAGACAGAAATAAAGCTGTTTTTGAGCCGAAGCAGAAGTGGTTCGATTGGGGGTGCTTCCGTTCGCGCTCAAACATGGTGAAAAAACTGAAAATATACAGAAGGTCTCATACACCAATAAATCGAACACGCTATTTTATATCCAGAGCTAAATTTCGATCTCTATGCTACAAAAAGAAGCAAGTATATTACAACAACAATCTTAAAAAATTAGACACTGTAAATTGTAGTAGGGATTGGTGGACGTTAGCCAAATCGTTGAAAACCACTTCGAATTCGCTTAGTGGTAATCTTAATGCAGAACAGTTCCGATGTCACTTTGAAAAGGTCTTACAAACTAATGTTGAAGAAAATAGTGTTAGTTGGTGTATTCCCTATTCAATAGATCCCTTTTTGGACTCTCCCATAGAGTTTATTGAGTTACTTAATGTAATTAAAAAGCTGAAGGCTAAGAAATCGCCAGGTCAAGATGGGATACCTTATGAATATTATAAATATGCTCCCCATACCTTTTTAAAAGAACTTCTTTTTACTTATAACACGTTATTTCTACACGAAGATTTACCAGTGTCTTTTACGGAATCAATATTGATACCCCTATTTAAAAAAGGCGATCCAAATCTTGCTTCCAATTATAGAGGATTATCTCTCATGGACACAATTTCAAAAATATTCACCACAATATTATTAAATCGCATTACAAGCTGGTTGGAACGTGAAAACATTCTGAATGAATTTCAAGCTGGTTTTAGGAAGGAATATTCAACCGTGGATAATATATTCAACCTTGTAAATACTGTGCACCTAAACACAAACAACAAAAAGACAACTTATGCATTTTTCGTTGATTTCTCAACGGCGTTTGACTTAATACCCAGAAACAGTCTCTTTAACAAACTGTCAGGTATGGGTTTATCAACAAAAATAATACGAGTTATACAAGGTCTATACAATAATACAACTACTAAGGTATGGGATGGTTGCGAATTTTCCAAAGCTTTTAGAGTAAACTCGGGTGTGAAACAAGGATGCATACTAAGTCCGACACTATTTTCGTTATACATTAACGATCTTCCAGAAGAATTACCAGGTGGAGTTTTCGTTGCAGGTTGCAATATTAAAGTGTTATTATACGCAGATGATATAGTAATTCTGTCTGATTCTCCCACTGAGTTGCAAGGAATGATAAATGCTCTACAGAGTTATTGTACTAAATGGAATTTGAAGGTTAACTTATTAAAATCAAAAATAGTTGTTTTTCGCAAATGTAGTCGGATAAGTTCAAACTTAAGATGGCATTATAACAATCAGGAAATTGAAATTGTAAATAGATATACCTATTTGGGAGTTGAGCTAAGTTACAATCTATCATTTAATTCACACCTACAAACAAAACTTGCATCTTCCAAGATGGCCATAAATTCAACATGGTCCAAATATCTAGCACAACCTAAAATATCAAAAACAAATAAGCTTAAAATTTTTAATGCATGCTCTAAATCAATAATGTTTTATGGATCACAAATCTGGGGTTTCCAAAAATATGAAAGTGTTGAGAAACTACTAAGGTTTTTCATTAAAAAAATGTTGTACCTTCCAAATAACACACCAAATTATGTTCTTTATCTAGAAACTGGTCTCCCCACTTTATACATTTCTACTTTGAAAAACCATTTCTGTTATATCAACCGAGTCTTGAGTTTAAGATCACACAGATTGCCACGGATACTGGCAGAAAAGATTATAGAGCTGAATATATACTGGGCGAAAGAATGGTCTAGTATTTGCGAAAAATTGCAATACTCTCCTCCAAGTAATAACTTTCCGCTTAGTTATTATTGGAAGGAGATTAATGACATCGTAACTACTCGAGAACGTATTGAATTCTGTAACAATGCTAATAACTCGCAATTTCACGATCTTTACCCTTATCTGCAATACAACCAAATACCATATCTTACAAAAGATCTATCTTCACATGCAACAAGCATGGTTACACTGTGTGTAATTTTTTGAGTCATGTTTTATTAACCATATTCTGACTCCACAGTGTGATAGAACACGAAAAATGAGAAGACACGTGTCTCGCCGTTTTTCCCTATCTCATCAACTTTCGAGGTTATAGGCCTCCAATGGTTTGAGGCTTTGATGTAAAAAGGGTCATTTAGTCAGGACTATATCTTCCAAACCGTTAGGAAATTTGAATGTATCTCAGAGGGAAAGTTGTAGCTCTTATCTTAAAGTGAACACATATAACCAATCAAGCTTCATCTGCAAGGTCAAAATCACCATGGTCAAATTTCTTTTAAAATTTTTTTCTCAAGTTTGGTTTACAGCTTTCAAACCGATCAAGTTTGAAGCAAACAACCAACTACAAAAATGTACCTCAGATCTCAGTAAACATCTTTCTAGAATATACTCTGTAGAAATGGATCTTAATGGTCAAAATAGCAAAACAATTGCGATTTTATCCTCTTTTATAGGATTCTGCTCCATATATATTAAACCGTTCAAAATTCGAGAAAACAATCAACCACAATAGTGTAGCAAAGGCTTCAATAAACAACTTTCTGGAATATGCGAAAAGTATATGAACGGTTCTTATTGGTAAAAATAGCAAAATTCTTGTGAAAATATCGAATTTTTATACTTTTTTCTCCGATTCTGGTCCAAAGATACGCATCCGCCCAAAAATTAAGGATACAGTTAACTACAAAAATGTACCTTAGATTTCAACAAACAAGTTTCTAGAACAAATGAAGATTCTAGGAACGATTCTTCAAGCTCATAATTCCATTATTTTAGATCATTCTTTCCTGTTCAGGTCCGTAATTAACAAACCTTTCAAATTTCCTTGAGTTTTTAACAGTTTGTTATTTCCAAACCTGAGCAGGGGGAATGTTAAAAAATTTAATTGTTCGTGAATTTCAGCCCTAAGAATCATTCCTAGAATCTTCATATGTTTCAAAGAGTTGTTTATTGAAATCTTAGGTACATTTTTGTGGTTGGCGGTATCCTTAATTTTTGGGCGGTTGCGTATCTTTGGACCAGAGTCGATTAAAAAAGTATAAAAATTGGATATTTTCAAAAGAATTTTGCTATTTTTACCATTAAGAACCGTTCATAGACATTTCGAATATTCCAGAAAGTTGTTTATTGAAACCTTTGCTACACTATTGTGGTTGATTGTTTTCTTGAATTTTGAACGGTTTAATATATATGGAGCAGAATCCTAGAAAAGAGGATAAAAATCGCAATTGTTTTGCTATTTTGACCATTAAGATCCATTTCTACAGAGTTCGTATATTCTAGAAAGATGTTTACTGAGATCTGAGGTACATTTTTGTAGCTGGTTGTTTGCTTCAAACTCGATCGGTTTGAAAGCTGTATAACAAAACTTGAGAAAAAAAATTAAAAGAAATTTGACCATGGCGATTTTGACCTTGCCGATGAAGCTTGATGGATTATATGTGTTCACAATTTTTGTTCTTTAAGACAAGAGCTACAACTTTGCCTCCGAGATAAATTCAAATTTCCTAATGTTTGGAAGATATAGTCCTGACTAAATGACGCTTTCTACATCAAAGCCTCAAACCTTTGGAGGCCTATAACCGTGAAAGTTGATGAGATAGGGAAAAACGGCGAGACACGTGTCTTCTCATTTTTGGTGTTCTATCACACTGCGATGTCAGAATATGGTTAATAATTTTCGTGTTGCACAGTGTTATAAAAGCAAGAGGAGGTTTACTTGATTTAAATGCCAGAAACTTCACTGGGAATAATAACACAAATGTTCATTGCACTTTATGCAATTTAAATCAACCTGAAAACACTTCTCATTTTATTGGAGCTTGTCCTATCTTCGCGGAGTTCAGAATTATGTTTTTTGGTAAAAGTATCATTGAAGAGAACGAAGTAATTGATATTTTAAATGGCGCGAATTTTCTTTCATTATATAATTATATCAATACATGTTGTAAATATAGAAAGTTAATTCTAAATGAATTTGATATCTAAAAATTCTTTTATTTTATTTTACAAATGCATACTACAAATTAACAATGGCTAACAGCAATAATGCTATGCCAAACATAGATGTAAAATACAAAAATTTTATAAATGCTAATGAGGAATTAATATAAGTAAATATGTATTATATCATCTATTAATAAAAATAAAAATTATCAGACCGATGTAGCTATAATTTGACATTTAGGGTTCTTAAGTGTCAGTTAACATATATAACAAAACTTGTGGACATAGGTCCACGTTTTGGTATAGCCCCCATATAACGGTACCCCCCGATTTGCGGTATTTTGACGTTTTTAGCTAAATTTTTAGACCGATTTAGCTATAATTTGACATTTAGAGTTCTTAAGTATCAATAAACTTATATAACAAAAATTGTGGACATAGGTCCACGTTTTGGTATAGCCCCCATATAACGGTACCTCCCGATATACGGTATTTTGACGTTTTTAGCTACATTATCAGACCGATGTAGCTATAATTTGATATTTAGGGTTCTTAAGTGTTAATAAACATATATAACAAAACTTGTGGACATAGGTCCACGTTTTGGTATAGCCCCCATATAACGGTACCCCCGATTTGCGGTATTTTGACGTTTTTAGCTACATTTTCAGACCGATGTAGCTATAATTTGACATTTAGGGTTCTTAAATGTCAATAAACTTATGTGACAAAAGTTGGGGACCTAGGTCCACGTTTTGGTATAGCCCCCATGTAACGGTACCTCCCAATTTTCAGTATTTTGGCAATTTTAGCTACAATTTTTAACAGAACTAACTGTAATTTGACATTTGAAGGTTGTAGTGGTCACCACACATCTGCATCTACAATTTTCAACATAGCCCCAATATAACGATACTTCCCGATTTTCGGTACTTTGAGGATTTTACTTACTTAATTCTAAATGAATTTGATATCTAAAAATTCTTTTATTTTATTTTACAAATGCATACTACAAATTAACAATGGCTAACAGCAATAATGCTATGCCAAACATAGATGTAAAATACAAAAATTTTATAAATGCTAATGAGGAATTAATATAAGTAAATATGTATTATATCATCTATTAATAAAAATAAAAATTATCAGACCGATGTAGCTATAATTTGACATTTAGGGTTCTTAAGTGTCAGTTAACATATATAACAAAACTTGTGGACATAGGTCCACGTTTTGGTATAGCCCCCATATAACGGTACCCCCCGATTTGCGGTATTTTGACGTTTTTAGCTAAATTTTTAGACCGATTTAGCTATAATTTGACATTTAGAGTTCTTAAGTATCAATAAACTTATATAACAAAAATTGTGGACATAGGTCCACGTTTTGGTATAGCCCCCATATAACGGTACCTCCCGATATACGGTATTTTGACGTTTTTAGCTACATTATCAGACCGATGTAGCTATAATTTGATATTTAGGGTTCTTAAGTGTTAATAAACATATATAACAAAACTTGTGGACATAGGTCCACGTTTTGGTATAGCCCCCATATAACGGTACCCCCGATTTGCGGTATTTTGACGTTTTTAGCTACATTTTCAGACCGATGTAGCTATAATTTGACATTTAGGGTTCTTAAATGTCAATAAACTTATGTGACAAAAGTTGGGGACCTAGGTCCACGTTTTGGTATAGCCCCCATGTAACGGTACCTCCCAATTTTCAGTATTTTGGCAATTTTAGCTACAATTTTTAACAGAACTAACTGTAATTTGACATTTGAAGGTTGTAGTGGTCACCACACATCTGCATCTACAATTTTCAACATAGCCCCAATATAACGATACTTCCCGATTTTCGGTACTTTGAGGATTTTACTTACTTAATTCTAAATGAATTTGATATCTAAAAATTCTTTTATTTTATTTTACAAATGCATACTACAAATTAACAATGGCTAACAGCAATAATGCTATGCCAAACATAGATGTAAAATACAAAAATTTTATAAATGCTAATGAGGAATTAATATAAGTAAATATGTATTATATCATCTATTAATAAAAATAAAAATTATCAGACCGATGTAGCTATAATTTGACATTTAGGGTTCTTAAGTGTCAGTTAACATATATAACAAAACTTGTGGACATAGGTCCACGTTTTGGTATAGCCCCCATATAACGGTACCCCCCGATTTGCGGTATTTTGACGTTTTTAGCTAAATTTTTAGACCGATTTAGCTATAATTTGACATTTAGAGTTCTTAAGTATCAATAAACTTATATAACAAAAATTGTGGACATAGGTCCACGTTTTGGTATAGCCCCCATATAACGGTACCTCCCGATATACGGTATTTTGACGTTTTTAGCTACATTATCAGACCGATGTAGCTATAATTTGATATTTAGGGTTCTTAAGTGTTAATAAACATATATAACAAAACTTGTGGACATAGGTCCACGTTTTGGTATAGCCCCCATATAACGGTACCCCCGATTTGCGGTATTTTGACGTTTTTAGCTACATTTTCAGACCGATGTAGCTATAATTTGACATTTAGGGTTCTTAAATGTCAATAAACTTATGTGACAAAAGTTGGGGACCTAGGTCCACGTTTTGGTATAGCCCCCATGTAACGGTACCTCCCAATTTTCAGTATTTTGGCAATTTTAGCTACAATTTTTAACAGAACTAACTGTAATTTGACATTTGAAGGTTGTAGTGGTCACCACACATCTGCATCTACAATTTTCAACATAGCCCCAATATAACGATACTTCCCGATTTTCGGTACTTTGAGGATTTTACTTAAAATGTTTAACCGAACGTTGGTCCATGTTTTTGTATAGCCCCAAAACAAACCGTACCTTAGCTTTATTTTTTGGACGAACTTTCTGTAATTTGAAATTTAAAATTCAACAAAAATTCTGCAACAAAAATTGTTCATTTAAGTTCATATTTTCGTATAGCCCAGATACCTCCGAACTAGCTGTTAATGACATTTGAAGTTCCCACGTTATGTACCGATTTTCGATATTTTGAGGATTCTAGCTAAATTTTTTAACCGAATTAGGAGTTATTTGACATTAAAGGCTCCCATCAAAAACTGTCAACATAGGCCCATGTTTTATTATAACCCCTATATAACAGTACCTCCCAATTTCTAGCCCACCAAAAATTGTCAACAGTTAGATATAGGCACCATAAAAACGGGCCTCCCGAATGAAGCATTTTATGTACATTATCTGACATTTTAACGTACTCACTTAAAGTTGGGGACAGGAATGAATATTTTATGGTGGAGGGTATGAAAAGTTCGGCCCGGCCGAACTTAATGCTTTTTTACTTGTTTTTATTCTGTTTCAGAAATGTGTTGCATAAATTTGTTTTAAGATTCTCGGTGTTATTCGCGAGTTTACGTTCTACTAGGCAGCTACAAAACAAGTGAGTGATTTTGACATTCTCTTTCTACAAAAGATAGTCCTTTCGAAATACATAAACCCAAATTTACATGGAAAAGTGTACGTTGACGTGTTATTTCGTATGGCTTGTCGATCACAGAGATTTTCGTTTCGAATGTGTTTACATGAACAGAAAATTATTTTTTCCACTTCGGTAGCGCAAGAAACCTTTCGGTCGTCATACATATTCTACAAAAATTACTTACCCCCATTATTATAAGTCTTCGTTTGTTAAAGTTTGGATTTGCCGAACAAATTTATAGCGTTCCGGTTAACTTAAAGATAAATGTGTTCATTAAATTTCACGGAGGACATTCTTCGCATTAACTTTTGATGCGTAAATTATATTTTTGATGACTGCAAATTAGTTTATTTTGAGTTTTAAAATCCATCCAATAGTAAAAGAAGACATATAATAATGGCCCTTAGATTCTAAAAAAATCAAAATTTGAAATTTTCTTGCTTAAAAATATAAGCATTTAAAGCGATGGTGCTCAAAATAGTTTGTGCATTGGTCCCTCAGAGCGAGTCTTTTCTTTGCTAAACCATGACGGATGAGAATGAAGAGAACCTATGTTGTTGTTTCAGTCACGTTAAGGTATATGGATGATCTTGGTTGATTTAAAGTTGTTTACGTTGAACAGCTGATTACAAATCAGCTGAACAATCTTACAAATGTTCACCGAAAAAATGCGTAAGTTCTCAATATCTCTCTCAACTCGCTCTCTTTTATTTAACTATTTTGTTATCGTACAACATTCAGCAAAAATTTGAGCACAATGTTTGGGTTATCCCGCAGACCTAATATAAGCGTCTCTAAAGAAGCATAAGCTTATGCCAGTTGAATAATTTTAAAATTGCTTTTAACATTCCCTACAAGAATTAACGTGTTTCATTTGGTGGCTAATATTCCAAACCCCGAATACTTTCAATAATTGTTATTATAAGTCCACAATTAGCCATCATTTAGAATATTGGAAATAAAGAAATTCCATGTAGAAAATTTACACATATTTTAAAGATTTTGACCAAAATAAACATAATATAGCTATTTTCTTTCTGTTTGGAAAATTCAGACAACTTTTTATAAAAACGTTTCTCTCTCATTCTCATCTTTAATCGTTATTTCTTTGAACGTATGCGAGTGTGAACGCACAGTGAAAAACGATAATTGATTTATGTATGTACACGGTGCTCTTGAATCAAATTTAAATGGAAGGTGCTTACACCTGGGAAGTTTTTGCGGATTCTGAAACTAGAATGTTCATAGATGAGAAAAATCAAAAAACTAAAAAAATCGCCGGAGCGCTTTTTAAATAAATCGCGATTCAAGTTGACATTTTTAAGGGTTGTATAGGTTTTTGCGATTTTGCTTGGAAACCGCAAATCCAATCAAAATGGGAATAAAGAAAATGTTGTAGCTACAAAATTCTCTACAAAATTGAGATATAGAAGTTGAAATTGGGACAATTCAAATTCAATTCAATTATGTATCGTCTCCTTATAAAACAATGTCATGACTGCAATTTCCCAACTTAAACTTATATATCTAAAAAAATGGTACAACCTAGGAAAAATTACATAATCGAGTCTTGTAGAGAATTTTCACAGCTATAAGATTTTCTCAGGTCCCATGCCGATAGGACTTGCAGTATTCAAGCAAAATCGCGAAACCCTAACAAAAACCAGTAAGGAAAGGATCAAAGTCGGGCGGGGCCGACTATATGATACCCTACACCACTGTGAATATGTAAAATATAAATCGGAGCTATATCCAGATCTAAACCGATTTTGATATAATTTGACACATTTATTTCCAGACCGAATTCAGTCACACATTCCAAATATCATTGAAATCCGACTTATATAGCGTGTTTGGAGCAGCAAATACGCGAAATCGGCCGAAAATATATATGGGTGCTATATCCAAATCTGAACCGATTTCGATATAATTTGGCACATTTATTTCTATACCAAATTCAGTCAAACATTCCAAATTTCATTAAAATCGGACGTATATAGCGTGATTGGTACATCACATACGAGAAATCGGGCGAACATATATATGGGAGCTATATCCAAATCTGAA
Source organism: Musca autumnalis (assembly GCF_047663935.1). NCBI lineage: Eukaryota > Metazoa > Arthropoda > Insecta > Diptera > Muscidae > Musca > Musca autumnalis. Next base: position 147,446,666 of record NW_027412088.1, on the reverse strand, counting down.
CCGATTTCGATATAATTTGGCACATTTATTTTTAGACTGAATTCAGTCACACATTCCAAATTTCATCGAAATCGGAAATATATAGCGTGTTTGGTACAGAAAATACGTGAAATCGGCCGAAAATATATATGGGAGCTATGTCCAAATCTGAACCGATTTCGATATAATTTGGCACACTTATTTCTATACCAAATTCAGTCAAACATTCCAAATTTCATTAAAATCGGACGTATATAGCGTGATTGGTACATCACATACGAGAAATCGGGCGAACATATATATGGGAGCTATATCCAAATCTGAAGCGATTTCGATATAATTTGGCACATTTATTTTTAGACCAAATTCAGTCACACATTCCAAATTTCATCGAAATCGGACATATATAGCGTGTGTGTTACAGAAAATACGTGAAATCGGCCGAAAATATATATGGGGGCTATACCAAAACTTGGACCGATATAGCCCATCTTCGAACTTGATCTTCCGACGGCTAAAAAAATGGTATTCCCCAATTTTCAGCGAAATCGGTCAACAAATGCGACCTGTACGTTGCGAACGGACGGACGGACGGACGGACGGACGGACATGCATAAATCGACTCAGAAAGTGATTCTATGTATATCCCTAGAAGGAACTATGGGTCTATCTCGCTTCCTTTTGTATGTTACATACAAATGCACTAACACATAATACCCCTTACCACATAGTGGTGTAGGGTATAAAAACCTAAAAATGTAAACTGGGCTTCTTTATCTCAAAAATGGTACAGCCTGAGAACAAATAATAAACGTCAATTCTGTAGAGAATTTTCACAGCTACAACATTTTCTTTAGCTCCATTTCGATTGGACTTGCGGTTTCCAAGAAAAATCTTGAAAACCTAAATAACATCTAAAAATGCGAATTTTGACCGCGATTTATTTAAAAATCCCTACAGCGATTTTTTCTTGTTTTTGGATTTTTCTCATTTATGAACATTGCTGTTTCAGAATTCACAAAAACTTCCCCTGTGTAAGCAGTTTTCATTAAGAGTTAGTTAAGGCGCACCCTTCATGACATTGTTTTATAAGGGGGCGATACAGTCAGTGCATTGTTTCAATTTGAACATCAATATCTCAAAAAAGGTAAAACCTACGAAAATACGTTAAAGGCCATTCTTGTAGAGAATTTTCATAGCTACAACATTTTCTTTATTCCCATTTTGATTGGATTTGCGGTTTCCAAGCAAAATCGCAAAAACCTATACAACCCTTAAAAATGTCAACTTGAATCGCGATTTATTTAAAAAGCGCTCCGGCGATTTTTTTAGTTTTTTGATTTTTCTCATCTATGAACATTCTAGTTTCAGAATACGCAAAAACTTCCCAGGTGTAAGCACCTTCCATTTAAATTTGATTCAAGGGCACCGTGTGTATGTATATCTACAAAACCTAGAAGCAATAAGAAATGCTCCTCTTAAATCACATCTGTGTATCTATTCATAAAAACATTGCACAACGATGTTGAAAAAATGTAATGTCTGCCGCTATTTGTACAAACATAAAGTATTCCTTTCATTTTCTGTCGTCTTCTGCATTAGTTGATATCTAGGATTTTTGCCATAAGCGGTGTAACTATCAGTGATATCGTGTAACACATTTTACGGGACTTTGGCAACAATAATCACTGGCATCACTTGTTTAGTATTTGTTTAGACAACTACAATGGAAGTTGTCAGAGGGACGTGCTGGAAATAATGGTGGATAGTGTTGTTCAGTAAAAACGCTATTAGATGACAATATAATGGCAATAGTACTAACACCCACCATGGCGCCACTAACTGATGATGATCAAAAGAATTGTACTTATTTAAACAACAAATTGCATATACTTGAAGGCTTCTTTGTTGAAGTTTATCAATAGCTTCACTTACAAAAACCTGTAAAGTGAATTTTTTCTACTTTTAGGCAGAAGATACTAAAACAAATTTGGTCTTTATCGATTTTACTATGCTTTAATACATGCGTATTTGTTTTGGTTATACGGTTAGTAGCACATATATATAACATTTATATAACATTTAAAAGCTTAGTACATGTTATTATACCATATAAGCTTTGAATATTTTTAAAATTTCCATAAATTTGAATTTATGGCATTTGTGTTTCCCAACTCTTGTCTCACTTGTTTAACCATCATGTATAGCATAGGTTTCCTAGAATTTCTACGCGCAGATAGAAAAATATTCTTGGTGAATTTCATTGCTTGCAAAAAAAAAAATGAAAAGGAATAGCATTGCAGCAATTATGTTGCGTAGGGTAGATAATCGTTTATAAACTGACAGAAAAACCGCAAAATGGGTAACAAAAATACCAGTGAAGACAAAGAAAACCTGAAAAATATAAATGTTTGTTGGTATACACAATAAACGTTGAAATATTTTCTCTTTATTCAGTTTTGTGCAGTATATAAAAAAGTGTGGAATTCAATGGTGAACAAAAATAAAGCAATCCATTAACTATAGTCGCCATGAAATGTGAAACTCCGAATTCGGCATCGTATTGTTGTGGTTTTGTGTTTTGGAGTACTTGAACACGATTATTTCTCATATTTTAAAATATTTATTTTCAGGGTTAGGCGTAAGATGCAGTTCCGAAGTACGCAGGTTAACAAATAAACGTAGGTTAACAAAATTTTGCAAAAATGTTTCTAATATATTGGGCTCAATATGGGCTTCATTTTTCAAGCGATTTTACTGCAAATTGGTATGTTGAGGTTTCAGGATCGCGTTTTGGTATAGCCCTCATTGAGCGTACCGGCCGATATGACATATGTATATTAAAGGTTCAAAGCATAAGCGAAATATTAGCAACGTAGTTTCTCGTTTTGCTATAGCCCCAATATGAGAGGGTCCTTCATTTGAAATATGTTGAAGATGTTAGGTAAGTAGTGCCAACTTAGTTCGCTTTACATGAAAATTTGTATTCATTGAATAGAAAATGTTCTAATAAAACAATTTACAACATAGGTCCTTGCTTTGGCAACCGATCCTCCCCAAACACCCACATAAATTACAAAAGGAAAATCAAAAACATATATTTATACCCTATACCACAATGTGGAAAAGGGTATTATAAGTATGTTTTGGTAAAAATTCATGTAACACCGCAAAATATTCGTCGGAGACCCCCAATGTGGTATACCAATCTTCATATCTCGACGAGATAAAGCGATTTTGAGATGTGTGTCCGTCCGTCCGTCCGTCCATTATAAATTGTAAACACGCTCCAGGCCGCAATTATGGACCGATCGTCACGAAATTTTGTATGGAGGTCGGGTTCAGATCAGAATAGATCCCTATTCTTATTGGTGATGGTCATGAAATATTTAGCGGGTGAAATGGACCAAAAACATAATATTTATCCAATTTTCTAGCGGCTCTGTAGGTCTCAATAACAGTCCGATCAACGCGTAATTTTAAATAAGGTAAGAGTATATCACAAAGGAGAAGCTTGCAATTTGAGATGGCGATCATATAATATTTAGAGGGTTAAATGGACCAAAACTTTTGTGTGAAAATTGTGAAAATTTTTAATATACAGCTTATATCTTAATTCCTGGAAGTGACATTCCGGACAAGTGAGATATACTTGAAAGTGGAACGCTTAACCTTTCAACTGATGCCAATTATGTTGGTGTGCATGAACAGATAACAGAATTACAGCCTAATATATTCCGTTATTTGTTTGTAGTGTAATAAGAAATTCGCTAGAAGTCGCAATTATGCATCGATAGACACGAAATTTTGCACCGGTTAAGAGTATAGGTCGAAAAAGATGCCTACAACTTTGAATGATGATCTGATATTCTTTAGCGGGTGAAATGGACCATTACTTTTGTATGAAAAATATAAAAAAAATATTTTTGGTCGATATTTTAATTCCTTGAGAACATATATATCACGCAAAGTAGCCTACATATGGAAAAAACTACTGACCTTTCCTCTGATGTAAATTACAATAAAGTGTTTGCTAGATAGCGGTCCTACTGCCTAATTTATAATGGGTTCTGTGTAGAGAACCACATTTTTATCCCATGCTACATACTGTCTCTCCAAAAGTTTATGTAACACCACCAAATATTCGTCCTAGATTCCTTATTTGGTATGCCAAAATTCATATCTCGACGAGATAAAGCGATTTAGCTATGTGTGTCCGTCCATTAAAAATTGTAAACAAGCTTAAGCCGCAATTATGGACCGATTGTAACGAACTTTTTAAGGAGGTTGGGTTCGGGCCAGAATAGAAATGATTAGTTTTTGCTGATGATCGTGAAATGTTCAGGGGATGAAATGGACCAAAAACAAAATTTTAACCAATTTTGTAGCGGCTCTGTAGGTCAAAATAATAACCCGCAAAATTTTCAAACAAAGTTTGAGTTTATGATGAAGAAGAAGCGTACAAACCAACGTGAAGATCAGAAAATACTTAGCGGGTTAAATGGACTGAAACTTTTGTGTGAAATTGGTAAAAATTTCAATAACGTAGCGGTTAAACAACAGATGTAGTAGTACTACATAAGTGGGTTTCATTACATTTTAGTTTGTGTGAACTAAATTTTCCTTTCCTGCTACAAAAATGTCTTTGTCATGCTAGATAATTTTTGCTTTTGGTCATAAGTATTATACATTACATCTCTGATATTTGAAAATTTAAATTTTCACAATCATTGAAAAGAAGTTCCGTGGAGAGCGATTGTCGAGGGATAGTGGTATAGGGTATCCCATGGTCGGCTCCGTCCGACTATAGACTTTTCTTACTTGTTTTGATTATATTTGATTTGTCTTAATAGGCTATACGATCATTTTGTTGTTCAAAGAAAATAAAGATTACACTGTGCTACAAAAGTTGACAAAATTTTTTTGCAGGGGTTCTTATGCATATATTCAGTTTTGTGGGAGTCCATGGAAGACGAAAATACCTTTGGTTTCTTTGGGTCACTTCGTTTTTTGATTTTATAACGGCAAATGTAGTGAAAAACGGGGTTTCTTGAATTTTCAACTTAAAAGGGACATAACTTCTTTTTTTCACAACGGACTTTTATGGCTTGTTTTTCCTTTATAAAAGATTGGTACCTTGTGCGTAATTATTAAGTAGGCAAATTCAAATTACAATTATACGCCCAAAGGTACTAACTTTTATAAAGGAAAACCCAAAAAGTTAAAACACAAAAAATGCCATAACTCATCGATTTCATTGGTTTTCCCCATTTTGTAAAGCTTACTAAATTATCTTCTTGATAGAAGTAAATAATTACGCATTTTGGTGTCTTCTGCGCAGCCCTGAGCACGAGGAAGAGCATTTTCTTGTTTTTTAATGCGTTTTTGTCACAAATAAATCACTATAACTTAACCGTTTATTACCCGATTTTTAAAAATTATGGCTTGTTCGAAAGACATGTTTTTCACCTTTTAAATAAAAATAAACTGTAAAAGTTCGTTGTGGAAAAAAGAAGTAATGTCCGTTTTTATTTGGAAATCCAAAAAACCCCGTTTTTCACTACATTTGCCGTTATTAAATCAAAAAACGAAGTGACCCAAAGAAACCAAAGGTATTTTTGTCTTCCATGGACTCCCACAATACCGAATTTATGCATCAGAACCCCTGCAAATTTTCACTGTAGCACAGTGTTATTTATTCCATTTTTCTGATCCTACGTTTCGTTGGTGTTTCCAAAATTTTTAGGGCTATGTATTTTATTGAATATGGCAAGGACAAAATATGAGAACTAAGCAGTAGTTTATGCTTTACACAGTTTGTTTATGGAATGGTGTACTTCCATATAATCTTTCGTCAAATTTTACATTTACATATATCTTTAAGATGAAGGTTACTAAAATACACAACAATTATTGTAAATATTACAATTTTTCTTAATGCTAGTTATAACAGAGAATAGAATACGAGAAAAAGATAGCTCATTTGTATATTGCATTAGCATTGTATTTATATTTTTTCCTATTTATTGCACATTCAAGTTGTTGATACGTAAGCTTTCTAACTTATATCTCTTATTTTCTATTTTCTCTTTGTCTAATTTTTTGATATTTCATAGTTTATAGTTTCATTAATATAACATACATTATACAAATTCTACGTTTTCGATTGAGGGTATGTTTATCTTATTACACGGTTCTGCAAATGAGCCTATCAACTAAAAGCATCTGGTGTAACTATGCCTGGCAAGAATATTCTTCAACTATAAATAACAACATTTATTGTCTAAAATGAATCCAATAATGATGTCTCATGCCAATCTTTCTATCTACTTTTGAATATATATAGATATATGAATAAATTTCAACAATAAATAAATTCAACAAGACTCTCATTAGTTCTATGTGCTTTATTTTTGAGTGAAGTAAAGGCGTCCTTAATACTTCCCCAACAGTTTTATTCATTACTTCACAGTCAGTCTTCAAACCATGTTTTCGACATCAAAGGGGATTTCTACAATTAGATTTTCATTTTAATGCATTTAACACAAAAATCCAATCAAAAATTCCTTTAATGAACGCAAGTTATTATTTATAATCTTACACATGTTTAAACATATTTGCTTTGAGAACGTATTTAAATATCTTTTACAAAATTAATATTTATTTATTTCTCAACCCTTTGGAATATCATCATCTGGTGCATACATTAAAGGTGTTGATGACAAGCGAGTGGTTATGGTCTGGACTTTCCTTTGCTGATTTTTACACCATAATGATGTTGGTAATTAAAACCTGTGATAGGACTTTATTTGTTGTAAGTTAAACCAGACAGCTGATATCTTTTAATATAAATTGGATAATTATGTAACATTGGACATCCACGCTCACACCTACACATAACGGAGTATAGCATTCTAAGCACCAGAGAGACATAGGCATCCAAGCTGCTAGACAAATTCTATGTGAGTCATATGCTTTTATAAAATTGAAAAAGTCACTGTCGACATACAGTCTTACAAGCAGAATGTTTGCTGTATGTATACGTTGTTAAATATGTTAATTATGCACGGTGCGCCTGAACTAACTTTAAATGAAAGGTGCAGGATTTTGCTTGTATGTTGTATAATTATTAAATGTCAAATGTATACATGTGAAGTGATACGTATTTCAAAGTTTGAAAGAAAATAGCCCAATTGACTTTTTGTAGGTAGATAGAAATTGTTGTCTTATGAAACAATTAATGAATTACAGTCGCATTTACACGGGATGAGTTATTTTATTTGTTCTCAGATACTAAATGTTAGTGTAATGGCAACTTTAGTGGACTAGAAATTTCAACGCCCACTATTACACCCGGTTTTTATTTTTATTCACACCAAAAGTGTTCTTCAGCTGGTCCTGACTGTTAAACACTTCCTTAATTTATTGAAGTTACACAGGTAAAAAGATTTTTCGAAAAACAAAGAAGGTTTTTTAAATTATTATTTAGTACCTAAAATTTGTTAATGTCCTCTAACGACTGTACCGAATTTGATAGTTTTTAATTTACTGGAAAACTGATATATGTATATTTCAATTGAAGTAGTATTCTGAATACATGTACTACGACTCTCTTTTTTGATCTACCACTCTCTTTAACCTCCACTTACATACCTTTCATAGTATCGCTCATTTACTCAATATCTATTTTTTTCTACGACTTATACTTTATCCTGTGTCAAATTTTCGACGAGTTACAGCTCATTTACTACGAGTTTTGCATAAATCAACAAAAAAGTTATTTTGAGATTATAAAGCACTAATACACTTAAAATCATGCTTTATCTTACACAGAAATTTAGTATTGATATTTGGCTAGCTCTTTGCAAAATATGGTGCAAGTAATTATTTCAGTTTTTGCGTAATAATCTTTTTAATTTGGGAAGACAAATTTCAATTGCCAATTTAAAAAGCCTTTTTCGCGAAACTGGATTTTTTGAGATTTGTCACTCCTTCTTTCATTTTTTTGTGTGTGCATTGGACTGACATCGTATCGTATCTCAGAGAAACGAACCATATTTATTAAAAATCAAAACAATCAAACACGAACACTTCAAACCACTGGCATTAAAGGCAAAGCATAATATCATATACTTGTCTGCAGCCAGCCAAGCAAACAACCAATCTACCTACCATCATTGCCAGATCAAACTTTGTAAGAAGATTGTAGACACATAGCTACTACTCGCAAGTATCATCAAAAGTTATAAGGATTTTTTTAAGATTCTCCACAACGCAAAAAGGTGTGTTTTAAGACCCGGGTTTCGGAGTAAATGTCGAACAATTATGCTGGAGACGGAGTCTGAGTCGAAAAAAATAGCGCAACTATTTTCCTATATCTAATATATAAAAGGCAATGTGTGTATGTTAGTATGTTTGTATGTTTGTATGTTCCAAATAGACTCAAAAACGGCTGAATAGATTTTCTTGAAAATTTCAGATAATGTACTGGGAACACCGGTGGTGAAAATAGGCTATATATTTTTTTGAATGGTCGTCGCGGAAGTGAAATATCGCGGTCATCCCAAATTATTCAAAAATGTATTATTTCAGATAATACACCTAATTTTAGTAAGCGTGACTACAAAACCGCTAAAACACTGGCTTCAATATGTGGGATAACGCGGTCAATGCCATATTTTGGAATACAGTAAAATCCCGATGTCTTGAGATGTAACTATATAGAAATTCCGAAAAATCGATTGGGAAATCTTATGAAATTTTGTATGTGGAGTTTTTAGGTCTGAGAATAGGTCGTAATCTATTTTTTTATCCCGCTAAGTGTAGTGACCGGTGGTCCTCCCCACAATTTTTTAAGAAATCCGCGAAATTCAAGATACTTTTTAATATATTGTTTACAAACTGTTTGCATTGCTATGGTAATTACTGTCTTGACCCTGAATGGCCGTCGCGGAAGTGAAAATCGCCGTCATCCCAAAATTTTCAAAAATGTATTATTTCAATTAATTAGAACTGTCGTAAGCTGTTTTTATACGGCTAGGAGTAGTGACCGGTGTTCCTCCCCCACAATGTTTTTAAGAAAATCTGAAATCTTTGATATTTTTGAACGTATTGTTTACAGATTGTTTTCCCTGAATGATCGCGGTCATCACAAAGTTTTCAAAAATGTATTATTTCAATTAATATACATAATTTTAGTAAGCGTGACACAAAAATGATATAAACACTAGCTTGAACAAGTGGGATAGCGCGGTCGTGAGCTATTTTAATACGGCTAAGTGTAGTGACCGGAGGTTCTCCTTCAAAAATTTTTTTTTTAAATCTGAAGTCCATGATATTTTTGAACGTATTGTTTACAGATTGTTTGCAATACTACTGTAATTACTGTCTTGACCCTGAATGGTCTTCGCGGAAGTGAAATATCGCGGTCATCACAAAATTTGCAAACATTTATTATTTCAGATAATATACATAATTTTGTAAGCGTGCCTAAAAAACGCTATAAACGCTGAACACTAAACAATAAGTGGGACAGCGCGATCAACTCCACATTTTGGAATACAGTAAAATTCGGATAACTTGAGATGTCACAAGATCGAAATTCCAGAAAGATCCATTGGAAATCAAACAAAGTTATTGATATACAATACAATATCATCATTGGAATCAGAAAACCGCGATCGTGTTCGATTTTTGAAAATATTATAATTACGGATAAAATCTCAAAATGTGAGAAGTGAAACTTCATGAGCATTGATTTCAGTCCTTGGAATGACTAGGTAAAGATAAATTTTTTAAATACAGCAAAATCTCGATAATAACAACTACAATTTATAGAAGTAATTTTTTTATGAATTACATAAATGTTGCCATACATATCCGGAAGGAACATACATTTCGCTGAGGGGTATTTTACCACTATTGCATATAGAGCGCGAAGAAAAAAAGCGTTACGTTCGATCGGCCTGAACGAGGTTAAATCCACCAAAAATAGCGAAAATCAGGCGCCACCGTTCTATGGGAGCTATATCAAAACGAGGACGTATACTGAACAGTGGCTATATCTCTGAACTATCGAAAATCGGGAGGTACTGTTTTATGGGAGCTATATCAAAACGTGAACCTATTACTGTTACATACCGAGCGCAAATAAAAAGGCGTGTCTTTCGGTCGATACGAATATTTGTGCTCTCCTCTTTAAAATATATTAAAACCAGATTTCAGCCATTTCGGTGTGATAATGATGTTAAAACCTCAAAAATAGCGAAAATCAGCCGGTACCGTTCTATGGGAGCTATATCAAAACGTGGACCTATACCAACAATTCTTTGCAGTAATAATTACGACCCCAACCGAGACCAACAATGCAATATATAGCAATGTTAATTGACGTGCACCGACCATTATATGTGGGTCACAAAGTGCTTTAAACTGTCGATTTATGGTGAAGGGTATAATAAAAGAGATTTTATATCTTAAATTTGGGGGATACCATTATATGGAATTTATGTCAAAACATTAATTGATATTATGAAGTTTCTAGAGGGATGCCTAATTATGGGTGTACCATAGATAGATAGATAACTAAAGTTTACACGGAGAACCCAAACAACGGGCCAGCAAAGCGGACCGGGTCAGCTAGTTTAATATATAAAAGACCATGTGTGTATGTTAGTATGTTTGTTTGTATGTTCGCCCACTTTTTAAATATGTTATATATCCAAAACTGCTGAACCTATTTTCCTGAAAATTTCAGATATTGTACAGGGAGGACCCTTGGCTATATATTTTGTTGAATTTCGGTGGGGTGGGGTACCTCCCCTATGCCCGATTTTTTAAAAACGCTATTTAAGTAAAGCTGAAACGAAAGATTGAATTATTTCCGAACCAACCTGCTTCGAACTCCCACCCCACAAACCACCCCGCTCCGAACTTCCACCTTTCTAAACACTCTGCTCCGAACTTCCACCTTCCGAACCACTCTGCTCCGAACTTCCACCCTCCGAACCACCCTGCTCCGAACTTCCACCCTCCGATTCACCCTGCTTCGAACTTTCACCCTCCGAACCATCCTGCTCCGAACCACCCCGTTCCGAACTTCCACTCTACGAACCACCCCCTTAGAACTTCCACCTTACAAATCGACGTTACTCGATTGTACTCTTAGACCAAACTCTACTTAAGAGTTTAATAAATTACAATTAAATTAAATTTTTCTTGCATCGCTAATTAGTCGGGACCTGCAAGTGACTATAAAGAAAAAAATCTTCAGAAATGTTGGTGTCGATATGCAATTTGCATATTAATGTACGGACAGACGGACACACATCTCAAAATCGTTTTATATCGTCGAGATATGAATTTTGGTATACCCCATGGGTGGTCTACGACGAATATTTCGCGGTGTTACATAAATTTTCGGAAAAACAAACTTATAGGTGTGTTCCTTAACTTACCTGAGGTTACCATTTTTAACCTGAAAAGCGTTCCTTAACCCAAAAAGTGGTAAAACTGGAAGCAATTTTTAAGAGAGTGAGAGAGAAGACAGAGCAATAATGCTTTTCTCTTCTACCACAGGTTACCAGACAAATTTCTTTAGGTAAAAAGTCGACATTTGTTTGACGACTAAAATTAAAAACTGTGAAATAAAAGAAGAAAATTGACTTTTTATGTTTCTTTTTGACATTGCTACCAGATCTACCATTTTTTCGTTCCTTTATTTTTCTGGTAAAACTGTTCACGAGGAGAAATTTTGAGCAATTTTCTCTTTTACCAGTTTTACCATTAAAAAAGTAAAGGAACAAATCTAATAATACCCTTTCCACACTGTGGTGTACGGTACAAAAATTAAAATTAAATGAAATATCTTAAGTCTAATGATGTAAGGACGGCTTGTATTGAGAACTATCAAGTTGAAATTGTTATATTTTATAAATGTGAGATTCCCAAGTACTTTGTTATCACGTCACGTAATTTAATGGTCGTCTTAAATATATAACAATTAATTCGTTTATATTACTTTTTAAGCAATCAAGTAAAACAAAATCACTTGGCTTTGCCACAGGAGTGGTAAGACCTAAATATATTATGAACAGATCCCTAATTTTAAGAATGAATAGCATTTTCGTAGGTAGCAGATTAAGTTTGGGAAGTTTCCAGCCTCAATTTTTAACCGTTTGCATAGAAGGTAGGAACAAAAAAAAAAGAGAAAAAAACATGATCGGGTTTGGAAACATTCAGATCAAATTTGGACCACAAATGCTAATGAAAACCTATGTGTACAAATATGGTGACATATCTGGGTTTGCAGCCATTATAGCAAAGACTAATGATCGGTAACTGGAATGCTATTTCCGACGCCAGAGAACAGCAAAGCCTCAAGAGTCGCTTGGGCGACAAAAGCGAAGTCGGTCTGTGCGACTCACTTTGCTGGCATCCTCGCCCAGTTTCAGTAGTGGAACCTGCCAGCCCATTTCCAGGCTACGACCACTAGGTATGACTATCGATAGGTTGAAAACTTTGGCTCATCCAGATGTTTCAGTATTACCATAGAGATTCCGTCAATGCGCAACACTTTTTATTCCTATTGTAATATCACTTCCTCTGCAGGAAGATACCTAATTCAACGTAGTACTCTTTTTTTCTTCCTGCCACACTCGCATGGATGGGTCCAGGACAACCACTGACATGCACACACTCTCGACAACTAATGCATTTTAGTTAATGCTAGCATTGTTTTTTATATAATATAATCGATCCTCGAACAGTCCTTAAACTTTTGTGAGGGTGGTACTAGAAGCTGTAGTCTGTCTGATATGGACCTTCCTGGAACATTATGTACGTTTCTAAGAAATGTCATGATGTACAAATTTCGGCCAAATCGGATACTCAACTCGTAATTTATCGTGTTTATTAGTACGACATTGTAGGCGTTTAATAACTGTTGGGTCATTATCTTAAAAAAATTCCATATTCGATGTCTCAAAGAAATATTACGATGTGCAAAGTGTGAATCAAATCGGTTACTCCCTTCGAGAGATATCGAGCAGACCTTTGCACACTTCAAAGTTTAATAAGTAGTACAGTATCTCCAAGTACACAATGTATCCGTTTTGATCAGTTTTCAGCTGACAATAGCGCACAAGAATTTAATTTATTAGCACAAGCCTAAGAGGTGGTGAGACACTGCCAACAGTTTTACTCACTGAACTCTCTCTGCTATGCGCGTATTAATGATTCTGGCTTTTGAAATCTAGTCAACGACAACAAGTTAAACCAATAAAGTATTATCCGCCTACATATATTCGTACCGAATCCATTTAGCAACAACCTTATAAATGAACCAATAAACAGCTTTATGAATTCTGATCTTATTTTCCTATTTGGTGGCGGCTTTCTGCAAACAAAACAAAAACTAAGTAAAAACCAAGCAGACTAAGGATGCGCAAAAGTTGCTAGGTTATTTGCATTTTCTGTGGCGATATGAGGCTATGCAGTGGCGTAGATAAAACTTTTCGACATTTCTGCGAAAAACAAATGATTTCCACCAAAACTCAGCAGTATAACCCTGCTTCACAACCGCTTCGCATCGTTGTTTTGCCACAACACATTGAAATTGCAGGCAAATTTCTATAAAATATGCGTAAACAAATGCTCACGGAAGCACGTAATTGGATTTATATTGTCTGTTTGTAGCTTATTGTTGTTTTTGTAACGAATGGTAGCGTAAAATTCCAACTTGCCTGCTACATACATTCGGTATAAACGCCATACCCGTCGACGCTTTGAATAATGAAATTGAAACCCATTTAGCAGTCATTTGAATGTGTTACAACTTTTCCGCTGGACATTTAAGCAAACGCCAGACAATAATACTGTAGCTACAACAAAAAGGAAGCAATAATTGTAAATTGCAACAAATACATAGTAGCCATTTGAGTCATTCAGTGCACACATCGATTGACTCCACTTTTTGAAAAATCTTAAATTTAAGTGCCAAATAACTTTTGATAACTTTTTATATTAAAAATAACTTTCCTGAATAATCTAGACGAACACCTTTAAATTACAAATAAACAATCGCAAATATACAGACATACAGTGGCAAGCATACATTTCATCATCGCTTTTCTCAACTTTTCGTTTTATGGAGTTAACCGATGTGTGCACTGGGCGGCTGACCCATTTAATACACCCACAAAGCAAAACCGCATCATGTCAACAAATGTAGATAAAAACTGTTTGCTTCATTTACAAATAATCGAAGCGTGTGTATGTTTTCGTCTGCATGTAAATATTGTTTCCAGGTGATACAGCAACAATAGGTGGTTTTGCCTATGCAAGCGCGAATGTGTTCTGGGATAAGGTCCGGAGAGAATAGTACAATTTTGACAAAAAAAAAAGGTGAAAGGTTTACAAATCTACGACTGCCAAAAACAAAACTGGAAAACGAATTGAACTTTTGGTAACTCTTTGGCATTAAATCTATATTCTATCCTAATCGGCATTATCATTACTTACTTACTTAGCTGGCCCATTACAGAACACTTGTTCCATAGACCAAACTAAGAAAAGATCTACAATCCGCTCTGTTTTTCGGTTCGCTCTTTGGAATACCGCGCGTTTTCATTTCTTCATCCAATTGTATGCTCCATCGAAGCTTAGGCCTCCCGATTCTGCGTGCACCGCCATGTGGCATGTATTCATACGCCTATTTAGCGGGTTCATCATCGTTCATTCTTATGATATGGCCTAGCCAACGTAATCGTTGCATCTCGATACGTTTAACTATATTAATGTCTTTGTATAGCTGATATAGCTTGTGGTTCATACGACGTCGATATTCACCGTCAACGCAAATCGGCCCGTAGATCCTTCGAAGAATTTTCTTCTCAAACACACCAAGCACTGCCTTATCTGCTTGCGTAAGTACCCATGCTTCGGAGCCATACATTAGCACGGACAGTATCAGCGTGTTGTATAGTGTTATTTTTGTTTGACGAGATGTGGCTTTGTTTTTAAATTGCTTATTTAAACCATAGTAGCATCTGTTGGCCAATACAATTCTTCTTCTTATTTCACAACTGATGTTGTTGTGTTTATGGCAGTGCCAAGTAGAAGAAGTCTTTAACTACCTCAAAATTATAGGTACCAACTTCCACAGTTGGTCCGAGCTCTATGGACGCTTTGTGTATCGACACCATCAATTTGGTCTTTTCGCCGTTTACCGCCAGACCCACTTTCGCAGATTCTCCTTCGACCTTCCTAAAGGTATCAGTTACTTCCTTTACTGATCGTCTTATGATGTCTATATCATCAGCATAAGCAAGTAACATATGACTATTGGTGTGAATTGTACCATTTCTTTTGGCGTTTGCATCTCGTATTACCTTTTCCAGCAAAATGTTGAATAGATCACACGAAAGGCTGTCTCCTTGTCTGAAACCTCTTTTGGTACTGAACTGTTCGGAGAGGTTCTTTCCAATTTTAACTGATGACCTAGTGTCAGTTAAGGTCATCTTACAAAGCCGGATGAGCTTTGCGGGGATACCAAATTCAGACATTGCATGGAATACGTTTGATCGGAGGGGACTGTCAAAAGCTGCTTTATAATCGAGAAAAAGGTGATATGTATCCAGGGACGTAGCCAGGATTTCATTTCGGGGGGGGCCCACCTGACCAAAATTTTGAAAGTTCATGTTAGCGAAAATGTCTTATTAGCAAAGATGTAAACCTTATTTTAGACTTATTTTACTGATGAAATAATTTTCATTACTATTTTTTTAATTCAAATGGCGTCAATTTTTCTCTTGTTTTGAGAACTTTTTTAACAAAAGGGCACAGTTAATATATGGTCAAAACAATGAATATATTAATAATCCCATATATTTTTGGCGTATCATTTATCAAATAATTCACAACTGCAGTGAATGTTATGAAATTCAGTGATATCACTTCGGTAAGACCAAAAGAAAGCGAATACAATCGGAAACCCTTAAAAATATCATAACATTTAATTTTCAAATATCTTAACATTATAATTTCCAAATATATGCAACAATCCGATGTCTACTTATCACAAAGAATTTCTGAAGGCCGAGAACTAATGCTGAGCAGTAGTCTATCCATCAAGAAATTCTAGCACCTAATCGCGGTTATGTAAATGACAAATTCTGTCGCCAAATCGTGCGTCTGTCAATAGTCTAATTTTGGCGTCCAATCGTTGGACTTCACTTATAGAAATTTTGGTTTCCTATCCTGGATCTTCTTATAAATTGATCAGGAACAAGGGAAACTCTGGAATCCAGTCTTAAATTCTTTTAAAATGAAATTATGTCGCCCAATCCAAGGTCTATACCTGTATACATTCTTTTAGCAAAAATCCATAAACACAATTTTCCCAATCTACATTTTTTATACTCTCAGCCTTTAGCCAAAATCTGCCTCATCGAAATTATCGCTTTAGGGCTAAAGTGTGTTTGGAAGAAATCTGTTTCAGAAAACTTGGAGTCGACTTAGTTATGTCCGTTCGTCTGGGTAGCTGCCTGGAGAGCACGATAATTCTCAAACAGATCAACCGATTCAGTCCAAAATTTGGCCTTCGTGATATTTGATCAACTTCGAAGATGGGCATATCGATCTACTCTTTCGGCAAACTTCCGCAGAGTATTTCAAAATTTTTCAGCGAAGTGCAGTTTAAGACCTCCCTAGATAAGCTGTGTAAGCTTAAGACCTCAACGGTCATGGCTTCACTTCCTTTATGCTAATAATTTAGTTATACATAAGTAAAAATATAAAATAAATTAATTAATAAATAAAAAGAACTCTCTGAAAACACTTTGCTTTTCAGCAACAAGTGTTATCGGGGCCCCTATTACTACAGTACAAGTTGTTCAGAGGCAAGTCTATACTTCCAGAGAAAATGGCCCGAAAGCTGTAAAGAACACCTAAGGCAATCATGTGTAGTGGGTAGTGCGCACGACAACTTTCGAACCGAATACTGCGTTGGTTCAAACTTTGTTTATCGCTATATTTCAGCGAGCCTTACATATATGAAGATGGTGCATTTCGGTGTACTTCTTCTGGTATTTTCCCCCCAAATTTCAAGAATTTTAGCTAAAGTGGTATGCGCGAGTTTTCTTGAACGGAGCAACAGATCTGGTCCAAACTTTGGATTTAGTAATATTTTTTCCAAACTTAGTTCGGAATGGGCCATACTGGGGTACCTCCCTCACAAACCTTCAAAATAGTTGTTTAAGTGCAGTTTAAGGTCTATTTAAGGATCTTTCTTTAGAATTTTCTTTAGAATTTTTACTCAAGGTATTCCATGTGTTTAGAGCGGTATTATGTTTTTCGTGGGCAAGTCCACATTTCCTGACATAAGAGTCAAAAGGTGAAAATTATACTGTGGCGAACTGAACTGAGTTTTGGGTTTATGGATTTTTTGGCTGTGTAGCCGCTATTCGATCTGTCTATAGATGAATGTTTCAATTCACACAGGCTCAGGGTATATTCCGGTCCGCAAAGTCGAGTGTTACTTGTTGAGATTTTGACGAAGAAGAACCTGTTTCCGATCAGTTTTTAGATTTCGTTTGTCGTCACAAAGTCCTTAACCGAAGGAGGAAAAATTAAAATTTCTCGAAATATGCATCCATTGAAAGTACTTCCCAAAATACAATTGCTGTGGGTTTCTATGACGTTTTCTTCTGGTTTTAGTCAAAGAGTAATCGATAGAAAAATCCCTGAAGATAAAATTCATTGTAATATTGAAATATTGGAAATAATATGTAATAAATCATCAATATATATATATACTAGCTGACCCGGTCCGCGTTGCTGGCCCGTTGTTTGGGTTCTCTGTGTAAACTTTAGTTATCTGTCCAGTATTGATGTCAATGTTTTGACATATATTCCATGTAATGGTATCTCCCAAATTTAAGATATAAAATCTCTTTTATTATACCCTTCACCATAAATGGACAGTTTAAAGCGCTTTGTGACCCACATATAATGGTCGGTGCAGGTCAATTAACATTGCTATATATTGGTTTGTTGGTCCCGGTTGGGGTCATAAATATTACTGCAGAGAATTGTCAGTATAGGTCCACGTTTTGATATACATAGCTCCCATAGAACGGTACCGGCTGATTTTCACTATTTGTTTAGGATTTAACATCATTATCACACCAAAATGGGTGTAATCTGGTTTAAATATAATTTAAAGATGAGAGCATAAATATTCGGATCGACCGAAAGACACGCCTTTTTCTTTGCGCTCGGTATGCAACAGCTATAGGTTCACGTTTTGATATATCTCCCAAAAAACAGTACCTCCCGATTTTCGATAGTTCGGAGATATAGCCACTGTTGGGGGTCGTAAACAGTCTTGCAGAAAATTTTCAGTATACGTCCTCGTTTTGATATACATAGGTCCCATAGAACGGTGGCGACTAATTTTCGCTATTTTTGGTGGATTTAACCTCATTCAGCCCGATCGAACGTAACGCCTTTTTTCTTCGCGCTCTATTTTACCACTATTGCATGGTAAAATACCCCTCAGCGAAATGTATGTTCCTTAGGTATATGTATGGCACCATTTATATAATTCATAAAAAATTACTTCTATAAACTATAAACTGAAATCAATGAAGTTTCACTTCCCACATTTTGAGATTTTATCCGTAATTGTAATATTTTCAAACATCGGACACTATCGCGGTATTCTGATTCTAATGATGATATTGTTTTGTATATCAATAACTTTGTCTGATGTCCAATCATTTTTCTGGAATTTCGGTCTAGTGACATCTCAAGTTATCGGGATTTCACTGTATTCCAAAATGTGGAGTTGATCGAGCTATCCCACTTATTGTTAAGTGTTCAGGGTTTGTAGCGTTTTTTATGTACACTTACAAAATTATGTATATTATCTGAAATAATAAATGTTTGAACATTTTGTGATGACCATGATATTTCACTTCCGCGAAGACCATTCAGGGTCAAGACAGTATTACAATAGTATTGCAAACAATCTGTAAACAATACGTTCAAAAATATCATGGACTTCAGATTTTTTTTTTTAAATTTTGAAGGAGAACCTCCGGTCACTACCACCGGCCACTACCACTTGTTCAAGCTAGTGTTTATATCATTTTTGTGTCACGCTTACTAAAATTATGTATATTAATTGAAATAATACTTTTTTGAAAACTTTGTGATGACCGCGATTTCAGATTTTATTAAAAACATTGTAGGGGAGGACCACCGGTCACAACTCTTAGTCGTATAAAAACAGCTTACGAACGTTCTAATTAATTGAAATAATACATTTTTGAACATTTTGGGATGATCGCGATATTTCACTTCCGCGACGACCATTCAGGGTCAAGACAGTAATTACCATAGCATTGCAAAAAAAAAAAAAAAAAAAAAACAATATATTAAAAAGTATCTTGAATTTCGCGGTTTTCTTAAAAAAATGTGGGGAGGACCACCGGTCACTACACTTAGCGGGTTAAATAAATAGATTACGACCTATTCTCAGACCTAAAAACTTCACATACAAAATTTTATAAGATTTCTTAATCGATTTTTCGGAATTGCTTTATCGTGACATCTCAAGTTATCGGGATTTTACTGTATTCCAAAATATGGCGTTGACCGCGTTATCCCACACATAGAAGCCAGTGTTATAGCGGTTTTATAGTCACGCTTACTAAAATTTGCTATACTATCTGAAATAGTACATTTTTGAATAATTTAGGATGACCGCGATATTTCACTTCCGCGATGACCATTTAAGAAAATATATAGCCTATTTTCACCACCGGTGTTCCCAGTACATTATCGGAAATTTTCCAAAAAATCTATTCAGCCGTTTTTGAGTCTTTTCGTTTTTGAATAATTTGGAATGACCGCGATATTTCACATCCGCGACGACCATTCAAGAAAATATATAGCCTATTTTCACCACCGGTGTTCCCTGTACATTATCTGAAATTTTCAAGAAAATCTGTTCAGCCTTTTTTGAGTCTATTCGGAACATACAAACATACAAACATAGTAACATACACACATTGTCTTTTATATATTAGAAGATATAGTAGAAAAATGTTTTTACGTTTGTTTTTTTGTTTGAAGTTTATGGACTCAAAAACCGCTGAACTGATCATCCTGAAATTTTCAGAGTATATCACTACATGGCCTGAAAGTAACATAGGCTATAAAAATTTCTGAAATTCCGTGTTGATCCGGAGATAAAGCATCAGAATCGGAGGTACGTCCAAAAAAATTTAGATTTGCTATGCAAATATCTATAGAATGGTAACAGATGTCTCCAAATTTTGGATGTATGCAGGAATTTGGTCTAGAAATAAATTTGCCAAATTATATTGAAATCGGTTCAGATTTGGAAATAGCGCCCATACATATTTTCGGCCGATTTCATGTATTTTATGCCTTAAACAAGCTATGTATGTATGTCTAATTTCAATGAAATTTGGAATGTGTGCAGAATTGGGTCTAGAAATAAATTTTCCAAATTATATTGAAATCGGTTCAGATTTGGATATAGAACCCATATATATTTCCGTCCGATTTCATGTATTTGATGCACCAAATATGCTTTATATACCCGATTTTAATGAAAGTTGGAATGAGTGACGAAAATTGGCCTACAAATAAATTTGTCTAAATATATTTTACCTTATTCGGGGTAGCGAAGCACACCGGGTTCAGCTAGTAAAATATAAACATTGACTTCAAGCTCAATAATCTTGATTTTATTAACATTCGAAAGGTCGAACAAAACAAAAAAATTCGGCAGAAAAAACCTTTTGTCCAAAAGACATTTACGACACTGCGTTGGAACAGAAATTATATCATAAAAAATGGTTGATATATGTACATAGTTTTTTTATCGCAAATTTCAAACATAATAAAGAATTTGTAATTGTATGAATTTCAAACGTATTGTTCTGAACTCAGTAACACTTACAGTCAGCCTAAAATTTGGATTAAACGCTTAAACAACACCTTAAAACTTAACAAGAACTATGCATAAAATTGCTCAAAAAGCCTAACTTGTTGATTATTTTTATATTTCAAATATGTTGGACAATAAGTATACCAATGTAGTTAAATAACTCTCTGTAATACTTCCAACTACTTTACATATTTCCTGACCAATCTAAAACAGTTTAAAATATTACTCAAACGTTAAAAAATGTGTAACATAAGATAATATCCTATGGGATCTAAAATCATTTCGGGGGGGGGCCCGGGCCCCCCGGGCCCCCCCCCTGGCTACGTCGGTGTATGTATCGATATGCATATCTTGGGCCATCTCAAGGATTTGCCGCAGGGTAAATATCTGGTCATTGGTGGACTTGCCAGGTCTAAAGCCACATTGGTATGGTCCAATTATTTCGTTGACCATTGGCTTTAGTCGTTCGCACAATATCCTTGACACTATCTTATAGGCAATAGGCAGAAGACTTATGTCCCTATAGTTGGAGCATCTGATGCATACACCTTATCAGCGCGTCGCGTCCGGTTTTAAACAGCTGGTAAGCCATCGGCTCCTGCTACTTTGTTATTCTTCAGCCGGTTGATTGCTGTTTTTACCGCATCGGTATACATTCTATACCATCTTCTGGGATTGGATCTGTGGTGTCATCGTCTTCGCTACTATTGGATACCAGCAGATTGGAAAAATGCTCCTTCCATATCCTGAGCACGCTATCTGTATCTGTTACCAGATTACCTTTCTGGTCTCTATAGGAGGATGTGCATATACCAAAGCCATCTGTTTGATGGTAGAATTTTCGGACTTCATTCTGACTCCTTTACATCTCGATTTTTCACACTCCCTCTTTTCCATTTCTCTCTTTTTTTTTGCGGAAAACACGTTTCTCTTCTCTCCTTTTCTCCCGATATCTCGCTCGTGCGCTACGCGTTCCTACTGATTGTAAAGTAGCTCTATATGCCGCATTTTTCTCTTCCGTAGCAGCACGAGACTACTGGTCATACCATGAATTCCTTTGTGGAGGACTCTGGAATCCAAGTATGCATTTTGCGGCTGTTTGCATGGAGTGGGCAATATTTTCCCATTGTGTTGCTATGTTATCGGGACAGGAGTGCTCTCATTAAGCAATTGGGCTAGTTGAGTGGAATATGCTGTGGATATCTGTTGTGTTTGCACCCTATCGATGTCCAACTTCCGCGTTGCGTCTGTTCGTGGTTTATTTGCAACGTGTAGACGGGTACGTACCTTTGCTGCAAAAACGTAGTGGTTCGAATCAATGTTTGCGCCTCGGAACGATCGTACATCCGATGAAGGTCTTCCATCTATCACAACATCAATTTGATTACTTGTTCTTTGATCTGGAGACAGCCAGGTGCCCTTATGAATATCGAGATGATTAAATCTGGTACTGCTTAGTACCATGTTTTTTTGCAGCTGCAAAGTCTATCAGCCCATTACCATTGTCAGATGTTTCACTGTGCAGACTGAATTTCCCGACTGTTGGGCCAAAGATATTCTCCTTTCCAATTTTGGCATTAAAATCGCCTAGAATAACTTTAATGTCATGGGCAGAGCAACGGTCATATGTTTCTTCTAAGCGCTCGTAAAATATGTCTTTGGTCTGTTCGTCCTTTTCTTCGGTGAGAGCATGAGCGAAAATAAAGCTGATGTTGAAGAATTTAACTTTTATTCGAATTGCAGCAAGTCTTTCATTCACTGGGGTGAAGCTGGATATCAGATGTTTTAGTCTCCGACTAACTACGAATCCGCAACCAAACTCATGCTTTACGTCATGGCAGCTATAATATATCATTAGGCCCTCGTATATTTAACAAGTAAGCCAATGCTACAATCGGAAGGGGCCGACCATGTGATACTCTACACCACTACCTCTGCGAATTAGCTTTCCACAAATCAAAATTCCTTTAGGGAACAAAAAAAACTTATTGTACACGGTGCGCCTTAACTAATTTTAAATGAAATTGCGGATTTTAGAACCACAATGTTCATAGATGAGGAAAATCAAAAAAGAAAAAAATCGCCGGAGGAATTTTCAAATGAATCGCAGTCAAAGTTCACACTTTTAGATTTTTTAGGTTTTCACGATTTTGCTTGAAAACTGCAAGGGAAATGGGACTAAAGAGAATGGTGTAGAGGATTTTCAGCGCTATAACATTTATTTGAAGCCGTTTCCAAGCAAAATCTTGAAAACCTAAAATAAACCTAAATATGTAGACTTTGACCGCGATTTATTTTAAAACACCTCCAGCCATTTTTCTTGTTATCGAATTTTTCTTATCTATGAACATTGATGTTTCAGATTCCTCAAAAAACTTCCCATGTCAAGCGGTTTTCATTTGAAGATAGTTAAGTGCACGGTACATAACTTTGATTTATAAGGAGGCGATGCAGTCAGTGCATTGTCCCAACATCACACCCCTCCGAAAACATCGCAAGAGGTCAATCTTGTAGAGAATTTTCACAGCTACAGTATTTTCTTTAATCCCATTTAGACAGGACTTGCGGTTTCCAAGCCAAAACCCTAAACATGTGAACTTTGACTGCGATTTGTTTCAAAATCCGCAAAAACTTCCCAAGTATAAGCACCTTTCATTTAAAGTTAGTTAAGGCGCACCGTGTACAATAAGTTAATTTGTTCCATAAAGATATTTTGATTTGTGGAAAGGTAATTACCAGGGGTAGTGGTGTAGGGTAACACATGGTCGGCTCCGTCGACTATAGCCTTGGCGTACTTGTTAAAATGATGAAAAATATTATTTTAATAACAAATTAGTTTATAAAAACAAATTTGAAATAATCGCAAATTAAAATGGAATAAATTTGAATATATGTATATTCGGTTGCATGGCCATTAGTTCAATTTCAAAACCAGTAAGGAAAGGATCAAAGTCGGGCGGGGACGACTATATTATACCCTACACCACTGTGGATATGTAAAATATAAATCGGAGCTATATCCAGATCTTAACCGATTTTGGTATAATTTGGCACATTTATTTCCACACCGAATTCAGTCACACATTCCAAATATCATTGAAATCGGACTTATATATCGTGTTTGGAGCAGAAAATACACGAAATCGGCCGAAAATATATATGGGAGCTATATCCAAATCTGAACCGATTTCGATATAATTTGGCACATTTATTTCTAGACTGAATTCAGTCACACATTCCGAATTTCATCGAAATTGAACATATATAGCGTGTGTGGTACAGGAAATACGTGAAATCGGCCGAAAATATATATGGGAGCTATATCCAAATCCGGACCGATTTCAATATAATTTTGCACACTTATTTGTAGACAAAATTCAGTCACACATTCTAAATTTCATCAAAATTGGACGTATATAGCGTGTTTGGTGCAGCAAATACGTGAAATCGGGCGAAAATATATATGGGAGCTATATCCAAATCTGAACCGATTTTCACCAAAAGCAATAGCGTTCTTCCTATGGCTAAAAAAGTTGTAATCCCCAATTTTCAGCTGAATCGGACAAAAAATGCGACCTGTATGTTGCGAACAAAAATACATGGACAGACGGACGGACACGCATAAATCGACTCAGAAAGTAATTATATGTATATCCCCAAAAGGAACTGTGGGTCTATTTCGTTTCCCTTTGTATGTTACATACAAATGCACAAAGACATAATACCCCTTACCACTGTGTGGTGTAGGGTATAATGACCCATACGTTTTTACGAAAGTCATATTATATTTTGTAAATGGAATCATGTGTGGAAATGCGAATATCAAACAAAAACTAAAACAACTCAAATAATAAACATTTACAATTGTGAAGAATAAAACGGCAACAATGTGTCTTTGTTATTTATCCTCATGATGAGGGCATATTTATATAAGGTAAATGCATGAATTACAACAACTAACAAATTTACAAAAACAACGTTGTTGTTATTGAAATTTTAATGTCAGAGAAAATATTGAATAATGGGGTCATTCTAAAAATGTTCTCAGGAAAAACATAAATATATTTTGAGAATCTCCTAAAATAGTACAAATTTGAATCAAAATGTAAATATATAGCATACAGAACTGTCGTAGGTCGTTGTTATTACACGTTTACGATGAAAAGAACTATTTTATGGTAGCAAATTTCGAAGTTTAAAATTTCATGAGTAGACCCTGTTACATTTTGAAAACCAAATTTACAAAATAGTACAAATACAGCTGTTGTCACTTGTCACTTCTACCTTATATAAATGCGCCTTGCTCATGATATGGGCCATGGCACAATTACCAAAATTTTGAATATGTTATGTCAAAATTTTCTTTATATTTTTTTTATAAAGGGATTTGACTTTTCATGATACACACTACTTTTCATGATGTGGTATCCGATGGAATTGCAATTTTCGAATTTCAAAAAAAGTTGAGTTGTGCTGAATTGTGCTAGGTTTGTGCCCATTTGTGCCGAAAATTTTTTTTCGAAATTCGAAAAAATAGCTGAGATATTCGACAAAACATTTTTTTCGAAAAAATGTTGCCAGAATTGCATTTTTGTAAAAATTACAGTGATTTTTCATTAATTAGTTGGATTAATCAATTAATGAAAAATCAAAATCAAATTAATATTTCTTTGAAAAAAATTATTTGCGATTTTAACGAGTAACGAGTAGAGATGGAAATTTGCAATGTAAGGCGAAAATTGTGTGCTGGGCGAGCACAATTCAGCACAATTTACAGACATAAAAAAAATCCTATTTAAACGGAAGTGATAGGATTTTTTCAGTTTCGATTTTTATCGGTAACAGCAAAAACGAGTTACAGAATCCCACTACTGGTCTTTCTTTGCATTCCACAACAAATGTGGATGCCCGCAATGGCAAAGACATAGAACTACTAAGACGAGACATAATGCACGCAACAAAAAATGTTTATGAAACAATGTATAGAAACATTACCCTTAACAGAAACAATGCAGGTTGCAGGTAATTTAAAATCGCAACCAAGGAGGAAAATTTCATGTAGTGGTATCAGAAACGAAATTTATGAATTCAAGAATCTATTCCAGAAGAATTCCATGCCAATTGGATCGTTCAATTCGATTAAATACGTACAAAACGTATAAAAGAAAATAATGTTATTTTACCATATTGTAAAATTACATTATGTTAAATTCAAAATACCATTCACTAATAAAAAATAACAATGAAATGTCCTATCTTGTTATATTTATGTCTTTGGCAATGGGTACAAGTGTGAATAGGGTGCGTAGCCGATTATTTGTGTCATTTTAATTGTTTGTTGGAATCGCATTGCAGTCCCAAAAAGGAAAACATATCTGACACATCTGTTAATGTTGTATTATTTCATTTAAAAAAATCACAATAAACTTTGTAGTCGTTTTTTCTCTTTCTTCCCCTTTTGTTGGCAATTTATCAAAGTTGCTTCGCGAAGGAAATGACAATAAAAGCTGCAATATTTCTATTTAACCGCTTTTTATCCACCAACAAATCAGCCAAGTCAACTAAAATGCTGCAAACAAGTCATTCCAACCAACAAAATGTTCAACGGGAAAATTTCTTCACTAAACAACCAACCAGTCACCAGCACCATTTTCCTTCTCTCCTCGTCCTCCTTCTGGTCAACCACTTAAATGTCTGGTGCTCAGTTCAGCTTCACGTTATGGTGAATGTGCAACTTTTCGTTGACGCATATACATATCTATTAAAGCTCCAAACAAAGTTGCTTACATTTCGACGTAGCTTATTTATGGTTTGCGACAACAGTGTTATCCTTATACTTCCCTATCGTCCTTGTTATAGACAACAATTGAGCTGCCAATACTGACTGTAAAGCTGCTGTATTGGTTTGTCGTTGTTGTTGCTATTTATTTGTTGACGAATGGTTTTGCTGCACATTTTGTGAGCACAATTTCAGTCACAAAATGTTTATTAACCATGGTGCACATTTTAACTTTGTTTGAGCTTGATTGCAAAGCTTAAATTTGTTATTCTTTTTAGACATCGTTGTTGTTGGGTTTTATTAGTTTTAACAGCAATGACAAATGTGTCAATACATTTGTTATTTTAAAGTTTTCTTAAAGTGTTGGCCGGAACATTAAATTATCCTATTGAAGCCAAAAAGCTCACAAATTAAACAAAAAAATTTCCTTCCGCAGGAAGGACCAGAAAGACTTCATTTATTCTGCAAATATTGTTGCCGGATCCAACTTTAAATTTAATGATTTGAGGGCCGAGACCGAACAGCGTGTTGAAGTATGTTCGAAATGATCTACAGAGAGGTTCACACAACTAAAATACGCGTACCTGTTGCAGGAAGTTTCTATGGTCCGGGCAATGATGCTTTAGGTCCTACCTATTTTTTTTAGAAAGGAGTGTCAAATTCACATTTCTTTGAAACATTCCCCGATCAAGTAAACTATTTTTAGTGGCTTCGAACTATGTGCGTTTGGTATTGGTGAAGATCCCATATTAGAGATCCCATATTAGAGATCCCATATTATCGACATGCACTCATTAATAGGAAGTAAGTCTCCCCTTGTCGGGTTATTTTAATGATTATAGTGCGTGGAAACTGCTCATATGACACCAACATCTTATTGCTAAAACAACCTTGTACTTTCTTTAGATTATGTCTACGTTTTCTCCCATCCCACCTAATACACTTCATGTTGAGCTTCCTAATCGCTGTTACTTTGTGTTGTTATTTTATTTATTTGCTATCTTACAATTTTAATTTATCACAAAAGTTTGTTGTTTGTTAAACTAAAACTGTTGTTGTTGTTTTGTGTATCTTTTGCAGTTGCAATTATAGTTAGCCTCGCCATGTCGACAAGTGTCAGTGCTGATGAATGTGGCCAAGAGGAATTTACCAAATCTGCTGAACTTTTAGAGATGCTGCATTCAACATCGGAATTTTCGAATTGTGCTGCCAAAAAAGGGGAATTGGATAAACTTTGTGTGTAAGTATTTTCAACAAAAGAAGAACAAATGAACAAGTAAGGCAAAACGGGAGTAAAGGAAACAGAAAGATATGGAATAAGATTGGCTCAGTACACTATTAACAAGGGCATCATAAATTTCTTCAAATTTCTTAAAAAAAACAAAATCTTCTATGTATGTAATTAGTGGCTACCATGTACAGTGAACATTTTGTTTAAATTGTGTAATCGTTAACTCCAATGGGAGGAAAAATTAACATTTCTGAAAACTCTTCGATTATCTCTCTGATCTATGTTCTTTTATTAGGAGTTCTTATATCAACATGCTAATGTAGCTTTAGCAAGTTCGCATTAATTTTTCCCTGGGTTAGGATTTACATATATCATTGTTATACAATTACCCATAGTATGGAGGGTATAAGAAGTTTATTTTTCCATTTGAAACACATCGAAATAATTATTTACGACCCTTTAAAGATATAAATTCTTGTTCAGTATAAGATTCTGAGTCGATATAGCCATGTCCGTCTGTTGTAATCATATAATGCTATATTTTTGCATCCGAGTGTCGTTTTTCCATAGGCAAGTTCGAAAATGGGCTATATCGGCCCACGTTTTGGCATTTTGAGGGTTGTATCCTCATTTTTTGACCTACTCCTTGTAATTTAACATTTGAGGTTCCCAGTGGTCACAAAACAACTTCAACAAAAATTGTCAACATAGGTCCATGTGCTGGTATAGCCACCATATTACGGAACCCCCGATTTTCCGTATTTTGAGAATTTTAGTTTCAATTTTGGACCAAATTACCTGAAATTTAATATTTGAGGTTCCCAGTGGTCACAAAATATCTCCACAAAGAATTGTCAACATACATAGGTGAACTTTTTGGTATAACCCCAATGCAACGGCACCTCCCGATTTTCTGTATTTTGAGGTTTTAAGCCACATTTTTGACAGATATAGCTTTAATTAGAAGTTTGAGGTTCCTAGTGATCACAAACCTACTCCACCAAATTTTGCAACATATGAAGGTCCGTGTTTTGGTACAGCGCCCCTAAAACAGTACCTCCCGAGTTCGGGTATTTTTGGATTTTAGCTACCAGTTTTGACAGAAATACCTGTTATTTGTCATTTGAGGTTTTCAGTGGCCACAAAACTTCTTCACCAAAATTGTGAACATAGGTCCACACTTTGATATAGCGCCCATAGAAATTCCTACCTATTAAATACATTTTTGATACATTTTCCGATCATATTTAGGTATTTTGGAATCCGTGCTCACAAAATATCTCCACCAAAAATTGTGTACTGGGAAAAAAGTTCGGGCCGAGTTTCGGTATTTTGAAGGTTTTATCTTCATTATCACACCGAAATGGCTGAAATTTGGTATGGGTCCACGCAGTCATATAGCCCCCATAGAACGGTACCTCCCGATTTTCGGTATTTTGAAGGTTGTGGTCAAAATATTACTCCGAAATGGCTGAAATTTGGTATTTATTCTTCGTTGGGGGTACGAAACTTTCCACCAGAATTTTGTTGGTATGGGTCCACGCCGTCATATAGCCCCCTTAGAACGGTACCTCCCGATTTTTTTAAGGGTTATGGCCACAACAACAATCAGAAATGGCTGAGATTTGGTATTTACTCTACGTTGGAAGTAAAACCCTTTCCGACTGAATTTCGTCGGTATAGATCCACGTTTCGATATAGCCCCCGTAGAACGCTACCACCCGATTTTCGGTATTTTGAAGGTTTTAGCTTCATTATCATACCGAAATGGATGAAATTTGGTATTAAGTGTTCGTTGGTCGTATAAAACTTTCCCCCAGAATTTTGTTGGTATGGGTCCACGCCATCATATAGCCCCCTTAGAACGGTACCTCCCGATTTTTTGAGGGTTGTGACCACAACAACAAACAGAAATGGCTGAGATTTGGTATTTACTCTACGTTGGAAGTAAAACCCTTTCCGACTGAATTTCGTCGGTATAGGTCCACCCCATAAAACGGTACCCCCCGATTTTTATAATTGTGAAGGATGTGACGTTAATATCCCACCGAAATGACTGAAATTTGTTATTTAGTCTTTCACGGGGTTATAAAATGTTCCAGAAAAGAATTATCAGTATAGGTCCACGTCTTCCTATATCCCCCATAGAAGCGTACCTCGTGATTTACGATATTTTTTAGGTTTTAACCACATTATCCTACTGAAATATCTTAAATTTGGTATTTAGTTTTCTTTTAGTCTAAAAACTTTATGCCAGAAATTTGTCGGTATAGACCGACGTTTTGACATAGCCCCCATAGAACAGTACGTCCCTAATTTCCGTATTTTGAAGGTTAGCGATATTTACGGTGCTCTTGAAACAATTTTAAATGGAAGGTGCTTACACCTCGGAAGTTTTTGCGGATTCTGAAACTACAATGTCCATAGATGAGAACAATCAAAAAACAAAAAAAATCGCCGGAGCGCTTTTTAAATAAATCGCGATTTAAGTTGACATTTTTAGGGGTTGTTTAGGTTTCCGCGATTTTGCTTAGAAACCGCATTTCCTATCAAAATGGGACTAATATTGTAGCTATGAAAATTCTCTACAAGATCGACATTTATGGTATTTTCGTAGTTTTTACCATTTTTGAGATATAGAAGTTCAACTTGGGACAATGCACTGACTGTATCGCCCCCTTATAAAACAATGTCATGTAGGGTGCGCCTTAACTAACTTTTGATGAAAACCGCTTACACAGGGAAAGTTTTTGTGAATTCTGAATCAGCAGTGTTCACAGATGAGAAAAATCCAAAAACAAGAAAAAATCGCTGTAGGGATTTTTAAAGAAATCGCGGTCAAAATTCACATATTTAGGTGCTTTTTAGGTTTTTACGATTTTGCTTGAAAACCGCAAGTCCAATCGAAATGGAGCTAAAGAAAATGTTGTAGCTGTCAAAATTCTCTATAGGATTGACGTTTATCATTTGTTCCCAGCTTGTACCAGTTTTGAGATAAGGAAGCTCAGTTTACATTTTTAGTTTTTTTTGTTAGGGTTTCGCGAATTTGCTTGAATACGTTAAGTCGTATCGACATGTGACCTGAGAAAATCTTAAAGCTGTTAAAATTCTCTACAAGACTGGCTTAAGTAACTTATCCTTAGTTGTAACATTTTTTTAGATATATAAGTTTAAGTTGGGAATTTGCAGTCATGACATTGTTTTATAAGGGGGCGATACATAATTGAATTGAATTTGAATTGTCCCAATTTGAACTTCTATATCTCAAAAACGGTAAAACCGACGAGAATATCGTAAAGGTCAATCTTGTAGAGAATTTTCATATCTACAACATTTGCTTTAGTCCCATTTTGATTGGAAATGTGGTTTCTAAGCAAAATCGCGAAAACCTAAACAACCCCTAAAAATGTCAACTTAAACCGCGATTTATTTAAAAAGCGCTCCTGCGATTTTTTTGATTGTTCTCATCTATGAACATTGTAGTTTCAGAATCCGCAAAAACTTCCGAGGCGTAAGCTTCTTCCATTTAAAATTGTTTCAAGAGCACCGTGTATTGTTTTACAGAAATTGCTGAAATTTGGTATTAAGTTTTTTTCATAAACGAAAGGAAACTAATTGTTCCATTTTTCTTTAATACCACTCCTGGTGGAGGGTATAACAAGTTCGGCCGGGCCGAACTTAAAGCCGTTCTTACTTGTTACTTGCTTATATTTATCCTTTCAAAACTGCTTTTAACTAGTTTTTTCTTTGTTTCTCTCTCCCTCTCCCTCTATCGAAAACATTAATCCATGTACGAATTTTTGATTAAAATAAAAAAGAAAACACCAAAATCAACAAAGAATTAACAACGCGAAAGTTATTGGCCCAAAATAAAACGGCTAACAAGTCAAGAGAGGAGAAACATGAAAAAGTGCAATGGAAGAAGAAATGAACGAAGTTAAGAAATAACTACAACTGTAAATTAGTGAACAAAACTAATTGCGGGTGGTCGTCTCCTCTGGCTACTGGCTTCCGCTGCCACTTCCGGTTGGAAGCTGAATTGGTGGCTGACTGACTGGCTGGCAGAATGTTACTATAAACATTCGTTTCACAGATTTATATATTTGGGAAAAAATATTCTGTTAGGAAGATACCTTTGTATACAAAAACTTGTGATGCTACTGTTGCCGGCGGATGTTAAGCAGACCTTCAGCTGGCCATAACATACAAGTTGGCATCCATGGCATGGCATTCCCAAAGGGAATTAAACATTGGTGACTAGTATAACAAAACAATGCAAAGAAGGCAACATCATGTGTTCATTGAAAATTTAGCAGAGAGGAAGTAGGAGTGTTTTAGCGAACAGAAGCATTATATTAGCCACCAAACGTTTTCTGATACCAGTCGAAAAGATAGCCGAAAAAAAATATTTTTGTTTTCAGAGTTGTAACCCCATAATTTAATGTTTCTCCTGAATATGTGACTATTTTTTTTTTTCTTCCAACTGTCTGTCTGCATGGATATGGTTCACCGGTTACATTGTTGCCCATAAATTAGTTAAAAAATTTTGGAAAAAAATTACTTTTTTGTGGAAAATATACTTTCTCACACCAAGTTATTAAAAGTTCGTTTCACATGCTCCATATCGCTGTGCTATATTTGTGAGTCTCCTTTGGGTGTTTTAAGCACATTGGGTTGTTATTTGTGACCAGCACTAAATTTCAAAATCTTAAATCAAACAAACAAACGGTCATGGTCTACCCAAGACCCTTATACATATAAGTTTATCACTCTGTTTCTCATCAACAAACAAAGCCAAATTGAATTTTGAAAGTTTTTTGCAGTTCTTTTTTTAAATTTGGTCAATTTTTAGATGTCATAAATTTTGTGGCGCAAAAGATACAGTTAACGCTTTTTTGGTTTAGTTTTATTTGGATTACACCATGGAAAGCACGGACTTTCTCGAGGACATGGCTACGCCTTTTTAATAGGGGTGGTGTAGAAGAGGTGGAGGGGCTGGACTTGCAATCCAACTGCACCAGTCTGTCCAGTACAGACCTATCTCGTTCAATACTTGGAGTGTATGGGGTTGGCCGAGATAGACCTGCTGAATATGAATATCCCTTCAATCAACAGCCCTGTCCTGAGTTATTATCCTGAGAACAGACCGCCGCTGAAAGGCAGATTTTAATGCGCATTAGGAGCTTCGTCATTCAATCCTTTGTGATTTCCAGTGAGAGATATAGCGCTCCCTGATCATATAGACAGCTTCACAATTTACACCTTGATGCTCCTACCAGGATAAGAGGAAACTGTTATAGCTCGCCTGACATTTTCATCATGTCACCTGGTCTGGCAAATCACGTGACTTGGCATTCCGACATTTCCTTGGGGTCGGGCCATCTCCATATATAGACCACCCGACCTTATAACTTCTTAATGCCCTACTTTACTTAACAATGGATAAACGGATTCAGAGAGGACTTTCGGAGACATAATTACTGTTGTAGCCAATCGCCAGTAGATGCAACACGATTAGAGAGTGAGCGTGAAGTTCGCCGTACGAATCCTGACGACGCCAGAGAGCTGATATTACAATTCATTAGGTTAGGCGGTAAACACAAACGGAGGAAGTGGCTAGATAATCTGAAGTGCTGCAACAATGGACCGGTATACTAAATTGTGGACAGCGGTTAAGGCACCATCGAAACTAGGGGAAAAGAATGATCAGAATATTATTATGTTTAACGGCGCACAGTGGTTCAGAAATTGATTTTCCTGGCCAAAACCCCCACACGGTGCTCTTGAAACAATTTTAAATGGAAGGTGCTTACACCTTGGAAGTTTTTGCGGATTCTGAAACTACAATGTTCATAGATGAGAAAAATCAAAAAACAAAAAAAAAAATCGCCGGAGCGCTTTTTAAATAAATCGCGATGTAAGTTGACATTTTTAGGGATTGTTTAGGTTTTCACGATTTTGCTTAGAAACCGCAAGTCCTAACAAAATGGGACTAAAAAAATGTTGTAGCTATGAAAATTCCATACAAGATCGACCTCTATGGTATTTTCGTAGTTCTTACCATTTTTGAGGTATAGAAGTTCAAATTGGGACAATGCACAGACTGTATCGCCCCCTTATAAAACAATGTCATGAAGGGTGCGCCTTAGCTAACTTTTGATGAAAACTGCTTACACAGGAAAAGTTTTTGTGAATTCTGAAACAGCAGTGTTCATAGATAAGAAAAATCCAAAAACAAGAAAAAATCGCTGTAGGGATTTGAAAATAAATCGCGGTCAAAATTCAAATTTTTAGGTGTTTTTTAGGTTTTCACGATTTTTGTGGAAACCGCAAGTCCAATCGGAATGGAGCTAAAGAAAATGTTGTAGCTGTGAAAATTCTCTAGAGGATTGACGTTTACCATTTGTTCCCAGCCTGTACCATTTTTGAGATAAAGAAGCTCAGTTTACATTTTTAGGTTTTTTTGTTATGGTTTCGCGATTTTGCTTGAATATGGTAAGTCTTATCGGCATGGAACCTGAGAAAATCTTATAGATGTGAAAATTCTCTACAAGACTGGCATAAGTAACTTATCCTAAGTTGCAACATTTTTTTAGATATATAAGTTTAAGTTGGAAATTTGCAGTCATGACATTGTTTTATAAGGGGGCGATACAGAATTGAACTGAATTTGAATTGTCCCAATTTGAACTTCTATATCTCAAAAACGGTAAAACCGACGAGAATACCATAAAAATCAATCCTGTAGAGAATTTTCATAGCTACAACATTTTCTTAAGTCACATTTTGATAGGACTTGCGGTTTCTAAGCGAAATCGTAAAAACCTAAACAACACCTAAAAATGTCAACTTAAATCGCGATTTATTTAAAAAGCGCTCCGGCGATTTTTTTTTTGTTTTTTGATTTTTCGCATCTATAAACATTGTAGTTTCAGATTCCGCAAAAAATTCTGAGGTGTAAGCACCTTCCATTTAAAATTGTTTCAAGAGCACCGTGCCCATTTTTTGTTGTCGCCGATTGTTAATTTCTATATGGGATTCGATAGTAAACATATTGAAATTAAGAAAACCAAAAAATTAGGTCAAATTATTGGAAGGTGTGGACGTGGCGTGCTACTAAAGACGACAATATTCCAATTTTGGAAAATACGTAATTTTTGCAAATTTCTGGAGAAAGAAATAGCAATTTCTCGGAAACTATAAAATATATTATATTCATTATCTCCTTATAAGGTAATGTAGTACTGATGCCTTTAAGAATCGTTTTAATAAATTACCGTAGCGTTTACACGAAGTGAGCTATTTAATTTTTCCTCAGGTACTAAATTTTAGCTAAATTTCAAATTTAGTGGAGTAGAGCTGTTAGGGAACAGCATGGAAAAGAGTTTCGTTTTCGTAGAATGATGCCCGAGAGTGTCCTCTTTCAGCGCATATATACTTTTGTACCCGTTCTTTCCGTCAGTTTAACACATTTTTTAATTTATTGAAATTACATTGGTAAAAATGTGTTTTCTTTTTCATACCTTTTCCCATATTAATTCCATTTTTTTTTACACAAATGGACATTTTTGTGCATATGTATGAGTTATATGAAAACCCAAGGAGTATTTTTTAATATTTGAAAAATTTAATTTTTTTCGATTTTTTTTTAGTTTTTTGGTATTTTTATAAACAAATAGTTTTTAATATGTAGGAAGATATAAAAAACACAAAAACACTGATATTTTGATGAAAAATAGTAAAAAAACTCAAAAGTTGCATTTTGACCTTGATTTCCTCTGCAACTACTATATCATCGGATGGCTGATTGTGTAATCTGTCTAACAAAAAAGAATTATGAAAATATCTCTATCCGTTCAAAAGTTACAGGATTTGACCAGGAAAAAACGATTCTGAACCACGCCGTACTGTGTGACAGATTCGAACAATTACAGAGATTTTTTTAGCCGACAATTTATTGAGCCACCCAATAGCGACCGGCCGAAGAGAAGTTTTTATGTCGTTCGCGATCACTTCCAGCCAAGGAGGAACCACCGCAGTTCACAATGGATTATGTTGCAGATGTTATCATCGAAAGAGTTTGGACCTGACAGAATTTCAATGGCGATGCTAAGGCAGGTGGACGAGCTAGGAGTTGATTATGTGAGTAATGTCCTCAACATGACATTAGAAACCATAACAGTTCCCGAATCCTGGAAAATGAGCAGGGTGGTCCCGCAACTGAAGTCTAGCAAAGACACCAGTAATGATGGGAGTAGAACTTTGCTACCATCTGGTCTTATCTTGGTTTGGGTTATTTGGGTTTGTGTGATCAACCGTCATACGTGGAATTCAAAAACAATCCCCTTATATTGGATTGGAGCATCAATTTTATTTATTTATTTAATTTATTTTATAATTATATTATATTATTTAATTATTTGTTTTCATGTGTTTTTGCTTTAACGGTCTTCTGTATTTGTCAAAAAGTGAAATGTAACATTAAAATGTACCATAGGATGGGAACATTCCAAGCTGTATTTTTAAATAAAATTGGATTAACTTTTGTTCACAACGAACAAATACATGTCCCTAAACACAAACAAAAAACATCTAAATTCCCTGAAGTTATTTTTCAAACAACCAACTTTTTGGGGCATTGTAAAGTCAACGAGAAACAAATAACTGACAAGGTTCATGGTAATTCAATTAGTAGACATTCTATGATCCGCTTTGAATTTATAATGACATTTACAAATATTTCGTTGTTTTCCTTTAGAATATTAACTATTTAAAAAATTGGAGGAAATAAACAAAAGCCAAGTACATTTTACAAAGAGTATTAAAAGAAGAAATCTCCTAAATTGAGAAAATGTTTAAACAGTACACAGTAACAGAAAATATTTGACGAGTAATTGCAAAGGAATATCATTGGGAAAAAATTAATAGCATAGCAATACATTGACTACAACAAACTGCCGATTTACATGTACAAAAGTTATAAATCAAAAGTGACTTAAATCCTTGCCAAGTGTCATTCGGATAAAAAAATGGAGAATTGGAGTTACAAACATGTCTATCACATGACTATTTCAGTACAACGCACAGTGTCCGATTTTCCGAAAAATCTGGCCAAAACTCTAAAAATGAATGGATTTTGACCTAACCTTTGGTTCTTATGTTTTTCGGGCCGCTGATTACATTTTTGATATTATTTAACCCTCAGACGGTCATTTAAGGGGTCTTTTTGGTCCCTCCTCCTATAAAATGTGATCTTATCGGAACAAAATATTCTACAAATTTCTTCGCCATCAATTTTTACTATAGGTCCTAGAATACACCAAAACTTTATATCTTACCTTAACTCCAGAAATATGCAAATTAGAAAAACATTTTAGGGTTAATGTCGTACTTCATCAAAGTTTTGGCAAAATTGTCATACAAAGCATCATTTTAGAAGAATGGCATCAAAGACAAATATGTTCTCCGCTAAATTTCACTGTAAGTCATTTTGCCAAAAAACCAAGAAACTAAAATAGGGGTGCAAGCTTCCACAATTTCTACAGTTTTGGAAATATTTGAGTTAAGATCACTTGGAATCCTTGCACTTTAGGTGTATAATGTCTTTGGCAACTTTACTGACAAGAATGCAAGGAATATTTGTTTTAAAAAAAATTAACCCCCCTTGCGTGTCATAAAAGGGGTCCTTTTGGTCCCTTTTTCCACAAATCTTTAAAATCTCCTATAAAATGTGGTCGGATCAGACCAAAATATTCTAGAAATTTGTTCGCCATAAAATTTTACTATAGGTCTTAAAATATATCAAACTCTAAATTATGCCCAAACGCCACAAAGTGACCCTATACTATATTCTGACATTCTGAATGAAAGAAAATCTGTGTATACCTGCAAGACAAAATATCACATAAAAACGAAAAGTGCAAATATGTGCAGGATGTTTCCATGGAAATTGGTAAAAAACCCTTCCATTTTTATGAAATGATAAATTACACGGCCCAACTCGATCTTACTCACAACTATTTTCATAATTTATTGTGAAAATTGATCTTGAAAAAAATTAACAAGTACGGACATCAATTATTAAAGAAAGCACAATTCATTGGCGACACTGAACATCTTAAATACGTTTCACATACCTTTCATTATAATTACAAAAAGAAAATATTTAATAACCGTTGTTTATTTTGCAAATTATCATAGATTTATAAACAACTTAAATATTAAAAAAAAATAAAATTCCAAATAGGGTCACTTCGACCTGCTTTTATACCCACTTATTAAACAAGAAATGTATATATTTTTTCATAACTACACGCACTGGGATCCTATAAACAATATCTGACCCTTTTTAGTGTAAAGTGATAAATTTTTTTTTGATTTTTGGCCAGGTTTTTTGGAAAATCGGACACTGTGCAACGTAGAGGCATAATTGATAGAAAAAAGAGCCATAACAAACTTTTCTATTTGTAACAAAAATTAGGCGTTGCATTTCAGTTAGAGAGAATCATAGAATATACTGAGAATACTGAAACTGATGCTAACGATGTAATGTCGTTTTTATACCCTTCACCATAGTATGGAGGGTATATTATAATAACTAACAAAACTAACTAACAAAATAATAATTTTGCAGGAGAAGCAAAAAAACGTTATAAAGTAAAAACTGTTTTATGGAATATTAATCTTATGAAGGCAAGTATATGGGAGTGTAAATAATGAAACCAAATCCGCGGAAACGCTTGGTTTTGGGATCCTTCATTACAACAAAATCTGCAAGAGCATGTATTATACACAGAAAAAAATTGTAGCCATTTGATAAAGAAATCCAAAGATTCAACCAAAAAATTATCGATTTTCCGGCAATAAAAAAAATTGTCATATCGACAAAATTCGATTAAATTTTGTGATCACAAAGTAAAAATGCATGTTGATAAAATAAAATTGTAATATTGATTAAAATATTTATCGATTTTTTATATTTTGAACTGATAAAACATTTCACATATTGACACAAATATTTATCAAAATATTCCACATTTTGCTTGATAAAAACAAAATATTTTCTTGATTAAAAAAATTGTTGAATGCATTTTTTTCCAATCAATAAAAATATTCATATTTACAATTATTTTATTGTTGTTTTTTTTTTTTTAAATACAAACCCAATCGCCACAAAAAAGATACATACACACATTTATAAGTGGTGGTGATTATTTATTTATTATTTGAAATGCCAAGAACAAAAGCAACACCAGACGCATAGGTACATAAAAATAACAGATGCAAGAAAGAAAAACGGAATGGAATAATTAATAACAGAAGTACATAATTATTTAGTGCCACACATTAATTTTAATATAAGAAAACAAATAAATCATTTTTAAATATAAAATACAGGGAACATCATTAAATGTTGTGAAATAAGACACATTCTTCTGCCACATTGAAAATCATCAGCGGAAAATGTGTATCTGTAATGTGAGAAATAGTACATCCATATATATTTCAAATATATAAAATGTTTTGATGTTATTACCAATATCACATGCGGTTGCTTCTTTGTCCAATAAAATATTCTTATTATCCTTTTTCATATTCGTGAATTTAATTATAAAATGTATTGGCCATTTAATTTACTTGAAAAGCACCTTTACTTTAAGAAAACACACAAACACAGATTTATGCAATACCGATCCACATACAACGACTGCTTTAAAGGAACTGCCAAAATAAACCAAACTGATGGTTAAAAAATGTTATCTGCCTTCCTAAACCACCAAGCAGAAAAAAACATGATAACTAGTACCGTTTTTTCTTTCCCTCTTCGTTTGTTAGGTTCATAAAAATCAGCAACAAAAAAACAGTAACAAACTTACATACAAGCCTTCACCCGAGCACAAATAATTAAACAAACCAAATGCCACACAAACGCTCCATCCCTTCATACCGCAAAAATTCCATGACCATGCTTTGAAATATACATAGCAACGACACTCACATCTGAAGAAAAAAAAAACACAGCACATTGTTGTAGCGCTCTCTTTATGCCATAAAAATGTTGTTTCTCTCGCTCTTGAGAGCGAGAACATGCGACAAACGTTGAAAACCATTTTAACTACAGAAATTTATTAATAACCATAAACAAATTTCCATAAATTATTTGTTTGAAATCGTTTGTTGATCGCTTTTTAGTAACATTTTCATGTTTGATAAACATTTTCCATATATATTCGTAATATCTTATAGCCATTCGACAAAAATATGGTGATAAAGCTTTCAATCAAAATTTTCTGGGTGGCTTTTTTTCTGTGTAGTCTTATGTATTACATTCAATCAAAAAACGAATTTTGATTTTTTTGGAGGTACATAAGTCTTCGGGCATTTATGGTGACGATATATTCTTGATCAGGATAGAATTCTAAGTCGAAATAGCCATGTCCGATTGTCCGTCTGTTGTAATCAGTCTAGCGTCCGCAATAATTGAGCTTTTTCCGTAGGCAGGTCATGTTCGAATATTGGCTATATCGTCCCACGTTTTGGTATAGCCCACATATAACGATACCTACCGATTTTCAGTATTTTTGGGTTTTAGGAAAATGTTTTAACCAAACTACCTGTAATTTGACGTTTGAGGTTACAAATTATCTTCACCAAAAATTTTTAATATAGGTCCATGTTTCGGTGTTGCCACCATATAATGGTACCTCCCGATTTTCGGTATTTTGCGTGTTTAGCAACATTTGTTTACCGAACTACCTGTAATTTAACGTTTGAGGTTCCCAGAAGTTACAAAATAACTTCACTAAAAATTGTTAACATAGGGGTATGTTTAGGTATAGCCCCCATATAAAGATACCTCACGCTTTTCGGTATTTTGAGGCTTTTAGCAACATTTTTTGACCGAACTACCTGTAATTTGTAGTTTGAGGTTCCCAGAGGCCAAATAAGATATCCACTAAAACTGTCAACTTAGTCCATATTATGGTATAGCCCCCATATAACAGTTCCTCCCGATTTTCGTTGATTTTGCGATTTTAAGTTAATTTGAGGCTCTCAGTGGTTATAAATGTGTCCATCAATAATTGTCAACATACATAGGTCCATGTTTTGATATTGCCCCCAAATAACGGAACCTTCCCATTATAGGTACTCAGATGTAAAAGAAAATCTTGCAATTTTTCTCAAAAATCGACTTCGAAAAATGTTGAGTATTTTGGTTTGAGTCTGTTGACAGCACTCAACATGAGTAATCCTTTGTCTATACACTTCATTTGTCTATGCCCGGACTTTACAGTATGTATTGCATTTTTATTTTCCAGGGCTGTGAGAGGGTTGCGCCATATTTTTTGGGTTCCGTCGTAATAGTGCAACATAATTTTCATCTCATCAGAAAATATAACGTCATCAAAGTACTTTAACGGGCTTGAAATCTTCTTAGTAGCAAATCTGATTCGTTGCTTTATATTTTGCGGGGAGAGAACTTTTTCCTAACCCTTCGCGATGAATACTTGTTATGTAATACTTTTCTGCCTTTTTCACGTAACACACATACTCCAAAATCGTTTTCAATTACAGAACCAATCTTTTGTCTCCTGGTTTGGGGCCTATTATTGATTTCATTAATTATTTAGCGATTTCTTCAAATTACAGATTTTGAAATTGAAAATTTAATAGTTATGAATGTACATCTCCATATAAGATAAAATTCTTAATTGCAAATAAATCGTGGTAATATGCACAATTTTATTGCACTTTCATTGATTTGCAAACATTTAGTTATTACCAAATCAGGTCCATACAGTTTTAAGTTGTTGTTATTTCTGGCCGATTTCTGAGTTTATTCCCCTAATATTGCCTTCAACAGCAACTCATTTGTTCAACAAACCCAACATTATTTATTGAAAGAATTTTTGTTTTAATTTTAAATTGAAAATCAAAATTTTTACAAATGCATCGTTTGTAATCGTTTTTTCTAACTGGATTTTAACGAATGAAAATCTTTTGTGCGACACCTGTTATGTGAAAACAAAATCAGGATCGGTTTGTCTTTGTCTTTCTATTATTTAGTGGTTTACGATAAAATAAGTGCGCCTAGAAGCAAACTACAAATTTTGAAATTATGTGTGATCTCTTACGATATCAAGAAGTTATAGCATTGTTAATTTGACACATGTCTTGCAGAGGGCCAACTAAGTGAATAAGTACGTAATAATAATGAAAAGTAAGGATTTTTGTTGTTGTTATTTTTTGTGGTTCCAGGACGAATTTTCTAAAACCCGGCCTTATCTCGCACATTTGCATCAACAGTGACCCACTGGTAAAATTTCAAGCTCCTAGCTTTAGCCGTTTTGGCTGGGCGTTGATGATGAGTCAGTCAGTCAGTCAGTCACTTATCACCAAGCTCATTTATATATATAGATTAGATAGCTGAAAATAAAAAACAAAACATACAAAAAAGATTTTTTCTATTTGGATCAATTTTAAAGAAGTTATGAGTATTTCTTTGCACATAGTTAGTCAAAAAATGTGTAAATATACTAAAATATTTTGCTGATGAGAAGCATCACTACAGCAAAGAATAAATGAAATCAAGAACTACTAGACACTTAAAGAGTTCAGTTTTTCGCTAAAAAGGCATCATTTCAAAAACTGAGAAGCCGATTGATAATTCCCTTCGCCAGGATGAAATCATGATATTTGTAGCGATCAATAAAATTTTGCAACACTGTCAGTTCGTTTTGAAAAACATTACTCTCTGTAATTTAGAGTAATGATGAAGTTTAAGCCATTGGGGATCAAATCAATCAAAAACCTCATCTTGAAAAGTTGTCCGATTTCATTTAGTGGAGGGTACAAACATATAGTAGATACTGGATTTCGATGAAATGACCTACAAATGCCCTTAAAAAATAGTAACTTTACAAAATATAAAAATTTTAAAATCGACATTGTACATTATCGAAATAATTAAAAAAATTTTCAGAGTGACTACAAAAGATTTCTTATATGGGCCCAAAACCTACTCTACAGACACCAACTGCAACGCTGTTATTGTATAAGAAATATACTTTTGTTTACGTATACGATGTTTGATCTGCCAGTGAAATCAGTGGGCCCATTGCTTCTGGTACCTTCATAATAGTCTTCTATTGTGCGTCGTAGAGTATGTTAAGTTTATATTCCGGGTTTTAATGCATTAAAAAGTCCTTTCGCCACTTTAAACTTATGTTGCTTGCAAACAGTATCAGTTCGTTTATTTGATATATCGGCTCAAGGTTTGGTGGCACAACTCAAAAAAAGAGTTCTACTTTATCTTGTGTCAAAATTTCATGCTCATATCTCTAATACTCAACGAGTTACATCTCATTTACTACGGGTTTTGACATAATTCACCAAACAAGTTTTTTGAGTGGATGAAGCACTAAAACACTTCAAATCATGATTGATCTTGCACAGAAATTTAGCACTGACACCAGGCTAGCTGTTTGCAATATCAGGTCCAAGTAGTTATTTTACTTTTTGTGTAATAATCTTTTTTAAGTTGGGACGTCAAATTTCATTCGCCAACTTAAAACTAGTTTTACTCGAAACTGGATTTTTTGAAATGTGTCACTCTTTGAGTAAATGAGCGATGGTCATAGCAAAGTTTTAAATCCGATTTGAATATAATTTAGTATTTGTGGCTCTTATGAGACTCGATACATATTGTTATGCACAGAATATAACTCAGCAAAGAATTATATAGCGAAATTTCTAAATTATTTCTAAAATATAGATTTACAATATCAGTGGAACAGAGAATTAGTTAGGGCTAGCAAACTATCGATAGTCAAACTATCGTTTTGATCACTGTCGTAATGCTTTATTTATATCGGAGGCAGAAACAATTATATTTTATATAATTCGCGAAAAATTAAACAACTATTTTTGTAGTCAGCGTAACCTTTGTCTTACGACAACAATCAAAACGATAGGCGCACTATCGATAGTTTGCCAGCTCTAGAATTAGATACTAAGCCGAAAGCCTTTGTATTGTAATTATAATTTGTTAATATAATAAACATTTTAAATATATTTTGCTATATCCTTCATACGAGGGCTGCACGAAAACTACCTAGCCAAGGCAACACCGCGTATTGCCACTTGAATGTTTTGTTGGAAATTTTGACAGTTGTTAGCCTAGACTTACTCAGGACAGTTTGTCCCACGACCATTTTAAAAAATCACTTAAAAACCAGTAAGGAAAGGATCAAGTCGGGCGGGGCCGACTATATAATACCCTACACCACTGTGAATATGTAAAATATATATTTGGGAGCTAAATCCAAATCAGAACAGATTTTGAAATAATTTTTCACATATATTTGTAGACCAAATTCCGTCACATAGTCCAAATTTCATCAAAATTGGACATATATAGCGTGTTTCGTGCATCAAATACCTCAAATCGGTCGAAAATATATATGGGAGCTATAACCAAATCTGAAGAGAGTTCGATATGATTTGCCACCACCGTCACACATTCCAAATTTCATTGAAATCGGACAAATATAGCGTGTTTCGTGCATCAAATACCTCAAATCTGCCTAAAATA
The DNA here is from genome assembly GCF_047663935.1 of Musca autumnalis. Classification (NCBI taxonomy): domain Eukaryota; kingdom Metazoa; phylum Arthropoda; class Insecta; order Diptera; family Muscidae; genus Musca; species Musca autumnalis. The sequence continues at coordinate 147,402,100 of NW_027412088.1, read as the reverse complement.
TATATGAGAGCTATATCCAAATCTGAACCGATTTCGATATAATTTGGCACACTTATTTCTAGGCCAAATCCCGGCAATCATTCCAAATTTTATTGAAATCGTACATATATAGCGCGTTTCGTGCATCAAATTCCTTAAATCGGGCGAAAATATATATGGGGGCTATATCCAAATCTGAAGCGATTTCTATATAATTTTGGCACACTTATTTCTAGACTAAGTTCCGTCGCACATTCCAAATTTCATTGAAATCGGACATATATAGCGTGTTTCGTGCACCAAATGCCTTAAATCGGGCGAGGATATATAGTATGGGGACTATATCCAAATATGAACCGATTTTTACGAAAATAAATAGCGTTCGTCCTTTGGCCAAAAAAAATATCTTCCCCAATTTTCATGTGAATCGGGCCATAAATGCGACCTGTACTTTGTTTACAAAAATACATGGACAGCCGGACAGACAGACGGACATGCGTAAATCGACTCAGAAAGTGATTCTATGTATATCCCTAAAAGGAACTATGGGTCTATCTCGTTTCCTTCTGCATGTTACAAACTAATGCACAAAGACATAATACCCCTTACCACAAGGTGGTGTAGTGTATAAAAATGGAATTTACTAGTGAACATTTTCGTCCAAGAATTTTTCACAATTTTCGATGTGGATAATCACCGCACGAGTGTATCGATGAAATAAAATTTTTGTATGCCGTTAAAGGACCATCCGTCAGGACTATAAAAAACTGGTTCAATGAAGTCAACCGTGGTCGGCACTCGCCAAAAAACGAAGGTTATGAGGGTCGACCAAAATCGGTCGTTGTGCCAGAAAAAAATATGCCATGCAGGAACGGATAATGCGAGATCGCCATGTTAAATACCGGGAGATAAAGGCCTCCTTGGGCATTTCTTCCACCAGCTAACATTTGATATTGCATAAACACCTGGCCGAAAAAATGGATTTTTCTCGTTTGATCCAGCAAAATGGGACAATCGCTCAAAAAATGGCTCCTGTGAATTGGTTCAAAGAAATTAAGCATAAAATCGATCGCGGTGCTTCAAACGACGTTTATAAGATCATCACAGACGACGAATCTGGCTCTCACACATCGAATCAAACCAGCGCCTGTTTCACCGAAAAAAACGGAAACGGAATTGATGGCTCATCCGCCGTACAGCCTTGACTGCGGATCCAAAAACTTCATTTAATTCCATCACATCAAAAGGCGTGGTCAACGATTTTTGTTGCCTGAAGATGCTGTAAAAGCAATGGAGGTGATTATTACCCCCATTTGAAATTTGCCACGCAAAAGATTGCGTACAAGACATCGCGCTTAAAATTAAATTGGGAATTATTCTTTCAGCCTAATGGGCACAGAGAGCAAAGACGTATTTTTAAAATACCGATCTAGCGCGCCAAAAATGAAGAAATACATACCCCAATTTAAAAATTATTGGTGCAGTATTGATCTAATGTGTCCACGGCATCTAACGACATTTAAAATAATCATGTTTACATCAGCCAGAGCGGAAAAAAGGTTCAATTTTTGTTCACAATTTATGGACTGGTTTTTATAATATACTAACTAGGTGAACCCGGTGCGCTTCGCTACCCGGCTAAGATAAATATAATGTAATTATATTAACTTTTTATATTTTAACGTAGAAATATAGGATACATGAAGGCGTTCCCTACCCATTCAGGGCTGTTATTGAGCCACTATGGTATTTTTGTATGTTTCAGGAGGTAACACTCCTCCTAAAGCCTTTCGACTATAAGTATTCCTACTTAGGTTATATACTCTTACACTATTAATTTCTCTTTATTTCTACAGATTGGATTTAGATCTACCTGAGTGTATTAACCCACTTAGTGTCGAAATTTTTTTTTTGCGAGATAACATAAAAAATATGAAAATGATATTTTTGAGACTTTTAAGCATTTTTTAAAAATAACTTTTTTTCTCTAAAACGTTTAGTTTTCCTGCAATCGGTCTTCTTTTAAAAGTGCAAAAAACTTTGGAGAGTAATATAGGTGTATTCTCATATACCAATCCCTCGGCTTTTGATTGAGAAAACACTCTTACTACATTCCTAACAAACCGATGAATTTATACGAATCGAACATTTATGATTAAACTTTTATCGCATATTTAAATTTGTCATCGAATTTCAAAAATTACAAAAAATTCGTTTTGAATAGCTTGGGTTTCAGGCCAATTGCGTGGAAATAGGTCAAATGAATGACAGGTAACAGACAATACTATAACAAAATGAAAAAAAAAAACACAAAAATATTCGAAAACCCGGAGTTTTATGTCAATTTTTGCAGCCATTTTTTGTGGCGTTTAAACGACCAGTGGCTTTATGTGGGTTAAATTAAGAATACAACCAGGTTTGGGAACATTAAGTTTGATGATAGCTGTAATTTATTTTATACATGGGACTTATTTTGTTCCAGTTCTTAGGATAACTCCCACTTGTATTGATCTTTTTATTCAAATAAAGATTTAGATACATCATACTAAAACATTATTTTTAAGAAGTCTCTCAAAGATATGATAGTTAATAGCTGTAGCCTAGGTAAATTCCTTCCCAAAAGTACTTGCGTATATAATGACTAGCAAATGCCCGCTACTTCGTATGCGGAAAGGGAACAGAATATATAATCAATATTTAATACGGGAATGGTGAATGCTGGAGATTCTGTTGTACTAAGACCTATTTTTATTACCAATATTTTTTTTTTTCGAGATAACATAAAAAATATGAAAATGATATTTTTGAGACTTTTAAGCATTTTTTAAAAATAACTTTTTTCTCTAAATCGTTTAGTTTTCCTGCAATCGGTCTTCTTTTAAAAGTGCAAAAAACTTTGGAGGGTAATATAGGTGTATTCTCATATACCAATCCCTCGGCTTTTGATTGAGAAAACACTCTTACTACATTCCTAACAAACCGATGAATTTATACGAATCGAACATTTATGATTAAACTTTTATCGCATATTTAAATTTGTCATCGAATTTCAAAAATTACAAAAAATTCGTTTTGAATAGCTTGGGTTTCAGGCCAATTGCGTGGAAATAGGTCAAATGAATGACAGGTAACAGACAATACTATAACAAAATGAAAAAAAAAACACAAAAATATTCGAAAACCCGGAGTTTTATGTCAATTTTTGCAGCCATTTTTTGTGGCGTTTAAACGACCAGTGGCTTTATGTGGGTTAAATTAAGAATACAACCAGGTTTGGGAACATTAAGTTTGATGATAGCTGTAATTTATTTTATACATGGGACTTATTTTGTTCCAGTTCTTAGGATAACTCCCACTTGTATTGATCTTTTTATTCAAATAAAGATTTAGATACATCATACTAAAACATTATTTTTAAGAAGTCTCTCAAAGATATGATATTTAATAGCTGTAGCCTAGGTAAATTCCTTCCCAAAAGTACTTGCGTATATAATGACTAGCAAATGCCCGCTACTTCGTATGCGGAAAGGGAACAGAATATATAATCAATATTTAATACGGGAATGGTGAATGCTGGAGATTCTGTTGTACTAAGACCTATTTTTATTACCAATATTTTTTTTTTCGATTGTAGCCAGAATTTACAAAAAAAAAATCTGCCGTATCGCATCCCTACACAACTACCATATTTTTTATTTCGAATTTCCAAAACTACGTATCATATTGCAAATTTCAGATTTGACTCCTGGTTTTAACCCTTCTAACATATATTCAAACCCCAATTCACTTTTCCAGCTTTATCTGTTCCCCTGAAACCCAATTTAGTACTATTTAGTAGTTTTTGTATAAATAAGTACGAATTTTAAAAGCCTCCTCCCTACCTCCACTCTAAACACGAATTGCTAATCTAACGCCAAATTTCAAAATTCCAGTTCTACCCCTTACACAATCACAAATTGTACAAAATTCTATACCATATAGCCAATACCAAAAGGTGCCAAATTTTGTACCATTTAGCACTTTTCGTACACGATTTTCTAAAAAGTACTTTCATATCTATCCGTTCACCTAAACCCAATTTATAGCCAATGTAGTTCCATTTGGCACTTTTCCATAAGTACGAATTTCCAAAACTACCTCAATCCTACACTCCAAGAGTAATCTGTTCACGCAAATAGAAATTGTAGCGAATTCTGTACCATTTAGTACTGCTTCGTGCACGTTAGTACGATTTTCCAAAGCTACGTCTATATCTCAATTCCAACAGTAATCTTAATTCCATATTTCAGGATTCCAGCTCTTCAAATCCAAATCATACTAAGCTCACTACCATTCAGGACTTTTCGACCTTTGGTACATCTTTCTTACTCTTCATCAGTGACCCCCATTCCAAATTTCAGGATTTCAACTCTATCCGTTCACCCAAATCCAAATTATACTAAATTTAGTACCATTAAGAACTTTTCGTGCACTTATGTATAGTTCGAATTTCCAAAAACCTTTCCTTGTTACTCTCCACCAGTGACCCTAATTTCAAATTTCAGGATTCCAGCTCTATCCGTTCACCCAAATCCAAATTGTACTAAATTTAGTACCATTTAGTACTTTTCGTACCCCTATATTTCGCATTTACAAAAACCTTTCATTGTTACTCTTCATCAGTGACTCTCATTCCAAATGTCTGTATTCCAGCTCAATCTGTTCACCCAAATCAAAATTGTATTAAATTTAGTACCATTTAGTACTTTTCGTACCCTTATAGTTCGAATTTCCAAAAACCTATCATTGTTACTCTTCATCAGTGACCTTCATTCCAAATGTTTGTATTCCAGCTCTATCCGTTCACCCAAATCCAAATTGTACTAAATTTAGTACCATTTAGTACTATTCATGCACTTATAGTTCGAATTTCCAAAAACCTTTCTTTTCTACTCTCCATCAGTGACCTTAATTCCAAATTTCAGGATTCCAGTTCAATTCGTTCACCCAAACCCAAATTGTACTAAATTTAGTACAATTTATTACTTTTCGTACCCCTATAGTTCGAATTTACAAAAACCTTTCATTGTTACTCTTCATCAGTGACCCTCATTCCAAATGTCTGTATTCCAGCTCAATCTGTTCACCCAAATCAAAATTGTACTAAATTTAGTACCATTTAGTACTTTTCGTACCCTTATAGTTCGAACTTCCAAAAACCTTTCATTGTTACTCTTCATCAGTGACCCTCATTCCAAATTTTTTATTCCAGCTCTATCCGTTCACCCAAATCCAAATTGTACTAAATTTAGTACCATTTAGTACTTTTCGTACCCCTATAGTTCGAATTTACAAAAACCTTTCATTGTTACTCTTCATCAATGACCCTCATTCCAAATGTTTGTATTCCAGCTCAATCTGTTCACCCAAATCAAAATTGTACTAAATTTAGTACCATTTAGTACTTTTCGTACCCTTATAGTTCGAATTTCCAAAAACCTATCATTGTTACTCTTCATCAGTGACCTTCATTCCAAATGTTTGTATTCCAGCTCTATCCGTTCACCCAAATCCAAATTGTACTAAATTTAGTACCATTTAGAACTTTTCGTGCACTTATAGTTCGAATTTCCAAAAACCTTTCTTTTCTACTCTCCATCAGTGACCTTAATTCCAAATTTCAGGATTCCAGCTCAATTCGTTCACCCAAACCCAAATTGTACTAAATTTAGTAAAATTTATTACTTTTCGTACACTTATAGTTCGAATTCCGAAAACCTTTCACTTTTATTCTTCATCAGTGATCCTCATTCCAAATTTCACGATTCCAGCTCTATCCGTTCACCCAAATCCAAATTGTACTAAATTTAGTACCATTTAGTACTTTTCGTGTACTTATAGTTCGAATTTCTAAAAACTTTTCTTTGTTACTCTCCATCAGTTACCCTCATTACAAAATTCAGGATTCCAGCTCAATCCGTTCACCCAAATCCAAATTGTACTAAATTTAGTACCATTTAGAACTTTTCGTGCACTTATAGTTCGGATTTCCAAAAACCTTTCTTTGTTACTCTCCACCACTGACCCTAATTTCAAATTTCAGGATTCCAGCTCAATCCGTTCACCCAAATCCAAATTGTACTAAATTTAGTACCATTTAGTACTTTTCGTACCCCTATAGTTCGAATTTCCAAAAACCTATCATTGTTACTCTTCATCAGTGACCTTCATTCCAAATGTTTGTATTCCAGCTCTATCCGTTCACCCAAATCCAAATTGTACTAAATTTAGTACCATTTAGAACTTTTCGTGCACTTATAGTTCGAATTTCCAAAAACCTTTCTTTTCTACTCTCCATCAGTGACCTTAATTCCAAATTTCAGGATTCCAGCTCAATTCGTTCACCCAAACCCAAATTGTACTAAATTTAGTACAATTTATTACTTTTCGTACACTTATAGTTCGAATTCCGAAAACCTTTCATTTTTATTCTTCATCAGTGATCCTCATTCCAAATTTCACGATTCCAGCTCTATCCGTTCACCCAAATCCAAATTGTACTAAATTTAGTACCATTTAGTACTTTTCGTACCCCTATAGTTCGAATTTACAAAAACCTTTCATTGTTACTCTTCATCAGTGACTCTCATTCCAAATGTCTGTATTCCAGCTCAATCTGTTCACCCAAATCAAAATTGTACTAAATTTAGTACCATTTAGTACTTTTCGTACCCTTATAGTTCGAACTTCCAAAAACCTTTTATTGTTACTCTTCATCAGTGTCCCTCATTCCAAATGTTTGTATTCCAGCTCTATCCGTTCACACAAATCCAAATTGTACTAAATTTAGTACCATTTAGTACTTTTCGTACCCTTGTAGTTCGAATTTCCAAAACCCCGTTGGTACGTCTTTCTAGCTCTCCATCAGTTACCCTCATTCCAAATTTCAGAATTCTAGCTCTTACCGTTTGCCTAATACAAAGGGTACCATATTTAGTACCTTTTAGTACTTTTCGTACACTTCTAGGTCGAATTTCCAAAAACCCAGCCTTATCTCACCCCTACACACCAACAGCAACCTACACCCAAAATTTCAACTTTCTAGCTTCAGCGGTTTCGTCTGGGCGCTGATGAATCAGTCAGTCAGTCAGTCACTCACCTCACTACTCTTTTATATATATAGATGACTTCTACTGACTTCTAAGTGTCTTCAAAATTTCTTTGAAATTGGACTATATTCCGATATGAACCGATCAGGATATAAGTTGGCACATTAATTTTTAGACCAGATCCCGTCTCACGTTCCAAATTTCGTTGCAATTGAATGTACATATCGTGCATAAAATACTGGAAATCGGGCGAAAATATACATAGGATCCATACTCAAATCTGAACCGATATCAATATATTTTGGCACATTTATTTACGAAATTGGACATATATAGCGAGTTTGGTGCATCAAATACAGAAAATCGGCCGAAAATATATAAAGGAGCAATATCTAAATCTGAACCGATTTCGATATAATTTGGCACATTTATTTCTAGACCAAATTCCGTCACACATTCAGCGAAATTGGACATATATAGCGTGTTTGGTGCATCAAATACCTCAAATCGGCCGAAAATATATATATGGAAGCTATATTCAAATCTGAACCGATTTCGATATAATTTGGCACATTTATTTCTAGGCCGTCACACATTCCAAATTTGATTGAAATTGGACATAAATAGCGCGTTTGGTGCATAAAATAAGGAAGTCGGCCGAAATTACATGTGTATGGGAGCTATATCCAAATCTGAACCGATTTGAATATAATTCGGTAAATTTATTTCCATATCAAATTCCGTCACTTAAGCCAAATTTGGAAATTGTATCTGTAACAGTTCTAAAGATATTTGCATACACAATCTAAATCTTTTGGAGGTACCTCCGGTTTTGGAGCTATATCTTCAGGTCAACGAGGAATTGTGATATGGCGCGGAAAAGTGATATGGCCTATTTTCATTCCAGGCGATGTAGCAATATACCCTACTAGCTGACCCGGTCCGCGTTGCTGGCCCGTTGTTTGGGTTCTCCGTGTAAATTTTAGTTATCTATCCAGTATTGATACACCCATAATTAGGCATCCCTCTAGAAACTTCATTATATAAATCAACTAGCTGACCCGGTCCGCGTTGCTGGCCCGTTGTTTGGGTTCTCCGTGTAAATTTTAGTTATCTATCCAGTATTGATACACCCATAATTAGGCATCCCTCTAGAAACTTCATTATATAAATCAATGTTTTGACATAATAAATTCCATATAATGGTATCCCCCAAATTTAAGATATAAAATCTCTTTTATTATACCCTTCACCATAAATCGACAGTTTAAAGCACTTTGTGACCCACATATAATGGTCGGTGCACGTCAATTAACATTGCTATATATTGGATTGTTGGTCTCGGTTGGGGTCGTAATTATTACTGCAAAGAATTGTTGGTATAGGTCCACGTTTTGATATAGCTCCCATAGAACTGTACCGGCTGATTTTCGCTATTTTTGAGGATTTAACATCATTATCACACCCAAATGGCTGAAATCTGGTTTTAATATATATTAAAGAGGATAGCATAAATGTTCGTATCGACCGAAAGACACGCCTTTTTATTTGCGCTCGGTATGTTATAGGTTCACGTTTTGATATAGCTCCCATAAAACAGTACCTTCCGATTTTCGATAGTTCAGAGATATAGCCACTGTTTAGTATACGTCCTCGTTTTGATATAGCTCCCATAGAACGGTGGCGCCTGATTTTCGCTATTTTTGGTGGATTTAACCTCATTCAGCCCGATCGAACGTAACGCCTTTTTTCTTCGCGCTCTTATGCAATAGTGGTAAAATACCCCTCAGCGAAATGTATGTATGTTCCTTCGGGATATGTATGGCAACATTTATATAATTCATAAAAAAAATTACTTCTATAAATTGTAGTTGTTATTATCGAGATTTTGCTGTATTTAAAAAATGTATCTTTACCTAGCTATTCCAAGGACTGAAATCAATGCTCATGAAGTTTCACTTCCCACATTTTGAGATTTTATCCGTAATTATAATATTTTCAAAAATCGAACACGATCGTGGTATTCTGATTCCAATGATGATATTGTATTGTATATCAATAACTTTGTCTGATTTCCAATGGATCTTTCTGGAATTTCGATCTTGTGACATCTCAAGTTATCCGGATTTTACTGTATTCCAAAATGTGGAGTTGATCGCGCTGTCCCACTTATTGTTTAGTGTTCAGCGTTTATAGCGTTTTTTAGGCACACTTACAAAATTATGTATATTATCTGAAATAATAAATGTTTGCAAATTTTGTGATGACCGCGATATTTCACTTTTCGCGGTATTTCACTTCCGCGAAGACCATTCAGGGTCAAGACAGTAATTACAGTAGTATTTCAAACAATCTGTAAACAATACGTTCAAAAATATCATGGACTTCAGATTTAAAAAAAAAAATTGAAGGGGAACCTCCGGTCACTACACTTAGCCGTATTAAAATAGCTCACGACCGCGCTATCCCACTTGTTCAAGCTAGTGTTTATATCATTTTTGTGTCACGCTTACTAAAATTATGTATATTAATTGAAATAATACATTTTTGAAAACTTTGTGATGACCGCGATCATTCAGGGAAAACAATCTTTAAACAATACGTTCAAAAATATCAAAGATTTTAGATTTTCTTAAAAACATTGTGGGGGAGGACAACCGGTCACTGCTCCTAGCCGTATAAAAACAGCTTACGACAGTTCTAATTAATTGAAATAATACATTTTTGAAAATTTTGGGATGACCGCGATTTTCACTTCCGCGACGACCATTCAGGGTCAAGACTGTAATTACCATAGCTTTGCAAACAATTTGTCAACAATATATTAAAACGTATCTTGAATTTCGCGGTTTTCTTAAAAAAATTGTGGGGAGGACCACCGGTCACTACACTTAGCGGGAAAAAATAGATTACGACCTATTCTCAGACCTAAAAACTCCACATACAAAATTGCATAAGATTTCCCAATCGATTTTTCGGAATTTCTATATAGTGACATCTCAAGACATCGGGATTTTACTATATTCCAAAATATGGCGTTGACCGCGTTATCCCACATATTGAAGCCAGTGTTATAGCGGTTTTGTAGTCACGCTTACTAAAATTAGGTATATTATCTGAAATAATACATTTTTGAATAATTTGGGATGACCGCGATATTTCACTTCCGCGACGATCATTCAAAAAAATATATAGCCTATTTTCACCACCGGTGTTCCCAGTACATTATCTGAAATTTTCAAGAAAATCTATTCAGCCGTTTTTGAGTCTATTCGGAACATACAAACATACAAACATACAAACATACAAACATACAAACATACAAACAAACAAACATACTAACATACACACATTGCCTTTTATATATTAGATAAACATTTTTCTATTTTATATATAGATGCTCAAAAATAGATTTTGCTAATTATTCTTAATTTATAATAGCGCTTAATTTCACATTTGTTCTATGTGTTAGGCATATGTGGCCTTTTTGCTGCTTTTAAATCAGGACGGCGGAGTAGTCGATATATCGTTTTTTAAAAGAGAAATTCTGTAACTCTTATTTTGGTTATCAACAAAAATCGGTACAAACAAAACACGAAATTATTAATGAAAATTCTAAATTAAAGTTGACAGAACTGTTACCATCGGTATAGCATAGCCTTTTGATCGCTAACTTACCAAAAATTTATCGAATTTTGTTGTTGGTGTTGGTGGGAATAATCACAAAACAAATTTTCATTCTCCTAAAAAGAAAACCCATTGCACTTTTGTTGTTGCTGCTATTGTTCTTCTGCTGATTTTGATTTGGTTTTTTAAACTACTGCTGCTCCTGTTGCAACTAACTTAACTGGTGATATAAAGAAGAAACGCCACACAATGCCATCTATCATTGTAGCCATTGGTTTTGTTGATAGCTCACCAGGCAAAAGAGTGCTGCCATTAGCAACAATATCTGTTGCCAAGAACTGTGTAAAGCTGTTCCAACATCGTCTTCACCGTTGCGACAAATTCTTGGATGTCGAGTAAAATCTTCGCAGTAAATCTGAAATGAGCATAAAACAAAAGACACCAGAGATTTTAATGTTAGTCGCCTTTCAATGTTTAGATTTATATCCTAGCAAATTTTGGGTTCTGTTGTAGGGTAGCATATTATATCGTCGGATATGTGTGTGAGTGTTTGAAAATTATTTGGTATTGTTTTCCATGTACATACATACAGCCACAGATGCACAGGACTATTATTAGCCATAACTAAAGCAACTTATTATTGACCTGAGAATATAAACCAGTAAACAATTCTTTAGCAAAATTTTTAAACAATTTCATAGATTAAAATAATAATGTTCGTTGTATAAGAAAATATAATAAAAATATCGTCGAATCTCCGTCGAACTACAATTTTCAAGCGATGGAGTGATATGCGTATTAGGGTTATGACTTTTTGACGTTTTTTCTCAAAAATGATTTCCTGTAGCGGGAATGAATGAACTTTTGCCTATTAATCACTATAATAACGTTTATTTCATTCAAATATTAAAAAAGGTCACGCACAAACCACTTTGAAGAAATAATTTTTTTTGAAAAATTGTATGAAATGAAAAAAAATTTTGTTGAAAAAATTATTTCCTGTTGCACAAATGAATGATATTTTGCCTATTATTGACTAAAATAACTTTTATTCCATTAAAATATTGAAAGAGTCAACCAAAAACCATCTTTAATTTTTTTCATATAAAAATCATATAAAATTACATATACATTTTAAAATGACTTTGTGCGTGAGCTTTTTTTATCGAATCACCTTATAATTAAGATTTTATCTAATCTTAGGTAAAAGCTCATCCAAATATGATACAGGGATATGAGGTTGTAAAAAAGTCATAACCCTAATGCGTACACATACATATATTTATGTTATATTCAAAAAAACTTCTTTACTGGGTTTTCTCTTTTCATTAACGTGTGCCTTTTTGGTCATTACCCAATACCATTCGTATGTTTTTACGATTTTGTCGTCTTGTAGACGACAGAAAAAAACTGAACAATAACACCAAAAAATTAGAACAGTAGTAACTCACCATGGTTAAGCTGTTGGTGTATTTATCGACTACCTCACGTGTAAATTTTGCAGCATTAGGCCCACATATCTTTTTAGCAGCATTATCGGAACAGTCGAAATGTTCATTGACGCTGTAAATTTAAAAACCGAAAGAAACAAAAAGAACGATAGTTGGTTGCTTAGTTCGTAATGACTTTTTTATGTACTTATTTGTTCATGTGTGGTTTGTATGCATGTGTATTAGTGTGTCTGGGCAAATATCAACTACCACATTTGCCATTGACGTTAAGAGGTAATTTGGTTTCATTTCCCCAAGGGATATTGCATGAGAAATTGTCTTCCGATATACAGTGGGTGATTTACAAGGGAAATTAAAAATTGCATTGAACAACAAAGAAGGCATAGAGTTCGACAGGTGAAAATGTAAAAGATTCTACTATAAGCACAACATCAAGGCCTAAGAAGTGTACCAAAATGGAAAGTTGAAGTTCTATAAGTTTCAGTCCCAAACTCAACTTAAGAATTTTGCAAAAACCGCCTTTTCGGCAAGTATAGCCGAGTGCTACAAGATGGATTATACATATGTCTCTGGTAGATCTATGTATTGGTTACATTTGGTACTATTTTGGTTTGGTAATATTTTCATGGTTTTCCTGATCGTTGTTAGGCTTCAGTAAGAGCATTGTCTCTTTATAAGAAGACAGCGGAATTTTATGCAACTCTTATTTTTGGTCCGATTCATGTCAAAATTTGGCTTCTGATTAAATTTGAATCGAAACATATGGCATATGCAAAATGCATAAATTTTGCAATTTCTTATGCATCATATATTTCAATAATAGGTACAAAAATGTTTGTGTGTAAAATTTTTCTGTTTAAAATTCTTTTCAGACAAGTCAACAAAATGGAGAAATATATAACCACAGCTACAACCTTCAAAATACCGGAAATCGGGAGGTACCGTTCTATGTGGGCTATACCGACAAATGGATGGATAGTTTTATACCCTCAAGGAAAACTTAATACCAAATTTCAGCCGCAGAGATATTAAGGCCACAACCTTCACAATACCGAAAATCGGGCGGTACCGTACTATGAGGGTTATATGAAGACGTGGACCTGTACCCACAAATTTCAGGTCGAAAGTTTTATACCCTCAAGGAAGACTAAAAAAATTTTGGGACTCGGCGTATTTTTGGCTTCTGATTAAATTTGAATCGAAACATACGGCATATGCAAAATGCATAAATTTTGCAATTTCTTATGCATCATATATTTCAATAATAGGTACAAAAATGTTTGTGTGTAAAATTTTTCTGTTTAAAATTCTCTTCAGACAAGTCAACAAAATGGAGAAATATATAACCACAGCTACAACCTACAAAATACCGGAAATCGGGAGGTACCGTTCTATGTGGGCTATACCGACAAATGGATGGATAGTTTTATACCCTCAAGGAAAACTTAATATTAAATTTCAGCCGCAGAGATATTAAGGCCACAACCTTCAAAATACCGAAAATCGGGAGGTACCGTACTATAAGGGTTATATGAAGACGTGGACCTGTACCCACAAATTTCAGGTGGAAGGTTGTATACCTCCAACGAAGACTTTCGGTGGGATACATAGGCAACATGTCGTTGAATATGGTTTTGCATATGCTCATTTTATGCAAATATGTCAAAATATGCAAGATATGCAAATAATGCAAAATATGCAAAAATTTCTGGGCCTAGTTCGTTTTATTTTGTGATAAAACATGTTTCTGTCTTATCAGATTTTCTCTACGACCATCCTAACAATATATATATTTGCATAGGATGGCACATACTTCAAACTCTTTTGTGACCATGGTTCAGGTTTCAGGTATTCTGCAGCCAGTGAAGGATGAACAATTGCAAAAAGGAGGACGAAAAAGAAAAAAGTACAAAACATTAGCAGAATAGTAAAACAAACTTAAAAAAATGAAACAATACAAAAGAGGGATACCGTACACACACACACTTATACAGATGCCTACTACGTGTTCAAGCAAGTCGGAATCAGAATAGAAAAGCTTATATTGAAAACTGAGTTTCACATATTCTCCTAGAGAATGAAAAAATGAGTGAGGAATAAAAATGTAAAAATAATTTTACAAAGTATGTTGGTAAATTTTGTAGGGGGTACAGTGAAAAAGTATTCAATGCTGAAATATATGTAGTATGGAATAGGTTTGGTTCGAATTAAAACAATTTGAATAATGTTCAATTCAACAGTTTTTATTTATTTATTATTATCAGGTTCAGCGACTGTGTCTGTTTGCCTTGTGTCTGCGCTTACTTGCATTGTTGAGTCGTTCGCTTTGCTCAACGTGCTGTGTTCACTACACTGTTAGAGCTCATCTTAAATTAATTCGTGTGCGTCTGTTAGCAGTGTTCAGTCAGTCAGATACAATATAGAGGGCGCAATAATAACGACTGGGTAAACCGTTGCTGTATATGATCCATATACGAAAGCCTTTGGCACGAGTACATACATAATTGGATGAACTAATAAACCGAACTAGCGAATTCAAGTTGATAAAAATGGGCTAGTCAGAAAAACAAAAACAGAACACGATCTAGAAACAAAAATTGACGAAACGTCAATCGGTTCATCGGATAAGTTTAGAATATGAGACCCCAAACTTAGAAATGAATTATTTGCTGATAGAATTTTAAACTGATCAATAAAGGAAAATCAACTCACGAGCCTCCAGAGGATTCTCTGGACATAAATTTTCTCATCATTCGACCAGAATGCTCAACATTTTGTTTCTAATAAAATTTTCTTTACAGTGTACGAGGGCTGCACGAAAACTACCTGGCCTAGGCAACACCGCGTATTACCAGGCTTCATTTGAATTTTTTGTTGGAAAGTTTGACAGTTTTTAGCCTAGACTTACTCAGGAAGTTTGTCGTACGACCATTTTATGTGTTATTTTCAGTGACTTGAAAAAATCACTTTGCAAACAAAAAATTGAATTTACTTGTAAAAATGTTCGTCCAAGAATTTTTCACAACTTTCGACGTGGATAATCACCGCAAGAGTGTATCGATCATATTAAATCTTTGAAATGAATTTTTCTCGTTAGATGCAGCATTGACAATCGCTCAAAAAAGGCTCCTGTGAATTGGTTGAAAGAAATTGTGGATAAAATCGATCGCGGTGCTTCAAACGACGTTTATAAGATCGACGAATTTAGGAGCTTTAAACAACAGCAGCAATCGGCCATTTGTGTCTTCGAAAGCGAGCAAAATCAAACGAAAGTTGTTCATGTAAGATGCACTTCGAAGAAAAAGATTGCCAGTTTCTTAAAAAACTGACCGTGTGGCGAGTATACGGCTTGAGAAATATAGGACGGTTATTTCTGAGTGGTACACTGTAATTTACTTGCCTGAAGTCTCCTGAGAAATTCGAAAAACGAACAAGAGAAGACAAATCATTCTGCACCACGACAATGTGGGCTTTCACACATTGATTCTAGCGCCTGTTTCACCGAAAAAATATGGAATTAATGGCTCATCCGCCGTACAGTCTTCACTGGGGATCCAATGACGTGGTCAACGATTTTTGTTGCCTGAAGATGCTGAAAAAGCGTTCAAAAACCATGTTTTGGTGGTCTCTCATTCGGAGTGGAGAAAGTGCTTCGCCAATAGGTTTGAGCGCACGAAAAAAATGTACAAATCATTCTGGAGACTTCTTAAGAAAACAATAAAACCGTTTTTGATGGTAAATATTCGCGTTTTCATTGTTAAGCCAGATAGTTATCGTTCAGCCCTCGTATTGCTCGAGAAGACATACCACTACATCTATGGCTTTTTTCGTTGCACATGACAACATATCTTTTTCGTTCTGTTGTTCTTACATATGCCGTCGCAACAATACATATGTGCATACATATTTGTTTTAAATTGGAATTTCGTTCATATGCTGACCACATCTGATCAGCATCATGTTATGGCTTGGGTTTGGAAGTATTGATAGAGAATTTGCAAAAAAAAAATCTTGCAATTAAAGAACAATAAATCATCGATTCATTTATTGAATCACCCCAGTTTACAATTGAATGGATTTTTTTGCCGAAACTAATTAATATCAGCTCTTTTTGTTTAGTGGAACCTTTTTTCTTTCAGTACTTACATATATAAACCTGAGTGATTTTGGTTTCCGTGCTTACCTTTTAACCACATCATGAAAAGCATAAATAGAAAATGACAACAAAATTTTTTTCTTCCGATTTACACAATTTAAAAACTGAGCTTGAGTCTGACTTCGATTTAAGATTTTCAATTACATATTAATGTGAAGTTCACGAATGAACTTTCTCAACTTATAAATAGGAAATTTAAACAGATTGGAAAATTATCAAATTTTTTTCTTTCATTTAATTCCAGCGGTGAAACAAACATATTGATTCCGATTTGCACAATTTAAACAATTAGGTTAAGTCTGATTATAGAATCTGATCTGTGATTATTAGGGTTATGACTTTTTTACAACCTCATATCCCTGTATCATATTTGGATGAGCTTTTACCTAAGATTAGATAAAATCTTAATTATAAGGTGATTCGATAAAAAAAGCTCACGCACAAAGTCATTTTAAAATGTATATGTAATTTTATATGATTTTTATATGAAAAAAATTAAAGATGGTTTTTGGTTGACTCTTTCAATATTTTAATGGAATAAAAGTTATTTTAGTCAATAATAGGCAAAATATCATTCATTTGTGCAACAGGAAATAATTTTTTCAACAAAATTTTTTTTCATTTCATACAATTTTTCAAAAAAAATTATTTCTTCAAAGTGGTTTGTGCGTGACCTTTTTTAATATTTGAATGAAATAAACGTTATTATAGTGATTAATAGGCAAAAGTTCATTCATTCCCGCTACAGGAAATCATTTTTGAGAAAAAACGTCAAAAAGTCATAACCCTAGTGATTATAGAACATTAATTACTTATAGATGTGTAGTTCTCTCGATACCTCTTCGTGTGTTACGTGTTCCTTATAATTGCGGTAGCAGCACGACACTTCTGGACATACCATGGATAACATGGTAGAGACATGTACGAGTGGTTGTCATGACGTCAGTTCCCACCGTTAGTAACAATTTTGTCAGTCTAAATGCCTACCTAATTGATATTGTTGATTTCTTCTTGAAAAATTCACGACTAGACTGCGGGAATGAAGCTCCCACTGAATGTGCAGGTCGGTGGGTCAATAATTCTAACCACTAATTAACCCAAACTTCTGGGATCACATTTCATAGCTTATATAAATCGTAGGCACATGTCACAGCTTTCTACAATAAGTTGAGAAGTAAGAACAAGCCCCTACCAGGCAGAACTTGGGAGCATAAACCCTGTTAACCACATACATGGAGATAGATCGGTCTGGGGCAATTCGCCAATGTGGTTTGCCAACGCGATACGCAATGGAAGAACTAACAAACTTGCCAGAATGAAGGTTGCCTACTCATGTCTTCGGTGGACCACTTAGATGAGAAAGCTAAGATTTTTCTGCTGCGCCGACACAAAAAGGAAAGATCTTCATAATCTAGATCTCAAGATCAACAGGTTTACCAAGCAGGATTTGATAGAATTTATACTGAGGCAGACGCGGAGGCTTTAAGACAGCAATCGAAATACAACAATAACATTTGAGCAAACACAGTTGTCATTGTGTGAGTGCATCATTTTTCAATTAGATGAATTGTGCGTGTATACCGGCATTCGGCAGCCCTTTACTCGCGAGCAAGCAAAGAGAGCTTCTCTGTCTATGAACGCATTGAAAACCCATGCAATCACACAATGTTTGCTCAATTTGTGTTGTTGTGTGCTGATTGCTGGTGTAGACACAGAAACTCTCTTTGCTTGTTCGCAGGTAAAGCTGCTGCCGATGACTGCTTTAAGAGCATATGGTATGTATAACGTTTTCAGAGATCACCCATTGTCCGTGGCAGTGGATGAACAATAGCTGCCTTGGCAAAAAAGAGTTGTTTTTAGCGCAAATAAGATCCTGATGAAGCAGCCTCCTCTGCTATAACGGTCCGCATGATACATTTCGCCGGCTTAACTGCCTAGCCAAACCAAAGCATCTAACTCTTGTATCATTATGGAAAAATCTTATTGAGTTGAACTTGAAGTTGGAGGCAGACCTGACACAGTAAAATAGAGGACACTACAGCGACATTACAAAAATGTGTTTCCTTTTTTGAAAATACAGATTAATCTTTTGTAATCGATTGGACTAAACTGGTAAGGGAAACACATTTTATTATACCCTACACCACTACGAGTATGTGGGGAGTGTATTATGTGGGAGGGTTTTGGCCAAAAAGTTTGCAACGCATTGAAATAATGGTCGTATACCCATAAATATACATATGTATATACCAAAATGAATGTCTCGTCGCGACGTGCTGAGTCGATAGGTCGCAATTTTGTTCGGATCGTTACCAAATTTCGTAAATGGAGTCCCGGAAGGGAAGAAGACTACTGATTTTGATGGCCGGATAATACTCAGGCGTCGGAATGGACAAAAAACTTATTTGAAGAAAAACTCTGGCTTTTATTTAAGCAAATATCTCACCGTCTATAAGGGGTATAAGTAGAAAATATCACCTTTCCAACGGTGTAAAGGAGGTTGTCGTTGGTGGTCAAACAACGAATATATCACAATAGTCGCTAATTAAACCTAACATTTAATTTTTGTGATTTTAATTATAACGACGAATACACAGCTCTGGTTGTCGACCTTCCAAAAGCAAAGCCTGGCTATGAAAGTAGAAAATCCCATCTTTACAATGATGCAAAGTAGGTTGGCGTAGGTGGCCAAATAACGGAGATATCGCAATAATCGGATCGTTACAACATTTTAGGGGGTTGATGGCGATTCTGGAGGGGAAGAAGCCTACTGATTTTGGTGATGGTATGATCACATTTAGGGGTCGGAATGGGCAAAAAACGTCTGAGGAGAAAAATTCATGATTTTGTTCGTGTGAGAAACTCTCCGTTTCTGTTAAGAGCATTCCAAAAGCAAAGCCTGATAATGAAAGTAGAAGAGTTCACCTTTACAACAATGTTAAGTAGGTTGGCGTATGTGGACAAACAACGAAGATATCGCAATAGTCCCTAATCCAACCCAATTTCTCTTTTTTGGGGTTTTAATTATAATGATGAATATCAAGGCTTTGGTTGGGGACATTCTAAAATCAAAGCCAAACAACGAAAGAAGAAAATCTCACATTTGCAATGATATAAAATAGGTAGACGTAGGTGGTCAACAACGGAGATATCACAATAGTTGGTAATGCATACATTTTTTTTGGGAAACCACGCTACAGGGTGCAGTATTGATCGGATCGTCACGAAAATTTTTGTGTTGATGAGGGTCCCAGAGGGGAACAAATCGGTTGATTTTGACGACGGATAATATTCAGGGGTCATAATGGGCAGAAAACGTATATGGGGAGAATACGAGATTTTATTCTCATGTGAATGTCTCCAGTTATAGTAAGAGCATTCAAAAGCAAAGCCAATGAAAGAATGCAAATGAAAGAAGAAAATATCACATTCATATTATTGCAAAGTAGGTTGTCGTTGGTGGTCAAACAAAGGAGTTATCGCAACAGTCGGTAATGCAACCCATTGGAGCCGATCAGAGAAGAAGAAGGTTATTGATTTTGTTGATGGTCAAGGGTTGGAGAAAATTGAACGTGATGTTCTTATGGAAATATCTCCGCTTATAACAGGGGTATTCCGAAAGCAAATCCTGTCAATAGAAGTAGAAAAGTTTACCTTTACAATGATATACAGTAGTTTGTTGTACCATTTTTTACTTGAATTGTTATGAGTATATCCCAGCTTAAGTTAAGCGCATTTCACGAAAAGTAATCTATAATAATCAAGACATACTGAGCTTTAAATTGATCCCAATTGCGTTACAGAAATTGGCCAAATACTTGAGAAATAGAAAAAAAAGCTCTCAGTTATCCCAATTTTAAATTTGTGGAATTTCATTTCGAATGCTGGGAAGAGGTTGTTAGTGAAACTAGACCATCAGAGCTTTAGTAGTCGACATTTGCTACTATCGACAATCTACTTGGTAATTAATTGTTTTGGTTCAGCTAGCCCTAAGTCATTTGGAATAAAAGCCAGGGTGGATGAAATTTTTAATATTTCCTTAAAAGAAATTCTTAAGCACAATGGTAGTGGTGTAGGGTTTTACAGAGTCGGTTCAAGCAAGTCGGAATCAGAATAGAAAAGCTTATATTGAAAACTGAGTTTCACATATTCTCCTAGAGAATGAAAAAATGAGTGAGGAATAAAAATGTAAAAATAATTTTACAAAGTATGTTGGTAAATTTTGTAGGGGGTACAGTGAAAAAGTATTCAATGCTGAAATATATGTAGTATGGAATAGGTTTGGTTCGAATTAAAACAATTTGAATAATGTTCAATTCAACAGTTTTTATTTATTTATTATTATCAGGTTCAGCGACTGTGTCTGTTTGCCTTGTGTCTGCGCTTACTTGCATTGTTGAGTCGTTCGCTTTGCTCAACGTGCTGTGTTCACTACACTGTTAGAGCTCATCTTAAATTAATTCGTGTGCGTCTGTTAGCAGTGTTCAGTCAGTCAGATACAATATAGAGGGCGCAATAATAACGACTGGGTAAACCGTTGCTGTATATGATCCATATACGAAAGCCTTTGGCACGAGTACATACATAATTGGATGAACTAATAAACCGAACTAGCGAATTCAAGTTGATAAAAATGGGCTAGTCAGAAAAACAAAAACAGAACACGATCTAGAAACAAAAATTGACGAAACGTCAATCGGTTCATCGGATAAGTTTAGAATATGAGACCCCAAACTTAGAAATGAATTATTTGCTGATAGAATTTTAAACTGATCAATAAAGGAAAATCAACTCACGAGCCTCCAGAGGATTCTCTGGACATAAATTTTCTCATCATTCGACCAGAATGCTCAACATTTTGTTTCTAATAAAATTTTCTTTACAGTGTACGAGGGCTGCACGAAAACTACCTGGCCTAGGCAACACCGCGTATTACCAGGCTTCATTTGAATTTTTTGTTGGAAAGTTTGACAGTTTTTAGCCTAGACTTACTCAGGAAGTTTGTCGTACGACCATTTTATGTGTTATTTTCAGTGACTTGAAAAAATCACTTTGCAAACAAAAAATTGAATTTACTTGTAAAAATGTTCGTCCAAGAATTTTTCACAACTTTCGACGTGGATAATCACCGCAAGAGTGTATCGATCATATTAAATCTTTGAAATGAATTTTTCTCGTTAGATGCAGCATTGACAATCGCTCAAAAAAGGCTCCTGTGAATTGGTTGAAAGAAATTGTGGATAAAATCGATCGCGGTGCTTCAAACGACGTTTATAAGATCGACGAATTTAGGAGCTTTAAACAACAGCAGCAATCGGCCATTTGTGTCTTCGAAAGCGAGCAAAATCAAACGAAAGTTGTTCATGTAAGATGCACTTCGAAGAAAAAGATTGCCAGTTTCTTAAAAAACTGACCGTGTGGCGAGTATACGGCTTGAGAAATATAGGACGGTTATTTCTGAGTGGTACACTGTAATTTACTTGCCTGAAGTCTCCTGAGAAATTCGAAAAACGAACAAGAGAAGACAAATCATTCTGCACCACGACAATGTGGGCTTTCACACATTGATTCTAGCGCCTGTTTCACCGAAAAAATATGGAATTAATGGCTCATCCGCCGTACAGTCTTCACTGGGGATCCAATGACGTGGTCAACGATTTTTGTTGCCTGAAGATGCTGAAAAAGCGTTCAAAAACCATGTTTTGGTGGTCTCTCATTCGGAGTGGAGAAAGTGCTTCGCCAATAGGTTTGAGCGCACGAAAAAAATGTACAAATCATTCTGGAGACTTCTTAAGAAAACAATAAAACCGTTTTTGATGGTAAATATTCGCGTTTTCATTGTTAAGCCAGATAGTTATCGTTCAGCCCTCGTATTGCTCGAGAAGACATACCACTACATCTATGGCTTTTTTCGTTGCACATGACAACATATCTTTTTCGTTCTATTGTTCTTACATATGCTGTCGCAACAATACATATGTGCATACATATTTGTTTTAAATTGGAATTTCGTTCATATGCTGACCACATCTGATCAGCATCATGTTATGGCTTGGGTTTGGAAGTATTGATAGAGAATTTGCAAAAAAAAATCTTGCAATTAAAGAACAATAAATCATCGATTCATTTATTGAATCACCCCAGTTTACAATTGAATGGATTTTTTTGCCGAAACTAATTAATATCAGCTCTTTTTGTTTAGTGGAACCTTTTTTCTTTCAGTACTTACATATATAAACCTGAGTGATTTTGGTTTCCGTGCTTACCTTTTAACCACATCATGAAAAGCATAAATAGAAAATGATAACAAAATTTTTTTCTTCCGATTTACACAATTTAAAAACTGAGCTTGAGTCTGACTTCGATTTAAGATTTTCAATTACATATTAATGTGAAGTTCACGAATGAACTTTCTCAACTTATAAATAGGAAATTTAAACAGATTGGAAAATTATCAAATTTTTTTCTTTCATTTAATTCCAGCGGTGAAACAAAAAACATATTGATTCCGATTTGCACAATTTAAACAATTAGGTTAAGTCTGATTATAGAATCTGATCTGTGATTATAGAACATTAATTACTTATAGATGTGTAGTTCTCTCGATACCTCTTCGTGTGTTACGTGTTCCTTATATTTGCGGTAGCAGCACGACACTTCTGGACATACCATGGATAACATGGTAGAGACGTGTACGAGTGGTTGTCATGACGTCAGTTCCCACCGTTAGTAACAATTTTGTCAGTCTAAATGCCTACCTAATTGATATTGTTGATTTCTTCTTGAAAAATTCACGACTAGACTGCGGGAATGAAGCTCCCACTGAATGTGCAGGTCGGTGGGTCAATAATTCTAACCACTAATTAACCCAAACTTCTGGGATCACATTTCATAGCTTATATAAATCGTAGGCACATGTCACAGCTTTCTACAATAAGTTGAGAAGTAAGAACAAGCCCCTACCAGGCAGAACTTGGGAGCATAAACCCTGTTAACCACATACATGGAGATAGATCGGTCTGGGGCAATTCGCCAATGTGGTTTGCCAACGCGATACGCAATGGAAGAACTAACAAACTTGCCAGAATGAAGGTTGCCTACTCATGTCTTCGGTGGACCACTTAGATGAGAAAGCTAAGATTTTTCTGCTGCGCCGACACAAAAAGGAAAGATCTTCATAATCTAGATCTCAAGATCAACAGGTTTACCAAGCAGGATTTGGTAGAATTTATACTGAGGCAGACGCGGAGGCTTTAAGACAGCAATCGGAATACAACAATAACATTTGAGCAAACACAGTTGTCATTGTGTGAGTGCATCATTTTTCAATTAGATGAATTGTGTGTATACCGGCATTCGGCAGCCCTTTACTCGCGAGCAAGCAAAGAGAGCTTCTCTGTCTATGAACGCATTGAAAACCCATGCAATCACACAATGTTTGCTCAATTTGTGTTGTTGTGTGCTGATTGCTGGTGTAGACACAGAAACTCTCTTTGCTTGTTCGCAGGTAAAGCTGCTGCCGATGACTGCTTTAAGAGCATATGGTATGTATAACGTTTTCAGAGATCACCCATTGTCCGTGGCAGTGGATGAACAATAGCTGCCTTGGCAAAAAAGAGTTGTTTTTAGCGTAAATAAGATCCTGATGAAGCAGCCTCCTCTGCAATAACGGTCCGCATGATACATTTCGCCGGCTTAACTGCCTAGCCAAACCAAAGCATCTAACTCTTGTATCATTATGGAAAAATCTTATTGAGTTGAACTTGAAGTTGGAGGCAGACCTGACACAGTAAAATAGAGGACACTACAGCGACATTACAAAAATGTGTTTCCTTTTTTGAAAATACAGATTAATCTTTTGTAATCGATTGGACTAAACTGGTAAGGGAAACACATTTTATTATACCCTACACCACTACGAGTATGTGGGGAGTGTATTATGTGGGAGGGTTTTGGCCAAAAAGTTTGCAACGCATTGAAATAATGGTCGTATACCCATAAATATACATATGTATATACCAAAATGAATGTCTCGTCGCGACGTGCTGAGTCGATAGGTCGCAATTTTGTTCGAATCGTTACCAAATTTCGTAAATGGAGTCCCGGAAGGGAAGAAGACTACTGATTTTGATGGCCGGATAATACTCAGGCGTCGGAATGGACAAAAAACTTATTTGAAGAAAAACTCTGGCTTTTATTTAAAGCAAATATCTCACCGTCTATAAGGGGTATACCAAAAGCAAAACCTGAAAATGAAAGTAGAAAATATCACCTTTCCAACGATGTAAAGGAGGTTGTCGTTGGTGGTCAAACAACGAATATATCACAATAGTCGCTAATTAAACCTAACATTTAATTTTTGTGATTTTAATTATAACGACGAATACACAGCTCTGGTTGTCGACCTTCCAAAAGCAAAGCCTGGCTATGAAAGTAGAAAATCCCATCTTTACAATGATGCAAAGTAGGTTGGCGTAGGTGGCCAAATAACGGAGATATCGCAATAATCGGATCGTTACAACATTTTAGGGGGTTGATGGCGATTCTGGAGGGGAAGAAGCCTACTGATTTTGGTGATGGTATGATCACATTTAGGGGTCGGAATGGGCAAAAAACGTCTGAGGAGAAAAATTCATGATTTTGTTCGTGTGAGAAACTCTCCGTTTCTGTTAAGAGCATTCCAAAAGCAAAGCCTGATAATGAAAGTAGAAGAGTTCACCTTTACAACAATGTTAAGTAGGTTGGCGTATGTGGACAAACAACGAAGATATCGCAATAGTCCCTAATCCAACCCAATTTCTCTTTTTTGGAGTTTTAATTATAATGATGAATATCAAGGCTTTGGTTGGGGACATTCTAAAATCAAAGCCAAACAACGAAAGAAGAAAATCTCACATTTGCAATGATATAAAATAGGTAGACGTAGGTGGTCAACAACGGAGATATCACAATTGTGGGTAATGCATACATTTTTTTTGGGAAACCACGCTACAGGGTGCAGTATTGATCGGATCGTCACGAAAATTTTTGTGTTGATGAGGGTCCCAGAGGGGAACAAATCGGTTGATTTTGACGACGGATAATATTCAGGGGTCATAATGGGCAGAAAACGTATGTGGGGAGAATACGAGATTTTATTCTCATGTGAATGTCTCCAGTTATAGTAAGAGCATTCAAAAGCAAAGCCAATGAAAGAATGCAAATGAAAGAAGAAAATATCACATTCATATTATTGCAAAGTACGTTGTCGTTGGTGGTCAAACAAAGGAGTTATCGCAACAGTCGGTAATGCAACCCATTGGAGCCGATCAGAGAAGAAGAAGGTTATTGATTTTGTTGATGGTCAAGGGTTGGAGAAAACTTGAACGTGATGTTCTTATGGAAATATCTCCGCTTATAACAGGGATATTCCGAAAGCAAATCCTGTCAATAGAAGTAGAAAAGTTTACCTTTACAATGATATACAGTAGTTTGTTGTACCATTTTTTACTTGAATTGTTATGAGTATATCCCAGCTTAAGTTAAGCGCATTTCACGAAAAGTAATCTATAATAATCAAGACATACTGAGCTTTAAATTGATCCCAATTGCGTTACAGAAATTGGCCAAATACTTGAGAAATAGAAAAAAAAGCTCTCAGTTATCCCAATTTTAAATTTGTGGAATTTCATTTCGAATGCTGGGAAGAGGTTGTTAGTGAAACTAGACCATCAGAGCTTTAGTAGTCGACATTTGCTACTATCGACAATCTACTTGGTAATTAATTGTTTTGGTTCAGCTAGCCCTAAGTCATTTGGAATAAAAGCCAGGGTGGATGAAATTTTTAATATTTCCTTAAAAGAAATTCTTAAGCACAATGGTAGTGGTGTAGGGTTTTACAGAGTCGGCCCCGTCCCGACATTCTGACATCTGTTTGAAATGGGCTGAATAATGATGAATGTAATAAACTTGGCTTTATTTTTGCTTGGAAGTAGTAACCATGATTGGACCGACCTTCCCAGTTTTTTGTCCTCAAGATTGTAATTCAAAAATAAGTAGTTGTACAAAAATTGATCCATCTACGACACTTGCTTCCATTTTTGGCCACCGTGCCCATAATGCGGTCAGGAGCGTCTTGCTAACTGGTTTTAGATTGAATTAAAAACCAAAGTTTTATTTCAAATAGTAACGCTTTATTTGTAGATATCTGTAATTTTTTGCCCTACTTTGTAGAACAATATTGCAAAATATACTAACCGTCTGTTCATGCATGTCGCACGAAAACCCGTACGAAAGGAAAGCAGTCACGCACTTCCGTCTAAAAATGCGTTCATGTATTTCGCAAATTATCGTGCGACTGCCGTTACGTATCCTATGCGAAATACTACTAATTTGATTTCTTCAAAATAATGAATGAAACAGCCTTTAAAACGTGTCTATAAAATTTTAATTTTGTTTCAAGAATGTGCTGCATAAATTTGCTTCAAGATTTTCGATGTTATTCGCGAGTTTACGTTCTACACGACAGCTACAAAGCAAGTGAGTGATTTTGACATTCTCTTTCTACAAGAGACAGTCCTTTCGCAACACATAATCCCAAATTTACAGGAAAAGTGTGCGTTTGCGTGTTATTTCGTATGGCTTGTCGGTCGCATAGATTTTTGTTTCGAAGGTGTTTACATGAACGGAAAATGATTTTTTTCGACTTCCGAAGCGTAAGAAACCTTTCGGTCGACATACATGAACAGGCTGTAAGTCATATTGTAAAGTGTTTAATGACAACATTCAGCGCAATAAGTTATCAAATTACAATCAAAAACTGGCACAAGGAGAAAAATAAGTATCTCTTTGCCTAAGTCGTAGCTTTAAGGTCAGAGATAATGAATTGAGATTTCTTTTAGAGTTCAACCAACAAAAGTAATTTTTTTTGAGCAAATAAAATCTACAAAGTCTGTTGGCATTGTCAACGGAGTAAATTGATTTCGACAAATAATCTTTCTCCGTAATTTTTCCGACTTTTGCATTACCAATCTTCAGTGATAGTTTATCTATGTCAACATGTCCTCCAAGCAACCAGCATGTGGTAACAAATGATAGTAATATTCCCAACAAACACACAAAAACCCTTGTTACATTAATATGTTGTGACACCTAACTTTGGACAAGACCAAAGGGTTTGTAACACAACTCAAACGCAAGGACAACAGTGTGCAATTATAATGTAAAAAAAAATTTGCATAAAACCCATTCACTTTGACTTCTTCACCCTCTTCGAGGAATGTCAAATGTCTGTTGTCGTAATGTCAAGCTTTTTTAAATTGGATATACGACAATTTCTCAACTTTAACTTCTTAATTCGCATTTCAGTGTCTCTTTGTCGTTCAAGGTTTTTTATTCTTTTCTGATTGTCATTGACCGGTGGTTTTCTGTTTTTTTATTTCGTTTCAGTGAACTACGTAAAGGAGTCTGTTGCATACAAACTTATACCAGACGCTGCATGCATCTCCAGCGACGCAATCAATTCAACAAATGGTATCATGGTACTAACCAATTCATACGGGATCTGTGTAACAAGGGCGAATTTCAAGATGGTAAGTGTGAGCTTTGCCTTTAAAAAGTGAAATAAAAAACGGTTGTGGCATTTTAAATCATTTATCATTTTGTGAAAATTGCGATCTGCACACAAACACAAAAACATTTAAAACTGCCTTTTGTTAATCAGGAGCTCGAGAGGTTAATTAAAAATTAAATGCCTACTTTGATGTTGATGTTATTATTGCAGCCCTTGTTCGATTTAACGTAATTTGTGCCAATTTTTGACATGAACATCAATGAAAGGCAGAAAACTCTCTAAAGGACTTATTAATGGTTGTTAAGCATTGTTTCGGTCAATTGGTTATTACGAAATAATTGATTCCGTCTAGAGGTACTATATGTAATTGGGAGTATGCAAATATTTTTAACCGTGAGTTTTGTGAGTCCTTTATAATTGGTAGCATAATTTGTATCAACGAAAAATTTTATTAATGTTTTACATCTCTCCTGGACTTGCGACCATTATCAGATGTGTGTGAAATATAACAAGTAATCAAAGGCTATAGTTGGGACGGGGCTGACTATATGAAACCCTACACTACTACCATTGTGCTTAAGAATTTCTTTTAAGGAGATATTAAAAATTTCATCCAACCTAGCTTTTATACCAAATGACTTAGGAGTAGCTGAACCAAAACAATTTATAACCAAGTAGTCAATGTCGACTACTAAAGCTAGGATGGTCTAGTTTCACCAACAACCTCTTCCCAGCATTGGAAATGAAATTCCTTACATTTAAAATTGGGATATCTGACAGTTTTTTCTATTTCTCCAGTATTTGGCCACTTTCTGTAACGCAATTGGGATCAATTTAAAGCTCAAAATGTATTGATTATTATAGGTCACTTTTCGTGAAATGAGCCTAAACAAAGCTGGGATAAAGGTGAACTTTTCTACTTCTATTGACAGGATTTGCTTTCGGAATACCAATTAGAAGCGGAGATATTTCCGTAATAACATCTCCTTCAAGTTTTCTCCACATTAGTTTTTGCCTATTACAACCCTTGACCATCAACAAAATCAATAACCTTCTTCCTCTGTGATCGGATCCAATAGGTTGCATTACCGACTGTTGCGATATCTCCGTTGTTTGACCACCTAAGACAACCTACTTTGGAATAATGTGAATGTGGTATTTTCTTCTTCCATTTGAATTCTTTCATTGGCTTTGCTTTTGGAATGCTCTTACTATAACTGGAGACATTCACATGAGAATAAAATCTCGTTATTTCCCCACATACGTTTTCTGCCCACTATGACCCCTGAGTATTATCCGTCATCAAAATCAACCTACTTGTTCCCCACAGGGACCCCCATCAACACAAAAAAAAAATCGTGACGAGCGTGATTTCAAAAAAAAATGCACCTATGTAGATTTCGTCAAAAACTAACCCCATACAGTTTTTGTTAGAACAAAATGTTTTTAAAATTGTGTTTTTAATAGAGTTGTTCTGAAAACAAATTCGATGTTAACAAATGAATCGTATAGACAAAGGATTACTCATTCGATTTGTTCCTAGGTTTTACCATTTTTGAGATATAGAAGTTCAGGTCACAGTTTTAGGTTTTTTGTTAGGTTTTCGCGAGTTTGCTTGAAAACGGCAAGTATTGTCAAAATGGGTCAAAAAAATGTGAAAAGCTGTGAAAATTTCGTAATTTTTTCCTGGGTTGTACCATTTTTGCGATATATAAGTAAAAGTAGAGAAATTGCAGTCATGACATTGTTTCATATGGAGACGATACAGTCAGTGAATTTTCCTAATCTGAACATCTATATCTCAAAAATGGTAAAACCTACGATAATATCATAAAATACAATTTTGTAGACAATTTTCACTGCTACAACATTTTATTCCTTTTTGATAGGGCGCGAAAACCTAAAAACCCCCAAAAAATGTGAACTTTGACCGTGACTTATTTAAAAAGCGCTCAGGCGATTTGTTTTATTCCCAGGTGTAAGCTCCTTTCATTTAATGTTGGTTCAAGAGCACCGTATCATGTTATATGCTGTTAACCGATCCAAACCAAAATACTAAACGTTTTTCGAAGGCGAATTAAAAAAAAATTTCGATATATAAGTTAAAGTAGGGAAATTGCAGTCCTGACATTGTTTGATATGGAGACGATACATTCAGTGAATTGTCCTAATCTGAACATCTATATCTTAAAAATGGTAAAATCTACAAAAATATCATAAAGGACAATTTTGCAGAAAATTTTCGATGCTACAAAATTTTCTTTATTCCATTTTGATAGGGCGCGAAAACCTAAAAACCCCCAAAACCTAAACTTTGACCGTGATTTATTTAAAAAGCGCTCAGGCGATTTTTTTATTCCCAGGTGTAAGCTCCTTTCATTTAATGTTGGTTCAAGAGCACCGCATCATGTTATATGCTGTTAACCTACCCAAACAAAAATACTCAACGTTTTTCGAAGGCGATTTAAAAATATGCAATATTTTCATTTATACATTTATCTGAGGATGTAGATTTCTTGAGGAGCGTGAAATTTTACCAGTGGGTCACTGTTGATGCAAAAAATTCGTCCTGGAACCACAAAAATAACAACAACAAAAATCCTTATTTTTCATTATTATTATGTACTTATTCACTTAGTTGGCCCTCTGCAAGACATGTGTCAAATTAACAATGCTATAACTTCTTGATACCGTAAACGATCACACATAATTTCAAATTTTGTAGTTTACTTCTAGGCGCACTTATTTTATAGTAAACCACTAAATAATAGAAAGACAAAGACAAACCGATCCTGATTTTGTTTTCACATAACAGGTGTCGCACAACAGATTTTCATTCGTTAAAGACCAATTAGAAAAAATGATTACAAACTATGCATTTGTAAAAATTTTGATTTTTAATTTAAAATTAAAACAAAAATTCTTTCAATAAATAATGTTGGGTTTGTTGAACAAATGAGTTGCTGTTGAAGACAACATTAGGGGAATAAACTCAGAAATCGGCCAGAAATAACAACAACTAAAAACTGTATGGACCTGATTTGGTAATAACTTAATGTTTGCAAATCAATGAAAGTGCAATAAAATTGTGCATATTACTTACTTACTTAGTTGGCCCATTACAGAACATTTGTTCCATAGACCGAACTAAGAAAAGATCTCCATTCCTCTCTGTTTTTCGCTTGACTTTTTGGAATACCGCGCCTTTCCATTTCTTCATCCACTTGTGTGCTCCATCGAAGCTTAGGCCTGCCGATTCTGCGTGCACCGCCATGTGGCATGTATTCATACGCCTTTTTAGCGGGTTCATCATCGCTCATTCTCATGATATGGCCTAGCCAACGCAATCGTTGCATCTCGATACGTTTAACTATATGCATGTCTTTGTATAGCTTATATAGCTCGTGGTTCATACGACGTCGATATTCACCGTCAACGCAAATCGGCCCGTAGATCTTTCGAAGAATTTTCCTCTCAAACACACCAAGCACTGCCTTATCTGCTTGCGCAAGTACCCATGCTTCGGAGCCATACATTAGCACGGGTAGTATCAGCGATTTGTATAGTGTTATTTTTGTTTGACGAGATGTGGCTTTGTTTTTAAATTGCTTACTTAATCCATAGTAGCATCTGTTGGCCAATACAATTCTTCTTCTTATTTCACAACTGATGTTGTTTGTTGTGTTTATGGCAGTGCCGAGGTAGACGAAGTCTTTAACTACCTCAAAATTGTAGGTACCAACTTCTACGGTTGGTCCGAGCTCTATGGACGCTTTGCGCGTCGACACCATCAATTTGGTCTTTTCGCCGTTTACCGCCAGACCCACTTTCGCAGATTCTGCTTCGACCTTCCTAAAGGTATCAGTTACTTCCTTTACTGATCGTCCCATGATGTCTATGTCATCAGCATAGGCAAGTAACATGTGGCTATTGGTGTAAATTGTGCCATTTCTTTTGACATTTGCATCTCGTATTACCTTTTCCAGCAAAATGTTGAATAGGTCACACGAAAGGCTGTCTCCTTGTCTGAAACCTCTTTTGGTACAAAATTCTTCGGAGAGGTTCTTTCCAATTTTAACTGAGGACCTAGTATCAGTTAGAGTCATCTTACAAAGCCGGATGAGCTTTGCGGGAATACCAAATTCAGACATTGCATGGAATACCTTTGATCGGAGGGGACTGTCGAATGCTGCTTTATAATCGACAAAAAGATGAAATGTGTCGATCTGCATCTCTTGGGTCTTCTCTAGGATTTGCCGCAGGGTAAATATCTGGTCAATGGTGGACTTGCCAGGTCTAAAGCCACATTGGTATGGTCCAATTATCTCGTTGACCATAGGCTTTATTCGTTCGCACAGTATCCCTGACACTATCTTATAGGCAATAGGGAGTAGACTTATGCCCCTATAGTTGGAGCATACAGTCTTATCTACTTTTTTGTGGACTGGACATAGGATGCTCAGGTTCCAATCGTCGGGTACGCGTTCTTCCTGCCAGATGGTGCTAACTAGCTGATGCATACACCTTATCAGCGCGTCGCCTCCGGTTTTAAACAGCTCGGCTGGTAAGCCATCGGCTCCTGCTGCTTTATTATTCTTCAGCCGGTTGATTGCTGTTTTTACCTCATCTTGGCCGGGTGGTATACATTCTATACCATCTTCTGGGATTGGATCTGCGGTATCATCGTCTTCACCACTATTGGACACCAGCAGATTGGAGAAATGTTCCTTCCATATCCTGAGCACGCTATCTGTATCTGTTACCAGATTACCTTGCTGGTCTCTACAGGAGGATGTGCCTGTACCAAAGCCATCTGTTTGATGTTTCACTCTTTGGTAGAATTTTCGGACTTCATTCTGGCTCCTGTACATCTCGATTTTTTCACACTCCCGCTTTTCCATCTCTCTCTTTTTCTTGCGGAAAAGACGTTTCTCTTCTCTCCTTTTCTCCCGATATCTCTCTCGTGCGCTACGCGTTGCTACTGATTGTAAAGTAGCTCTATATGCCGCATTTTTATCTTCGGTAGCAGCACGGCACTCCTGGTCATACCATGAATTCCTTTGTGGAGGTCTCTGGAATCCAAGTATGGATTTTACGGCTGTTTGCATGGAGTGGGCAATATTTTGCCATTGTGTTGTTATGTTATCGGGACAAGGAGTGCTCGCGTTAAGCAATTGGGCTAGTTGAGTGGAATATGCTGTGGCTATCTGTTGTGTTTGCAGCCTATCGATGTCCAACTTCGTGCTTTATTTGCAACGTTTAGACGGGTACGTACCTTTGCTGCAACAAGATAGTGGTCCGAATCAATGTTTGCGCCTCGGAACGATCGTACATCCAACACGCTGGATGAATGTCTTCCATCTATCACAACATGATCAATTTGATTACTTGTTCTTTGATCTGGGGACAGCCAGGTGCCCTTATGAATATCGAGATGATTAAATCTGGTACTGCTAACTACCATGTTTTTTGCAGCTGCAAAGTCTATCAGCCTCATACCATTGTCAGATGTTTCACTGTGGAGACTGAATTTCCCGACTGTTGGGCCAAAGATATTCTCCTTTCCAATTTTGGCATTAAAATCGCCTAGAATGATTTTAATGTCATGGGCAGGGCAACGGTCATATGTTTCTTCTAAGCGCTCGTAAAATATATCTTTGGTCTGTTCGTCCTTTTCTTCAGTGGGAGCATGAGCGCAAATAAAGCTGATGTTGAAGAATTTAGCTTTTATTCGAATTGCAGCAAGTCTTTCATTCACTGGGGTGAAGCTGGATACCAGATGTTTTAGTCTCCGACTAACTACGAATCCGCTACCAAACTCATGCTTTACGTCATGGCAGCTATAATACAGTGTGTCACCTTTAGGTGTTGTTGTGACGCCTTTCCCAATCCATCGTATTTCCTGTATGGCAGTAATATCGGCCTTGTACTTTTCAAGTACGTCTGCCAATGCGAAGACTGCACCTTCTCTATAAAGAGTGCGAACATTCCAGGTGCAGATTCGCAGATCATGGTCCTTAAAACGTTTGCGGGGTTCGTCAACTTTAGAGAGATTTGTTTTTCTTTTCTTTCGTTTTTTCATAGTAGGCTGTTTTTTCTAGGGGAGGGTTACTAACCCGACGCCCAAACCCAAGTTTTTAACGTTCTTATGGGTGAACGCGCGGCACATGTTAGCTCACTACCTTTAACGGGTGTTAAAGGCAGTTCCCCAGGTGACACCACGGGGAGGTCAGTGTCCACTTGAGATGAAAGAGGGACCAAGATAAATCCTGGGCTTTGCCATGTTAAAACCGTTCAGGACCGTTCCTTGGTATCTTCCATCCCCTACGTCACCCAAAAAATTGTGCATATTACCACGATTTATTTGCAACTAGCAAGTGCCCGCTACTTCGTTAGCGGAGAATTCACACGAATATAAAGGAGGATAATCATTACTAACGGGATTTAGTTATGCCATATTCGAAGTAGTGTAGGGTACCAAATGTTAAAGGTATATGTAGTTTTAACAATAGTCGTTGGGAATATAGTTTTAAAAATACTACGGCACACATTTTTTGAAAACAAAATTTTGCCGTTGATAGCTTCTAGCTACTTCTACGCGGCATCAATAAAGCAAAATTAACACAAATTGATTTATGTAGTTCTATTTGAAAACCACAGGTATTATTTTTAGAAAGAATATGTGGTAAAACCTTAAACTATCGTACTTTACTGAATAAAGAATTTGTAAATAGGAACGGGTGAAACTATACTCTGCAATTTAATTTTTTTGTTTATTATCCTCCTTTATATTCGTCTGAATTCTCCGCTAACGAAGTAGCGGGCACTTGCTAGTGAATAAATAAATAGAAAGCAGTGGTCTTGGATGCAATTTTCGCGATTTAAAATTTAAAATCAATTTTTATCAATGACTCTACTCTTCGATTTTCTTGAATTTTTTTTTTTTGTATAAAACTACATTTAATTACAAAAATTTTAAGTCCTATTTGGAGTGTGATTCTCATTCATATGGGAATACTAGACACTTAAAGAGTTCGGTTTTTCGCTTAACAGACATCGTTTCAAAAACTGAGAAGCCAATTGATAATTCCCTTCGCCGGGATGAAATCTTGATATTGGTAGCGATCAGTAAAATTTTGCTACACTGTCAGTTCGTTTTGAAAAACATTACTCTCTCTAATAGAGTGTAAAAAATGAAGTTGAGCCATGGGGGGAATACTCAAACTTAAGCAATCAAATGAGATTGAATCTTCAACAATAAACAAAACAAACCAAAAATCAGCGGAGGCACGCGCAGGGGAACTTTGTTGAAAACAAAATTCCAACACCAACCTCACAGGCAACTGTGTTGATGTTCTTTTCCACTCACAGAAGTCGATGAATCCCCAGTTGATACGTGCTGACATGTTGCAGAATATATTGATTTTGGTGTTTCTTTAGAAAAGCCGAAAAGTGAGTGTGATTCTCATTCATATGGGAATACTAGACACTTATAGAGTTCGGGTTTTCGCTAAAAAGGCATCATTTCAAAAACTGAGAAGCCAATTGATAATTCCCTTCGCCGGAATGAAATCATGATTATGGTAGCGATCAGTAAAATTTTGCAACACTGTCAGTTCGTTTTGAAAAACATTACTCTCTGTAATAGAGGGTAATAAATGAAGATGAGCCATTGGGGGAATACTCCAACTCAAGCAATCAAATGAGATTAAATCTTCAACAATAAACAAAACAAACAAAAACAGCGGAGGCACGCGCAGGGGAACTTTGTTAAAAACAAAATTCCAACAACAACCTCACAGGCAACTGTGTAGATTAGGGTTATGACTTTTTTGCAACCTCATATCCCTGTATCATAGCGTGATGAGTTTTGCCATAAGATTACATTAAATCATAATTATAAGGTGATTCTGTGAAAAAACCTCACGCAAAAAATGAATTTAAAATTTGAATTTATCAAAATTATGGAAAATTTTTTGAAGTCACTGTAAGCAGATATACAATTGGAAATAAATTTTAGAGTCACATGAGATAATTAAACTGACATAACATTTATTTCTCACTAATTTTCTTCATCGAGAATCGTAAATATGTCGTAAACGCTTTTATTTAAAGATATAATTTTTTTACAAAAAACAAAAAATTTTAAATTTTTTCAAAGTGGTTTGTGCATGACCTTTTTCAATATTTGAATGAAATAAACATTATTATAGTTATTACTAGGCTTATATTTATTCATTGGTGCAACAAAAAATAATTTTTGAAAATTTTTTTTTTCATTTCATACATTTTTTCAAAAAATTATAATTTTAAAATCGATTTGTGCGTGAACTTTTTTCATATTTCAATGGAATAAACGATAGCGTAGTGATTATTAGACAAAAGATCATTCATCCCTGCTACAGGAAATCATTTTTGAGAAAAAATTTCAAAAAGTCATAACCCTAGTGTAGATATTCTTTCCAATTCACAGAATTCGATGAATTCTTAGTTGATATGTGATGACATGTTGCAGAATATTTTGAATTTGGTGTTTCTTTGGAAAAGCCGAAAAGTAAGTGTGATTTTCATTCATATGAGAATACTAGACACTTAAAGAGTTCGGTTTTTCGCTAAAAAGGCATCATTTCAAAAACTGAGAAGCCAATTGATGATTCCCTTCGCCGGGATGAAATAATGATATTAATAGCGATCAGTAAAATTTTGCTACACTGTCAGTTCGTTTTGAAAAACATTACTCTCTAATAGAGGGTAATAAATGAAGTTGAACCATTATTAAAAACAAAATTCCAAAAACAAACTCACAGACAACTGTGTTGATGTTCTTTTCAACTCACAGAATTCGATGAATTCTTAGTTGATACGTGCTGACATCTTGCAGAATATTTTGATTTTGGTGTTTCTTTGGAAAAGCGGAAAAGTGAGTGTGATTCTCATTCATATGCGAATACTAGACACTTAAAGAGTTCGGTTTTTCGCAAAAAGGCATCATTTCAAAAACTGAGAAGCCAATTGATAATTCCCTTCGCCGGGATATAATCTTGATATTGGTAGCGATCAGTAAAATTTTGCAACACTGTCAGTTCATTTTGAAAAACATTACTCTCTGTAATAGAGGGTAATAAATGAAGATGAGCCATTGGGGGAATACTACAACTCAAGCAATCAAATGAGATTGAATCTTCAACAATAAACAAAACAAACAAAAAACAGCGGATGCACGCGCAGTTAACTTTGTTAAAAACAAAATTCCAACAACAACCTCACAGGCAACTGTGTTGATGTTCTTTTCAACTCACAGAATTCGATGAATTCTTAGTTGATACGTGCTGACATGTTGCAGAATATTTTGATTTTGGTGTTTCTTTGGAAAAGCCGACAAGTGAGTGTGATTCTCATTCATATGGGAATACTAGACACTTAAAGGGTTCGGTTTTTCGCTAAAAAGGCATAATTTCAAAAACTGAAAAGCCAATTGATAATTCACTTCGCCGGGATGAAATCATGATATTGGTAGCGATCAGTAAAATTCTGTCAGTTCGTTTTGAAAAACATTACCCTCTGTAATAGAGAGTAATAAATGAAGTTGAGCCAATGGGGAATATTCCAACTCAAGCAATTAAATGAGATTGAATCTTCAACAATAAACAAAACAAACGAAAATCGAAGAGTACAGTCATTGATAAAAATTGATTTTAAATTTTAAATTGCGAAAATTGCATCCAAGACCACTGTGCAATTTTTTTTTTCTATTTTACATAGCTGAAAAAACAACAAAAATACAAAAAAGATTTTTTCTATTTAGACCAATATTAAAGAAGTTATGAGTATTTCCTTGCACATTGTTTTTACTGAATGTGACTTTCTGGAACCGTTAGTCAAAAAAATCTGTAAATATGCTAAAATGTTTTGCTGATGAGCAGCATCACCACAGCAAAAAATAAAGGAAATGAAAAACCTCATCTTGAAAAAGTGTCCGATTTCACTCAATAATCCCCATATATTCTTGATTAGTCGATATATGCATGACCGTTTGGCCGTCCGCCTGTGGTAATCACCCTAGCATCCAAACAAATTGAGATAGGGCGCCAAATTTTAGATATTTTATATTGTAAAGCAAGATTTTCTGATCTAATTAGCTGTAAATTGCCACTTAGGGTTCCCAATGGTCAAGAATCTTCTCTATCTTTGTCCACAGATCCACTTTTCGGAATAGCCCCATATAACGTTACCACCGAATTAACTTTTATTTTTTTGCAATTAGCAAAAAATCTATACATACTAAAAATTGTGGAAATAGTTCCAAGTTTGAGAACAGCTGCCTGATCTTAGGGATTTTTTAGTGCCTTTATACAGTCTAAAAAACTTCACCTAAAGTTTTGAAATAGCACACATAAAACGGTACCGCCCGATTTCAGGCGTTTTAAAGTCGTTATCAACGTCTTTTGTCTAGATAGGCGCTAATTTTGCATTTAGGGTTCATGGGCTCCCTATTCAGTTAGGCCTCCACCAAAAACTGCGGACTTAGGCTCACGTTTTGGTATAGCCCCCTCATATTTGTACTGCCAAATTTCAGATATTTTTAGACATTTTTTTATACCCTCCACCATAGTCTGGAGGGTATATTAAGTTTGTCATTCTGTTTGTAACACATCGAACTAATCATTTGCGACCCTACAAAGTATATATATTCTTGATCAGGATAAAATTCTAAGACGATCTAGCCATGTCCGTCTGTCCGTCCGTCTGTCCGTCTGTTGTAATCACTCTAGCGTCCGCAATAATTGAGATAGAGTGCTGAAATTTTGCACGCAAGCGTCTTTTTTCCATAGGCAGGTCAAGTTCGAAGATGGGCTATATCGGTCCACTCTTTGGTATAGCCCCCATATAACGGTATCTCCGGATTTGAGGTATTTTGACGTTCTTCGTCACATTTGCAGACCGAATAAGCTATAATTTGGCACTTAGGGTTCCTAGTGATCAAAAAACTTATATCCCAAAGGATATGGGCATGGGCCCATGTTTTGGTATAGTCCCCATATAACGGTACCTCCCGATTTAAGGTATTTTGAGAATTTTAGCCACAATTTTTAACCGAACTATCTGCAATTTGACATTTGAGGTTCCCAGTGGTCATGAAACATCTCCACGAAACATCGTCAACATAGGTCCATGTTTTGGTATAGCCCCCATATATCGGTACCTCCCGATTTTCGGTATTTTAAGAATTTTAGGTACAATTTTTAACCGAAATAGCTGTAATTTGCCATTTGAGGTTCTCAGTGGTCATGAAATATCTCCACCAAGCATCGTCAACATAGGTCCATATTTTGGTATAGCCCCCATATAACGGTACCTCCCTATTTTCGGTATTTTGAGAATTTTAGCCACAATTTGTAATCGAACTATCTGCAATTTGACATTTGAGGTTCTCAGTGATCATGAAACATCTCCACCAAACATCGTCAACATAGGTCCATGTTTTGGTATAGCCCCCATATAACGGTACCTCCCGATTTTCGGTATTTTGAGAATTTTAGCCACAATTTGTAATCGAACTATCTGCAATTTGACATTTGAGGTTCTCAGTGGTCATGAAACATCTCCACCAAACATCGTCATCATAGGTCCATGTTTTGGTATAGCCCGCATATAACGGTACCTCCCGATTTTCGGTATTTTGAGAAGTTTAGCCACAATTTGTAATTGAACTATCTGCAATTTAACATTTCAGGTTCTCAGTGGTCATGAAACATCTCCACCAAACATCGTCGACATAGGTCCATGTTTTGGTATAGCCCCCATATATCGGTACCTCCCAATTTTTGGTATTTTGAGAATTTTAGCTACAGTTTTTAACCGAAATAGCTGTAATTTGACATTTGAAGTTCTCAGTGGTCATAAAACATCTCCAACGAAACATCGTCAACATAGGTCCATGTTTTGGTATAGCCCCCATATAACGGTACCTCCCGATTTTCGGTATTTTGAGAATTTTAGCCACAATTTGTAATCGAACTATCTGCAATTTGACATTTGAGGTTCTCAGTGGTCATGAAACATCTCCACCAAACCTCGTCATCATAGGTCCATGTTTTGGTATAGCCCCAATATAACGGTACCTCCCGATTTTCGGTATTTTGAGAATTTTAGCCACAATTTGTAATTGAACTATCTGCAATTTGACATTTCAGGTTCTCAGTGGTCATGAAACATCTCCACCAAACATCGTCGACATAGGTCCATGTTTTGGTATAGCCCCCATATATCGGTACCTCCCAATTTTTGGTATTTTGAGAATTTTAGCTACAGTTTTTAACCGAAATAGCTGTAATTTGACATTTGAAGTTCTCAGTGGTCATAAAACATCTCCAACGAAACATCGTCAACATAGGTCCATGTTTTGGTATAGCC
Organism: Musca autumnalis; assembly: GCF_047663935.1. Lineage (NCBI taxonomy): Eukaryota > Metazoa > Arthropoda > Insecta > Diptera > Muscidae > Musca > Musca autumnalis. The sequence continues at coordinate 147,361,834 of NW_027412088.1, read as the reverse complement.
CCCATATAACGGTATCTCCCCATTTTCGGTATTTTGAGAATTTTAGCTGCAATTTCTAACCGAACTAGCTGTAATGATCGGTATTTTGAGAAGTTTAGCTACAATTTTGTCTATTCAAAAATAATCGTCAATATAGGTCCATGTTTTGGTATATCCCCCCATATAACTGTACCTCCCGATTTTCGGAAATTTTCAGTGGTCACGAAATTTCTTCACTAAAACTCGTCAACATGGGTCCATTTTAGAGGGTCTACATTATTTTGATGAAACTACCCTCAATTTGACTCTTGAAGTTCCCTGCCGCTATAAAATATTCCGCAAAAAGTCTGGGGCACGGAAAATTCCTCTTGGGGAAGAAAGGCCTTGGTGAGTATATTATGAACCCCGAAGGACAGATCCGCCGTGAGTCGAACTTCCGCGTTATGGCGTGGTGAAATTTTTGTTAGAGACCCTGTGGGCCATCAGGAATTAACTTTATATCTTTGTTCACTGTTGCTTAAGTGCTCTACAAAAACAACAAACAAAGATATAATGCTAATTCATGATGGCTTACAGGGTCTCTTGCAAAAACTTCATCACGCCATAACGCGGAAGTTCGACTCACGGCGCATCTGTCCTTCGGGGTTTTTAATATACACACAAAAAGGGCTTTCATCTCCAAAAGGAATTGTCTCTGCCCCAATATTTGTGTTCACAGTGTAATTTAAGCAATAGTGGGAGGCAGTAGGAGTCTATCCATTGTCGAAAAGTTGTTCCACCTAAAATTGTAAAAGGACCCTAATTATTCCATTTTAATTAAGACTATTTTATGGTGGAGGGTATAAAAAGTTCGGCCCGGCCGAACTTAACGACTTTTTACTTGTTTTTACTAAATTGGCCTTAATTTGGTATTTGCTTCATCGAAATAGGTACGAAATCAGTTTCAGGCAATTTGGAATAAATCGACTCTTGTATGTCAGTCTTTCTAGCCGGCAGGTGTGTACTATACGTCTCAAAAGGATTTTATCCAAAATTTGTCCATCGTAATGGACCATAGAGGTCCATTCTTTTGGCTCATTACTACCTATATTTTAAACTTCTAGCAAAAGTGCAGTCTAAAGACTTGTTTTGGATAGAGTATCCGATTGACCGAAACTTTGAACATCATAACATTTTTCCAGACGTACGTCAAATTCCAGAAAGGCCTATATCGGACAACACCTTCGGTATCTACCTCACAGAAGTGCGGTTTAAGGCCTGTTCGAAATGTTTACCGCGAGTACTCCCTGTGGTGATATTTACAGCAATAAAATGTTAGGGTTTCGTCGGCAATACCACGCTTCCTGTGATAATGGCCCAGAACTAACTATCGTAATATGTTTCTAAAACTTAAATAAATATCGACGTCATATTTTATCGGACGAGTCCTTCAGGTACCAAATTTTGGCTTTATGCAATTCAAGGACTGTTTGAAGTTGTTTTCATCGATTTATTTCGTGGACAAGTCCATGTTTCCTGACATAATGACCCAAAAGCTCTAAAGAATCATACGGTGACCGACTAAAATGGCTGGTTGACATTAGTTATCGATAGGAATGACTTCCAAATTATTGCTAATTCTTTTGCAAAATGTATATAACTTCAGCGAAAATTCGGCTACAGTGAAAATTATGAAAAGAGTGACAATGTGGCATGAAGAAGGCTTCGCCGATTTATCGCTTTAAAAACTTGAGATTTTGAATAGCGAAGCGCCAGTTCAACCTCCATTTCATTTCCTTCAATGTTGCAATGAACCGGAACAATTGACTTTAGGTTTCCCAGGGTGTACTCACGATCCGAAACTACCGAAGACTTGATAGAGAAGGACCTACGTGATTTGAGATTCGATTGGGTATTAATACAGATGGTCACCGGTCCATCAATGTCTCTTTTTGTATTGTGTATTAATTCACTACAATTTTGTTCAACTTATATGAGAGTTGTAGGTCGAGGTTATCGCTGTAGACACGTGCCCCTGTTTCTAGAGGAGATGTGTTGCGGGTCCGGGCTCTTTGGTGATTACATTGCTGGATCGACTCAGAATGGCTAGATCGTCCGGAATATATCGCAAAATGAATTGAGCTGGTGCGTCATTAAAACAATGGACGAGGATCGCTAAATTGTAATTGTAAGATTAATAGATTATATTTTTTAATACGTTTATGAGTTCAGATTTTCGGTTAAGCCCCTTACTATATAAGCTGATAAATATTTTACTATTATATTAGTTTAATTCACTTCGATTGTATGAAATAATATCCTACAAATTTCCCTCTATACCAGCAGATAAATTACGCACAGCATTTCAGACAGACAAATGGTTTAAAATTGTGCATAAAACCTAAACTACATCCTCCAATACGCAACCACACAAATATTTAGTTCTAATTATGAAAACTAAACATCCACACATAGCCAGCCACAAGTAACAATTTAGTTTTGCAAACAATGGCATTTCAAACACTGACTATACACAATGAAACAAAAAATAAATAATAACAAAAAAATTAAAGGGTATGAAAAAAAACTCATATTTTAGAATTGTAAATGAATGTTTATTTAATAGATTTAAAACAGCAACAAAAAGATGAAAAACAAAAATTAAAATTGCACATTTCCGTAGTAGTTTCAATATATATTTGAGTTGCAATAAAACTTCAAGAAATTTCTAAAAGAAAATCAATGAAATTATTTATTTCAAAAGGAATTTAAAATACAAAAAGCAAAACAAAAACAATTTCAATATAAAAGCCATTACATATCTGTAAATTGAATTTGTTGCTAAAAACGATTATTGTTATTATTGTTTATAATTAATATTTTATAAGATTTTTTTATTTTAAATGTCAGTTTTATTATTTTTTTAACACATATTTTTTAAATGTTTGTTTAATATTGTTGACCAATGTATTGTAGATTTTATTTAAGGTTTTTTGTTGTTTTTTTAACGTCGAAGTCAGTTTTAGTCACTGTGCAGTAAGGCTATAACCAAAAAAATACCACGCCAGTACTGTGTGCGGATTATTGTCCTGGTAACGAAAACGCCTGATTTAGTTCGATCGGGTGAAAAAAGTTTCCGCACCGACTACGATTACTAAAGCTCTTCTGATATTTTTTTCTATTTAAAAATTTAAATTTGCTTGGTTTGAATAAATATTTTTAGAAAATCGTTGCAAATGACCACATATTCTCTTGTCCGATAGGTACAATAAATATAAACATAAAATTCGCGATTTTATAAAGAAAAACTAAAAATTGCAATATTGTCAAAGGTGCACTAAATGCTCTGAAATATCGCTATTTGAAAACAAATTGGTCCCGAAGTGTTTAATATTGATTTTAAACTAGATTTATTCTATTAATAAGTTATAACGATAAGCGTATATGTCATTATAACAAATAAAATTAAATAATGCATTTCTGAACTTCAATGCATTTGGTGCGGACAATTTTTCCCCGATAAAGAAAAAATTACACAGTGGTGGTATTTTTGATATTTGCAAAAAAAGTTATAACCCTACTGTGCAGTCTACATATGTATATACCATAAATTTTGACAATTAAATTTATAAACGAAATAATTGCAACGAATACAAACTCCGAAAAGGTAATGTTATAATAATATAATATAATTGTTCAACAAACATCCCTGAAGGGACAGAGGAGACTTCTCTGTAAATTGAAAAGCTAATGTTAAATGTTGTTTATTATTGCGTTTGTTGCATCCGTTGCTTATTGGCTCAAATATTTGACTGGGACTTAACATTATGGAAAAATATGCATTTGTATAACTTAACCATATTTGTACACCCAGAAAAATATATGTTAAAAATATGTTTGGATCCAAACAAATATTTCTTTGGGACTGGTTGCAAACAAATATATGTTTGGATCCAAACATAGTTTTTTTGTGTCCAAACAAATATATGTTTGCAACATTTTGTAACATGTCTCAATTTTATTTGTTTGGGTACCAACATATTTTTTATGTTATAACATATTTTTTATGTGTGGAGAGAGGATTTTTGTCAAAGAGAGTAACTACAGCGCTCTCGCGGCTACGGAATGCTGTTTTATAATAAAACGCTGTGTGCATGGTTCAATGTAGGAGACATATAAGCGGACAAACACGTGTGTTTCGTGCTTTGTTGTTGTTAACCAACGGAGCACGCGAGGAGGATAAGAAAAAATTATGATATTGTGTTGATCTTATTTCTTCAGTTTTCCAAATACAATCGGCGGTGCGTTTTAGTAAATTAAATGCCCAATACATTTTATAATTGGGACTTTTATAATTGAATCAAAAAAGTGAATGGAAATATTTTATTGGACAAGTAAGAAATCGTATTTAATATTGGTAATTACATCAATACAATTTTAATATACATACATATGTACATACATAGATAGATAGATACATACATACATATGTATATTTGAAATATGGATGTACCTATTTATTACATTATATAATCATTTGATTCTACATGCCGATTTCCCGCAGATGATTTCAACTTTGAGGAAAATGTGTTTTATTTCACAACTAAGAAGAAGCGTTCAACGATGCTTCCATATAATTTTTTCTTTTGAAAAATGTGACTTTTTTTAAATTATTTCATCCAATTTAATTTATTGAAGTCTGCTTTGTATTTCTTTGGAATTTTTTATGTACCTATGTGTCTGTTGTTGCTTTTTTAGGTATTTCTATGCCTTTCAATAAACCACCACCATTTATAAATGTGTGTATATGTTAAAAATAGCCAGTGAGTGCTTACCGAGAGCAAGTGAGAATACATTTCAATGTGTTTTACATTGAAATTTACGTCCCCTTGCTCTCAGTAAACGCTCACTGGTGCATGTGTTTGTTTTTTTGTGGCTTTTGGGTTTGTATTTGTTTGCACCCAAACATATATTTGTTATGTTTGAGACTGATTGCAAACAAATATATGTTTCCTGCAAAATATGTTTGGAACATATGTTAGATAGATCTTTTTTCCTCCGTGTATAACTCCACCATAGTATAGTCTCTATTAAGTTTATTTTTCCGTTTGTAACTCATTGATACAATCAGTAACGATCTAGTAATGTATATATCCTATAATTGTTCCACAAACATCTCAGGCGGGACAGGGGACACTTCTCTCATATCAATGAGTGCACCCCGATTCATGTTAGCTCAATGATGTGGGACCTACAGTTTATCGCCGACTCCGAACGGCGTGTCCAAAGACACCACTATTAGAAGTCTAACATGGCTGAAATAGGTATTTCTATGCCTTTCAATTTCTATGCCTTTCAATAAACCACCACCATTTATAAATGTGTGTATATGTTAAAAATAGCCAGTGAGCGCTTACCGAGAGCAAGTGAGAATACATTTCAATGTGTTTTAAATTGAAATTTACGTCCCCTTGCTCTCAGTAAACGCTCACTGGTGCATGTGTTTGTTTTTTGTGGCTTTTGGGTTTGTATTTGTTTGCACCCAAACATATATTTGTTATGTTTGAGACTGATTGCAAACAAATATATGTTTCCTGCAAAATATGTTTGGAACATATGTTAGAGAGACCTTTTTTCCTCCGTGTATAACTCCACCATAGTATAGTGTCTATTAAGTTTATTTTTCCGTTTGTAACTCATTGATACAATCAGTAACGATCTAGTAATGTATATATCCTATAATTGTTCCACAAACATCTCAGGCGGGACAGGGGACACTTCTCTCATATCAATGAGTGCACCCCGATTCATATTAGCTCAATGATATGGGACCTACAGTTTATCGCCGACTCCGAACGGCGTGTCCAAAGACACCACTTGTAGAAGTCTAACATGGCTGAAATACTCAGGAAATGTCGTCAACATTACTGAGGGGTATTTTGCCACCGTTGAAAATTTGATGTTGCCTAGCCGGTGAAGATTATCTGTCTATATATATAAATGAGCTTGGTGATAAGTGACTGACTGACTCATCATCAACGCCCAGTCAAAACGGCTAAAGCTAGGAGCTTGAAATTTTACCAGTGGGTCACTGTTGATGCAAATGTGCGAGATAAGGCCGGGTTTTAGAAAATTCGTCCTGGAACCACAAAAAAAAAACAACAACAAAAATCCTTATTTTTCATTATTATTACGTACTTATTCACTTAGTTGGCCCTCTGCAAGACATGTGTCAAATTAACAATGCTATAACTTCTTGATATCGTAAATGATCACACATAATTTTAAATTTTGTAGTTTACTTCTAGGCGCACTTATTTTATCGTAAACCACTAAATAATAGAAAGACAAGACATTTATTATCTTCCATTGCAACAGATGTCGCAGTTGGTGATAATGATATAAACATCAATTACGCAAAAAATACAAACGGATCCTGATTTAGTTTTCACATAACAGGTGTTGCACAAAAGATTTTCATTCGTTAAAATCCAGTTAGAAAAAATGATTACAAACGATGCATTTGTAAAAATTTTGATTTTCAATTTAAAATTAAAACAAAAATTCTTTTAATAAATAAAGTTGGGTTTTTTGAACAAATGAGTTGCTGTTGAAGACAACATTAGGGGAATAAATTCAGAAATCGGCCGGAAATAACAACAACTAAAAACTGTATGGACTTGACTTTTTGGTAATAACTAAATGTTTGCAAATCAATGAAAGTGCAATAAAATGTTGCATATTACCACAATTTATTTGCAATTAAGAATTTTATCGTATATGGAGATGTACAGTCATAACTATTCAATTTTCAAAATCTGTAATTTGAAGAAATGGCTAAATAATTAATGAAATTAATAATAATAGGTCCCAAACCAGAGACAAAAGATTGGTTCTGTAATTGAAAACGATTTTTGAGTATGTGTGTTACGTGAAAAAGGCAGAAAAGTATTACATAACAAGTATTCATAACGAAGGGTTAGGAAAAAGTTCTCTCCCCGCAAAATATAAAGGAACGAATCAGATTTGCTACTAAGAAGATTTCAAGCCCGTTAAAGTACTTTGATGACGTTATATTTTCCGATGAGATGAACATTATGTTGCACTATTACGACGGAACCCAAAAAATATGGCGCAACCCTCTCGCAGCCCTGGAAAATAAAAATGCAATACATACTGTAAAGTTCGGAGAACTGTAAGTTATGGTAAGGGCATAGACAAATGAAGTGTATAGACAAAGCATTACTCATGTTGAGTGCTGTCAACAGACTCAAACCAAAATACTCAACATTTTTCGAAGTCGATTTTTGAGAAAAATTGCAAGATTTTCTTTTACACCTGAGGATGTCGATTCCGTCAAAAACTAACCCTATACAGTTTTTGTTAGAACAAAATGTTTTTAAAATTGTGTTTTTAATTGAGTTGTTCTGTAAACGAACCCGATGTTAACAAATGAATCGTATAGACAAAGGATTACTCATACGACTTGTTCCTAGGTTTTACCATTTTTGAGAGAAGTTCAGGTCACAGTTTTAGGGTTTTTGTTAGGTTTTCGTGAGTTTGCTTGAAAACGGCATGTATTGTCAAAATGGGACTAAAAAATCTTATAACTGTGAAAATTTCGTAATTTTTTCCTAGGTTGTACCATTTTTGCGATATATAAGTTAAAGTAGGGAAATTGCAGTCGTGGCATTGTTTCATACGGAGACGATACAGTCAGTGAATTGTCCTAATCTGAACATCTATATCTTACAAATGGTAAAACCTACAAAAATATCATAAAGGACAATTTTGTAGACAATTTTCGCTGCTACAACATTTTATTCCATTTTGATAGGGCGTGTAAACCTAAAAACCCCCAAAAATGTGAACTTTGACCGTGATTTATTTAAAAAGCGCTCAGGCGATTTTTTTATTCCCAGGTGTAAGCTCCTTTCATTTAATGTTGGTTCAAGAGCATCGCATCATGTTATATGCTGTTAACCGACCCAAACAATAATACTCAACGTTTTTCGAAGGCGAGTTAAAAAAAATGCAATATTTTCATTTATACATGTATCTGAGGATGTAGATTTCGTCAAAAACTAACCCCATACAGTTTTTGTTTGAACAAAATATGATTACAATTGTATTTTTAAATCTGTTGTTCTGTCAACAAACTCAATGTTAATAAAATTGGTGAGAGCAGTCCTTTGTCTATACAATCCGTTTTTCTGTGGCATGGGGTTGTATATAAAGCAAAGGCTTTGGTAAAATACGGATTTCGGAGGAAACATTGAAAAATTATTTAATCGACAACGTCAACACTGGGTTTTTGGACACTGAAAATTATAAATTATAATATAAACTCTACCAATACAAGACAGTCTAGACAGACGTAAATCTTATTTACGTAGGACTTGGTTGTTATACGACTACAACGTAGGACTTGGTTGTTATACGACTACAACGAAGACATCGACACTAAAGTCCAAAATCCAAATATTAACCCCATTGAAAATTTATGGGTTCATCTGAAGACAGAAGTCGGGAATAAGACAGCCCACTAATATGAGAGACTTAACCCACTTAGCGCCGAGAATTTTTTTTGCGAGAAAACTTAAAATCTTTTATAAAAATTATACTATTGGGACTTTCTAAGCATTTTTTAAAAAATAACTTTTTTCTCTAAAACGTATAGTTTTCCTGCAATCGGGCCTTCTTTTAAAAGTGCCAAAAACTTTGGAGGGTAATATTGGTGTATTCTTACATGCCAATCCCTTGGTTTTTGATTGAGAAAATACTCTTACTATATTCCTAACAAATCCCGGACTTTATATGATTCTACCATTTATGATTAAATTTTTATCGCATATTTAAATTTTTCATCAAAAGTCGAAAATTACAAAAAAGTCGATTTTTTTGTATAGCTTAGGTTTTATACCAATTGCGTGGAAATGCGTAGGTCAAATGAAGCGTTATGAGCGCGAAATGAAAGATAACACACAATACTTTAACAAAATGCAAAAAACCCCACAAAAATATTCCAAAAAACCAGAGTTTTACGTCAATTTTTGCAACCATTTTTTGTGGCGTTTAAACGACCAGTGGCTTTATCTGGGTTAATAAAGATCAATGGCACAAATACCAATAAAATATGACATTTCGAATTGTATTTTTTAAATCCCAGGAGTTTACAAGCTGTAATTGATACCCAAAGTAGGTATACGTTATATTAAGACCAACTTTTCCTGAAAGTCCCCATACGATAAATGTTATACAAATAAAATTTGTATAACATTTAGATAACTAAAACAGTCAAATGTATACATTTTTCGCAGAATACTTTCTTCGGACATACAAAATGTATATGCAAATTTTCAACACATATGTAAAAACATATCGTGTAAAATATCCATTACATATTTAAAATTACAACGAAACTAAATACATGTTTGCTCTGCAGAAAAAATGCAATTTTCAATACATTTACTATTCAGTGAAAAAAATCTGCGTTTTTGAATAATGGTTATTGAATGATTATAGTATAGTAGATTTCTATTAACAAAATATTTTGAAAACAAACATGACTCATAAAGTTTTACATATTTTTCAAAAAAAAAAAAAAAAAAAAACAGTTTGGTAGTAGTTTGAACGAATTTGTATATGTATCGTATTAATGAAACTGGCCATAAATCTTCTTATGATACATTTTGTCGATTTTAGAATTTTTTGTTGTACCCTACACCACACTGTGTTAAGGGGTATTATCAATTTGTGCATTCGTATGTAACATGCAAAAGGAAACGAAACGAAATAATGCACTTTTGTCGCATTTATTATCCTATCCGGGTTAAAATTTATGATGGTCGCAATTTTGGCCAAAGGACTATAGCTATTGCTTTTGACGAGAATCGGTTGATATTTGGATATAGCTCCCATATATTCTCCCGATTCCGTATCTTCTATCCACCAAACAACTATTTTATAACAAATTCATAATGAAATCGGTTCAGTAGTGCGATTCACTAACTAATTTTGTGAGTTACCGACAAGTGCCGGTAAAATTAAAATGCTTATAATTTCGGTAATTACCGATGTTTTTCGGTAAGTAAGCGATGAATAAAAAGCAGTCGTAAAGTTATACCGATAGCAACAGTGTTGTCACCTTTTATTTGAACTTTTCATTTATAATTTTGCGTACATTTGAATTCCTAATTACTGCTTGATAGTTTAAGACATTGTCATTGTTTGCACTTATTTTTAATGCCAATAATACTGTAAGTAAGCAGACAATCGAGCCATGTTTAATGAAATACTACTTAGTGTAGTACAGTTCAACTGTTTTGCCCCTCCGAGGAACATTGAAGTGACGGTTGAGCTAAGTACTTTCATTACTAAAGGGATTTAGTTATGCCATATTCGATGTAGTGTAGGGTACCAAATGTTAAAGGAATATGTAGTTTTAACTATAGTCGTTGAGAATATAGTTTTAAAAATACTACGGCCGACATTTTTTGAAAACAGATTTTTGCCGTTGATAGCTTCTAGCTACATCAATAAAGCAAAATGAACACAAATCGATTAATCGATTTATGTAGTTCTCTTTGAAAACCACAGGTATGATTTTTAGAAAGAATATGTGGTAATACCTTAAACTGTCGTACTTTACTGGTTAAAGAATTTGTAAATAGGAGCGGGTGAAACTATACTCTGCATTTTAATTTATTTATTTACTATCCTCCTTTATATTCGTGTGAATTCTCCGCTAACAAAGTAGCGGGCACTTGCTAGTATATATATATATTCTAGTTCAGAATAAGATTCCATCTAGAAATGTCCGTCGGTCCGTCTTTTGTAATCACTCTAGCGTCCACAATAATTGCACTAGAATGTTATATTTTTGTATGTGCTATTTTATCCAATTTAAAAGCACTGCCCGGATCGCGTCAATGTCCTATGAGCGGTTATTCGTTGTTATCTTGTCTACGAGTACAACTATATCATTATATTTTGTAAGGGGAAGAACATTCTTCCTGAGATATGAGCCCCGAAATGACCAATTATTTAGGAGCATGCCTTCAGTTCTGAGAAACCGTGATCTATAATTTTATTCCGTCTATTTCTCTCGAAAATTGCCCGAATGTTCCAAAAACCGCGCCCAAATGGTATTCTTGCATAGGGTATTCAAATTTGGGGTATTAAAAGTATGACCCACTCCATCATAAGTCCGTGTTTATTTTACATAATATGCTTCATGTCCTCCAATTTCCCAAAAACCAAAAGTTATATGTGTATGTGTGTAAATATTTATGCAACAACCTTGTGTAAACATATGCATTTTACAACAGCTAAATGAATAAGTTGAACAATTTACAAATTTTACTTTTTCCGTCATATGTTAGGGCAGAACTTTACAAATTTTATGGTTGTCGCAAAATATTTAACCACAAAATACACAGACACACATATACCACATGTTTGCACAGAAGGAATATGCCTGCAAAAAATGTCAAATAACCTGAAGAAAAATGTGCAACTTGGCTGTAAAACCACTTGGCATGGGAAATTTAATAGTGTCCCTGGTAAAAAATGTTAGTCTTAACAACGCATTTTTTGAAGTAGCATAGCTTATTGGTAGAGCACCTAGTCCGCTATCATCTGTGCAATTCAATGTTGTAAGGTCGAAATGACTTCCTAGAGCTTTAGTTAATACAACTTGACTTAGCGGTTGGTTGGTTAGCTCGCTGCATTGCATGTTGCTCACGTAAAAGGACCAACTGTTGGCTGTATGAACAAAATACCGAAAGACAAAATAAATTTGGAAACTTTACACAAACGTAGCAGTTGGCTTGCTGCCTGTTTTAAAATTTGTTGGTGTGGCCTTCGCATATAAGAGGGAAACCAAATTCATTTCATTTCTGTTTTAATAAGCTACTGAGAAAATAGAAAAGTTAAATTTTTATATGAAATACACTAAGACATAATCGTTTTTATAGACAAATGTTGCAGATTGGAGATACATTTGATAGAAACCAAAAAACTGGACAACTGTAAAAAATTTTGAGACTCTAAGTCAGCAATAGCCATACACTACGAACGCAACCGCTTTGTTTATGTGCTCACAGACACGAGATTTTTTCTCCCTCTCTCGATAAACATTGTGTGCGTTAATTCATTGCTAAAATTGAAAATCATGAAACCATGGTTGCTGTTAAAAAAAAACAAAGAATATGATCGGTGGTGAAACTAACGTTGAAACTCCCCAGCAAACACAACGTCCAACACGTCTGCGCAAAGTCGGAAGTATTTTCCGAACGCTGTTTTATTTTTCCCTTAAAAAATATTTAAGAGTTATTTTGACAATCTATGGTAGGGCTGAGCAAAATGGAGAGAGAGGGAAATTTAAGAGAGAATTAATATTTAATTTTTCTTGGTGTTTCATTACTTATTTCAACATTTTTTAAACATTAATGTTGTCTAAAATCGTCCACAATGCAAATTATTAAAAAATTTTAATTAAAAATTGCATAAACTTTTAATTGTTAATGGTTCACGAAAAACTAAGAGTACGTTTTCACAATTTGGCTGTGTGCTAGCACACAGACGAGCTCACCCCTGATCTATGGTCTGACAAAAAAAAAGTTCTCTGAAGGGATTTTTTCTATTTTCTCTTGTGCTGCTTTGGTAATCTTATTATATATATAAATGAGCTTGGTGATAAGGTACTGACTGACTGACTCATCATCAACGCCCAGCCAAAACGGCTAAAGCTAGGAGCTTGTAATTTTACCAGTGGGTCACTGTTGATGCAAATGTGCGAGATAAGGCCGGGTTTTAGAAAATTCGTCCTGGAACCACAAAAAATAACAACAACAAAAATCCTTACTTTTCATTATTATTACGTACTTATTCACTTAGTTGGCCCTCTGCAAGACATCTGTCAAATTAACAATGCTATAACTTCTTGATATCGTAAGAGATCACACATAATTTCAAATTTTGTAGTTTACTTCTAGGCGCACTTATTTTATCGTAAACCACTAAATAATAGAAAGACAAAGACAAACCGATCCTGATTTTGTTTTCACATAACAGGTGTCGCACAAAAGATTTTCATTCGTTAAAATCCAGTTAGAAAAAATGATTACAAACGATGCATTTGTAAAAATTTTGATTTTCAATTTAAAATTAAAACAAAAATTCTTTCGAAATAAAATATCCAACAATTGCTGTGATAATAAAACATAAATATTTATATTGTTTTGTAGATTAACCCCTGATGATGATGCAATTAAATAATTGCGAAATATTGGGAACAAATGAAGAAATAAAATAAACAATTATAATGACCTCAAGCTCGACAAACTTGTTATTATTTAAAAATTAAATGGAAAAGGTCGAATAAAACAAAAAATCTAACAAAAATTCTTTCAATAAATAATGTTGGGTTTGTTGAACAAATGAGTTGCTGTTGAAGACAACATTAGGGGAATAAACTCAGAAATCGGCCAGAAATAACAACAACTAAAAACTGTATGGACTTGACTTTTGGGTAATAACTAAATGTTTGCAAATCAATGAAAGTGCAATATAATTGTGCATATTACCACGATTTATTTGCAATTAAGAATTTTATCGTATATGGAGATGTACAGTCATAACTATTCAATTTTCAATTTCAAAATCTGTAATTTTAAGAAATCGTTAAATAATTAATGAAATCAGAGACAAAAGATTGGTTCTGTAATTGAAAACGATTTTGGAGTATGTGTGTTACGTGAAAAAGGCAGAAAAGTATAGTAAGTATACAAGTATTCATCGCGAAGGGTTAGGAAAAAGTTCTCTCCCGCAAAATATAAAGGAACGAATCAGATTTGCTACTAAGAAGATTTCAAGCTCGTTAAAGTACTTTGATGACGTTATATTTTCTGATGAGATGAAAATTATGTTGCACTATTACGGCGGAACCCAAAAAATATGGCGCAACCCTCTCACAGCCCTGGAAAATAAAAATGCAATACATACTGTAAAGTCCGGAGAACTGTAAGTTATGGTATGGGCATAGACAAATGAAGTGTATAGACAAAGGATTACTCATGTTGAGTGCTGTCAACAGACTCAAACCAAAATACTCAACATTTTTCGCAAGATTTTCTTTTACATCTGAGTATGTAGATTTCGTCAAAAACTAACCCCATACAGTTTTTGTTAGAACAAAATGTTTTTAAAATTGTTTTTTTAATAGAGTTGTTCTGAAAACGAAATGAGTGTGATTCTCATTTATTTGAGAATACTAGACACTTAGAGAGTTCGGTTTTTCGCAAAAAAAGGCATAATTTCAAAAAGCTGAAAAGCCAATTGATATTTCTCTTCGCCGGGACGAAATCACGATATTGGTAGCGATCAGTAAAATTTTGCAACACTGTCAGTTCGTTTTGAAAAACATTACTCTCTGTAAACGAAAGTAATGATGAAGTTTAAGCCATTGGGGTAATACTCCAGACTTAAAAACAATTAGTTACAATAATTATTGGTCTTCTTCCTGAATATCTTTTTCTTCGGCTGTCGAATTTGTTCTTAAAATATTATAAAATGAATGTTTTATAAAATATATGAATATCAACTTCTTGAAATAAAGTATCTATGTTATTTGAATAAATGTAGTAAATTATAAATGGCTTTACAGTTTGGAATCGAATCTACTGAATCCTAAGCCATTAAACTTTTGAAGAGTTGTCTTGATCGCATGGAAGGAATGAGTGCAAGTAGTGGGTATGGGCATAGACAAATGAAGTGTATAGACAAAGGATTACTCATGTTGAGTGCTGTCAACAGACTCAAACCAAAATACTCAACATTTTTCGCAAGATTTTCTTTTACATCTGAGTATGTAGATTTCGTCAAAAACTAACCCCACACAGTTTTTGTTAGAACAAAATGTTTTTAAAATTGTGTTTTTAATAGAGTTGTTCTGAAAACGAAATCGATGTTAACAAATGAATCGTATAGACAAAGGATTACTCATTCGATTTGTTCCTAGGTTTTACCATTTTTGAGATATAGAAGTTCAGGTCACAGTTTTAGGTTTTTTGTTAGGTTTTCGCGAGTTTGCTTGAAAACGGAAAGTATTGTCAAAATGGGACTAAAAAAATGTGAAAAACTGTGAAAATTTCGTAATTTTTTCCTGGGTTGTACCATTTTTGCGATATATAAGTAAAAGTGGAGAAATTGCAGTCATATGGAGACGATACAGTCAGTGAATTTTCCTAATCTGAACATCTATATCTCAAAAATGGTAAAACCTACGATAATATCATAAAATACAATTTTGTAGACAATTTTCACTGCTACAACATTTTATTCCATTTTGATAGGGCGCGAAAACCTAAAAAACCCCAAAAAAAAAATGTGAACTTTGACCGTGATTTATTTAAAAAGCGCTCAGGCGATTTTTTTTTATTCCCAGGTGTAAGCTCCTTTCATTTAATGTTGGTTCAAGAGCACCGTATCATTTTATATGCTGTTAACCGATCCAAACCAAAATACTCAAAGTTTTTCGAAGGCGAATTTAAAAAAAAAAAATGCGATATATAAGTCAAAGTAGGGAAATTGCAATCCTGACATTGTTTGATATGGAGACGATACAGTCAGTGAATTGTCCTAATCTGAACATCTATATCTTAAAAATGGTAAAACCTACAAAAATATCATAAAGGACAATTTTGCAGAGAATTTTCGATGCTAAAACATTTTCTTTATTCCATTTTGATAGGGCGTGAAAACCTAAAAACCCGAAAAAATGTGAACTTTGACCGTGATTTATTTAAAAAGCGCTCAGGCGATTGTTTTTATTCCCAGGTGTAAGCTCCTTTCATTTAATGTTGGTTTAAGAGCACCGCATCATGTTATATGCTGTTAACCGACCCAAACAAAAATACTCAACGTTTTTCGAAGGCGATTTAAAAAAATGCAATATTTTCATTTATACATTTATCTGAGGATGTAGATTTCGTCAAAAACTAACCACATACAGTTTTTGTTTGAACAAAATCTGATTACAATTTTATTTTTAATTCAGTTGTTCTGTCAACAAACTCAATATTAATAAAATTGGTGAGAACAGTCCTTTGTCTATACAATCCGTTTTTCGGTGCCATGGGGTTGTATATAAAGCAAGGGCTTTGGTAACATTGAAAAATTATTTAATCGACAACGTCAAAATTGGGTTTTTGGACACTGAAAATTATAAATTATAATATAAACTCTACCAATACAAGACAGTCTAGGCAGGCATAAATCTTATTTACGTAGGACTTGGTTATTATACAACTACAACGAAGACATCGACACTAAAGTCCAAAGCCCAAATATTACCCCCATTGAAAATTTATGGGTTCATCTGAAGACAGAAGTCGGGAATAAGACAGCCCACTAATATGAGAGACTTAATAAAGATCAATGGCACAAATACCAATAAAATATGACATTTCGAATTGTATTTTTTTAAATCCCAGGAGTTTACAAGCTGTAATTGATACGCAAAGTAGGTATACGTTATATAAAGGCCAACTTTTCCTGAAAGTCCCGATACGATAAATGTTATACAAATAACATTTAGATAGCTAAAACAGTCAAATGTATACATTTTTCGCAGAATACTTTCTTCGGACATCCTCAATGTTCATGTGAAAAAGAATGACAAAAGTCGACCAACCCTATTGAATGAATTATAGTATTGAATGTTATAGT
Source organism: Musca autumnalis (assembly GCF_047663935.1). Classification (NCBI taxonomy): domain Eukaryota; kingdom Metazoa; phylum Arthropoda; class Insecta; order Diptera; family Muscidae; genus Musca; species Musca autumnalis. Next base: position 147,345,145 of record NW_027412088.1, on the reverse strand, counting down.
ATAGTTATTGAATGATTATAGTATAGTAGATTTCTATTAACGCTGAATATTTTAAGACAAAATAATTAATTAATGGCCTGTTTCTCTAAGATGATTCGAAATCAAATCCGTTCGAATTACTACCAACCAAACTCCTGTTGTTGTAGAAAATATTTGTTTGACTGAAAACAAACATGACTCATAAATTTTTATATATTTTTCAAAAAAAAAGTTTGGTAGTAGTTTGAACGAATTTGTATATGTATCGTATTAATGAAACTGGCCATAAATCTTCTTATGATAAAGATTGTCGATTTGTTATACCCTACACCACACTGTGTTAAGGGGTATTATCAATTTGTGCATTTGTATGTAACATGCAAAAGGAAACGAAATAGGTCAATGGTTCCTTTCGATGATCTACATAGCATCACATTCTGAGTCCATTTATACGTCCATCCGTTAATGCACTTTTGTCGCATTTATTATCCTATCCGGGTTAAAATTTATGATGGTCGCAATTTTGACCAAAGGACTATAGCTATTGCTTTTGACGAGAATTGGTTGAGATTTGGATATATCTCCCATATATTCTCCCGATTCCGTATATTCTGTACACCAAACAACTATTTTAAAACAAATGTGTAATGAAATCTGTTCAGTAGTGCGATTCACAAACTAATTTTGTGAGTTACCGACAAGTGTCGGTAAAATTAAAATGCTTATAATTTCGGTAATTACCGAAAGGATATGTGGTAATACCTTAAACTGTCGTACTTTACTGGTTAAAGAATTTGTAAATAGGAACGGGTGAAACTATAATGTGCATTTTAATTTTTTATTTATTATCCTCCTTTATATTCGTGTGAATACTCCGCTAACGAAGTAGCGGGCACTTGCTAGTTAATTTATATAAAGACTATATTAAACGGTTAATAATAATATTAATGTGACTTAGGCCATTTTTGAATTTATTTGGAAAAAACTATATTGATGAGCTGAGGGTTAGGCCACTTTGGCTCCATTTTTCAAAACATGGAAAATTTCTTCGGATATATATTAAAATAATTTTTAGAGTTTTAAATAATACAATTAGTAATAAAAGAACTCTATGAGTTCTTAGTTGATACGTGCTGATAGTTGTTTGCAAATATTTTTGTTCGGATGTTTTTTGGGAAAGCCGAAAAATGAGTGTGATTCTCATTTATTTGAGAATACTAGACACTTAGAGAGTTCGGTTTTTCGCTAAAAAAAGGCATCATTTCAAAAAGCTGAAAAGCCAATTGATATTTCTCTTCGCCGGGACGAAATCACGATATTGGTAGCGATCAGTAAAATTTTGCAACACTGTCAGTTCGTTTTGAAAAACATTACTCTCTGTAAACGAAAGTAATGATGAAGTTTAAGCCATTGGGGTAATACTCCAGACTTAAAAACAATTAGTTACAATAATTATTGGTCTTCTTCCTGAATATCTTTTTCTTCGGCTGTCGAATTTGTTCTTAAAATATTATAAAATGAATGTTTTATAAAATAGTCCGGTCAAAATAGACATTGAAATAGCAAAAATTCCCACAAAGCTGAATTTTGGTGGAGAGCTAGGGTTTGCCATTAGAAGCAACGTCCTAAAAGTCCCCATCGATCCCATGTGTGCAAAAATAATTATTCGGGGTCAAAGGTCAAAATTTAAGGGTTTTTAGGTTTTCGGATTTATGTTTTGAAAACGGTTGATCGAATCAGAAAGTGACTAAAGTAAATATTGTAGACAGAAAAATTATCTACAAGTTTGACCCTTATAAATTTTTTCTTAGAAGGAACCATTCTTGAGATATAGCTGTTCTAAAAAACACATGATTTTTATGCACTTATAAGGGAAATGTGCACATATTCAGACGAACCGGCTAAAATAAGCGAAGTAATCGGGTCTGTCCCCCCAAAAAATATATATTTTCTTGAAGAGCGAAATTATAGCTATCTTCTAAAAAAAATTCCAACAAAATCGGAGTGTGTTTAGTAGAGTTATTCAATGTTAGAGTCATTTTATGCAAAAATAGCCCATTTAACCCACATGTATAATCGAAAGGCCAACGGGAACGACCCCAACGAAAACTCTCCGATTTTTTTCACGTTTTGTCCGAAGGTAGGGTTTGTTGCGCTGATTACGGAAATGTATAATTTTCAACGGTTGCGGATCCGGTTCGCCGGTTATTAGACCCGAAGGGCCAAATTTAAAAACCGGGTTAGACCCGGTTCTACTGAACCGATTACTGCAAACTGGATATCGTTTGAAAGCTTACGGAAGTATCTAACACATAGTGTCGTTAGTTTAACCGCTTCGCCTCATAATGTACTTACGCGGCTAATTTTTTATTTGACCTTTAGATCGAGATATCTCGAAAATGGTAAGTCTTTTTTAAGAATCATAAAGACCAATCTTGTAGACTATTATTGAATCTACAACTTTTACTTTAGCGGGCTTTTGCTAAGTAGTACCGTTTTTGAGAAAAACTAAAAAGACTGAATAATGCCTCCAAAAATGACCTTTGACCCCGAATAACTTGTTTTGCACACATGGGATCGATGGGGACTTTTAGGACGTTGCTTCTAATGACCAACCCTAGCTCTCCACCAAAATTCAGCTTTGTGGGAATTTTTGCTATTTCCCCCTTATACGCATGTCTATTTTGACCGGACTAAAATATATGAATATCAACTTCTTGAAATAAAGTATCTATGTTATTTGAATAAATGTAGTAAATTATAAATGGCTTTACAGTTTGGAATCGAATCTACTGAATCCTAAGCCATTAAACTTTTGAAGAGTTGTCTTGATCGCATGGAAGGAATGAGTGCAAGTAGTGGGATTTTCTAACACACTTTGCCGACAAAAGTCGGTAAAACCAAAATGCTTGTAAATTCTGTAATTAACGAAATTTGTCTGCAAGGTAGCAAAATAAAATTGTTACAAAGTTCTACAGTTCTAGCACTTTTCATTCATCATTTTGCGTTTTAATTTTAACTACTTTTGTCGGTAATCAAAAAATGAGTTACAGAATTCCAGTACAGATACCAAACATCTTTGGCCTATATGTTCCACTGGCAAGGTCGAATTATTGACTGTGTATGTGACATTGGCTTTCACGTTATACATTATGAATACTAGACCATATTTCCTGTGGGTCACGTGGTGCTTTTTCCTCATTCTAGGTATATATGAATTACTTGTTAGTGATAAAGTCATGAATACTAAGACAATAGGTCCATTGCTGTCGTTTGTAGTTTGACTGGTGTCGGCAGAGATTTTATAAAATCGAATACTATAACTGCATATTCACCCGTGCTAAGTCCAAATTCATCCCAGTTCTAACTGATTCAACTATTCGTTTGATTAGTCAGTTGGATTTTTTTGAAAATGAGGGTTAGGCCGTTTTGGCTCTGAGCGTCTCATAAATACGCTATTAAAATTCTGATTGATTTTTTCTACTAACTAACATATCAATAACGAAAATATGAGAGATACATACTTTTTGTTGCTTTTAATCTCGATTTAAGTGCTTGGATAACCAGCTTCCATTTAGGCGCATTAGATTTGTTGCAATTATCCCCCATATTTTCTTCAAAAAAGACCGTTTGGTAATGAAAACAAAATCTGCTTAAACTAGAGCTGGTAATTCAAAGTGAAAACGATACGTTAGGATACTATAGAAATTTGCCAAAAGCCAATACTCACACACTTACAACTGGCAAATATTAATTAAGCACCATTCAACCAGAAGGCCTGAAATTCATGATTTATTGATCTTCAATAGAGATTTTACTGTTGCCAAATATTCGACTAATGTGACGACAGACAATAACAGCATACACACATACATACAAAAAGGGAGAAAGGGATAGAAAGAGTATCAAGGCATTGGCAGTAGCAGATGTGGTCATACAATGAGTAAATTTCAATTTTCAAACTCAAATGGACCACAAATGTAGGCATCATAACGTACAATGGCTTCAATTACTAGTACACACACACCGACACACAGAGTTACATAGAGAGATATTCAAATGCATTCATAGCAAGCTAGTGATGTCTTTCTTAGGGGTAGTTTACACTATATGTAAATGTCATATGACATGAAATTTTCCATCGTTATATATTCGCTAATATGTGTAATATTGGAGATTTTCCTTACGCCATTTACTCTGTGCGTCCACACCAGCAAAAATGTAACAAATTACATACGTCTCCACATTGCCTCCGTGGGTAAATATGGAATGTTTTTATTTCGTGTCATATGACATTGACAGATAGTGTAAACTACCTCTTAGCATTGACAGGAAAGACACCATTTAATGTGTATTCAAAATTCATTGTTGCAACTCATTTCAATGCCACCCGAACTTTGTGTGGTGAGTGCCTATCTTTGAGGCTGACTGATTGTTGTATAACAGAGATCTCCACAGAGCTGTTTCTATTATCTGCATTCTTTTTTGTTTGCAAAATTGGGTATCATTGTAATTTATCGACATATCAACGTGGACTAAATAAGCGACCAATAAATCATTGTTGTCGAAATGAAATTACTCTCGTTTTCTTGACAGTATGTATGTATGTGTGCGATGATTTGATGATGATTATGTTAAATTTCAGTATTCTAGTAATGCGATTCTGGATTTCGGTGTTTATTCATAATAGGTGATAATGGAAAGGAACATTTTCGGTTGCTATAGTTTTCTTGTTAAACACCTTTACTTACATACTCAGGGTACCCACTATAGACCATATCGCCCATTTACTCGAAGAGTGGCGTAACTAAACAAGTAAGAACGACGTTAAGTTCGGACGGGCCGAACTTGTTATACCGTCCACCACGAAAGTATGGAAGTAAAACGGAACAATTAGTTTCCTTTCGTTTACGAAGAAGACTAAATACCAAATTTCAGCAATTTCGGTAAAACAATGTGGCTTACCTTCAAAATACCGAAATTCGGTAGGTACCGTTCTATGGGAGCTGTATCAAAACATCGATATATACCTACACATTTCTGGCGGAAAGTTTTTAGACTCAAAGAAGACTTAATACCAATTTTCTAATATTTCGTTAAGATAATGTGGCTAAAACCTTCAAAATACCGAAAATTAAGAGGTACGCTTCTATAGGGATATAGAAAGACGTATACCTATACTGGTAATTCTCTTCTGGAATATTTTATAACCCCATGGTAGACTAAATAACAAATTTCAGTTTTTCGGTGGGATATTGACGTCACAATATTCAGAAATACGAAAATCGGGAGGAACCGTTCTATAGGGCCTATATATAAGCGTGGGCCTATACCGACGAATTGAAGTCATTTCGGTGGGTTGTTGTGGTAACAACCTTCAAAATACTGAAAATCGGTAGGTACCGTTCTATGGGGGCTAAATGCAGGCTTGGCAAATTTCTGTACCGACAAATTTCTGGGGGAAAATATTATACCACGAAGGCTAAATATTAAATTTCTGCCATTTTGGTGGGCTATTGTGGCCACAATCTTCACAATACCGATCGTCACGAAGTTTGGTTGGAGGTCGGCTTCACATCAGAATAGATCGCTATTTTAATTGGTGATGATCGTGAAATATTTAGCGGGTGAAATGGACCAAAAACAGAATTTTTACCCGACTTTGTAGCTGCTCTGCAGGGCGCAATCGACGTCCAATCGACGAGAAATTTTAAATTGGGTTTGAGTTCGTGGCAAAGGGTTGCAAACTAAGAAGATGACCAGATTCGTGGCTTGCAATCTCCGAAGATGACCAGATAATATTTAGCGGGTTAAATTGACCAAAACTTTTGTGTGGAAATGATAAAAATTTTTAATGAACAACCTGTATCTTTATTCTTATAATTTCTGATTTTACTCAAATGTAATGTTATACCTTGAAATTTTGGTGCATTAAGTATAGCGATCCTAATATTTCGAGTAAATAAATAATATTACTGTCACACATGAATAAAACAACTCATTCGTAAATTCTTAATCCTTAATTTGGCAGAAAAGTTCATTGCATATCTTATTGTTAGACAGCGGAATCCTATGAAAATGCATATTTGGTTAGGATGGTCGTAAAGAAAACTCGTTTTATTACAAAATAAAACGAATTAGGCCCATAAATTTTTGCATATTTTGCATATTCTGCATAAAATGAGCATATGCAAAACCATATGCAAGAATATATTCAAGGATTTGCGTAAGTCTCACGATAGCTCTCAGCTGTTGACGACGTGTCTAAATTATCTCGTGTGTGACATAAAAAAATCGCCTTTACAATTCCTAAAAGACAATACAAACCGGGGATTCCAACTTCCCCAGAAAATGTCTTAGCTCCAAAGATGGATCGACATAACTATTGGACTCCACTGCAGGCGTCCGCAGATTCTGAAGAAGAAATTATGGACAATGAAAATAGTCCGCCAAAAAAAGAATATGTTTCACCAATCAAAGTGCTATCGCATGATACTGCATATTTTCATAGACTCTTTAAAGCTCAATCTATTACGAAATATTTGATTAAGAAAATATCCATTGGTATTAAAATCATCAGTGAATCACTTGAAGTTTTTGAAATAATAACACGTGTATTAAAAGAACATAATTGTCAATTTTTTGCTCACGAGTCAAAGTACAATAAACCATATAAATTTGTATTGTATGATCTTGAAGCAATACCAGCTGATGATGTCAAAAAAGAACTCAATTCTCTTGGCTACAAGTGCGTTGAAGTTAAACAAATAATAAAGAAATATGGAGAATACTCCGATACCATCTATATTGTCTCATTTGAAAACGGTTCTATCCGACTCAATGATCTCAAAAAGAACACCACTTCTCTATTTCGTACCATTGTGAGATGGGATTACCAAAGAAAAATTAAAAATAAACCAATTCAATGCTTTAATTGTCAAATGTATGGTCATGGGGAGAGATGCTGCTCCATCAAAACGAAATTTGGTTATTGTTCAGGAAGGCACAAAACTACTGAGTGCACAATGCAAGATAAACTCAAGTGTGCTAATTGCTCAAAAAATCATGCAGCCAATGACAAGGCATGCGAAATAAGAGAGAATTTCCTGAAAATAAGGGAACATATACAAAACCGAAATATAAATAAACAACAAAGATCTGCCAGACGTGACGTAAAAGTAAACAACAACACTGCAACTATGAGTACATTCCCAAATTTGCCAAAAACAACACCACCTGTTGGTACCGTAAGGAAAGAGTGGCCCTCAAATAATGGAGTGACAACGAGCGACGACAATTTATTCTCTGTAGAAGAAATTAGTAATTTAACATTTGAGATTATTCAAAATTTAAGAGGTTGTAAAACCAAAGATGAACAGTTCCATGTTGTCACACAACTGGCTGTTAAATATTTATATTCAGTATAAATGATTTTTTGTTCCTTAAAAATAATGTTTTGGAATTGCAGAAGCATTAAACATAAATATGATGAACTTTTTAATTTTGTATACGAAAATAAAATTGATATTTGCATTCTTACAGAAACATGGTTAACAACATCAGACAGATTCCCTTACAGTGATTTTAAATGCATAAGATATGATCGAAAAGAAAAAATAGGAGGTGGAGTAGCAGTGCTAGTGAATAAAAATATTGATATTATAAACACAATGTCTATTCAAACTTCATTGATTGAAAATATAGGTATAACAATTAATTCAAAAGGTGTAGGAGACATTAATATTATAGGTGTATACTTTCCAGGTGGAGCAGTAAATGAAAGATCACGAGTTCTGTATAGAAAAGATCTGAGAAAAATATTAAATATTAACGCCAGAACCATAATATGTGGCGACCTAAATAGTAGACATAGGAATTGGAATTGCAATAGAGCAAATTCATGGGGTAATATTTTAGTAGATACTATTAAAACTCTTCCATATTCAGTAGTCTATCCTCAAACTCCAACTTATGTCCCAACGAGATCAAACGTTCTGCCATCTACATTGGATATCATATGTACAAATATTCCAGAACATATCAATCAACCAGAGACAATAAATGATTTAAATTCAGACCATTTGCCCGTACTTTGCAAACTAAATTTGCAATGCAATCAAACAGAGCACCTGATTTACAACTACAATAGAGCTAATTGGTCTAGATTTAAATCACATATTAATAATCAAATTGCCCACCTTTCGACCGACTTTAAAAACATTTCCGATGTAAATAGCATAGATTCATGTGTAGAGTTTTTCACAAAAACGCTGAATAATGCGGTAGAAAACTCTGTTCCTAAAATCAATCACAAGTTTAAACCTAATAGTCTTCCAAAACATATACGATCATTTATTCAAGTGAGGAATTTCTATAGACGCCAGTGGAAAAGATACAGATATCAGAGTGACTTCAACATGATGAATAAATATTCTGTACATATCCATTGCGAGTTAAAGACTTTAAAAAACAAATCATGGAATAATAAAATAAGTGATCTCGATAAAAACTATAAACCTTTCTGGAATATTTCCAAGTGTTTAAGGAAGAAAAAGTCTTTTATTCCGCCTCTAAAGAAAGATGAATCCACTTTTTACAGTGACGCAGAAAAGGCTGATCAATTTGCACAAAATTTTCTTGAAAACCACAACATTGCAAACAACCTTGGCGAACCTGGTAATACAAGAGTTGTGCAAACTATATACACTCGTTTTACCTCTTTGAAAATTTACACCGGTTCTGATGAATACATTAGTAAGGATGAAATTATAGCAATAATTAACAATTTAAATATGAGAAAGGCGGCCGGTTTAGATGGTATCAAAAATATCCTCTTAAAGAATTTGCCCCAGTCAGGATTTTCCTTTCTAACTTTTATTGTTAATTGTTGCTTAAAACTTCAATATTTTCCTAAAATCTGGAAAACGGGTAAAGTAATACCCATACCTAAACCCCAAAAACCAACTAATTTAGCCAGTAGCTATCGCCCGATAAGCCTTCTGAGTTCTCTGAGTAAAATTTTAGAACACGTGATAAAAAATAAAATTAATATGTTTACAGAAGAGAAAAATATTATTCCCATTACTCAATTTGGCTTCAAAAGCGGCCATAGTACAACACAACAAATTAAACGCATTACAAATCATATCACAAATAAATTTAAAGAAAACAAATCCCCTATATTGGTCACACTGGACATCGAGAAGGCCTTCGATTCAGTCTGGCATCAAGGTTTATTATATAAAATGATTCAATTTAAGTTTCCTTTATATCTGGTAAAGATCATTGAATCATTTTTAAAAAATGGAAGATTTTGCGTATGTCTAAATAACAGTTACTCTGAGTTAATTGATATCCCAGCTGGAGTGCCACAGGGCTCAGTTTTAGGGCCTATTCTTTATTCAATTTACTGTTCGGACATACCAAATCTAAACCACAGCTTATGTGCATCTTATGCAGATGATACATGTATATTTTATTCACACGAAATTGGCGACACTATATTGGAAAGGATTCAAAGTGATTTGAATATTATTGTATCATATTTTCATAAGTGGAGGATCAAAGTTAATGAGAGCAAAACTCAAGCTGCATTTTATACTAGAAAACGCAGTACTTGTTTTTACCCTCACAAAGAAATAGAAATGAATGGTTCATCAATACCATGGTGTGATGAACTTAAATACTTAGGTATAATCCTTGACAAGAAACTACTGTTTAGATCCCATGTTAATTATATTATTAAAAAACTTAATATTGCAAGGAATATGTTATACCCTTTGATAAAAAGAGGATCCATGTTAAGTGTAGAAAATAAAACTTTATTAGGGAAAGTTGTATTTCAAGCAATCATACTTTATGGATGTCTGTATGGGGAATCTGTGCAAAAACCCATATAAAAAAGCTACAAATATGGCAAAACAAAAATTTAAAAATGATGTACAATTTACCATGGCATTTCTCAACCAAAGATTTGCACAAAAATTATAACATCAAGCTAATATATGATAAAATCAATTCTTTAAACCAAAAATTTAAGTATCGATGTAACAATTCAAACAACCCTCTAATAAATCAATTACATAATTGATTTTCTTTTATAATTTGTAAAACATTTATCTTTCATGTGTTATCAGAGAATTCTTACATATATTTACCTCTGTAAGAACTTACGTCTATGATTTATCTATAAACACTTATATATATATATATATATATATATATATATATATATATATATATATATATATATATATATATATATCAACATATTGTTTCTTAGAAGAAAAGCATACATAGCTAAAACTCTGTAAAAATGTGATAACATAGAATAAGATAAAATAAATTTTAATAAAAAAAAAAAAATTCAAGGATATGTGGTCTAAATATTCCACCAACATGGCAGAAATTTGGTATTAAGTCTTCATCAGGGGTATGCAACTTTACAACTGAAATCTGTCCGCATAGGTCGACGTCTTCATATAGCCCCCATAGAACGGTACCTACCGATATTCGGTATTTTGAAAGTTGTAGCCTCAATATCCCACCGAAATGACTGAAAATTGGTATTTAGTCTTCGTTGGGGGTATAAAACACTCCACCTGAAGTTTGTCGGCATAGGTCCACGTCTTCATATAGCGCCCATAGAATGGGACCTCCCGATTTTCGGCATTTTGAAGGTTGGGGCCTCAATATCCCTCCGAAATGGCTGAACTTTGGTGTTAAGTCCTCCTTGGGGGTATACAACTTTCTACCTGAAATTTCTCGATATAGGTCCACGTCTTCATATAACCCCATAGAATGGTACTTCCCGATTTTCGGTATTTTGAAGGATGTGGCCTCAATATCACACCGAAATGACTGAAATTTGGCATTTTGTCTTCGCAATGGATACAAAACTTTCCCCCTGAAATTTGTTGGTATAGGTCCAAGTCTTCATATAGCCCCTATAGAATGGTACCTCTGGATTTCTGGAATTTTGAAGGTTGTGCCCTCAATATCCCTCCGAAATGGCTGAAATTTGGTATTAAGTCATCGTTGTGGGTATAAAACTTTCCACCTGAAATTTATCGGTATAGGTCCACGTCTTTATATTGCCCCATAGAATGGTACCTCACGATTTTCGGTACTTTGATGGTTGTGGCCTCAAAATCCCACCGAAATGACTGAAAATTGGTATTTAGTATCCGTTGGGGGTAAAAAACACTCCACCTGAAATTTGTCGGCATAGGCCCACGTCTTCATATAGCCCCCATAGAATGATACCTCACGATTTTCAGTACTTTGATAGTTGTGGCCTCAATATCCCTCCGAAGTGGCTGAAATTTGGTATTAAGTCTTCCTTGGGGGTATAAAACTTTCCACCTGAAATTTATCGGTATAGGTCCACGTCATCATATAGCCCCCATAGAATGGTACCTCACGATTTTCGGTACTTTGAAGGTTGTGGCCTCAATATCCCACCGAAATGACTAAAATTTTGCATTTTGTCTTCGATGTGGGTACAAAACTTTCCACCTGAAATTTGTCGGTATAGGTCCACGTCTTCATATAGCCCCCATAGAATGGTACCTCTGGATTTCTGGATTTTTGAAGGTTGTGGCCTCAATATCGCACCGAAATGACTAAAATTTTGCATTTTGTCTTCGATGTGGGTATAAAACTTTCCACCTAAAATTTGTCGGTTTAGGTTTATGCCTTCATATAGCTCCCATAGAGCGATACCTCCCGATTTTCGGTATTTTGAAGGTTGTGGCTGTGGTTTTACATTTCTCTATTTTATTTTCATGTCTGAAGAGAATTTTAAACAGAAAAATTGTACACACAAACATTTTTGTACCTATTATTGAAATATTTGTTGCATAAGAAAATATGTAAAATGCATAAATTTTGCATATGCAAAAATTTATGCATTTTGCATAATTTTGCATATGTCATATGTTTCGATTGCAATGTAATCAGAAGTCAAAAATATGCCTAGTCTCAAAATTTGATATGAATCGGGCCAAAAATAGGGGTTGCATAAAATTCCGCTGTCTACTTATTATGTATCATGTCTTACACCACAATGTGTTGATGGCATTATGTTTGTGTCACAAAAAAAAAATCATTTGACACCTCGAAATATTGGTTCCAGATACACATTGGGTGATACCGATCTTCATTTAATTTGTGTAGAATACACAATTTAGCTCATGGACCTTCTAGTAAAGACAATGTACAACAAGTAAAAAGTCGTTAAGTTCGGCCGGGCCGAACTTTTTATACCCTCCACCATAAAATAGTCTTAAATAAAATGGAATAATAAGGTTCCTTTCACAATTTAAGGTGGAACATCTTTTCGACAATGGATAGAATCCTACTGCCTCCCACTATTGCTTAAATTACACTGTGAACACAAATGTTGGGGCAGAGATAATTCCTTTGGAGATGAAAGCCCTTGGTGACAGAAAAACCCCGAAGGACAGATGCGCCGTGAGTCGAACTTCCGCGTTATGGCGTGATGAAGTTTTTGCAAGAGACCCTGTAAGCCATCATGAATTAGCATTATATATTTGTTTGTTGTTTTTGTAGAGCACTTAAGCAACAGTGAACAAAGATATAACGCTAATTCCTGTTGGCCCACAGGGTCTATAACAAAAATTTCATCACGCCATAACGCGGCAGTTCGACTCACGGCGGATCTGTCGTTCGGGGTTCATAAGAGTCAACCTATCTTTAAATTTTTTGGCGGAAATTTTTATAGCTGCAGGGAACTTCAAGAGTCAAATTGAGGGTAGTTTCATCAAAACAATGTAGACCCTCAAAAATGGACCCATGTTGACGAATTTTAGTGAAGAAATTTCGTGACCACTGAAAATTCCCGAAAATCGGGAGGTACTGTTATGTGGGGGATATACCAAAACATGGCTCTATATTGACGATTATTTTTTGAATAGACAAAATTGTAGCTAAAATTCTCAAAATACCGATCATTACAGCTAGTACGGTTAAAAATTGCAGCTAAAATTCTCAAAATACCGAAAATCGGGAGATACCGTTATATGACGGCTATACCAAAACATGGACCTATGTGGACGATGTTCCTTTTGAGATGTTTTATGACAACTGAGAACTTTACATGTCAAATTACAGCTAGTTCGGTTAAAAATTTGCAGCTAAAATTTTCAAAATACCGAAAATCGGGAGGTACTGTTATATGGGGGATATTCCAAAACATGGTGGGCCATACCAAAACATAGACCTATGTTGACGATGTTTGGTGGAGATGTTTCATGACCACTGAGAACCTCAAATGTCAAATTGCAGATAGTTCGGTCACAAATTGTGGCTAAAATTCTCGAAATACCGAAAATCGGGAGGTACCGTTATATGGGGGCTATACCAAAACATGGACCTATGTTGACGATGTTTGGTGGAGATATTATGCGACCACTGAGAACCTCAAATGGCAAATTACAGCTAGTTCGGTTAAAAATTGTAGCTAAAATTCTCAAAATACCGAAAATCGGGAGGTACCGATATATGGGGGCTATACCAAATCATGGGCCTATGCCCATATCCTTTAGGATATAAGTTTGTTGATCACTAGGAACCCTAAGTGCCAAATTATAGCTAATTCGGTCTGCAAATGTGGCGAAGAACGTCAAAATACCTCAAATCCGGAGGTACCGTTATATGGGGGCTATACCAAACAGTGGACCCATATAGCCCATCTTCGAACTTGACCTGCCTATGGAAAAAAGACCCTCGGGTGCAAAATTTCAGCACTCTATCTCAATTATTGCGGACGCTAGAGTGATTACAACAGACGGACAGACAGACGGACAGACGGACATGGCTAGATCGTCTTAGAATTTTATCCTGATCAAGAATATATATACTTTATAGGGTCGCAAATGATTAGTTCGATGTGTTACAAACGGAATGACAAACTTAATATACCCTCCATACTATGGTGGAGGGTATAACAAAATGTTATGTATATATGACCGGACGGCAGCAACAAGTCGCAATCATGAAAGAGAAGTTCCGCGGAGATATAGTCCCCAGATATAGTGGTATAGGGTATCAAGTGGACCGTCCCGATTTGATTTGATTGATTTGATTTTATTCAGTAGTAAATATTGGTCCCACCTGGCTTTATATGTTTGTCAGCCCGTATGTTTCTTATAATGGAATTCGGGACCTTATGACAAGGACGAACCCTACTTTTATATATTGCTAATGAGTTATTTAGTGAGTGTGAAACATTTTAAACTGTATATTGCAGTTCTGTTGAACTAAATTATATAAAAGAGGAACTTTTGACCCCTCAACGTAAAGTATGTGTGGTCGATATGGTATAGATAATTAAAAGTACACGCAATTTTTTATATGTTGCCTGCATCTTAACCCGTATGAGGATGTTTGAAAAAGTATCCTTGTTTAAAAAATGTATGCCAAAAGATCACGCAAAGGTAGTGGAGTAGGGTATCAGATAGTCGGCCCTGTCAGACTATAGTCGTTTTCTTACTTTTTATACCCTCAGCATTTATGCTAACGAGGGTATATACACTTTCATACGGGCGAAATGTGCCTCACCGAAGTAATGGTTTTAGACCCCAAGTATGTTTGGACGAAATGTGTTTCAGTCAATTTTGAGTCGATTTAGCAATGTCCGTCCTTCCGCACGATAACTCTCGAACGGGTGAACCGATTTGGTCCAAAATTTGGCTTTCGAAATATTTTGTCCAAACTTAGTTTAAGTTCGAAGATAGGTTATATCGGCCCATTCATTTCGGTACCTCCCCCACAAAATTTCGGAAATGTTCGGAAAATTTGTGCGCACTATAACTCTTGAAGGGAGTAACCGATTAGGTCCATACTTTGCACATCGTAAAATTTCTACCAGACTTATACGAGGTTCTAGTATGGACTCAATCGGCCCACTCCTTCGGGTACCTCCCACACAAAATTTCGGAAAAGTTCAGTTTAGGACCTGTTCCCACATCTTTTTCATTCTTGTTGCAGCAACTTGTATTCACTGCCCCGCTTACCACGGTACAGTTCTCATTAAGGGCAAGTCCATACTTCCTGAGAAAATAGCATGAAAGACGCAAAAACCCCTATGACACCGTGTGTAGACGGTAAAAGTTTTTTCAGGTTCAAGTCCATACTTCTTGAGAAAACAGCCCGAAATGTGTAAAAACCCTATGGCACCATATGTAGTGGCTGGAGAGCAATAACTCTCGAACTAACCGATTTGGTCCAAAATTTGGCCTTCCTGATATTTTGTCATACTTTCAGTTCGAAGATAGGCAATACCGGTCCACAACTTCAGGTCTTTCCCCCGAATATTTAAAAAATGGCACTTAGATGGTATGCACGATATCTCTTAAACAAATTTGGTTCAAACTTTGGATCTCCTAATATTTTGTCCAAATTTAGTTTAACTTCTAAAATGGAGGTACCTTTGGGAACCTCCTCCATAAAAATTCAACATTTGTGTTTAAGTGCAGTTTAAGTTCTGTTAGAAGATCCTTTGGAAATGTATGCCGATGCTGTTCGTTGTTGCCCTGCTTACAACGGTATTATGTTTTCGGTGGACAAGTCCATGCTTCCTGGCATACTGGTCCATAAGTGGGCGATATATCCCAAAATAAGATCCACTTCCGTAATGGACTATGTCGTTCCATTCCTTTAAGTACCTCCTCTGCAACACTTTTGAACTTTAATCATAATTAAAATGTCCAAGAAAGGCCATAAAATAATGAAAATACCATAAATACATTCGATCTGACCGTAGATGAAAGTTTCAATTCAAATAGGCAAAGTCGACTGATACTTTTTTATTTCCTTTTTTTTTTAATTTATGATGCACTATAACACTTCAAAACATGCTTGGTCTTGAACAGAAAGGTAACACTGATATATCTCTAGCCGTTTACAAAATATGGTCCAAGTAGTTTTTTTTTGTGTAATAATATTTTAAGTTCGGAAGTCAACTTTCAATCGCCCACTTAAAACGCGTTTTTCTCGAAACTGGATTTTTTGAAATGTGTCACTCTTTGAGTAAATGAGCGATATGTCTTATAAATTGAACTAAGAATAGGTTTCTACTCCCCTCCCTATTTGTTGAAAAGAGTTCATGGCTATTGCTAAGTTGAAGAAGAGGCTTCCGGGATATTGCCATGGTTTATACTGGATATAGAGAAGTAAGTTGAGTCGTTACGAGGTTTTTGACCAAGGTATGATACTTTTTTGGAAAACTCAGAAAATATAATGGGACCTATGCCTGTCTATCTTGTATCTATTCCAATGTAAGGCGATGGGTCTTCTGTGAGCGTAAATGTACGCTCACAATCTGTGTAGACTCTAACTGTTGGTGAACGAGAGTAAATTTAGGATCACGGGATCTATTCAGTGGTCGGTGTCTTCTAGAAAGTAGATTTTCGACCGTCTCGACCTCTTCAACATATTTACATAACACTGTGCTACAGTGAAAATTTGCATGCGTTCTGATGCATAAATTCTGTTTTGTGGGAGTCCATGGAAAACGAAAATAACTTGGGTTTCTTTGGATCACTTCCTTTTTTGGTTTTATAACGGTAACTGTAGTCAACTTTAAACGAGCATAACTTCTTTTTTTAACAACGGATTTCTATATATTTTTCTTTTCTTGAAAGTGGAAAATAACGTCTTTCAAATAAGCCATAATTGTTTAAAATCAATTAACTAATGACTAGACATCGGATTTTGCATATTTGCATATTTTTTAATATTAAAGATACGAAGATTCTGATTGGACCAAAATTCGTTTCAAAGAAATCTAAATTCAATGGCAGGGTCATATTTCGTATTTATTTTGCATATTTGCATATTTTGCATATGCACAAAATATGCAAAAAATATGCAAAATATGCAAAAAATATGCAGAATATGCAAAAAATATGCAAAATATGCAAACAGATTTTGGCCGAAAATCGTCATAAAAGTCGTTAATTTGTCATTTAAAGTTGGAAAAACCATCAAAAAATACATAACAGTGTTCTAAACTAAGACTGTTGACCGTATAACGTCGATTTTTTCAGCAGATTATTATGTTATTGAGACCATTTACGACAGTGTGGTGTAGTGTATAAAAATATGGTATTGTAATACCATTTTTTTATTATTAAACTATGTAAAAATATAAAATTTTATAAAATATCAAACGTTTTATGGAAAATTCAATATTTTCTTTTTTTGTAGCATCTTAATTTAATTTGTAGCATTGGGCTGGTTTTAACTCAAAGGACCAAATCGATCTCGGATTTTTTAGCCGGGGAGCCGCCTAAACCTTTTAGTATTATTAGATTTTAAGATTATCAAAGTTTGAGCACAATTCGAATATGTTAACACGTGGTACTGGGGCCTCGAAGTTATGAAAATCTATTTTTTTTGCTATTTGGCGACTTCGACGACCCATATATGTGGAACGATTAAAGCTACTTGCCCGTATTACGCATTTAATTAAAAGCTATTCTGTTCTTAACATTTCTTGCTGAACAACAATGTACGTAAGTGTTACTGAATTCGAATTAATAAACCCAATGTCCCGAAAAAGGACATAGGGCAAAAATGGAGTCTATTAAAAAAAAAAAAACAACTTTTTTCTTCCTATATTATCAAGTTTTAGCGAATGAAACTAATATATTTTACTTTATTTGAAAATGTTGCCTATTAGGGCAAAGATCTATTTTAATATTAATTTTAATTCATTTCTCGTTGGAGTCGAGCTTAATGACCGATGATGTTTGCAAGTGAAAAAGGAAAGCTGAAGATTCGAACCCTCACAACCACCATTATGTGACATGTTTCGCCTTTTGTAGAGACTCATCAGACATATCGGCCGTGGAATGGCATCGCTATCCATCAAACATTTCCTTTTTCAAATGCAATTTTGTTTTTACAAAGATGGACATTTGTACATTCATTGTATGGCTTCAATGACAAACGCTTACATTTTGTTCATACATATTTTAACTTACTTATGCCCGTAATTTCAACGTCTGGGTATACGGGTACGCAGCTACCTATTAGTTATCATTGCCTACGCGTTTGAATTAAATTTTGAAATGATGTGGTAATATTGGTGATTTTCATTCATGATTTCGCAAAATTATTGCCACATAGAAGTGTTTTACAATTTTTAACACATTGGCAACGATTAACCTGGTAAAATCCTTGGTGTAAGTAACACGGCCGTTTTTGACTCAGTAATGTTACCTATGAGTTGAAATTATAAAATGTTGCTTACACGGGATATATCTGTGAACATGAAGGGGCTGACATAATGTGGTTTTGGAGCCATCTGGGTACAGATGATAACTTGGTGATGAACTCGACTCCTTGCTACGTCGCTCACAATTTTCAAGTTATTTACCATCCTTTACCCCTCCTGGTAATTGATGTTCTGTGGTCAAGTTGCAGAATCTTTTTCAAGAAATTCGGAGTTAAAGTTTAATCTCTTGAACAGCAATTAAGTCTCACTGGTAATTATGCCTGGTAAACCTTTTTCTAGGAATTTCGGCAGTTGATTTTTGTAAGTTTGTATCGATTATTTCTGGAGAAATTTCTATCTTTGCTTTATTAAGGTTTTTGTCGTCTTTTGGATCTTTACGGTGTTTTGCACTATCAGTTCAAACAATGCCAGACCAATAAGTTCAGGACTAAGGTCCCACATATGATTTATCATTTAGCTATTTCCTTTATCTGATATTTGTTTGTGAATGCCTTTCGTATTAAGTAAATCTTCAATGCGGTTTAGGTCTTGTTTTGGACCTAAAAATATTTTTGAATATCCTTTTCACTATTTTTTTGTATTAAACTCAATCTATTGTCTCTATTTCTTTTTAACCTATTGATAATGTTTACCCAATATATCCTATATTATATCTATATAAACATTATCTTGTTCATTATACGTTTTTTAAAATCAATAACCCAAACTCTCACTTATAACACTCAGTTGTTGTCGTCTGGGATACCAAATAAATAAATAAAATAGAAAAAAATCATTCTGGGGGCGTCCAGTGTCGAACGATTTAAACGCAAGGTGCTTCTACGGCCTCTTGTTCTTGGGAAGTGGGCTGGGCAGTAGTTTTAAAACACTCTCGCCTACTTCGATCTTGGATTTGTCAATCGCAGACTACTCTTATAGAAATCGCTTGAATATGTTTGGTTGATGTCCGGATGTGCTTCCAAACTTGCAGTCAAAAATTCCTCTTAACAATTTTCTAACAAGTTTGTACGATGGTACAGAAGCTCTCTAATATCTGCTCGAGCTCGTGGACCCCGTGACTCCCATGAGCTACTGTCAGTTTCAGGAACGCATAGGAGTTGTTCTTTACCCCCATGTGATACCAGAACAGCAGCCCGTTTTTTCTTCTCTGTTTTGAGAATATCTGGTAATAGTTTTCCATGCCAGTGCACACAAATAGCCTCGTTCCTCGAAGCTGTTGAGTTTATTTTTCACGGGTTTTTCTCCGCTGTTCACGGATAAAGCTTCTAGAGATCTTATATTTGTAGGGATCCTCTCCGATAGCTTCTACTGTAGCCATAATGATACTAGTAACTTTCCTATACACCTTACAGGGGTCCAGCACCAATGACAATTGCATAGTTACGATTTTCTTGAAGCCACGCTTGATTGTTTTCGGGACAGATGGTTTTTCAGATTCTACGATTCGTTTAGCATAAAAACAAGAGCTAGACCTCATTGAAAATCTATTCAAATACGAAAACATAGACAAACAAGTATCAGAAAAAGGAAAAAACAAAATAATAAATCACCTGTAGATCTTAGTCCTGAACTTGTTGGCTTGGCATTGTTTGATCCAACGGTGCAAAACGCCGTAAAGAGCCAAAAGGCAACAAAAATCTTAACAAAGCAAAGATTCAAATTTCTTCAGAAATATTCGATCCAAACTTCCAAAAGAGCAACTGCCAAAAATCCTAGAAAAAGATCTGGCATAATTCTTGTTGTTCAAGAGATTAAACATTAACTCCGAATTTCCAGGAGGCGCAAAGTATGGTAAACAACTTGAAAGTTGCGAACTACATAGCAGAGCGTTCTTCAAGTAGTCAGCTGTACCCAGATAGCTCCAAAACCACATGATGTCTGACTCTCGAATAAATTTAATTTAGAACAAAATGTCAAAGACATTTGTTTTCATTCCAAAAATTGATAAAAATGAAGAAAAGGTTTTTAATAGCCTCCATTTTCGCACAAAGGCGTACCTAGTCACGTTTTTCGGGACATTGCCTTTATTATCTCGAATTCTGTAATACCTATTTAGTATTAGATTTATTATATATACTTATATTTTGTTGTTCAGCAAGAAATGTTAAGAACAGAATGGTCTTTAATTTAATGCTTAGTATGGACAAAAAGCTTTAACCATTCCAGAGAAATGGGTCGCCGAAATCGCTAAATAGCCAAAAAAATCGAGATTTTCATAACGTCAGGGCCCCAGTGGCACATGTTAACATATTCCAATTGTCCTCAAACTTTGACAGTCTTAAAATCTGACCCAACTAAAATCTTTATGCGGTTGCCGCCTTAAAAAATCCGACATCGATTTGTTCCCTTTGAACAATAACCAGCCCAACGCGTTTGATATTCTATCAAATTTTATATTTTTGCATAGTTTAATAATAAACAAGTAAGAAAAGTCTATAGTCGAACGGAGCCGACCATGGGATACCCTATACCAATATCCCTGGATAATTGCTCTCCACGGAACTTCTTTTCAATGATTGTGAAAATTTATCAAATATCAGAGATGTAATGTATAATACTTATGACCAAAAAGTTATCTAGCATGACAAAGACATTTTTGTAGCAGGAAAGGAAAATTTAGTTCACACAAACTAAAATGTAATGAAACCCACTTATGTAGTACTACTGCTTCCGTTGTTTAACCGCTACGTTATTGAAATTTTTACCAATTTCACACAAAAGTTTCAGTCCATTTAACTCGCAAAGTATTATCTGATCTTCACGTTGGTTTGTACGCGTCTTCTTCATCGTAAACTCAAACTTTGTTTAAAATTTTGCGGGTTATTATTTTGACCTACAGAGCCGCTACAAAATTGGTTAAAATTTTGTTTTTGGTCCATTTCATTCCCTGAACATTTCACGATCATTAGCAAAAACTAATCATTTCTATTCTGGCCCGAACCCAACCTCCCTAAAAAATCCTTAAGCTTGTTTACAATTTTTAATGGACGGACACACATCGCTAAATCGCTTTATCTCGTCGATATATGAATTTCGGCATACCAAATAAGGGGTCAAGGACGAATATTTCGTGGTATTACATAAACTTTTGGAGAGACAATATATAGCATGGGATAAAAATGTGGTTCTCTACACAGAACCCATTACATATTAGGCAGTAGGCCCGTTATCTAGCAAACACTTTATTGCAATTTACATCAGAGGAAAGGTCTGTAGTTTTTTTTCCATATGTAGGCTACTTTGCGAAATGTATATGTCCTCAAGGAATTAAAATATCTACTTAAATAAAATGTTTATATTTTTCATACAAAAGTAATGGTCCATTTCAACCGCTAAAGAATATCAGATCATCATTCAAAATTGTAGGCATCTTTTTCGACCTATACTCTAACCCGGTGCAAAATTTCGTGATTATTGATGTATAATTGCGACTTCCAGCGAGTTTATTATTACACTACAAACAAATAACGGAATATATTAGGCTGTAACTCTGTTATCTGATCATGCACACCAGCATTATTGGCATCAATTGAAAGGTCACGCGTTCCACCTTCAAGTATATCTCACTTGACCAGAATGTCACTTCCAGGAATTAAGATATAAGTTGTATATTAAAACTTTGCACAATTTTCACACAAAAGTTTTGGTCCTTTTAACTCTCTAAATATTATCCGATCGCCATCTTAAATTGCAAGCTTCTCCTTTGGGATATACTCTTACCTTATTTAAAATTACGCGTTGATCGGACTATAATTGAGACCTACAGAGCCGCTAGAAAATTGGATAAATATTATGTTTTTGGTCCATTTCACCCACTAAATATTTCACGATCATCACCAATAAGAATAGGGATCTATTCTGATCTGAACCCGACCTCCATACAAAATTTCGTGACGATCGGTCCATAATTGCGGCCTGGAGCGTGTTTACAATTTATAATGGACAGACGGACGGACGGACGGACTGACGGACGGACACACATCTCAAAATCGCTTTATCTCGTCGAGATATGAAGATTGGTATACCACATTGGGGGTCTCCGACGAATATTTCGCGGTGTTACATGAATTTTTACCAAAACAAACTTATAATACCCTTTTCCACATTGTGGTATAGGGTATAAAAATTGTATTACAATACCATACTTTTATACCCTACACCACACTGTCGTAAATGGTCTCAATAACATAATAATCTGCTGAAAAAACGATGTTATACGGTCAACAGTCTTAGTTTAGAACACTGTGATGTATTTTTGATGGTTTTTTCACCTTTAATTGACAATTTTTCGACTTTTATGACGATTTTCGGCCAAAAACTGTTTGCATATTTTGCATATTTTTTGCATATTCTGCCTATTTTTTGCATATTTTGCATATTTTTTGCATATTTTGCATATTTTTTGCATATTTTTTGCATATTTTGCATATTTTTTGCATGTTTTTGATATAACCCCAAATATCGAAAAATTGGCCCTTAAAACGCCTAGATCCAAAATTTGAGTCCAATCGAATGAGAAATAAAAAACATGCAAAAATCCGATGTCTACTAATGATGTAGGAATAAAACTTACCATAGTATTTGTGAACATTGAAAAATGGGATTACCAAAGCAGGACTATAGGAAAAGTTTGGAGTTTCAATTAACTGACATAATTTCGCATATACATTTATCTAATGAAGTTCGATATATATACCGGTTACCAAGCTTTGCCTTCGTCTGCCACAAAAACAACATCCTAATACACCTGAAGATCGGATTTACCACCAGTGAAACGTAGTGTAATGGTTGGATGCGTGGGACTTCGGTAGACTCCTAATTTTTCAATGTATCTCTAAAGGCCTAACAGCTCAACTCGAAAGAGAATTAATTAAAAATAATTTTTTTTTTGAAACAATATTTTTTCACATTCATTATCTATATATATAAAAATGGTGTAAAAAATGTATAGTAATTCATAAAATGAGAACGGCTAGGCCGATTTCTGTAATATTTTATGTCAGTTATTCGTATTTTCGAGGAGAAGGTCTTTACGGAAGAAAATTTTGGAAAATCTCTCTGGAAAAGTCGGAAAATTGAGTTTTTGTGTGAAATTTTATTCCTTAATAGCGAGACGAAGTTCGCCGGGTCCGCTAGTGTAGTATAAAATTTTGGAAAAATCTATAGGAATACTTCCTTCATTTTGCTTCAATCTCCCACTAAAATATACGGATTTTGCTTTATAGACATTCATATAAAAGCTTTCCTATTGAGGAAGATAATTGGGTTGCTGAGGATATATCTCAAGGCTTCTGAAGTGGAAATAGAGGTCACATAACCCATTTTAATTTATATGCATTTTAAAATACTTGTAAATCGCGTAATTATCAAAATCATTTTGTCCGCATGTGATTTTCATGTACAGCAAGATCATATATTTTAATTTGTATATATTTTTCGAAATTTAATTTGGAGGCTAAGATGTAGCATCGGCTGCATCTTAGCACTAAAAAACCTATAAAATATCGCTAACTTGCGCAAATTGAATACAATTTTTGTCCGCATCCGATTTCAATATCCACCATGAAAATCTACATCGATATATATCTATTTCAAGGCGATCAATCAAGAACCGTGGATGTAGCATCACACACTATTTTTTGGGATAAAATGAATGTAGCTCCCTTATCAGTGAAGTTTTCAAATCTCTGTTTCCGCTAATACGAAGATGCTGTTCTAGTTGTTTCATTGCAGTGGAAACGAACCGTAGAAAACACTATAAAATGCGCGATATTTCCAAAAACAATTTTAGATGATTTTTCTACTTTGGAATTTCTTGTAACTCGCGTTTTAGTAGATGGATTTTCACGAGGAATGATTTATTGGATCCGGAACGTAAAAAACTAAAATGTGCAATGGAGTACGAGGTATTCTATAGACAATTGCTAATATTAGACCCGAAAAATATTATTTTTAGAAAAATGACCGCACAAAATTTCTGCATTTGGATCCAGATTTCTATGAAGCTGTGCAGACTACATTCACAATATACATATCAAATAACTCAGAATCGCAAGTACTACAATCATATATATGATTTTTTGAAAAACCTTTTTGCGGAATGAAATTAGAAGAAAATTTCAAAAAACACTGTAAATCTGGCTTCAAACTGTCAGCATCATTTAATGGTAGAAGCAGTTCACATTTTGAAAAGTAGTACATAAGTGAGACGATCCTTATTTAGTTTGCTTCTACTTTTACTTTGACAGGAAAACTGAGAGAAGTGTGGTTTACTCACAAATCGAGAGAAAACAAAAAAAAAAAGACATGGTGGCTTCAACCCATTTTTACCCATTTTGTAACATAAATATAGCCACAGCTTCCACGCATATTATCTTTTAAAGCTAATATTTTTTGCCACGTCCAATAACATTTCATTTTATCCAAAAATATCAAATAAAAGGGTAAACCTTGGCTTCAGCTATGTTAAATTTTCAAAAATATTGGTGATAAACACTTTCATATGGGCAAAATGTGCCTCATCGACATAATGGTTTTAGACCCCAAGTATGTTTGGACGAAATCCATTCAGACAATTTGGAGTTGATGTAGCCATGTCAATCCGTCTGTCTGTCTGTCTGTCTGGCTGGCTGGAGCGCACGATAACTCTCGAACGGATCAACCGATTCGGTCCAAAATTTGGCTTTCTTAATATTTTGTCAAACCTTAGTTTAAGTTCGAAGATGGGATATATCGGTCCACTCCTTCCGGTAACTCCCCCACAAAAGTTCAAAAATGTTCGGAACATTTGTGGGCACGACAACTCTTCAAGGAAGTAACCGATTTGGTCCATACTTTGCACATCGTGAAATTTCTACCAGACGTAGATATGGTTCCAAACGGTCCACTCCTTCGGGTACCTCCCATACAAAATTTCGGAATAGTTCAGTTTATGACCTGCTCCCGAATCGCTTTGATTTTATTTGTAACAACTTGTACTCACTGTCCCCCATACGACGGTAAAAGTTTAATCAGGGCAAGTCTATACTTCCTGACAAACTGGCTTTAAAGGTGCAAAAACCCCTATGACACCGTGTGTAGTGGTTGGAGCGCAAGACAACTCTCGAACGGATCAACCAATTTGGTCCAAAATTTGGCCTTCGTAATATTTTGTCCAAACATAGTTTAAGTTCGAAGATGGGTTATATCGGTCAACTCCTTCAGGTACCTCCCCCACAAAAATTCAAAATATTCGGAAAAATTGTTCGCACGATAACTCTTGAAGGGAGTGACCGAATTAGTCCATACTTTACACATCCTAATATGTCTACTATATATAGATCAAGTTCGAATATGGATTATGTTTGTCTACTCCTTCGGGTACCTATTACACAAAATTACGAATAAGTTAACTTTAACACCTGCTCTCTCTAGTGCAAAATGGTATGCACGATATCTCTTGAACGGGGCAACCAATTTGGTCCAGGTTTGGATCTCCTAGTATTCTGTCAAATTTAGTTTAACTTCTAAAATGATCCATATTAGTCCTGTTCTTACCTCCCCCACAAAAGTTGTATATATATGTCTAAGTGCAGTTTAGGGTATGTTCGAAGATCCTTTGGAAATGTATACCGATGCTGTTCGTTGTGGTCCATGCCAATGCATGCCGATCCATTCTTTAAGTACATCCTTCACAACATTTTTGAACTTTAATCCTAATCTACATTTTTGTCGCAAGTTCCGTAGATGAAAGTTGCAATTTACAAAGGCTGAGGGTATATCTCTGTCGGCAACGCCGACTGATACTTTTTTACTTGTTGCCTTTATTTATTTTTTCCATTTGATTATTCCTTGTGGATGAATCTTGAGGAAATACATATTTCCATAACTGATATATAGATTTTTGGTCCAATTCATGTAAAATGTTTGGCTTCTGATTAAATTACAATCAAAACATATGACATATGCAAAATTATGCAAAATGCATAAATTTTTGCATATGCAACCTATACCGACAAATTTCAGGTGGAAAGTTTTATACCCCCAAGGAAGACTTAATACAAAATTTCACCCATTACGGAGGGAACGGATACCGACACCGTTGAACTATTAGCGTATATTGACTATAAGTTTTGATATATAAATGGTAATAATTTTGTTTCTAAAATATTATTTTTGAGAATTTACAAAATGTCTAAAAAGTGGCGAAGCCTCCCCACCCATGGGACAGCTTCGCCATCGATATTGAACATTCTCCAACAGACTCTAAAACTGTAATTTAACATACTTCTTCCTTAAATATCAACATAATGCAAAAAAGGAACATGTTTTCTTATGAATAATCAAAAATGTTTTTAAAATTCACAAAAAGTGACCGATTCTAGCGGTTAATTGAAGTAGATTCCTTGAATTTAGGTACAAAAATCATAATATAACTAAAATAAGATACGTATAGGATAATATTTGAGTTCAACTTCAAATTATAGCGTGGTATATCTATGGTATAAAGAATTTAAGTTAAACGTTACCAATTTCTAACATTAACCCACCACGCCCCTATCATGGCGTAGGCACCCAACCCCTTACATATTTCATAATATTAATATATTGACATTTGCAATTGTTTTTTTCATGCAAATTATTGGGATTTATATTCTTCAGTTGTTGTCTTCTAACGATATAAAATGTGTTTTTGATATCACAAAAGATAAAGAAGATATCAGAAAGAATACGTACCATAATTATTTTTCCCAATACCCTGAAAACACAAATCCGCGTGCGTCTGCTATCATATCTATGACACAAGTGCCAACTTTTGGGAGATGATAGATCATCATTAGACTCACAATTTTGCCCTTAACGGATTTTTTGTAGCACTTGTATTTTGTGAGAAAATCGGCGCTGGCGAAGCCGCCGATATATATATATATATATATATATATATATATATATATATATATATATATATATATATATATATGTATATGGTATTTAAATATATATTATTATTATTGTTAAGGCCCGCCCCAGAATGTTTAATTCTTAAACATAAACTTTTTCTAATTGTTACACAATACGTATATTTTTATTCGTTGTAATCACTCTATTTACATTTTTTTAAGCCGGCCGAGATAATGTACAAATAACAGAATAGCTGCGGCAGTCTGTTGGATGCACCGAGCATCCCATACGAAGTATAATTATACACCCAGTTTTTGCATTATTGCAAATTACATGGTGCCCTAGCGTATTAGTTGTCCAATTGGATTTTTATTATTTTTTTAAAACGATTCCCCAGCCAGGCAACATCAAATTTTTAGTGGTGGCAAAATACCCTTCAGTAATCTTGGCGATATTCCCCATGTAAAACTTCTCTACAAGTGGTGTCTTAGGACACGCCGTTCGGATTTGGAGATAAGCTGAGGATGCCATTTCATTGAGCGAATATGAATCTGGGTACACTCCCTCACTGATGTGAGAGAAGACTTCCTTGTCACTTTTTTTTTTTTTTTATTATTAAGTCTATAGATTATATAATTCTTACAGACTAAGTTACAACTAAATATTTACAACAAATATATGTTTCATTAGGTATTTAAATGTAATATAATTTTTCTTTTTACTGCATTGCGATTATCAGAAATATCGAAAAGATCGTACAATTTATTAAAACGTAGCGGGTCGTTATTTGCATAGTTTGATCTAAAATAATTTATTTGCAATAGCTGGTAGCTTCGTGATGGTCTGAAAGGGACATTTATAAAGATTTTGTTTAAGATAAAATCCGAAATTATTTTTCCTTGTAGAATATTTAAAAGGAATGTTACATTCAGCATAACACGGCGACTCTTTAGTGTAGTAATTTAATTATGCTCAGTCTATCTTCGTAGGAAGGTATAGATTGTGGATTCCAACCTTGACCTTTGAGGCAAAATAGAAGGAATTGCTTCTGTACTGATTCAATTGCATTTGAATGAATGATATAGGGTGGGTCCCATATAATCGATCCATACTCTAAAGTACAACGTACAAACGATATATATAATTGCTTTGTTACTAAAGGATCGGCGAATTCCTTGCTATATCGCTTAATAAATCCCAACGTTTTATAAGCTTTGTTGGTAATTAAAGAGATATGCTCTCTAAAATCCAATCGGTGATCTAGATGTATTCCCAAATCGTTAAAAGACTCTACGTATTGAACTTTACGATCATGTAGGTAATAAGTTGTGTTTATCTTTTTTAGCCTATAGTATGACATATGTTTGCATTTCAGTAAGTTTAATTCTAATAAATTAGTTTGACACCATTCATAAAATCTGTTTAAGTCAGATTGTAGGAAAATGTGGCTTGTAGAATTATTAAACGAATAATAAATTTTGACATCATCTGCATACATTAAAACATTTGAATGATTTATTACACTTGGTAAATCGTTTATGAATAACGTGAAAAAGACAGGCCCTAGATGGCTTCCCTGCGGAACTCCGGATTGTACAGAAATTTTGTGGGAAATAGCATTTCCAAATTTAACCATTTGAACTCTCCCTGATAGGTAAGATTTTATCCACTTTACAAACATATAGGAAAATCCCATGAGATGTATCTTTTGGAGTAATAAATTGTAGTTAACTTTATCGAATGCCTTACTAAAGTCAGTATATATGCAATCTGTCTGATAGCGACATCTGAAAGCTTCGTTAACAGTGGTAGTAAGTTCCAAAAGGTTTGTGACAGTAGATCGATTCTTTCGGAACCCGTGCTGATAATTTGACAAAATAGATGAAACCTGAAAAGATAGTGAATCTGTTACTATTTTTTCAAACAATTTTGGAATCGCATTCAACTTGGCTATGCCTCTGTAATTAGATACTTCTGGGATATTTGTGAAACAATTATTATATTATTACTAGCTGAACCCGGCGCGCTTTGCTGCCCCGACTACGATAAAATATAATGGAATGCCATAATTATATTAACGTTTTTAATATTTTAACGAATAAATATAGGAGATATGAAGGAGTTATATACCTATTCAGGGTTGTTATGGAGCCACTATGGTATTTTTTAAGTTTCAGGAGGTAACACTCCTTCGAAAGCCTTTCCGCCTATAAGTATTCCTAATGATTTAGATATATCATAATAAAACATAAATCTTAAGAAGTCTCTCAAAGATATGATACTTAACAGCCTTTGTAAATTCCTTCCCGACTATAAGTACTTCTGTAAATAATGATGACTTTTACTGACTGCTAAGTCTTCAAAATTTCATTGAAATTGAACATACGTAACAAAAACATTAAATCGACCGAAAATATATATGGGTAGCTATATTTGTCATATTTATTTTTAGACCAAATCCCGTCTTACATTCACATTTTGTGCATAAAATACGGAAAATCAGCCGAAAATATATATGAGAGCTTTATTCTAATCTGAACCGATTTCGGTATTACTTGTCGCATTTATTTCTAGAACGAATTGCGTCACGCTTTCCAAATTTCAGTGAAATTGGTCATATGTAGTGTGTCCAAATCTGAACCGGTCTCGATAGAATTTGGCACATTTATATTTAGAACAAATTCCGTCAGACATCCCAAATTTCAGCGACATTGGACACATATAGCGTGTTTAGAGCATCAAATACAGAAAATCGGCCTAAAATATAGATAGGAGCAATATCCAAATCTGAACCGATTTCGATATAATTTGGCACATTTATGTCTAGACCAAATCCCGTTACGCATTCCAAATTTCACAGAAATTGAACATAAATAGCGAGTTTGGTTCATAAAATACAGGAAATCGGCCGAAAATATATACAGGAGCTATATATAAATCTGAACCGATTTCGAT
Source organism: Musca autumnalis (assembly GCF_047663935.1). Classification (NCBI taxonomy): domain Eukaryota; kingdom Metazoa; phylum Arthropoda; class Insecta; order Diptera; family Muscidae; genus Musca; species Musca autumnalis. The sequence continues at coordinate 147,315,066 of NW_027412088.1, read as the reverse complement.
ATAATTTGGCACATTTATTTCTAGACCAAGTTCTGTAACACATTCCAAATTTCAGCTAAATTGGACATATATTGCATGCTTGGTGCATAAACTACAGAAAATCGGCCGAAAATATATATGGGAGCTATATTCAAATCTGAACCGATCTCTATATAAGTTAGCACATTTATTTCTGGAACAAATTCCGCCAGACCCTCCAAATTTCAGCGAAATTGAAAATACAGCGTGTTTGGTGCATAAAATGTGGAAAATCGGCCGAAAATATATATTGGAGCTACATCCAAATCTGAACCGTTTTCGATATAATTCGGCACATTTATGCCTAGACCAAATTCCGTTACACATTCCAAATTTCAGCGAAATTGGACGTATATAGCGTGTTTGGTGCATCAAATGCGGAAAATCGGCTGAAAATATATATGGGAGCTACATATATCCAAATCAGAACCGATTTCGATAAAATTCGGCACATTTATGTCTAGACCAAATTCGGTTACACATTTCAAATTTCAGCGAAATTGGACATATATAGCGTGCTTGGTGCATAAAATACAGGAAATCGGCGAAAATATATGGGAGCTATATTCAAATCTGAACCGATATCTATATAATTTAGCACGTTTATTTCTAGAACAAATTCCGTCAGACCCTTCAAATTTCAGGGAAAGTGGACATATATAGCGTGTTTGGTGCATAAAATAAGGAAATCGGCCGAAAATATATGTGTATGGGAGCTATATCTAAATCTGAATCAATCTCAATATAATCTGGCACATTTATTTCTAGAACAAATTCCGTGAGAAATTCAAAATTTCAGCGTAATTGGATATATATAGCGTGTTTGGTGCATAAAATAAGGAAGTCGGCCGAAAATATAAGTGTATGGGAGCTATATCCAAATCTGAACCGATTTTGATATAAATTGGCACGTTTATTTCCAGACCAAGTTCCGTCATACATTCCAAATTTCATCGAAATTGGACATAAATAGCATGTTTGGTACATAAAATAAGGAAATCGGCCGAAAATATATGTATGTGGGAGCTATATCCAAATCTGAACCGATTTGAATATAATTTGGTAAATTTATTTCTACATCAAACTCCGTCACGCATACAAAGTTTGGAGATTCTATCTGTAACAGTTCTAAAGATATTTGCATACAAAATCTAAATTTTTTGGAGGTACCTCCGGTTTTGATGCTATATCTCCAGATCAACGCGAAATTTCAAAAAATGATATAGCCTATTTTCATTCCAGGCCATGTAGCAATGTACCCTAAACATTTCAGTAAGATCTGTTCAGCGGTTTTCGAGTCTATAAGGCACAAACAAACAAACAAACAGACAAACAAATTTCAATTTTATATATATAGATAGATTTAAGCTTGGTGTGATACGTTGCCTGAATCCGCAAAGTTATCTAAAAAAGTAAAATCTTCTCAGGTTTAAGTGGTTTTCATTTGAAGTTAGTTAAGGGCACAGTACATGACATTGTTTTATAAAGAGGTTGTTGTTTTATAAGTGAGCGCATTGTCCCAATTTGAACTTATATTTTCAAAAATGGTAAAACCTACGAAAATGTCATAAAGGTCAATCTTGTAGAAAATTTTCACAGCTACAATATTTTCTCTAATCTAATTTTCCTCATCTATGAACATCGTGGATTCAAAATCCGCAAAAACTTCCCAGGTGTAAGCACCTTTCATTTAAGGTTACTTAAGGCGCACCATGTACAATAAGTTTATTTGTTCCACAAAGAAATTTTGATTTGTGGAAAGCTAATTCCCAGGGTTAGTGGTGTAGGGTATCAAATGGTCGGCCCAGTCCGACTATAGCCTTGGCTTACTTGTTTTAAATATATATGTAGCCAAAACGGTCCGCCGGCCCTTTGCAATCATATAAAATAAATTCCGTAGAAAACTAGCGCCCAGGGGAAGTGATGTAGAGTATCACATGATCGGCCCCATCCGACTATAGTCATCTCTTACTTGTTTGTATTTTAAATTTGTTTTTACAGTAAATGTGCAGTAAAAATCAAATTATTTGATTCGCCTGGTTGGTTTGTTTAAAATAGTTCTTATTCAAGTCGGGAAGTACGGTTTATGGAAAATTTGTGTAGCATAAATTCCATGGTCGATATTGTTTGAAAAGGTCACCCCATAAAATTGAGCTAGAAAAATCGAATCGGGCAGCAGTCGTGGAAAAAATATATTTTAAATTACCTCCGCAAATTAGTCAGGGAGAAGTGGTTTTAAAATAATAATACAAAATTGGTTTTTGTCTCTTGGAACGAAGACAATGCCGTGTTATGTTGTGGTAAGAATCATTGAGTCGGAATAAGTGACATTCGCGATGTTTGCCATTAGTAACAATCTAATATATTGAACACTTGTTGGTTTGAACGCTTTCATTGATCGTTATAACTAATTGAATTATAATGCAGTGCAAAAACGAATTGAATTTCTTGCTTCTCTCAGACAAATACTTTTTTATACATTTTCTTTCCTACTAAAGAATGATTTAGTCTTTATTTTAGCATAAATAATTGCCAACATCATAAACAAAAATCTTACAAATATGCATATGTATTTGTTTAGCAAAGGGATCGCTACTCCTTTTACCACATTAGTTAAACGAATATTTAACTTCCTTCCAAACCATTTACCCAACATTGTTTTTGTTACCCGACGCCATTAATTTCACTTTTCAAGAAGTTTTAATGGAAACTATAATCACGGTCTCATCTTTAACGTTTTAACTTAAGATGTTAAGATTTGCATTTACTGGCTGGTTGCCTGACTCGAAGATACCACGATGATTCCATGCAATTTCATAAATTCCTGTGTGCTCATTACCATTCTGTGACTCTGCGCTCTTGGCGATAGATCTTTTGACTTTTATTTAGTTAGTCTAGGGCAACCAACTAACCATGGCTGTAATCTTGCATGGCGATGAAATGCAAGCAACGATGTCGGCAAACCACCACCAAACATAAAGTGTGTGCAGGAGAAGTCTCTGAACTAGTCATCCAGTCTGGGGGTCGTTTGGGGGTAATGCATCACAACACAGCACACCATACCACATAAACAATGTAAACTTTATAATAAATTAGACACTGCGGTTTTGGAAAGATGTATAGTATTTTTCCGTATGGTTAACAAGAAGTGAAGACGAGAGAAGCTGGGCGCGATGAAAAAACAATGTATAAGGAAGAATTAAAATAATTGTTTAGGGGATACTATACTAACTGAAGAATTGCATTTTCGTACTTTTGTTTTAAACTGAAAAGTAAAATAATTGTTTTTATTGGGGTGCGTATAATCAATTTGATAATTTCGAATATATGTAACGAATACGCCACCGGCACCAATTGTTGACCGAGTTTAGAGAGAAAACATATGAAAATACTCGTATTTTAAAATGTTTAGCAATCCTTGCACGGGAGGTTTGCGATTTAAAAATATGTTTAAATGTGTTGTGTATTTTATATTCTTTCCTACTTTCTGACTAAACCACACAATGTTCAGCCCTGTGCTCAAACAAAAAATTAAAAAATATAATGCATGATTTTCCCGTATATCCACACCATGTATCAAAAATTGATGCTGTCATTGTGAAGTTGTAATTTCGATTTTTTTGTATTTTGTTTATATTCGATTTCGAAATATACGTCAGAGACCCTATAAAGATATACATTACTGATCAGGATAACAATCTATGTCGAAATAACGTTGTCCGTCCGTCTGTTTTTTGATATCAAGATACTAAAAATGGAATATTTTCAGTACCAATATTATCAAACCGACAAGGATGAGATTTGGTATTTAGTCTTCGTTGGAGGGTGTAAATCTTTTCATCTTAAATTTTGTCGGTAAAGGTAGAGGCACCTCCCGATTTTCAGTATTTTGAAGTGTTTAGTCCCAATATACCACCAAAGTAGCTGAAATTTAGTAATTAGTCTTCGTTAGGGGTATAAAACGTTTCACCTCAATGTTGTCGGTATATGTAGGTCCTCATTTTCATATATCCCCCATTGAACGGCACCTCGCGATTTCGGTATTTTGAAGGTTGTGCCCTCAATATCCCACCGAAACAGCTGAATTTTGTTTTTAAGGGTTCGTTGGGGTATAAAATTGTCCACCTGAACCTTTTCAGTGTAGGTCTGCGCCTTCATATAGCCCTCATTGAACAGTCTCTCCCGATTTTCGCTATTTCGAATGTTTCAGCGTCATTATCACACCGATGTGGAAAAAATTTTATATTTGGTTCTCCATGGGGTTAATAGTGAAAAAAGTGAATTATCAATAAAGGTTCACGTCTTCATATAGCTCCCGATAGTGGTTCATTTATTCATAAAGCCCCAATAGAACGGTCCCTCCCGATTTTCGGTTATTTGTAGGGTAATCCTTAATTGCATATGAATCTTTCTACCAGAAATTTGTCAGCTAGGTCCAACTCTTCATATTCAGTGCTGCTCAAAGCATTTGCACCTGGAATGACTAGTTCATATTTTATATAGTTCTGAGGTAGTTTGTGGATTCGAAATGCAAATATTTTTGTAGATTGATTGTTTATTGGGTCCTTTTTAAATATTTAAAAATTTATTTGCATAAATTGCACTTATTTAAAAAAAATATACAAAACAAAGCTCGAATTTACTTTCCGTTCTGCTCAAAACATTTGCAACTGAGAAAATTTGATTCAAAATGTGAAGAAATTATTTTTGTTGTTTTTTTATATATTGTGAGTTATATATTTTATTAGTTATCTGGAGGCATCGTAAAGGAAACCAGTTAACTAAATATATTACTATATCCTTTGGAATCTCTATATATTGTTAAATACCAATGTTTTATTCGATATTTAAAAATATGAATTTAGATTACTTAAGTTGATCGAGTCCAATAAGAACTTAAATATATTTGCAAAAAAATACTAGTTTTACGCGGTTATATATATGTACGTTTAGAGGCGGTATTATGCTAAAGCACCTTGGTATATGACACTCTGGTATATTCATGGTGCGATTTTTACATGTTATCTGTCCGGTTAGTTCTTGGATTTGTTAAATATCTTGACCTCATGTATCCAGTACAATTTTTTTCCATAAAAATACCTCCAGGCCAATTTAAAACACCTTCTACAGTTTGGGGCAACTTTTTTGTATAAGCGGACAAATTCTATTATCTTTCGACCTGGTGATCCAGTACATTTTTTCAAATCATATACCTTAAATATTGATTTAAATCGACGAGAATTACTCGGTTGGGAAATTACTGTTGTCCTAAGATTTGCCTATTTTGGTATACCGGTATCTATATGTATGTATCGCAGGGGTTTGCATAGATTTATGGGTGTCAAGTCTTATTTTAACATCTGTTGATGACCTCTTAGTGGTCTGCTTAATAAGTCGTATAATTAGGAGGGTTGGCGTTTTTTATTTGGTATGACGACTTATATTTTGTTTTTCAAAATAGTCAGGCTTAATCCCATAGTCGTTGTTTTAATATTTTATTAAAACAACTTTAATTTATTAGTGTAAAAAAATGGCGATGTTTACCAAAGGGTAAGGCAGGGAAGACTATAGTTTCAGATATCGCCACAGATCTTCATCAATTCCCTTGTTTTTCAACAAGAAACTTTTTATACCCAAGTGGCAATTGCCCGCTCAAATAGATACGTGTGCAAAGAAACACTCTGATCGAAAAAAATACCTAAACTCGAGCGACTTCACTTGCAAACAAAACCAAATCTTTCCCACTGCTATACGTTCATTGATTCTCAGCGAAAAACGCATAACTCATTTGTTGGTATTGTATACTTCAGCAGTTGTTATTCTTTCTATCAACTCAAATTGCACTGTAACGCACCCCTCCCAAAAATGTACATATGTTATTAACCCAACAGTGTGTATTTGTTGGCTGGTTGTGACGTTGCACTATAGGTAAATTGCCCTGTTTTTGAGACCAAAATTAATAAAGACGGAATTAAAGGATTTTTTAACTTTTTAAATTATTTATGTGTAAAAGTGAGATAAAACAAGGATTTCTACAGATAAATTCGGATATAACGAACAACGGTTATAAGCAACTACGTATATAACGAACAAAGCTATTACCTCCAATGCCATTTTTATTCGTTTTCTTATACACAACAAACTGTTGAAAACGATCACGGTAGTGAGTAACAAAAATTTTGTACCCGCGAGTAGATTTTCAAACTAATTGTTATTACAATTTTGGATATATTTTCAAATATACGTTAATAAAGACGAGTTTAGTACTCCTTGAAACCGTATTAACGATTAATATGTAAAAGAGAGATAAAATAAAATAAAGCTTACCACTACCGCACCGTTTAAAGAAAATCACAATGAAATTGTAAAAAATAATATTTTTATATTTGCTATTTATTTTCTCAAACCAAACGTCCACAATTTTAATACTTTTTATTGAGAAGTAACATAACAAAATCAAATAAGTGATTTAAGTTGGCATTTTAAAGTGTTTTTTAGGTTTTCACCATTTTACTTAGAAACGGCAAGTCCTATCAAAATGGGAATAAAGAAACCGTATTATCCGAACATTACCAAAATCAATAGACTTCTTCCCCACCGGGACCCCTATAGTTATGTTTTATTCTTGATGATAAACATTTAAATTTATTTTTAAATAAAACACATCACTTCCACTAATATTTTCATATATTTTATTAATATTTCACATTTTATTATATTTACGGAAGGAATAATATTGTTATGAACTATTCTAGATCTTATCTACAACTCAACTCCTTCAACTCAATACTTTTTCTTATATTATCAATTAGTATAACAAATTATAATCTCTTTATGATGACAACAATTAATACTCAATTACAATAATAATGTGGTGCCAAAATGGGAGTGAGTGAGAGGAGAGCTAGAGAGTAATATTAATTAATAGAGTGATTAAAATTAAATGATGCTATTAAGAAAGAGAGGTTTAGATAATAAAGATGATTTCGATGTTGGGAGAAATGTCGGGGAAGCAAGAGTGTTAAGAATGGGTATTAAGGTGGGTACACGAATGTGACTCTATGAACACCCAAAATTTGGTGACGATCCGATCAAAATTGCGACTTGTAGCGTGATAACAAGGTTTAGATGGACAAACGGACGGACACACATAGCCAGATCGACTCAGCTCGTCGAGACAATCATTTTGGTAAATATAAGTATGGGTCTACGATCATTATTTCAATGCGTTACAAACATTTTGGCCAAAACCAACTTATAAAGTCCTCCCCACAGAGTGGTGTAGGGTATAAATATCAGAAATTTCATCGCCGAATATCTCAGAAACTTGACCCATGGCGAAAATTTCTTTTTTGGTTCTTAGTATACTCACCAGGGGCTTTCATCTCCAAAACAAATTTTCCACCCCCCAGACTTTTAGTTCCATTTTGTATCACAGTGATATTAGATGAAATTCAAAGATGGGTCAACTCCATCTGGTACCTCCCCTACAAAAGTTCGAAAATATCCGCTAAAATGATAAACGCAAAAACGTAGCAATCGATTTGGTCCAAACTTTGGATCTCGAAATATTCTGTCCAAAGTTAGGTTATGTTCAAAAGTGGGCCCTATCGGTCCATTCCTTAGGGTACCACCCATACAAATGAGCAACAATTTTGTTTAAGTGCGGTCAAGGGTCTGTGCGGTCGTCCATTGGAAGTTTTACTGAATATACTCCTAGTAGCCCTGTTTACAGCGATATCATGTTTTTGTTGGGCAAGTTTTCTGATATAGTTGTCCTATCGAGAGGAATGACTCCCAAAGTAAGACACACTTCTAAAATGGACTATGTTGGTCCATTCATCTAGGCACCTCCCCGCAAAACTTTTAATCCATATAATTTTCGGCAATCCATATCATTTCCGAAGACCCCCTAAATACATACGTTTTTTATTTTATTTATTTGCTTTGCAATTGAAGCCAATTTTGAGGCCAATTTATATCATTACAAAGAATCCACCTAAATATCATAGCTACTCTAAAAACAATTTCATATATAATTCATCTTAAATCCAGAAATTAGAGATCTAATTATTTTGGTTACAGTTATATTCTTTATTTTTTTATAAAATTCTTCATTACGTCATAGCTACTCCAAATTTAAAGCAACAGATTAATAATAAATATATCGTATAAGTTATTAGTTAAATTATGAAATGATCATTAAGAAATGTATGATGTGGTATGCAAATGATAATAAGTTTTCGCGCAGTGATAAAAACTCGTTAAAGCTAGAAAGAAATTCTTCATTACATCGTAGCTACTCCAATGTTAAAGCAACTTGTAAATTGAATACAAATTAATAATACAATATAAAAATTTTAATGTTGATAATAATTAACAGATATATGATGTGGTATGTATGTAAATGATAATCAATTTTCGTGCAGGGAAAAAAGTTGTTAAAGCTAGAAAATGGAGATCTAATTACTTTGATTACGGTTTGCTCTTGCGTTTTTTTTAGAAAGTTCTTCATTACATCGTAGCTACTTTTTTGGGAAAAATGTGTTTCAATTCACATATGCTGAGGGTATACCTCTAACGACTGATACTTTTTTACGTGTTTTTGCTCAATCTAATGTAAATCGTCGTTTTCTTGCTTAAGTGTTCAATTCGCCATTTTCCCATTTTGAGATAATCTCATTTTAATGTTTGGGCAACAACTGCGTGGAGATGACGGAGGAAGATGTGTATAGTTTTGACTTGAATTATTAATAATAGTATAAAGAATATCTTTGCACAAATTTAGATTAATATCTTTTGGAACATAAAAGTTATGGACGATTTTCTAAAAATATATTTTTTTCGATTTGTTCCATATTCACACTTATGACGCAAATGTGAAATATTGTATAACACATGGAACAAATTGACAAAAAATTTTCGCATCCTTGCCTCAATTTTAAAACTTCTAAATCGAGAATTAAAATTTTGATTTTTTAAATGTTAACTTGTTAGTTATTAAAATATTAATTTCATACCTGGAAAAATCATAAGCTTCCTCGTCGAAACGCAGATATCCCTTGAAACCACCGATATATTAAAAAAGCATAACATCAACGAAATGTCACCTAAGTTACGCTGGAGAAATTTAAGAAGTAAATTTGGTAGTCAGGAGAGCTGTTCCCAGTCTTAAAATGAATTCGTTTACCTTAGATGTCAATTTATTATCTAGTAAACGTCCGATATTAATGATTTAAGATCCAAAATTTATATGTTTTTGAAACGACTCGGTAATCCGCACAATTCGATAATCCAGACACCACCAAAACATGTGGTGTCCGGATTATCGAGATTATACTGTACATACTTCCTGTAGTAGATATGTTTAAGTGCGATTGTATGCTAGAGTATTAACCTTTGACATAACTCTTTCAATGGATTATTTACTATCAACTCAAGCAAATAATGCAGTTACAGCTAAGCGAGCTTTGTAATGCAATGTCTAAATAATTAATATTACTACAGCTGCATATATAGGTTAGGTTAGGTTGAAAAGAGGGGTGATTCAAGATCACCACATGTCCTTAAAAAGAAAGGGCATACACTGAAGCCAGAAGAGGCCTGTTGTGCGCTCTAATTTTATGTGTCCTGGAAGTTGTTAGTTTAGGAGTTCCGTCCCATTGACGTAGTCCCTCAAGTTTTTGAACCCTATGTCCTTGATATGGTCGAGTCCTGTAATTATGTCGTTTCCCATTAGCTGAGTTCTCAAGTTTGTGAAAGCCTGACAGTGGCAGAGATAGTGTTCCAACGTTTCGTTGTCCTCGCCACATGCCCTGCATTCACTATTCTCTGCACAGCCTATCCTGTGCAGATGCGCTTGTAGTCCTAGATGCCCTGTGAGGACACCGATCAGTCTACTGATATCCTTTTTACTCGTCACTAGGAGGTCACTTGTTTTGTCCTGGTCTGGGTTTCCCCATAGGATTTTTGTAGTTTTTCCCTTTTCCTGGTTATTCCATAGGGATACATGAGCATTCTTTGCCCAAGCTTTTAGTTCTAAACGCGCCGCCTTTAAAGGTTTGGCATTGTCTAGACTTACTGTAGGTAGCTCCCTGGCTTGTTTCGCTAAGGAGTTTGCTACTTCGTTTCCCGTAATCCCTATGTGTCCTAGTACCCATATAATGTTTACCGAGCCATAATGGGAATAGTCGTTAATTGCATTTTTACACTCTAAGACAGTTTTCGATATTGTTGCCTTACTTGTTATAGCTATAATTGCTGCTTTACTATCCGTAAGGATGTTAACTGTGAGTGGCCTTGTATTTGTTTCAAACCAGTTCAGACATTCTGTGATCGCTCGGATTTCGGCCTGGAGGATCGTGTTATGATCCGGCAGACGAAGGGAGATCCTCGTTTCCGTGTCTACGATATAAAGACCCAGTCCCGTTCTCCCCCCTAACACAGCCCCGTCCGTAAACCCGCAGCTTCCAGCGGGAATCTGTGCAAGGGTTCCATCGATCCACATATCTCTGTCCGGTATTAGAACTTCACACAGAGCTACTTCACTTGATTCTGGTATCCGGTCCGATACTATTTGATTTATAGATTCACCCGTTGTGAACCGTAATATGCATTGGTGGTATGTTTGGTGGTCTCTTTCGATCCACTCGCTCATCGCTTTCAGTCTTATAGCCGCGATGGCTGCTTCATACCTTACCTGTATTTCTATCGGGTGGACAAATAGAATTGTCTCTAAAGCCCTAGTGGGTGTAGTCCTCATCGCCCCGCTAATGCCTAGGCAACACATTCTTTGGACTTTTTGCAATGTTTCCACATTGTACTTTTTGTCCATAGCTGTCCACCATACAACAGATGCGTAAGTAAGAATCGGTGTTATTACGCTTCTGTATAGCCAGTGTATCATTCTAGGATTAAAACCCCATTTTGAGCCTATAGCCCTTCTACAAGTTGACCAACACCTGTGTGCTTTGGCAGCCCTTTCCTGGATATGGTCTTTCCATTTGAGTTTCCTATCTAGGATTACCCCCAGATATTTAACTGTTGGAGATATAGTTAATGTCTTATTCAGGAAAACTGGTTCCTCTACGGAGCCCAATTTCGTTTTCCTAGTGAAAAGACATAACTCTGTTTTTTCCGGGTTAACATTGAGACCTCTTGGTCTAGCCCAGTTGTAAGCTATATTTAGAGCCTCTTCGGCCCTCCTGCAAAGTAGATTTGGATTCTTTCCCCTTAGAAGTATTATAACGTCGTCTGCATAACAGACTGGTTCAAATCCTCCCTTGGTTAAGGACCTTAGTAGACTATTTATGGTAGTGACCCACAGAAGCGGCGATAAAATCCCCCCCTGTGTCGTTCCCTGCCCTACTTTGTCTCTTCTTGTTACGTCATGTAGCGCGCAGCTTATCCATCTGTTCCTTAGCATGTCGTGTATCCAGTTCCTCAGCGTTCTGTCTACACGAAATTCGTCTAAGGAGTGGATCAGCGTTTCCGTGCTAACGTTGTTGAAAGCACCTTCTATGTCGATGCAAACTGCGAGTGTGTACATCTTCATTTCGAAGGTCCTCCCTATGTGGTGTACTACCTCATGTAATGCGGTTTCCACTGATCTACCTTTCACGTATGCATGTTGTTTATATTTCAACATGTCGTTGGGGATTTTGCTCTTGATCATGGTATCGGTACTTGGTACTTCATCTGATGTGTGGACATTTTCCGTCAAAAGCACTGTTTGGGCCGCAGTGCTTGAAGGAAAGTGTGTTCTCATCAGAAGGCCTAAAGTTTCCTCGCTTGTTTCCATCTTCCTTCCCATTTCATCAACCATTAGCTCGGCTTGTGTATGGGTTTTGGGAAGAAACTTTTTAATTTTTGATACGTCGTTTACGCTATCTACCTGTTCGCAGAAAAGTTTCCAGGAGTTGCGTTTGGCGTTCCTTGTCAGTTTGTTGTATTCTTTTAGTTTTGATTTGTAGTTGTCCCAGAATACAGCTAATTTTTTTCGTTTTGCCCTATTGTAAAGTCTACGGACCTCTTTGCCTTTGTTACGAATTTCCCCTGTCATCCAGGGTTTTTCGTAGGCAGACTTCCTTTCTCGTAGGGGACAACTATCCTCGAAAGACTTTACCAGGGTTTCGGCTAATTTGTTGACTTTACTGTCAATGTCCTCTTTACTTAGGCATTCCTCATCTTCTCCTTGCCCTAGTCTGTACCTTAATTTAATTCCGAACTTGGTCCAGTTTGTTTTGGATTTGTTACGGAATGTTATCGGGTTTGGCGGTAGCCTTGATATTTTGAACCTAATATACCTGTGGTCAGAGAAGGAGTGATCATCTGAGACCCTCCAGTCATGTACCTCGTTTATTAGGTTTTCTGAACATATTGTTATATCTAGTACTTCCTCCCTAATTCTGTTAACAAAAGTAGGTTTATTTCCTACGTTAAGAGTTATTAGGTCGTTAGTATTCAAATAATCTAGAAGGGCTTGACCCCTTTTGTTAGTGTTAGTACTACCCCACGAAATGTGGTGTGAGTTAGCATCGCTGCCTACTAGTACTTCGTTACCTGTTTGCTTGATTTTCCTCACCAGCTGCTGCAATTCCGACGTAGGTGGTAATGTCGGGGAGTCGAACGGTAGGTATATAGACGCTAGGTATATATTACCATTCCCTTGCTTCAATACCGTGGCGTCCGACGATGACAACTCTGGAGAGAAAAGAAAGCATAAATTTTTATGGACTATAATACAGGACATCGGGCGGTTACCTGTACTAGCGTAGAAAAGTTGATAATTTATATGGTTCAATCCAGAGACCTTGTTCTTCACTGTCCAAGGTTCCTGGATTAGACCTATATATATATTACCTTTGTTCATTTTGTTCATTTTCTCCATCAGCGCATGAGTTGCCGTTTCGCTCCGATGGAGGTTGATCTGGATGACCTCAATCATTGGTCGTCCAGTAGACGGTTTTCTTGGGAGGCGCTGATGGGTTCGTCTCCCTCTGTGTCTTCGCTCGGTAGGTTTTTCTCCCGGCTAGGTGGTTGGGCATCTTCCTCCTCTCTGCATATATAGTCCGTATATCAATTGCAGAATTGCTGACTGCACAACAACAACAATAACAAATAACATCGGAAATTGGCTTTCCTTTTAAATGCATAATTCTCTTATGCCGAGCATCAGAATCGAAAATCTATCTAAAAACTAATGTATAACGATAACAGCAATTGGAAGTAAAAACAGAAGAAGGATCAAAAATAAATATAATGAAAAATATGCTTAGTAACTCCATTTACTTAATCGTTATTAATATCTGCGATTGTACAATTGTTTTGGTATAATAAAAATTTTGTTATGGTAAGTTATTGCAGACACACTACATACCCACTTATAGAGCAGTCATATAAGTGTAAGGGTGAAATAGCAAAAATTCCCACAAAGCTGAATTTTTAGTGGAATGCTAGGGTTTGCCATTAGAAGTAACGTCTTAAAAGTCCCCATCGATCCTATGTGTGCAAACGAATTTATTCAAGGTCAGTGGTCATTTTTTGGTGGCCTTATTCAGTTTTTTTATTTTTATCAAAAACGTTTAGACCTATCAGAAATCGACTAAAGCAAAAGTTGTAGGCTTACAAATTAGCTACAAGAATGATCTTTATGAATTTTCAGTAAAAATCACCATTGTTGAGATTTCGTGATATAAGTGTAAAATTACACATGTGCAGAAGTAACCAGCGTAAGAACATCATGAGCGCATCGGTTAAAATAACAACGCCATGTGTTAGGTATTTCCATAAGCTTTCAAACGATCCAGTAATAGGTTCAGTAGAACTGGGTCTAAAGCAGTTATAAATCTGGTCTTTCGGGTGAAATAACCGGCGAACCAGATCCGCCGCCCATGAAAATTATACATTCGTAATCAGCGCAGCAAACCCAACTTTTCGAGTTTTCGTTAAGGTCGTTCCCGTTGGTCTTTCCATTACACATGTGGGGTAAACGGGCTATTTTTGCATAAAATTACGTTGAATAACTCTAATAAACACGCTCCAATTTTGTTGGAACTTTTTTAAAAGTTAGGTATAATTTCGGTCTTCAACGAAACATATATTTTTTGGGGGGACAGACCCGGTTACTCCGGTTATTTTAGTCGTTTCACCTGAATATGTGCGTTTTCCCTTATAAGTGCGTATAAATATGTGGTTTTTAGAACCGCTATATCTCAAGAATGGTTCATTCCTTATAAAGACCAAACTTGTAGAGAATTTTTCTGTCTACAATATGCTTTAGTCACTTTTTGATTAGACACACTGTTTTCAAGAAAAAAATCCGAAAACCTAAAAAGTCGATAAATTTTTACCTTTGACGCCTAATAACTGTTTTTGCACACATGGGATTGATGGGGACTTTTAGGACATTGCTTCCAATGACAAACGCTAGCTCTCCACCAAAATTCAGCTTAGTCTGAATTTTTGCTATTTGAATGTCTATTTTGACTGGACTATAAGGCGTCTAGTCCTTCTAGGTCTTTTCGATGTTTTTTGCCGTTTTTTTTTTTACCAAAAACGTCTATTTTAAACCCCAAAATAGAAAGTTTTACTTTTTCTCTCCACCAAATATTTAAATAAATAATTTAAATATTGCTATTTTGAACACTATTAGATTTTACGGACCGAAGTGTGAAAAACAAGCTGTGTTCCTTTACTTACCTGAGGTTACCATTTTTAACCTGCAAAGCTTTCCTTAACCCCGAAAAGTGGGAAAACTGTAAGAAATTTTTAAGAGAGTGAGAGAGGAGATAGAGCGAAAATGGCTTTCTTTTCTATCACAGGCTACCAGCTAAATTACTGCAGGTACAAAATGGCAGAACTGATTTTTCGACTTTTGTTTGACGATTATTTCACAATGAAGAAGAAAATGGACGAAAAACAGAAGATAAAGTCGAACGCTGACAAAACTAAATTCAAAACAGTGAAATAAAAGACGAAAATTGATTCTTTTATGTTTGTTTTGACATTGCTGCCAGATCCACCATTTTTCCGTTCCTTTACTTTTCTGGTAAAAATGTTCATGAGAGAGCAATTTTGAGCAATTTTGACACTTTTTTCTTTTACCACTCTTACCATTAAAAAGGTAAAGGAACAAAGCTACAGTGTAATCCTCATTGAGTTTATATGAGCGTCTGGTACTCACCTACACCATCTGTAATTGTAATCCATTACACCATTGGTTAATATGGCTAAGCTGTCCAGGAGTGGTCTAACTGCAGCCATTTACTTCTTTCTGCATTGATATATCTTATTTTATAGTCCAGAATATTCGAAGAATCAGTTCCCCCTCCTCCGAATGCTTGCATGACCCTCCACATTTGCAGTTTCCCAAACCTCACAGCACTTCTAGATGTGCAAAAATGGATTAAAATATTCGGAGATAGAGTGTTCAGTATCACCTATAAAGCTGCCTGAGAGAGCGTTTTTACTTCTCCAGTAATAAAAACTTCGATTCAATTTATTGCCTATGACATACCACCTAACGTGCCAACTATTAGTTAAAATTATAGAGGCTACTGTAATATACAATCTGATATCCCTAACCCCAAGTTTTGCCTATAGACTTCATGCTGCATGTTTTTGCACAGAAGCAAGCACACAACCTTTAGAAGAAACCGTTATTTTATATATCAAAACAATATTTCAAAATTATGAAAACCCGTATTTGTATAAATATATTAACTAAAAACTAATACATACATATATGTATATTTAAATTATTTAAATGAAATTGTTATTGATATGCTGCGCTATTAAAACATAATAATAATAAATTGATAACATTTTAATAACTGCTGCTTATGTTACTTACATTGAAACGTGATTCCAGCTGTTTAACGGATTTAATGGATAGATGATAGATTAAAAACATACCATTTAGTTGTAAATAATATTGATAACTCATATTTTTATGAATTCATAATAGATTGAATCAAGGCCGTATCCAGGATCAAATCTAGGGGGGGGGGGGGGCAACTTCTTTTTTTTTTTGTTATGTGTATAATTTTTACATACAAAATTTTAAAACCTTTATTTAGGTACTTACCTTATGAAAAACAAGTAAAAAACGTCCAGCATGAAGTATTCTGAACTAATATGGATGAGATAGTTTTCTTTCCGTTACGAAAGTACCATTGCACAGTGACTCCACCGAATGAACGTCAAAATTTTGATACAACATCTGGCAACTCTGACAGCTATGACATGGACCTTTTTAAAAATATATTAGTTTTTGTTTCATTCGAACGCGATTTTCTTAAGAATAGCTTCAAAGTTGGTAGCATTTGACTAATATTTTTTGTTGTGAGTACAACCTATATTTAAAGTGCAAGTAAATATATTCAAAATATCACGAAACTAATACGTATAGCAAAATATTATAGTGGATTTTGAAGGAGGTGGTAATAGCTTAATTTTCATTAAAAAAAGTGTTTTAGCGTGTTGTGGAATTCTATTTAGCTGCATATTTTCTTAGTGTATTTTGTAATGTAAATTCGATCATATACTTAAATATGACCTGAGGTTTTAGTCATGATGCCCACCAGTGCCCACCTCGGGAATAATTTTCCAAAGTTTATTCAGTATTAAAATCAGCTGCCATCTAATGCCAGACTATAAATGGTGGCCCGCTGACTAAAACTGCCCTAGAATAGGGTTCCAATGGATATATTAGCGTATAACTCTGTTATCTGACCACGTACATTAACATAATTGGTATCAGTGGTAAGATGAAGAAATCTTCTTCCAAATTTGTCTTACGTTGGCGGTACGTGCCTTCGAGGAAGAACACTATAAGATCTATATTGAAAGTTTTACAAATTTTCAAAAATGTTGATTTTTTTTAATCCCCTAAATTGGTTGGATTTTATGTTGTTTCGGAGATTGTTTTGTTTCCCCAAGCCTATTTTTGCATCATAAGATAATCGGGACCTTTGTTTACGTCATTTTGTATTAACAGCATAAAACAATTTCCCCTCCAGAGGGGAAAGGGGGGAGAATGTTGCGCTTGTGGTTTCTTAAAACACTCTTCGCAGCAGCACAAAGCTGTAACCGGTTAATTGGCTCGATTTTTACACTCTAAATATTTTTGGACACTTTCTCCATACAAGTGGATCCACTGTGCATTGCCCACAATTTCAGGCGAATTTATTTGACCACTTCGTAAACCAATTATTGCCAAAACGTGGACCTATGTCCACAACTATTGGCGGAGAAGTATTTTGATCACTATGAACCCTTAATGCTAAATTGCACCCAATTAATAGGGAAAATGTAAATAAAAACAAAAATTTTGAATGGGAGGTACCCGAAGAACGGGATTGATATGGACTATATCCGACTTGATACATGACTGGATGAAATAATACGATGTGGAAAATTTGGACCAAATCGATTGCTCCCATCGAGAGTTATCGTTCTCAACATTTTACAGAATATATTCCGAAACAAGCGAAATATACACCTAATGACATTGGATGCACATGCTCTTGTTTTAATATATGTCTCTGTTTACCTGTTTAACCCATTTCGTATTTGGTGTTCGATTTTTTGAACAGTAAACAAATTTTAAACAAGTTTTAGTATGTATTTTAAGTCTCATCTGTCAGCAAATAAAAAAATTCTTCCCTTGAAAACTCCCCCTCCTCCTGGATTGTAGGGGTACATTTTTTAAACCTATATTCGTGGATACTTTTTTAATTAATTTAAAAAATTTAAAATTTAACACAATATATCACAAAATTTAAAAAAAATGATTTAGATGCTCAAGCACGACTTTACATATGTGCCAAATTGACTGATCGAAATTTCGAATACTGGTACTTATCATAAATGTCAGTGGCCATATCAAAACGTGGAAATGTACTGACAAGTTAGGGGGAAAAGTTATTATAGCCCCATAGAAGACTAAATACTAAATTTCAGCCATTTCTGTAGGAGAGTACGGGTAAAATCCTAATAACTCTTAAAATCGCTATAGGCTATATAATAAATGGACCAGTGCTGACAAATTTCTGAAGGGAAGTTTAGTAGCCCCAAAGAAGACTAAATATGTATTAAATAACAACCATGTCTATAGGATAATGCAGCTCAATCCCTGAAAACCCCCCGAAAATCCGGCGGTACCGTTCTATGGTGGGTAATAAAAAAAGTGGACCAGTGCTGACACATTTCCGGGGAAAAGTTGTTAGGCCCAAAGCAGACTCAATACCACTCTTTAATCATTTTTTCATTAAATCATTTCATGATAAAATAAATCAATAAAACAGCATATAAATCAATTTTTTACTTCTACAAATATAGTGTTCGTCCCAATTTCGAACACCAATTTCCAGTTTACTATGGTAAAATTGATCATCCACAAAAATTGAGATAGGACACTGAAGTTTTTGAAAGACGGAATTAGCTATTATTTGGCATTTAGGGTGATCAAATCTGCACAAATAATTATGGACATAGGTATAGCCCCCCATATAACGGTACCGCCCGATTTCAGTTATTTTCAAGATTTTGTCTTCAAATATATTTGCTGTAATTTTGAATTTAGAGTTCAGGTATTTGGAAGTTATTAAAGTGGCTGAAATTTTGGCAAGGTGGTCAAAAAATTTATCCACCGAAAAGACAATATCCCCCTCAAAATTGCGAACATAGGTCCTCGTTTTGGTATGGCATTTTTATGCCCTCAGCGTTTAGGTTAACGAGGTTATATACACTTTCAAACGATCAACGTGTGTCTTATCGACATAATTATTTTATACCCCAATTGAGGCGCTCAGCGCCAAAACGGCCTAACCAACATGCCCAAAAAAATCAATCAGAAGGTGGTATTACCTAGTCTTAATCAATGCAATATTGAATTGTTTTAATAGTTATTTCAAAACGTTCTGGTTACATCTTTATAGTCTGTTTGATTTTTGTGGACATGTGGGTTAGGCCGTTTTGGCGCTGAGTGCCTCTATATGTTTGGACGAAATCGGTTTCAGACAATTTGGAGTCGTTTTAGCTATCTCCTTCCATCTGGCTGACTGGACGCGCAATAACTCTCGAACGGATCAACCGATTCGGTCCAAAATTTGGCCTTCGTAATATTTTATACAAACTTAGTTTGGGTTCGACCACTTCTTCAGCTACCTCCCCCATAAACATTCGAAACTTTTCGCTAAAATGGCTCGCACGGCAACTCAGGTCCATACTTCGCACATCATAATATTTCTACGAGACATAGATCGTCCAAACATATTTTAAAGAATTGCATCTATGCTTTCTTAAATAAAACCGTTTTCAATGTTTAAACAAAAATATCTATTTAACATATCTTGACATTACAAATAATTAAAAGGTGGACCGCTATGGCCCTCTTCGAAGTTAAACTAAGTTTGGACCGACATAATAATTTAGACCGATTTTAATTTCGACAGACTGGCTGACATGACTATATCGACTCAGAATTTTATTCTGATCAAAAATATGTATTGATGGCGGATTTTTTATGCGGCACTATCCTAAAATCTTTAGTTTTGTTAAAAATTAAGACTGCCAAAGTTTGAGCTCAATCGGAATATGTTAACACGTGCCACGGGGGCCTCAAAATGTCCATGGGCCCTTTATATAGATAATACTAAAATCTGACCCGATTTTTAAAATTTTTTGTAGGACTACTTGTTAAGCCACTACAAAGAACTGGTAAACTGTTTTCATCGATTGGACAATAAATGTAATTTTTCAAAACTTTTTTGAAGGATCTAGGGTGGGTGGGGCAGCTGCCCCTCCCTGCCCATAGCTGACTACGTCCATGGATTGAGTATTGTTTTGTGAAAAAAAACACGTTGCACAGTGGTCAAATGTCCGAAAAACATGGCAAAAATAAAAAAAATATCAATTTAAGCAAAATACTGTCAAATATTGTTTATAGGATCCTACTACGTGTAGTTATGAAAAATTAGTAAGTGGGTATAAAAGCAGGTCAAAGTGACCCTTTTTGGAAATTTTGTTTTTTCTCAATATTAAGTTGTTTATTAAAATATAATAATATCCAAAATAAACAACGGTTTTTAAATATTTTCTATCTATAATTGTAATGAAAAGTATGTGAAACGAATTTAAAATGTTCAGTGTCGCCAATGAAGTGCGCGTTTTTTAATAACACTGTGATACAAAAGTGGACAAAATTTTTTTGCAGGATTTCTGATGCACAAATTCTGTTTTGTGGGATTCCATAGAAGACGAAAATACCTTTGGTTTCTTTGGGCACTTTGGGTTTTGATTTTATAACGGTAAATGTAGTGAAAAATGGGCTTTCTTGGATTTTCAAATTTAAACGTACATTACTTCTTTTTTCCACAACCGATTTGCACACACTGTTTTTCATTATAAAGGGGAGAGTAATGCCTTTCGAACAAGCCATAGGTTTTTAAAATTGGTTAACAAATGGCTAATTAATAGTGGTTTAAGTGTGACAAAAACGCATTAAAAAACAGTAAAAGGTTTTTCCTTGTGCTCTAGGCTGCGTAAATGATACCTAACAGTACAATTATTTACAGTTAGCAAGTAGGAAATTTAGTTGGCTTTCCAAAATGGGTAAAAGCAACAAAATCCGTTGACAAATGAATGCGTTATGGCATTTTTTGTGTTTCAACTTTTTGGTTTTTTCTTATATTTTCCTTTATATAAAAATATGAAAAAAACATTTTACTGTTTTTTAATGCGTTTTTGTCACACTTAAACCACTATTAATTAGCCATTTGTTAACCAATTTTAAAAACCTATGGCTTGTTCGAAAGGCATTACTCTCCCCTTTATAATGAAAAACAGTGTGTGCAAATCGGTTGTGGAAAAAAGAAGTAATGTCCGTTTAAAGTTGAAAATCCAAGAAGGCCCATTTTTCACTACATTTACCGTTAAAAAATGAAAAACCGAAGTGACCCAAAGAAACCAAACGTATTTTCGTCTTCTGTGGACTCCCACAAAACCGAATTTATGCATTAGAACCCCTGCAAATTTTCACTGTAGCACAGTGTAATTGATGTCCGTACTTGTTGATTTTTTTCAAGGTCAATTTTCACAATAAATGATGAAAATAGTTGTGAGTAAGATCGAGTTGGGCTGTGTACCTTATCATTTCCTGAAAAGGGAAGTATTTTCTACCAATTTCCATCGAGATATCCTGCACATATTTGTACTTTTCGTTTTTATGTAATATTTTGTCTTGCAGATATGTACATACATATTTTCATTGATTCAGAATGTCAGAATATAGTATGGGGTATCTTCCTGGCGTTTGGGTAAAATTTAGAGTTTTGATCTATTCTAGGACCAATAGTAAAATTTTATGGCGAACAAATTTCTAGATTATTTTGATCTGATACGATCACTTTTTATAGGAGATTTTAAAGATTTGTGGAAAAGGGACCAAAAATAACCCTTTTATGTTTCACAGAAGGGAATTTTGTTAAGAGAAATATTCCTCGCATTCTTGTCAGTAAAGTTGTCAAAGACACCATATACCTAAAGTGTAGTCTTAACTTAAATATTTTCAAAACTGTAGAAATGTTAGAAGCTTGCACCCCTATTTTAGTCTCTTGGTTTTTTTTTTTTTTTTTGCAAAATTGACACCGATATTTCCTTGGTATGTAATGCAAATATAAATTTCATTTCTTAGATAACTTATAGTGAAATTTAGCAGAGAACATTTTTGTCTTTGAAGCCATTATTCTAAAATGATGTTTTGTATGACAATTTTGCCAAACCTCATACGAAGTACGACCTCAACCCTAAAATGTTTTTTTTTTTTTTATTTTGCATATTTCTGGCATTAAGATAAGATATAGCGTTTTGGCGTATTCTAAGACCGATAGTACAAATCGATGGCGAACAAATTTGTAGAATATTTTTACCTGATACGATCACATTTTGTAGGAGAAAGGACCAAAAATACCCCTTTTATGACCGTCTGAGGGTTAAGAAATATGAAAAATGTAACCAGGAACACAAAAACATACGAACCCAAGGTTAGGTCTCAATCCATTCATTTTTAAAGTTTTGGCCAAGTTTTTGGTAAAATTGGCCACTGTGCATTGGGGCAATTTATGAAATGAATGTGTTTTTTGGAGTTTGAAAATGAGAATAATTAAGCGACGGACGGCAATAACCTTATGCAATATGTGTATGTGTGTCATTTAAATAATAAAATTTGTATAACTGTAATATTGAATTTGGTACATTTATTTAAATTAAATATTATTTATATTATTTTCCAATGATTAATGTTTTTGTGTTCATGAAAACATTATTCAATTTAATACATAGTAGCTAAAATTAGCTTTATATAACAAAAAAGTAATCTTTAGAACACACTTTTTAATAAAAAACCTATATACAAAACGTGTATGATACATTTACTACTCTTAAGATATTACTCTTAGTTCCATTCGTAGAAAACAAACAAAAAAAAAAACTCCCAAAAAACCATACAAAAAAATCATATGTGTATGATATAGCGTTTCTCATAAAAAAAATAATTTTCACCTTATATACAAAACGTGTATGATACATTTACAACGCTTAAGATATTACTCTTAGTTCCATTCGTAGAAAACAAACAAAAAAAAAAACATACAAAAAAATCATATGTGTATGATGTAGCGTTTCTCATAAAAAAATAATTTTCACGTTCTCAAAAAAAGAAGAAGAAGAAAAAATAAGTAAAAAACGAAATCATTGCAATACACAGCAATTGCTAAAGTGCATTACACATACACGCGTACCAACATGTATTCTTATTGCTTTTCATAATTTGCTTGGGGATTTATTTTATATTAATTTTTCCTTTTGAATATTTAATGTTTATTTTTCGATAGCGAATGCGGTTAACATTGTCAGAATACATATATTCCATACAAAGAAGAAGCCCAAACACACGCCTTGACATAAGAAAACAAAGAAAAGCATTAAATGTGATGTCGGCAAAATCAAGAAGGTCGCTGTAGAAAAGCCTTGCTTGGAGGCTTTTATAAAAATGCAGATGTAGTCTATATTAAGTGTCAAGTACAGTGTATGCTGCAAATGATAATTATTGTCAGGGGGATGTTGAGTATTCTATTTTAAACGGGTTATATATCTCAAACGAAATAGCTTTGGAAGGAATATGTGGGGATTTCTGAGTGAAATCGGACACTTTTTCAAAAAGTGGTTTTTGATTTCCTTTAATTTTTGTTGCGTTGATGCCGCTCCTCAGCAAAACATTTTAGTATATTTTTTTGACTAACGGTTCCATAGATATCTCTACTTAAAAAAGTCGAATTCGTTAAAAAGTATATGCAAATATATAAATTCTTTAATATTGGCCCAAATAGAAATAATTACTACTTTGCTAAAGTTTTTACAATTTGTCAAAATAATTTTTCCTTCATACCAATGTAAAACATTTGTTGTTAATTCACAAGAATAAGTCCCAATTTACATTAGGCGAGTTTACTTGCGGCAATTGTCAGTTTGTAGGTGAGAGAGGGGGCTGAGAGGCAAAGGGTTACCATATGCCTCACCTCTCTCTCCATCAAACTGACAATTGCCGCAAGTAAACTCGCCTAATGTAAATTGGGACTAAACTTACATTTTTTAAATTTGTTTTGCTGATTTATTTAGGAATCTATCGAAACATTTTCATTTTTATATCTTGAAAATGGTTTAGAAATTATTGTACCAGTCGGACAATAAACTAACTAAATTGATGATCAAATAACAGCTACAGCACGGGAATCATATGACTGGGCATCCGAGCCGAATAATCTATTAAATATTACGGTGATATTTTCTGAAGAGGATGATTATTTAAATACGAAAGAGGATTTGAATTTGAGTAATTAAATGGCTAAACATATCGCGGGCTCAAAAAAACTTCATTCAGTAGTACCCACTAATGCTGCCACAATAACTGCAAATATATTCTTAAATTCGCAAAATGAAGAATTTTTTAAATTTTAAGTATAACAACAAAACAGATATTAATAAATGCAACTTTTTATTTTATTATTTTTTTTTTTTTTGTAGAAATACGAATATTGCACAGTGGTACATAGGGAAATATTTCTCGACAAATTTTAAAAAATTTAGAAGTAATAATTTTGTTAGTGCCCAACATTAATTTTAGAGAGCCGCCGCAGGATTGTAGCGCCGCTGTACATCGCCGACGAAAGTACATTATATCGTTGTAAACACGACCAAGAATAAGAACTATATTTGATAAAAGTTTCGAAACAAACTGAGAGTTATTCGGTATCGGCCATAAAAAGGTGGTCCCATGTTATTGAACTAATTGAATCGGGGTGCAATTTTTGATATGATATATCTACCAAATTAATGCTACAACATTTCATGTAACTTTAAAGAAACTTTTTGTTTGTAACATTTTAAAACAACAAAACTGGCACTATGCTGCATTGCTTTATAAATAATCCTAATTATAATAAATTATAAAGACCAAGGACAATAAAAGCAGTGGTTGAGGTGATTTCTACCTAGTACAGATTTAGCTTTATTAACGCAAGAGTCGATGTGTAAATTAAATCGTAGCTTAGGATTTTTTGTATTTTTTAGATTAAGGGACATACCATTTGCACTACACCAATTTACGAGGGAGTGTAAATCATACGGTAAGTAGGTTGAGAGCTTCACGTCATCAGCATACATTAATATTTTGGAGAATCTAATAACATCCGGAAGTACAAAGAGTAAAGGGCCCAAATGACTACCCTGTGGTACTCCAGATGAAACAATAATATTCTTTGACACGGAATCATTAAATAGTTCTTTTTGTGTACGGTTTTTTAAGTAGAAGGAGGTGTTGAAAACCCCATTAAATCTAATTTATGAAGCAAGAGCTTATGTACTACTGTGTCAAAAGCTTTGCTAAAATCCGTATAAATAACATCAGTCTGTTGTTTTTTTACGAAGCCCTTCTGAATATGACAAACAAGTTTTAAAGATTAGACGTTGTAGATCTGCCTTTCATGAAACCGTGTTGAAAAGGTGAAATTTTACTTTTTAGAAAATGTGAGATCCGTCGCGAAACCAAATGTTCGAAAAGTTTAGGAATGACACTTAACTTTTCAATACACCTATAATTATCTACAAAACACCTTTTCCGGGTTTTATGAAGAGGAATGACAAAACTAGAACTCCTAAAAGAAGAGAAATAACCTTTAATTAAGGAATTATTAAATATTTTAGTTAGAGGCCAATAAAGTACGCTAGCACAAGATTTTAAAATATATATGTGGGAATTTCATCGAGTCCTGGAGCAGATGAGGAACGTAGTGACCTTAATCCAGAGAAAACTTCCTCCTCTGTTAACATAATATGTGGAAAATTATTTAATTTAGCAATATTATAGTCATAATAACCATTAAAGGTATCCTGAGTATACGTAGATTGAACTAAATCAGCAAAAAGATTAGCGATTACCAAGTTTCATACAACTGGGAAATTTATGTGCTTTTCGTTTAGACTATACAAATTTAAACCAGTAAGGAAAGGATCAAAGTCGGGCGGGGCCGACTATATGATACCCTACACCACTGTGAATATGTAAAATATAAATCGGAGCTATATCCAGATCTAAACCGATTTTGATATAATTTGGCACATTTATTTCCAGACCGAATTCAGTCACACATTCCAAATATCATTGAAATCCGCTTATATAGCGTGTTTGGAGCAGCAAAAACGCGAAATCGGCCGAAAATATATATGGGTGCTATATCCAAATCTGAACCGATTTCGATATAATTTGGCACATTTATTTCTAGACTGAATTCAGTCACACATTCCAAATATCATTGAAATCCGACTTATATAGCGTGTTTGGAGCAGCAAATACGCGAAATCGGCCGAAAATATATATGGGTGCTATATCCAAATCTGAACCGATTTCGATATAATTTGGCACATTTATTTCTAGACTGAATTCAGTCACACATTCCAAATTTCATCAAAATCGGAAATATATAGCGTGTTTGGTACAGAAAATACGTGAAATCGGCCGAAAATATATATGGGAGCTATATCCAAATCTGAACCGATTTCTATATAATTTGGCACACTTATTTCTATACCAAATTCAGTCAAACATTCCAAATTTTATTAAAATCGGACGTATATAGCGTGATTGGTACATCGCATACGTTAAATCGGGCGAACATATATATGGGAGCTATATCCAAATCTGAACCGATTTCGATATAATTTGGCACATTTATTTTTAGACCAAATTCAGTCACACATTCCAAATTTCATCGAAATCGGACATATATAGCGTGTGTGTTACAGAAAATACGTGAAATCGGCCGAAAATATATATGGGAGCTATACCAAAACTTGGACCGATATAGCACATCTTCGAACTTGATCTTCCGACGGCTAAAAAAATGGTATTCCCCAATTTTCAGCGAAATCGGTCAACAAATGCGACCTGTATGTTGCGAACGGACGGACGGACGGACGGACATGCATAAATCGACTCAGAAAGTGATTCTATGTATATCCCTAGAAGGAACTATGGGTCTATCTCGCTTCCTTTTGTATGTTACATACAAATGCACTAACACATAATACCCCTTACCACATAGTGGTGTAGGGTATAAAAAGCTTCTAGGATTATGAAACAGGATCTGTCTCATCTTTATTAAATGTTGAGAATAACACTTAGAGTTTTCAGAGTTGTATATATTTCTTGCCAAAGAATACTTTGAATAATTCAGTGCAGTATTAGGTTTTTGAAACTTTTTAAATAACCCACTTTTAATGTTGCGTAAACGCCTCAGTGCAGGGGTAAACCATGCAGGACTCTCATCATTATTTTTTTAATTGTAGGTACAGAATTGGCTAAGGCAGAATTAAGTTGTTCGTAAAACTTTGAAACACATGAATCTATGTCGTCGCAGAAACTCCACGTGGAGCACGATAGAAGAGAGCAAAGTTGGACAAGGTTAGTTTTTGCAAAGTTACGTCTATTAATCGAAGTTTAATCAGAAATGTTATTGAGCCTACTATTCATCAATTCAAGATCTATCAATAGTGTAGGATGATAATTGTCTTCAGGAACTACATGTGGAGAGCATCTGCAAACCGAAATACTCAGCGGAGACGAGAAAATCAAGTCTAATAATTTGTCTTTGGTAATCGAAATATGATTAACTTGATACAGACAAAGTTCAAATATTTTATCCCAAAATTAATCTAATCAGCAGGATATGTCGAGGGTACATAGTCCAATATTTTGTGTCCCAAAATCCAAGAAACAAAAGGAATATTAATATCACCCATGCAAATTAACGAGGAATTATCAGCAAGTAAAGAAGAAACTCTAGCAATTAAATCAGCATTGTGTAAATAAATTTCAAGTCCCGAATTAGGTGCAATGTAAGAACAAGTTAAGAATACAGTATTACCAAGGATGTTTAATTTTGTACGGATAAATTCACTGTTAGGAGCAGCTGAAACATCAATATATTCAGAAGAAATCGAGTTATGGACTGCTATCAGAACCCCACCACCTCTTTTATTTAATCTATCCTTCCTTTAAACTTGATAATTATCAGAGAATAATTCCGTGTCGAAAACATCAGACATTAAGCACGTTTCAGTAAAAACAATTATTTTATAGTCGCAAGAAAAGCTTTGAAGGAGCACATTTCTTAATTTAGTATTTAGTCCTCTAACATTTTGATAAAGAACCGAACAGAAGTTATTTAGTTTTTTTGGCAACGATTTTCGCAGGCCTAGCAGAATTGGAGAGTTCTCTAAATATAAATTCTTTTACCAAAATGACCTCAGGCCAAAAGGAGCTACTAACAATAGTATCAGTATTTCCAACATTTTCATTGTGAAGATTTTTTGAATTGTTCTCATTGAAGTTTGAGTTAT
Source organism: Musca autumnalis (assembly GCF_047663935.1). Classification (NCBI taxonomy): domain Eukaryota; kingdom Metazoa; phylum Arthropoda; class Insecta; order Diptera; family Muscidae; genus Musca; species Musca autumnalis. Next base: position 147,287,091 of record NW_027412088.1, on the reverse strand, counting down.
TTGTGGCAATCCCAAAAAATGTTCATTTTAGAAATAATTTTCAAAAATTTTCGAAAACCATTTTGGGAAGATGCTGATATTTGTCCTGTACCACGCGATTTTACATGTATGGATATCTAAAAACGTCTGCAAAATATATTTTCATCGAAATTCTGTAACAATCAACAAATGCTAAGCGAACAATTATTTTCTAGATTTCAGTGCAGTTATAACTAAAACAATGTAGCATAATTTTTTTGTTATGAAAACCAAAATTATGAGGAAAATATGTGAAAATCAGAAGTTTAGTTTGTTTGTTACACACACACAAAAACATTTGATGCAAAAACGAAACATTTTCGATTCGTTTGTTTATTTCACAAACAATAAAAAATAATTAAAAAAATAAGTTAAAGTGTTAAATTTTAAAAATGTGACAAGAGCTTACTTACTTACTTACTTACTTAGCTGGCCCATTACAGAACATTTGTTCTATAGGCCGAACTAAGAAGAGATCTCCATTCCTCTCTATTTGTTGCTTTGCTCTCTGGAATACCGCGCCTTTTCATCTCAACATCCACTTGTTTGCGCCATCTATTCCTTGGCCTGCCAATTCTGCGTGCACCGCCATGTGGCATGTATTCATACGCCTTTTTAGCGGGTTCATCATCGCTCATTCTTATGATATGGCCTAGCCAACGCAATCGCTGCATCTCGATACGTTTAACAATATTGATGTCGTTGTATAGCAGATACAGCTCGTGGTTCATGCGACGTCGATATTCACCGTCAACGCAGATTGGTCCGTAGATCTTTCGAAGAATTTTTCTCTCAAACACACCAAGCACTGCCATGTCTGCTTGCGCAAGTACCCAGGCTTCGGAGCCATACATCAGCACGGGTAGTATCAGTGTTTTGTAGAGCGTTATTTTTGTTTGACGAGATGTGGCTTTGTTTTTAAACTGCTTACTTAATCCAAAGTAGCATCTGTTGGCCAATACAATTCTTCTTTTTATTTCACAACTGATGTCGTTTGTTGTGTTGACGGAGGTGCCGAGGTAGACGAAGTCTTTTACTACCTCAATATTATAGGAACCAACTTCCACAGTCGGTCCGAGCTCAATGGACGCATTGCGCGTCGACACCATCAACTTGGTCTTTTCGCCGTTTACCGCCAGACCCACTTTCGCAGATTCTGCTTCGACCTTCCTAAAGGCATCAGTTACTTCCTTTACTGATCGTCCCATGATGTCTATGTCATCAGCATAGGCAAGTAACATGTGACTATTGGTGTAGATTGTGCCACTTCTTTTGACGTTTGCCTCTCGTATAACCTTTTCTAGCAGGATGTTGAAGAGGTCACACGAAAGGCTGTCTCCTTGTCTGAAACCTCTTTTGGTACCAAACTCTTCGGAGAGGTTCTTTCCTATTTTAACTGAGGACCTCGTGTCAGTTAAAGTCATTTTACAAAGCCGGATGAGCTTTGCGGGAATACCAAATTCAGACATGGCTTGGAATACCTTTGAGCGCAGCGGGCTGTCGAAGGCTGCTTTATAATCGACAAAAAGGTGGTAGGTGTCGATCTGCATCTCTTGGGTCTTCTCCAGGATTTGCCGCAGGGTAAATATCTGGTCAATGGTGGACTTGCCAGGTCTAAAGCCGCATTGGTATGGTCCAATAATCTCGTTGACCATTGGCTTTAGTCGTTCGCACAATATCCCTGACATGATCTTGTAGGCAATAGGGAGTAGACTTATGCCCCTATAGTTAGAGCATACAGTCTTATCTCCCTTCTTGTGGACGGGGCACAGGATACTCAGGTTCCAATCGTCGGGTACTCGTTCTTCCTGCCAGATGGTGCTAACTAGCTGATGAATACACCTTATCAGCGTGTCGCCTCCGGTTTTGAACAGCTCGGCTGGTAAGCCATCGGCCCCTGCTGCCTTATTATTCTTCAGCCGATTTATTGCTGTCTTTACCTCATCTTGGCTGGGCGGTATACATTCAATACCATCTTCTGGGATTGGGACTGTGGTATCTTCGTCGTCTTCGCTGCTATTGGATACCAACAGATTTGAAAAATGTTCTTTCCATATCCTGAGTACACTATCTGTATCAGTTACCAAATTACCTTGCTGGTCTCTACAGGAGGATGTGCCTGTACCAAAGCCATCAGTTTGATGCTTGACTCTTTGGTAGAATTTTCGGACTTCATTCTGGCTCCTGTACATCTCGATTTTTTCACACTCCCGCTTTTCCATCTCTCTCTTTTTCCTGCGGAAAAGACGTTTCTCCTCTCTCCTTTTCTCCCTGTATCTCTCTCGTGTGCTACGCGTTGCTACGGATTGTAAAGTAGCCTTATATGCCGCATTTTTCTCTTCGGTGGCAGCACGACACTCCTCATCATACCATGGATTCCTTGGTGGAGGTCTCTGGTATCCAAGTATGGATTTTGCGGCTGTTTGCATGGAGTGGGCAATGCTTTGCCATTGCGCTGATATGTTATCGGGATGAGGAGGGCTTTGATTAAGCAATTGGGCTAGTTGAGTGGAATATGCTGTGGCTATCTGTTGTGATTGCAGCTTACCGATGTCTAACTTTCGTGTTGTGTCTGTTCGTACTTTGTTTGCTACGTTTAAGCGGGTGCGTACCTTTGCTGCAACAAGGTAGTGGTCCGAATCAATGTTTGCGCCTCGGAACGATCGTACATCCAACACGCTCGATGAATGTCTTCCATCTATCACAACATGATCAATTTGGTTTCTTGTTTTCTGATCTGGAGACAGCCAGGTGCCCTTATGAATATCGAGATGATTAAATCTGGTACTGCTAACTACCATGTTTTTTGCAGCTGCAAAGTCTATCAGTCTCATACCATTGTCAGATGTTTCACTGTGGAGACTGAATTTCCCGACTGTTGGGCCAAAGATATTCTCCTTTCCAATTTTGGCATTAAAATCGCCTAGAATGATTTTAATGTCATGGGCAGGGCAACGGTCATATGTTTCTTCTAAGCGCTCGTAAAATATATCTTTGGTCTGTTCGTCCTTTTCTTCAGTGGGAGCATGAGCGCAAATAAAGCTGATGTTAAAGAATTTAGCTTTTATTCGAATTGCAGCAAGTCTTTCATTCACTGGGGTGAAGCTGGATACAAGATGTTTTAGTCTCCGACTAACTACGAATCCACAACCAAACTCATGCTTTACGTCATGGCAGCTATAATACAGTGCGTCACCTTTAGGTGTTGTTGTGACGCCTTTCCCAATCCATCGTATTTCCTGTATGGCAGTAATATCGGTCTTGTACTTTTCAAGTACGTCTGCCAATGCGAAGACTGCACCTTCTCTATAAAGAGTGCGAACATTCCAGGTGCAGATTCGCAGATCATGGTCCTTAAAACGTTTGCGGGGTTCGTCAACTTTAGAGGGGTTTGTTTTTCTTTTCTTTCGTTTTTTCATAGTAGGCTGTTTTTTCTAGGGGAGGGTTACTAACCCGACGCCCAAACCCAAGTTTTTAACGTTCTTATGGGTGAACGCGCGGCACATGTTAGCTCACTACCTTTAACGGGTGTTAAAGGCAGTTCCCCAGGTGACACCACGGGGAGGTCAGTGTCCACTTGGGATGAAAGAGGGACCAAGATAAATCCTGGGCTTTGCCAAGTTAAAACCGGTCAGGACCGTTCCTTGGTATCTTCCATCCCCTACGTGTGACAAGAGCTAGTCATGTGTAAATTTTAACAGCCTGTTTTTGTAACAAAGATTTTCGGATTCGTTTGTTTATTTCACAAACAATAAAAATTAATTGAAAAAAATTAAGTTACAATGTTTTATTTATAAATGCTTAGCCTCAATAAGTATATTCTTCTTCATAATGGATGGAGATAGTTGCCGCAACAGAATAAAAATTTTCTCAAATTTGTTATTAACATTTGTCAAAGCTAAGACGCCATTCAAAATTAAGTTCTATTTGTTGCAACTCATTCAATAGGCTTATTTCCACCTCAACAGGAGATTTTAAAAAGTAATCAAGGTTTGCGCATTAATATATATCACCAATATTTTTGAAAATTTAACATAGCTGAAGCCAAGGTTTACCCTTTCAGAACACGCGACTTGTGATTGTATATTATACAATATAAAAATTTTTGGATAAAATGAAATGTTTTTGGACGTGGCAAAAAATATTGGCCTCAAAAGATCATTTGCGTGGAAGCTGTGGCTATATCTATGTTAAAAAATGGGAAAAAATGGGTGTAAGCCAACATGTCTTTTTTTGTTTTCTCTCGATTTGTGAGTAAACCACACTTCTCTCGATTTTCCCGTCAAAGTAAAAGTAGAAGCAAACTAAATAAGGATCATCTCACTAATGTATTACTTTTCAAAATTGGAACTGCTTCTACCATTAAATGATGCTGATATTTTGAAGCCAAATTTACAGTGTTTTTTTAAATTTTCTTCTAATTTCATTCCGCAAACAGGTTTTTCAAAAAATCATATATAGGATTGTAGTACTTGCGATTCTGAGGTATTTGATATGTATATTGTGAATGTAGTCTGCACAGCTTCATAGAAATCTGCATCCAAATGCGGAAATTTTGTGCGAACATTTTTCTAAAAATCATATTTTTTCGGGTCTAATATTTGCAATTGTAATTCGATTGCCTTGCACATTTTTCACGTTCCGGATCTAATAAATCTTTCTACTAAAACGCGAGTTACGAGAAATTCCAAAGTAGAAAAATCACCTAAAATTGGTTTTGAAAATATCGCGTATTTTATCGCGTTTTCTGCGGATCGCTTCTACTGCAATGAAAAAACTAGTGCAGCATCTTCGTTTTAGCGGAAACAGAGATTTGAAAACTTCATTGATAAGGAAGCTACACTCATTTTATCCCAAAAAATGGTGTGTGATGCTACATCCACGGTCCTTGATTGATCGCCTTCAAATAGATATATATCGATGTAGACTTTCATGGTGGACACTGAAATCGGATGCGGACAAAAATTGTATGCACTTTGCGCAAATTAGCGATATTTTATAGGTTTTTTGATGCTAAGATGCAGCCGATGCTACATCTAAGAGTCCAAATTATATTTCGAAAAATATATACAACTTAATAGATATGGTCTTGCTGTACATGAAAATCGCATGCGGACAAAATGATTTTGATAATTACGCGATTTACACGTATTTTAAAATGCATGCAAATAAAAATGGGTTATTTGACCTCTATTTCCATTTCAGAAGCTTTAACATATATCCTCATCAACCCACTTAGCTTCCCTAATGGGAAATCTTTAATATGAATGTCAATAAAGCAAAATCCGTCTATTTTGTTGGGAGATTTAAGCAAAATGAAGGAAGTATTCCTATAAATTTTTACAATATTTCCCACTACATAATGCATGTGAAAAAATATTTTTTCAAACAAAAAATAATTTTTTTGACCAAAATATGTGTTTATTTTGGCTGTAACGTCCAAACTATAACACCAATCTGTTTGATCGTAGTTTCATTTGATTCGCCGTGAAGTTTGGATACACAAGAATTTTTTATGTAATTTTATGACCACTAAATGGGCCTTAATTTTGAAAAAAGTAGACCTATATTCAATAATTTATCAATTTTATGTACATTCCGCGAATTCTGTGTAACATTAACAGGTATTATGCAATCTACTCGCTGAAGTCACTTCGAGAGAACTTTTTTGTAACAATAATGCTCATTAAAATAATTAGCGTTTTTATAATATTTTCTTTCTTAAAAAGCGAAATAAAAGCGCCATAACTTTTGTCCGCAACAACCAAAAATTGGCTCGCGACCAGATTCGTACTGGGAATTTTTTTCTTAACCTACATATCAAAAATCGTAGATGTAGCACGAAAAAAATTATCCTTTTTTTCTGAAATGGAATATGAAATAATTGACAATATTTGTGTTATATATATGTGCTTTTTTATTTGATAAAGAAAGTTCATGTTGAACATAGGGCGGTAAAAAATTCTTTCCATCTTCTTCTGTCGTTAGCTAAACATTTGACCTGGTTCCATGTTTTGTTGAGGGCTTCGTGTTCTCTTTTAACACATCTAATCCATGTCGTCCGGGGCCGACCTGGTCTTCGGTAACCCCGTGGATTCCACTGCAGTGCCGACTTCGTAATGTCATCATTGGGACGTCTTAGAATGTGCCCAATCCAAGTCCACTGGAATATTATTAGTCATAGTGAGCAGCTCGTTTGTTGTTATTACATTGGGCCAATATATGTGAAGGATACGTCTGAGGCATCAATTTATAAAAGTTTGAAGCTTTTTCAGATTCGCCTGTGTGGTGCCCCATGTTGATGAGCCATAAAGCAGCACTGATTTCACGCTGCTGTCGAAGATACGTAATTTCGTTTTGCTAGTAATGTTGTTAGTACGCCATGTTTTGTGTAGGGCTTGGAAAGCTTCCCGAGCCTTGTTTAAACGGGCCAAGATGTCGTAATCAGAACCACCATGTGCTGATATTACGCTACCGAGGTAACAGAAAGTATCAACGTTTTCGATGGTAAGGCGCATTTAACGCCACTAAAATACCGATGACAAATTTTAACAAGAAAGAATGGCGTTAATTTCGGCCGGCCCGAACTTGTTATACCCTCCACCACGAGATGTATTGAAGTAAAATGGAAAAATTAGTTTCCTTTTGTTTATGAAGAAAATTAAATACCAAATTTCAACAATTTCAAAATACCGAAATTCGAGAGGTACCGTTCAATGGGGCCTATATCAAAACTTCGATTTATACCGAAAAATTTCTGGCGGAAAGTTTATAGACTCAAAGAAGACTAAATACCAAACTGGGTAAAAGCTTCAAAATACCGAAAATCAACAGGTAAGCTTCTATGGGGGATATGGGAAGACGTGGACCAATACTGATAATTCACTTCTTGAATATTTTATAACCCCATGAAAGACTATATAATAAATTCCAGTCATTTCGGTGGGATATTGGAGTCACAACCCTCAGAATTACGAAAATCGAAAGATACGGTTTTATAGGGGCTATATCGAAACGTGGACCAATACCGACGAATTTCAGTCGGAAAGGTTCTTACCTCCAACCTAGACTAAATACCAAATTTCATTTTTTAATTTCTTCGGTATTTTTTCGGTATTTCGAAGGTTGTAGTCACAAACCTTCAAAATAACGAAAATCGGGATGTACCGTTCTATAAGGGCAAATTTTGATCTAAGGGGTCTATATGAAGGCGTCGATCTATACCGACAACTTTCATATGGAAAGTTTTATACCCCAAATGAAGATTAAATACCAAATTTTAACAATTTCGTTGGAATATTGGTGCCAAAAACTTCAAAATACCGGAAATCAGGAGGCACCGTTCTATGGTGGCTATATGAAGGTGTTGACCTATACCGAAAAAGTTCTAAGGGAAAGTTTTACACCCCCGACGAAGACCAAGTACCAAATTTCAGCCATTTTGGAAGAATGTTGAGGCCACAACGTTCAAAATACCGAAAATCGTGAGGTATTGTTCTACGAGGGCTATATGAAGGCGTGGACCTATACCGGCAAATGTCATACGGAAAGTTTTATACCCCAAATGAAGACTAAATACCAAATTCAAGCCATTTCAGTGGATTATTATGGTCACAACCTTCAAAATACCGAAAATCGGGAGGTACCGTTCTATGGCGGCTATATCAAAACGTGGACCGATATAGCCCATTTGGAATACCAAACATCCTAGGGGTAATAGGAGCTTATATACCAAATTACAAAGCTCTATCTTACAAATTGCTGTATCGTGATTTCAACAGACGGGCGGACGTGATTTCAACAGACGGCGGACAAACGGGATGACAAATTTAATTATACCTTCCATATTATGGTGGAGGATATAAAAAGAAACTCACATTCTATTCCGTATGTCAATTTCACATTAGTCTCTATTGGCGTAGCTTTCAATTCTTTAGGTTATTGAATCTCGTTGCACATGACAAACCACTCTATTTTCAATAATGTCAAAATCCTATTGAAAATGGAATCTTTAAAAGATTTTCCTTCCATCGCCCTCACCATTCATTTTAATCACACAAATATTTCGCAGTATGTTAAATCTGCATATTTTATATGTTTCAAATTGAATTCTAAAATGTTTGCAGTTTCTATTGCAAACTGAAGTTGGTTGACCAACAAGGAAATGTGTTGCAGAGTGAATGAATATGTTTGGCAAAATAATTGGTAATGGACACGATACAACCAGACATGCTGGCGGATTGCGGACAAATTCACATTTGTCTACGGCAAAATTAATACAACCATACGTACATATTTGTATAGATTCATCAGTTCATAATTTTGTATTGAAATGTTATCAAAAGAATGAATATATGCGTTACTGCGAGTATGTTTGTGGCACCATTTCAAATAGAATATCTATTTTGAAAAATCCCACATGTGTGCATGTTTGGGTTGAATTTAATCTATTGATTTCAATAGCGAGAATATCATTTGGGTTTTACTCAATATTGGTGAGAATTAAAATTTTTTTAATTCAAATGCAACATTTCGGAGATAAAATTAATTTGACAAACTGATATATTTATAAGAAAAAATTTTTTGTATTATTTCCAAAAACCACCCATCAGTAACCAACACTGTTTGTATTTTAATGATATCATAAATGTTTGGACCACTTTTTTCGTCTTTGAATTTGTGTTACGAAGAATAAAAACAGTTCGATGTCACATGGAATCTCTCAAATAAAACGCTTGCCGTTTAATTTTACCACCATTTATAATTTAAATGTTAAATGCAAGCGTTTTCTTTGCGAGGTTCCATCATGAGAAAGAATATATTTATTGAGGCTAAGCGACAAATAATTTCCTAGTTTTAAATGCATTTCTAAATAAAACACTGAAACTTAATTTTTTAAAATTATATTTTATTTTTAACTTTTTAGTAAATAAATTTTTTTGACCACTGAGAACAAAATTATAGTAAATTTTGGCCGAAAATTTAGATAAAAACTTTAAAATGCCTGAAATCGTGTAGTACCGTTATATAAAGACTATACCAAACTGAAGTTGGTTGACCAACAAGGAAATGTGTTGCAGAGTGAATGAATATGTTCGGCAAAATAATTGGTAATGGACACGATACAACCAGACACGCTGGCGGATTGCGGACAAATTCACATTTGTCTACGGCAAAATTAATACAACCATACGTACATATTTATATAGATTCATCAGTTCATAATTTTGTATTGATAAGTTATCAAAAGAATGAATATATGCGCTACTGCGAGTATGTTTGTGGCACCATTTCAAATAGAATATCTATTTTGAAAAATCCCACATGTGTGCATGTTTGGGTTGAATTTAATCTATTGATTTCAATAGCGAGAATATCATTTGGGTTTTACTCAATATTGGTGAGAATTAAAAATGTTTTAATTCAAATGCAACATTTCAGAGATAAAATTAATTTGACAAACTGATGTATTTATAAGAAACAATTTTTTGTATTATTTCTAAAATTAATCCAAAACCACCCATCAGTAACCAACACTGTTTGTATTTTAATGATATCATAAATGTTTGGACCACTTTTTTCGACTTTGAATTTGTGTTACGAAGAATAAAAACAGTTCGATGTCACATGGAATCTCTCAAATAAAACGCTTGCCGTTTAATTTTGCCACCATTTATAATTTAAATGTTAAATGTAAGCGTTTTATTTGAGAGGTTCCATCATGAGAAAGAATATATTTATTGAGGCTAAGCAACAAATAATTTCCTAGCTTTAAATGCATTTCTAAATAAAACACTGAAGCTTAATTTTTTTAAATTATATTTTATTTTTAACTTTTTAGTAAATACATTTTTTTGACCAGTGAGAACAAAATTATAGTCAATGTTGGTTACAGCCAATTCGGCCTCAAAATGAAGATAAAACCCTCATAATACTTGAAATCGGGTGGTACCGCTATAAGGGGGCTATACCAAAACCTGGACCTATGTTCATGTATCGTTGGAAATGCCAAATGACAGCTCTTTCGGGCAAAAATGAAGATAAAATCCTCAAAATACCTGAAATCGGGTGGTACCTCTATATGGGGGCTGTAGGAAAAATTGGGCCCATATTCATGTATTGTCATCCTAAATTTGAAAAGTGTGCAAAGTTGTAGTCCGATTGGTCAACTACGACTGTGTCAAAATTGAGTTACCAGATTTGAAATGCAATTTAAATAAAACAACGTAAAAACACTGTAAAAATGGTAAAAATGGACCAATATCGGTGTTGATTTCATATTCATGTATTGTCATCCAAATCTGAAAAGTGTGCAAAGTTTTAGTCTGATTGGTCAACTGCAACCGTGTCAAAATTGAGTTACCAGATTTGAAATGCAATTTAAATAAAACACCGTAAAATACTGTAAAAATGGACCAATATTGGTTTTGATTTCATATTCATTTATTTTCATCCAAATCTGAAAAGTGTGCAAAGTTTTAGTCCGATTGGTCAACTGCAACCGTGTCAAAATTGAGTTACCAGATTTGAAATGCAATTTAAATAAAACACGTTAAAACGCTGTGAAATGGACCAATCTTTGTTTTAATTTCATATTCATGTATTGTCATCCAAATCTGAAAAGTGTGCAAAGTTTCAGTTCGATTGGTCAACTGCAACTGTGTTAAAAATGAGTTACCAGATTTGAACTAAACGGACCAAAGCAAGTTAAATAAAACACTGTAATAATAATTAATGATAATTTCGTTCACATGTTGACATTCCTCCATTTTTCCTTCTTCTTCATTGTTGGACAAAGTTGCTCTTTTTACTGGTTCCCATCCATTTTTTTGCTCCAGGTATCACTTGGCTGGACAATCAGTGAATAAATAATTCATGAGAAATTGTGTTGTCGCTTGACATTGATGGCAAAGATCTTCAAGTTATCAATCTATAATGTTTGATTCATGCAGTCAGTGCAAATGGAATTATGTAGTTTATACTTCAATATTCATTTCCAAAACTGTAATATTAGAAGATCAGTAGAAGGTCAGTGGAGCAACTGCCGACTAGAACATCAGCGATATGTTCTATGTCATTGCATTAAAAATAAATTTATTGATATAGTTAGTATTTTTCCAAACAAATTTAAATAAATATCATTCCAGAATTGTGCTTGGAATAATAATCTTTAACTGATTGCCAACAAAAGCTGAATAAACAAAACTAACGTTAATATTAATCTAATTAACATTCAGTTAATTCAGCTCCAAAAGTCGCCAAAAAAATTAATTAAGAGTTTTTTTTTTAATAAATTATATATACAACAGGCATAAATGCACAGTTGACGAACTAAACCCGCAAATTAGTGATATTACTAACCAGTAGATTTTGTCAAGCATAACAATGTGCTATTACACGCAACACATAAAAACAACAAAAAACTATGATTTAAAATTATCTAAATGTATTAGAAATAATTTTAATTCAAATTGTTGCTGCTATTAACAACAACGCACAGTGTCCAATTTTCAATTTACACTAAATAGGGTCAAATATTGTTTATAGGATCCCCCCTCGTGAAGTTATGAAAAAATGTATACATTTCTTGTTTAATAAGTGGGTATAAAAGCAGGTCAGACTGACCCCATTTGGATTTTTATTGTCTCAATATTTAAGTTGTTTATAAAACTATGATAATATCCAAAATACTCAATGGTTTTTAAATATGGGTTTGCAATTTTAAGAAAGGTATATGAAACGAATTTAAAATGTTCAGTGTCGCCAATAAAGTGCGCGTTTCTTAACACTATGCCACACTGAAAATGCAAACAACTTCTAGTATGCATTTTTTGAAAGTATATATCGACGCATCCAAACAATAGTATGCTAAGTCGACTTAGCATCTTTTCAAGTTCTTTATATTTTTATATTTAACGTCCTTTAACTTAAATTCTGTCAAATTTTGGTAATAATCGGACAATCCGAACAGAAGTTATAAACAAATATTTACTTAGCATAGTACTGAAGGTCAAAGAAATTTCCAAACTTTTAGAGCTTGTCCTGCAAAAATCACTGTTCAGAATAAGCAAACTATTATTTGGAGGTGTCGAACGTCCTTTAACTTAAATTCTGTCAAATTTTGGTAATGATCGGTCAATCCGAACAGAAGTTATAAACAAATATTGACTTAGCATAGTACTGAAGTTCAAAAAAATTGCCACACTTTGAGAGCTTCTCCTGCAAAACTCACTTTTTAGACTTAGCATACTATTATTTGGAGGTGTCGATATTTAGACTATAAAAACCCTGGTAGGGTTTTGTCCTGTCAAATCCAGTTCGGATTTTATGGCCTCATCTAAACCGAGCTAAATCTACACTTTTTGCATTAATCAGGCCTTTATCTCAGAAACGAATAGGAACTTGGCCTTGCTGTCTTTAGCAATATTGTAGCCCTAAACTAGTAGAACTTATCTTTTGAAAAAACCTCATAAGAAAAACTCCATTTAGGGCATCAAAATCTATAAAATATAGAAAATGTTACATAATTGCTGAAAATCTGGTCGGTACCGGCTAAACTATTGGGAGTTGAACCAAGTAACCTTTTGCAATAATCTTCCAAATAAAGTTCTCAACAATTCTTTAGAACATTCTGAAGTAAGCATTTTCTTCATGTTGTTTCAGCGGTATTTTGCATCATACATTTTACAACACGTATGTATTTCAAACACAGTTTACACCAACAGTTTTTTCTCGCATTTCCGATTTCACTGCTTTATTGACATTTTTATTAAATCGTCGTTGAAAATTTTACTGAAAACAACTGGATGGAGGCATTTTACAACAATGACATGTTCTGAAGAGTTGTGTATTACATATTTTCCAAAAGAAAATATTCCGATAAAATTAACGGTTTTTGAGATACGGTGCGAAATGTATAAAAGTTGTGGCATTTTTGCATATATTTTTAAATTTGAGGCAATAAGTGTAGTTTTTGGAGTTCATTGTTTCTCCAAATATTTTATTTTTATTCGCATTGGTTTCAGAGATATAGCACCGAATTTCTTTAAAAACTCAATATTTGACCATGTTTAGATGGGGCCGAGCTGGATCTGGCACAACAAAACCCAACTAGGGTTTCTTGTCGTTTGGGTTTGTACTTTCAAGAAATCCTCAGTTCGAATTGTTTGCACAAGATCACCTTAAAAATTTTGCACAGTGAAATTGATGTCGGTACTTTTTGATTTTACCACAATGCACAGTGCGAAATTTGGGAAGTTTAGTGGAACTTTAAGGGATTTTCAAAGTACATGAAATTAATTAAACTTTTATTGAATTCGTTAGCTAAGTCATCCACTGCTAATGATCCATACTCAGTTTGCCGATTTATTCCACGAAACGACTTAAAAATGCACTTAAAGTTGCACTTTTGTTTAATAATTTTTTTTTGTAAGAAATGTATTTTTGATTCATTAAATACATGGAGTGGCGCGGATAAATGGTAAGTCAGTATGCCATGATTTATTTTTCTTAATATTTTACAAAACAATTATGATATTTTACACTTTAAAAAAATGCAAAAAACCGTTATTGTTTTCGTGCAATTTTAGTCGGAAAGAAGTGATTTTTGAAGTTTTCAAAATTATAATTTTTTATTTTCCGTGGGCATTTCAAAAGTGAGTTACGTACATTCACGTGTTAAGATATATATAATCTGAAAGATTGGATTCTCCTCTGTTCGCAAAGCTATAAAACGGCAGCGGTATCGCGCGGTCTTTGGAGATATTCAAGATTTTCTAAAAAGACTTCGGGAATTTCATTCAGTTGCATTTTCCAAAAGTGGAAGGTAAATGCGACAATGAACGCCATTGTTGACTGTGTTTTGAAGAAATGGACTCACTAATTCTAACAATGATAAATTCTGAAAAATTATGAAACCTCTCGCAATTTTTCATAGTTTTGACCTCTAAATGTTGGTGATTTACATATAGTGCAACATTTTTAGATGCAGCGGTGCAAATACCAAAATACGTTAAAAATTGTAATGCAGTGCAGACCTGAACTTGATCTGAAAGGCATTATTAACAAAATTAATGGTACAGACCTGCTGAATGGACCAATAAACATTATAGATACAAATGAAAACAAAAAATATTGACATTTTACTCCTTAATAGATGTGTAGGGTTGTGGGGCTTCACCCAGAAGTGGACCAATGTGTCAAGGAGGAGGTTTTTTTATTCGCTAACATCTTAAAATTTACATTTGCATCAAAATGGGCTGCAATTTTTGTCTTTAACCTTTAAAATACCCAATATGAGGGAACCCAGCATGTGGGGGCTATTCCAAACGCGAACCTATATTGAACTCAATATACCAATTTGCATCAAAATCGATTGAAAAATGAATGTAAAACGTAAAAACGGCAGCCACCGTTACATGAGCGCTACAGGAAACCGCGGGTCTATGTGGCCCAATTTGAGCCCCACACTGTCCACTAATATAATAAAAATTTGTGCAAAATTTTTGGAATCTGCACCTTTTCCTTTAAAAGTTATTAGTAAAATTCCGCTGAAGTGCTCATATTTCGCACTGTGCAATGTGGAAAAGGATATTATAAGTTTGTTTTGGTAAACATTCATGTAACACCGCGAAATATTCGTCGGAGACCCCCAATGTGGTATACCAATCTTCATACCTCGACGAGATAAAGCGATTTTGAGGTGTGTGTCCGTCCGTCTGTCCATTATAAATTGTTAACACGCTCCAGGCCGCAATTATGGACCGATCGTCACGAAATTTTGTATTGAGGTCGGGTTCAGATCAGAATAGATCCCTATTCTTATTGGTGATGATCGTAAAATATTTAGCGGGTGAAGTGGACCAAAAACATAGGTCTCAATAATAGTCCGATCAACGCGTAATTTTAAATAAGGTAAGAGTATATCACAAAGGAGAAGCTTGCAATTTGAGATGGCGATCGGATAATATTTAGAGGGTTAAATGGACCAAAACTTTTGTGTGAAAATTGTGAAAACTTTTAATATACAGCCTATATCTTAATTCCTGGAAGTGACATTCCGGACAAGTGCGATATACTTGAAAGTGGAACGCTTGACCTTTCAATTGGTGTGTATGGTCAGATAACATAGTTACAGCCTAATATATTCCTTTATTTGTTTGTAGTGTAATAATAAACTCGCTAGAAGTCGCAATTATGCATCAATAGTCACGAAATTTTGCACCGGGTAAGAGTATAGGTCGAAAAAGATGCCTACAATTTTGAATGATGATCTGATATTCTTTAGCGGGTGAAATGGACCACTACTTTTGTATGAAAAAAATAAGAATTTTATTTTTGGTGGATATTTTAATTCCTTTAGTACATATATATTTCGCAAAGTAGCCTACATATGGGAAAAACTACTGACCTTTCCTCTGATGTAAATTGCAATAAAGTGTTTGCTAGATAACGGGCCTACTGCCTAATGTATAATGGGTTCTGTGTAGAGAACCACATTTTTGTCTCATGCTACATATTGTCTCTCCAAAAGTTTATGTAACACCACGAAATATTCGTCCTAAACCCCTTATTTGGTATGCCAAAATTCATATCTCGACGAGATAAAGCGATTTAGCGATGGGCCAAAATAGAAATGATTAGTTTTTGCTGATGATCGTGAAATGTTCAGGGAATGAAATGGACCAAAAACAAAATTTTAACCAATTTTGTAGCGGCTCTGTAGGTCAAAATAATAACCCGCAAATTTGTAAACAAAATTTGAGTTTATGATGAAGAAGAAGCGTACAAACCAACGTGAAGATCAGATAATACTTAGCGGGTTAAATGGACTGAAACTTTTGTGCGAAATTGGTAAAAATTTCAATACCGTAGCGGTTAAACAACGGAAGTAGTAGTACTACATAAGTGGGTTTCATTACATTTTAGTTTGTGTGAACTAAATTTTCCTTTCCTGCTACAAAAATGTCTTTGTCATGCTAGATAACTTTTTGGTTTTGGTCATAAGTATTATACATTACATCTCTGATATTTGATAATTACATGTTCACAATCATTGAAAAGAAGTTCCGTGGAGAGCGATTGTCCAGGGATAGTGGTATAGGGTATCCCATGGTCGGCTCCGTCCGACTATAGACTTTTCTTACTTGTTTTTTTTTTAAGGTAAATTTTCACAAGAAATGATGAAAATAGTTGTGAGTAAGATTGAGTTGGGATGTGCACCTTACCATTTGATAAAAAGGGAAGATTTTTTTACGAATTTCGATGGCAATATCCTGCACATATTTGCACTTTTCGTTTTTGTGTAATATTTTGTCTTGCAGATATATGTATACGTATTTTCCTTGAATCAGAATGTCAGAATATAGCATAGGCTAATTTCCTGCGTTTAGGTAAAATTTAGAGTTTTGATCTATTCTAGGACCTATAGTAAAATTATATGGCGAACAAATTTGTAGAATATTTTGATCTAATACGACCACAGTTTATGGGAGAATTTAAAGATTTGTGGAAGAATGGGCCAAAAAGACCCATTTTATGACTAGAGCGAAGGTTATTTTTTTTTGAGAAAAATATTCCTCGCATTCTTCTCAGTAAAGGTGACAAAGACACTATATACCTAAAATACAAAGATTCCAAGTATATATATTGCCTTGGTATATACATAATACAAATAGAGATTTCATTTCTTTGGTGTCTTATTGTGAAATTTACCGGAGCACATTTTTGTTTTTGACGCCATTTTTCTAAAATGATGTTTTACATGACAATTTTGACAAAAATCTCATGAAGTACTATTTTGGTTTAGGAACCCAATATTTTCATAAAATTCCTGAAAAGTTAATTTCACTTTTTTAAAAATTCATTCATGATAACAGATTCTAGTATTTGTCAAAGGTAATCCGTTTTAAGAACTGCATCAGTGACACAAATCTGTATTGTTTCGTAAAAATATTTTTGTTTATTATATTGTATAATTCAAACACTTTCACCGAAGATGACAGAGAATAATTGTGTTTAATTTTATTTAAGCAGATACATTTTTGTTGAATGACATAACAATTTTATTTCAACAATAACAACAAAGAATACTTTTCGCGTCATTGTGTTGGAATTGTTTAGAATGGTGTAAAAACTTTGTCCTGTAGCAAAAACAAATCCAAGACAAAAGGAATACTTTTCAAATTATTTATCTTATATTTTATTTGTGTCCAGTTAGTTGTATGTAAATAAAAGGTGGCGAACGTGGCTCCGCGAAAAATGGCCCCAAAAGGCATTGTGAAAAATGGCCCCAAATTTGGGGAGAAACTGTAAAATGAATTTTGACCCCAATATACCTCGAACAATTTCCCCCCAAAATAATGCAATATTGCCCCAACAATAAAATGAAAATTTGCCCCAAGTTTGGGGTAATTTTGCCTAATGAAGTTTACCCCAAAATAAAAAATGCAATTTCGCCCCAAAAATTTTATAATTTTTATTGGTAATATAAAAACAACCAACCATAGTATCGTTTACAATTTCTATGCAGTAAGGACAAATAAAATGTTTCGTTTTACCCAATGTTGAACAACACTTGAACTGTTTGCAAGGAAGCATCACAACAATTTAAAAATTGTCCTTCCATAATACATATTCACACCATTTCTTCTAACTTTCTGATAAAAATCTAAATATATCGACACAATTAAAACAGATACAATTGAAGTAACTTGTATGATATTGCAAACTAGAATCTATTTTAATATATAATAATTAAGCGGGGGAAAGATTGTATGATTAATAAATCGGAGAAGCCACTAGAGAAAATTAAAAAATCGCGCGATTTTTTAATTTTCTCTAGTGGGTTCTCCAATTTATTAATCATACAATCTTTCCCCCGCATAGTTATTTCACATAAAAACAGATTTTATAAACTGTGTGAAATCGATTTTTATTTGTAATACTTGTGAAGGAGCATAGGTGAAATTCGCGCGATTTTTAAAACAGTCTCACCAATGCTCATTCACAAATTTGAAATCAATTTTTAAAACAAAAACCGATATTATGAACTGTTTGAAATCGATTTTTATACCCTATACCACAATGTGGAAAAGGGTATTATAAGTTTGTTTTGGTAAAAATTCATGTAACACCGCGAAATATTCGTCGGAGTCCCCCAATGTGGTACACCAATCTTCATATCTCGACGAGATAAAGCGATTTTGAGATGTGTGTCCGTGCGTCCGTCCGTCCGTCCGTCTGTCTATTATAAATTGTAAACACGCTCCAGGCCGCAATTATGGACCGATCGTCACGAAATTTTGTATGGAGGTCGGGTTCAGATCAGAATAGATCCCTATTCTTATTGGTGATGGTCGAGAAATATTAAGCTGGTGAAATGGACCAAAAACAAAATTTTTATCCGATTTTGTAGCGGCTCTGTATGTCGCAATTATAGTCCGATCGCCTCGAAATTTTAAATAATGTAAGATTATATGACAAAGAAGAAGCTTGCAATTTGAGATGGTGATCGGATGATGTTTAGAGGGTTAAATTAACCACAACTTTTGTGTGAACATTTTTAATATACCGGTAATATCTTTATTCCTGGACTACACATTCCACCCACATAAATAATATTTGGAAGGACAACTCTTGCCCTTTCAATTAATGCCAATTATGTTGATTTATGTGGTCAGATAACAGAGTTACAGCCTAATATATCGAGTGTTTTGCTTGTAATGTAATCAAAAGCATACTAGAGGTCGCAATTATAGATCAATAGTCACGAAATTTTGCACGAGGTAGGGGTTTCGGTCAAAGAAGATGCCTACAATTTTTGATGATGATCTGACATTATTTAGCGGGTGCAATGGACCATTACTTTTGTGTGCTAAATTAAAACATTTTATTTTTGGTCCATATTTGAATCCCTGGAGGCCATATACCGGCAAAATCGCATATATATGAAAAATTAACTACCGATCTTTCCTCTGATGAAAATTTGCAATAATATGTGTGCTTGGTAACAGACCTACTACCTACTACCTAAGATATAATGAGTTTTGTGAAGAGAACCACATCTTCCTCCCATGCTACAAATGTTCTCTATCATGACAGACAAATTCCCAGTTCTTACAAACTGCGTGGAACCCTATCATATTACCTGTCCAATTGTCCAAAATTTAAAGATGTAGCAGAAATTGCTAAACAACGCCAATTTTCAAATTTAAGAATATTGAAGAGAGTGGCCGAATTGGACCATACTTTACACATCAGGTTCAAATATGGACTATATTTGTCCACTCCATCCGGTACCTCCCACACAAAATTTCGGATACATGTTCACTTTAAGATCTGCTTTCGAATCACTTTGATTTTTGTTCAAGCAACTTGCATTCGCTGCCTCAATTGCGATGGTAAAAGTTGTTTCAGGGGCAAGTCCATACTTCTTGAGCAAACAGCCCGAAGGGTGTAAAAACCCCCTATGGCACCATATGTAGTGGCTGGAGATCCACTTCCATAATGGTCAATGTCGATCCATTCCTTTTTGTATCTCCTCCGCAAAACGTTTGATCTTTAATCATAATCAACATTTTTGTCGGTTCAAACGCCCAAAATTTTTAAAACCCCCTAAATACATACGTTTTTTGGGAAAAAAAGTTTCAATATATTCAGGCTGAGGGTATATCTCTGTCGGCAAAGCCGACTGATACTTTTTTACTTGTCTGTTTGAAATTCACTTCAGACCAGTCAATAAAATAGAGAAATCTGTAACCAGAGCCACAATCTTCAAAATGTCGAAAATGGGGAGCTTTCGTTGTATGGGAGCTATATGAACGCCTAGACCTATACTGAAAAATTTCAGATGGCAAGTTTAATACCCCCAATGAAGACTTAATACCAAATTTTAGCCAATTCGGAGGGATATTGAGACCATAACCTTCAAAGTACAGAAAATCGGTAGGTTCTGGTTATGGGAGCTAGATGAAGACGTGGACATATAACGACAAATTTGAGGTGGAAAGTTTTTTTACCTCCAACGAAGACTGAATACAAAATGTCAGCCATTTCAGTTTGATATTGAGGCCACAACCTTCAAAATACCGGGTATCGGAAGGTACGGTTCTATGGGAGCTATATGAAGACCTGGACCTATACCGATAAATTTCAGGTCGAAAATTGTGATGAACGAATACTTAATACAAACTTTCAGATAATTCGATGGGATATTTAGGGCACAACGTCTTACATATGGTTTAGCAAATATGTCAAAATATGCAATAAATTAGGTCCAGACTAAATGTCTGTTCTAAAATTACTTATTGGTGCCACCATGGTACAATTATTTGCACACCCGCCTTGCACGCTGAAGGTCGGGCGTTCGCAAACATCAAATTTCCAACGATGGCAAAATACCTCTCAGTAAAGTTGGCGACATTTTCTGAGTATTTCAACCATGTACAACTTCTTTACAGGTGGCGTTTTAAGACATGCCTTTCAGACTCGGCGATAAACAGTAGGCCCCATACTACTGCTGTAATATGAATCGTGGTGCACGCCCTGTCCCTTCTGTCATGTTTGTGGAACCATTATCATATTGTCATTTAAACTTAATGTGATAAGGATGCAGACTTCAAAAATTTATTTCTTAAAATGAGCTTTTTTGTCCAAAAGAAACTTTGATTTGCTGAAAGCTAACTCGCAGGGTAGTGGTGTAGGGTATCGTATGGGCGGCCCTGTCCGACTATAGCCTTTGCTTACTTGTTATTTGTTATACTTGTGTAGGAGCATTGGTGAAATCAATTTTTAAAACAAAAACAGATATTATGAACTGTTTGAAATCGATTTTTATCCGTAATACTTGTGAAGGAGTATTGGTCAGATTGTTTTAAAAATCGCGCGATTTTTAAACAATCTCACCAATGCTCTTTCACAAGTATTACAAATAAAAATCGATTTCAAACCGTTCATAATATCTGTTTTTTATTATAATATTTCAGTTATCTTATAAAAATATTAACATCAAATGCTCTCCAATACGCACTGTGTACTTTTTCTTTCCTTTTTTAATTACAAATTCACACTTCTTACGACTTCCACAGAACATCTAAGAATAAATGGTTTGCAAAGTTGATATATTTTACAACGGACTAAAACGTAAATTGCTATTGTACGATTATAAATATAAAACAAATTTTTGTAAATATTAATTTTAATTTTTGAAAAATATCTCAGAAACGCAAAAGGCCACAAACATCAACAGAAAATAATTTTGGGGCTTTTTTGCATTTTTAATATTTGGGGTCATATTTCATTTTTATTGAAATGCAATTATGCCCCAATTTTTTGGTGCAAAAATACCCCAAAAAATTTGTGAAAAACTGCCCCAAATTGCGTGTTGTTGTAATGTACACAATTTTTTTGGGGTCATTTTGCACTTTTGCTTTGGGGCCATTTTTCGCGGAGCCGGCGAACGTACAATGACATATTTTTTTAAAAAGGGGTATTACAAGTCTATTCAGAAGACTACTGCAGGAGAAAACTAAATTTTAATAATTCGGCAACTAAAAATCATTACTAACTCAAATACTCATTACAAAACCCCTACTAATCCATAATTTTAGTAAGGGTATGTCGGCCGTAATATTTGGTTATTTTCTGGGCACTTAAATAACTAGTTACTAAACGTCGTGACTGCTTATTTATTTAACTACTTATTTTAGTGGTCAAATAACCACTGTGTCCGGAATACACAAAATTTTTGCAATTGGAAATAAATAAATGAAATCTATAAAATGCTAAAATGAGAAAAAATCAACAATTCTTGTCTCCCCTTCATTCCTTCCTACACTTCTTTCATTTCACCATTAACACAAACCCGGAATGTGGCGAAAAGAAAATGCAACGTTTCACAGTGGTTCAGGAATCGATTTTCCTGGCCAAAACCCAAATTTTTTGTCGTCACCGATTTTTAATTTCTTATGGGATAAGATAGTAAACATAATGAAACTAAGGAAACCAAAGACGACCTCTTTTTCGCAATTTTGGAAAGTACGTCAGTTTTGCAAATTTCTGAAAAAAATGAATAGCTATTTCTCATAAACTATAACATATATTGTGTTCGTTGTTTCTTTGTTAGTTAGGAATGATTATTGTCTTTAACATCTGCTTCAATAAATTATCGTAGCGTTTACACGTAGTGACCTTTTTAATTTTTCCTCAGGTACTAAATTTTAGTGATATTCACAGTTTTGAAATTAAATGGGTAAACATTTGTGTTTCCCATATACAGATTGACAACAAATGTATTCCAAAGGCCAAAATTGTAAAAATTTTCATATTAATTGTTCGCATAACATAAAAACATTGTTCCACAACATCCCATACGGGACAAGGGAGACTTCTCTCATATCAATGAGTGCACCCCGATTCATATTTAGCTCAATGATATGGGACCTACTGTTTATCGCCGAGTCCGAACGGCGTGTCTTAAGACACCACTTATGGAGAAGTTTTTCAAGGCTGAAATACTCAGGAAATGTCGCCAACATTACTGAGGGGTATTTTGCCACCGTTGAAAAAATGTTTGATGTTGCTTGGCCGGGGAATCGAACCCCCGACCTTCTGTGTGCAAGGCGGGCGTGCATACCATTGCACCACGGTGGCACCCGCATATGGCAACAAATTATGTAACAACTAGTCGGTTTTTTGTTCACAAATCTTGCTGTTGGTCCTCAAAACAATATTCCGTCGAAATATACAAAGTTTATTTGCTATTTATAACAAATACCGACTAAAATAAGAATTACCTACTACTTTGAGGTAACAATAAATGTATTGCATAGGGAAAAACAGTACTATAAAACTAATCATTTTTGAAAATTTTTGTAGTCAGTATGCATTTTTATGAATTTGCGGCTAATAATGGACTAACAGTATTGAATGTGATAAAATTCAATGATAATAAAAGCCGTCGTGGAGGGTCTTCAGACAGGTAAAAAACTTATGAGACCATATTGACAATAAACAATGACGAATCGGCCGCAGACTAGTATGCAACGAATGAATATTTTACTCACTATGTATTGTCGGATAATGGACCAATGCAAAACAGTCCGATTTTGGCTTTGAAAACATCGAAATACCTCTGGACACTATAGGGAAAAACAGACCCTCCGTGTATTATTTTGAAAGACCTACAACAGATCTCTATTTCCTCTCTCAATATTATTAGAATCAATTCATGTTTACTCTGCTATCATAATAAATCCTATAAAGTGCGCCAAATCTAATAAAACCCATCAAATATGGAAATTATACACCTACTAAAAAAGCTGGAATACCGAATTTTTGAATACTATATTTTTTACCAAGCAAAAAAGTATGCAAAGTCGGGTTCACGGACGTAATAATGATTGGGAAGACATCCCCACTGACATCATTCAAGATATAATAAAAATTGGGGAACCAGTACCATTAGAGTATAACATGCCGAACCTTAAATTTTGGTTTAACTAAGCTCATTACTGCTCCAATGAATGTCTAAAGTGGATAGACAACTCATTAAGGAACACAACTTTGGCAATTCTCCAAAAAACCGTAGATTTGGTAATTTTTGCAATACATTTATTGTCACCTCCAGCTAGTAGTTAATTTTTATTTTTGGCCGTATTTTTATAAATCGCAAATAAACTTTGCATATTTTGACGGAATATTGTTTTGGGGACCTATAGCAAGAATTTTGCACAAAAAACCGTATAGTTATACCCTACACCACTATGTGGGGAGGGTATTATAAGTTGGTTTTGCCCAAAAAGGTTTGTAACGCATCGAAATAATGGCCGTAGACCCATACTTATATATGCCAAACTGATTGTCTCGACGAGCTGAGTCGATCTGGCCATGTGTACCCTTCCGTCTCTCTGGCCATCTAAACCTTGTAATCACGCTATTTTGTCGCAATTTTGATCGGATCGTCACCAAATTTTGGTTGTTGATGAGGGTCCCGGAGGGGAAGAAGCCTATTGATTTTGGTGATGGTCAGATATATTTAGGGGTCGGAATGGACAAAAAACTTATTTAGAGAAAAAATCAACGTTTTTTCCAAAGCAAATATCTCCGCTTCTATAAGGGGTATATCAAAAGCAATGAAAGAAGAAAATATCACCTTTTTAACGATGTAAAGGTGGTTGTCGTAGGTGGTCAAACAACGAAGATATCGCAATAGCCGCAAATTTAACCGAACTTTTAATTTTTGCGATTTTAGTTATAATGACGAATATCGCAGCTTTGGTTGGCGACTTTCCAAAAGCAAAGTCTAGTTATGAAAGTTAAAATTCCCATCTTTATAATGATGCAAAGTAGGTTGGCGTAGGTGCCCAAATAACGGAGATATCGCAATAGTCGTTAGTACATCCCATTTTCCATTTTTTTTTTTGTAATCACGCTACATGTCGCAATTTTGATCGGATCGTCACGAATTTTTGGGGGTTATTGGAATTCCTACAGAGGAAGAAGCCTATTGATTTTGGTGATGGTCGGATAATATTCTGGGGTCGGAATGCGCAAAAAAACTTATTTCGAAAAAAAGTCAACGGTTTATTTCAAAGCAAATATCTCCGCTTCTATAAGGGGTATATCAAAAGCAAAACCTGATAATGAAAGTAGAAAATATCACATTTGCAACGATGTAACATAGGTTGTCGTAGGTGGTCAAGCGACAATGATATCGCAATAGACGCTAATAGAACACAACTTTTCATTTTTGCAATTTTAATAATATAGGAAGATTTTTTAATTTTGGAAAAAAATTGAATTGTTTGGTATTTGACCTTAAATAGAATTCGAATTCGAAGCGTTTAAATGCATCGGAAAGCTGATTAGGTTATCTGTACAACAGAAATATAAAAATATCTCTATCCGTTCACAAAAAACAAATAAGTTCAGAATCTACTGTGCGCTTGTGATTTGTTTATTGTTGTTGTTATAGTTGCAACCACGAACAAAAATCAGCTAAAGCAACGAACACAGAATGGAAAAAGGATGATAGCGATGTGATTTAGGTAATGAGTTTCTTTTTAACAAACTTTCTAAAGAATAGTTTAAGTAATAATTTATACACGGTTTGAAATAAATTCAGCCATCACCACAGCAGAGGAAAAAAATAACAAAAATAATTTAGCTAAAATGGGGTGGCTTTGTGGAAAGTGACTATCATCATTTGCATTTTGAATGCTCTGAAGGGCATTGCTAAAAAGTTACTTTATTGAAAAATGTTAAATAATTTTAAAACCTCTGTAAAGTTTGCTTTGTGCGGTCTTGTAAACGTGGTTTTACACTTTTGGTAATTATGCGTTGAGTGGTTTACTTTGTACATAGCTTTGTGCATTAGATAATGAATTAATATCTTGTAATGAAAAGATGAAAAGACCAGTGAGTATTTACAAATGTTAACAAAGCTAATTTGTCATTGCGAACTGGAAATTTTAATTAGAACAAAAACGGATGAAACATTAGCAAGGAAAGGTTCAATGTTGGTTCAAAATTTAAAATATTGTAACAATTTGTTAGCTTTTTCTTTCTCATAATTTTTTATGTTTGGAAATTGCAACTGAAATCATACATTTTTATAAGTTTTTGTACAGAAATTGTACTTCATTAACAAGTTTTGTAATAAATATCTTTAAATTTTTTGTTCGGGCATTCTTTTTGAGAGATACTTCCAATGAAATCTGAAATACTTCTTCATGTCATGTCATTCCACTATCAAATACGAATTCCGTAATGAATATATTCCATGTTAGCTGTGTCACATTCGAGCTGTATATAGGTATCGAGACCTCACACTCATTGTGTATCCCACAAAATTACTAGTTGAGTATTAAGGAAATGGAAGTGCATGAAAGAAATGTCTATTAGACAAAATGTACCAAGGTTTCTTCGTGGACTATATCTCGAAAGTCAATTAGAAATTTGTTTCGCTGACTTCACCAAAATTTTGTTACTCTATTTTAAACAAATTTGTTGCAAGATAGTAGTAGTATATAGAATGCAGAAAATTGAATTTTTTGCGTCAAAAACATCTAAAATCTGCTATACGAGGGGAGCTAAAAACAATGCGTGTTGCCTAGGCCTAGAAACCTTTTTAGTTCCCCTCGTATGTAGCATAACAGCTTGAATTTCTTTGCCTATCATTAACAAAGTTTCTGCTGTGATATACATATTTACATATGCAGATTAAAGTTATAACCAAAAAATTCCACCAGTGCTATGTGGGCAATTTTGTCCTGATAACGAAAACGCGTTTTTGGTCCGTTCGGTAAAAAATGTTCCCGCACCGAAAGCGATGTCTAAAGGCCTTTTAATAATTGTTCTTTTATAAAAATTTTGATTTTAATTTTTGAGAAAATATTTTATATATGTGATTAATTAATTGAAATTGAATATTTGGACCATTGAAATTTAATATCAGACAAATCGAAATACTAAGATTTGACGATTGTGTGTTAGACTTATAAAAATGTTCCGATTTCAAAATTATTTTCAATTTCAATAAAAAATATCTTATTTAAAAAAGATTTTCTGTCGTAATAATAAAAGTGAAAGAAATAACTGCAATGGAAACTTATATGCAAGCGGTATGGGGATTTTTTTAACGGAAGGGGAAAAGAGACAACGTATCTCTTAATAATTGTCCATGCTCTAAGCGACTAAGTTGTATTTTTGATATTTACAAAATGCATAAATGTAAATAGATAGTAATAATAGATATATAATGTAGATAAAGTGTATCAAATTCTACTGAAATTTGTATTTTATAATTGTACCCTCAGTTTTTAGGGTTACGATATTATCAAAATCTGTTTAAAAAAATCTAGAATCCGCCCAAAAAGTTCAAAATTTGTCACAATGTAGCGTGCGCCCCACAATAGTGTAATCGATTCGGTGTAAACTTTGCACATCGCAATATTTCTTCCACACATAGATCATGCTGGAATATGGACTATATGGGTTCACTCCTTCAGGTACCACCCATACAAAATGTCAAATGTCCGATTTGGCAGAAACTTTGCACATCGTAAAATTATTTCTAAACATACATCAAGTTTCAACATAAGTGCAGTTCGAAGATCTTTTAGACATGATCACAAAATGTACTTCTGGTAGATTTTATGAAGTAATAACACTTCATCTCTAACATTATACCAAATGTATACAATACAATCGGAACATAAATCATTGAGGTACTAGATGCAGTCTTTTCGACTTACCCCATTATATCAAGAAATCACAACTATTGATTTCTGGGATATTTGTTCGACAGACATGGGTTTCGTAGTTTTTAACAGTGCTGCGGGTAGGATTCAGAATCTATGAACAGTTGACTGTATCGTCTTACTCCTGGCGTTTTATTTTTACCTTTTTTGGCTCAGACCTTATCACTTCTGGTAAAATAGTAATGTTTTGGTGTCCATTCCAATCTCCCGTATTCGATTTATTCTTCTATACGTAGGCATTTAATTAATCGAATTCTTTTAGAAAATTTGTTGAATTTATAGAGAGAAAAACACTGAGTTAAAAAATACCTGGAAGGATTCTTCTTCTTTATTTACGCATC
This sequence comes from Musca autumnalis, assembly GCF_047663935.1. Lineage (NCBI taxonomy): Eukaryota > Metazoa > Arthropoda > Insecta > Diptera > Muscidae > Musca > Musca autumnalis. Next base: position 147,259,472 of record NW_027412088.1, on the reverse strand, counting down.
CGTTATTCGGATATTGGTGATCGTACAATAATATTTCTTAGCGGCTTGTAAAAGAGAGTATTCATCATTATAGCCAGTCCATATCAGGATATTTTTGAGCCAGGTTGTTTGTTTTCTACCTCTTCCGCGCTTTCCGTCGATTTTTGCCTTAAGGATTGTTTGTAGAATCTTGTATTTGTTATTTCTAAGTATGTGTCCAAGGTATGAGACTTTACGCTTTTTTATTGTTGAGATTAGCTGTCGGTTCACATTCATCCTTCTAAGTACTTCGTCATTTGATATTTTTGAAGTCCAGGGTATTTTCAGTACTCGTCGGAATGTCCACATTTCAAAAGCTGCCAATTTTCTTTCATCGGACATTTTAAGTGTCCAGACTTCGGTAGCTTATAAGATGACTGACCAAACATAGCACTTTATAAATATTATTTTTGTTGTCACATTTATGTCGTGACTTTTTTGTGTTTAAAAAAGGCATCTCTCGCTATTTCTATTCGGCTGTTAATTTCTTTTGAGTAGTCTCAACGGTCATTTATTAGTACTCCCAGATATTTAAATGTGTGTACCCTCTCGATTTCGGTTTCCTTTATAGTAAGCTTCACGTTGCGATGGTCGTTTTTTCTGCTTAAGATCATGTATTTAGTTTTTTTCATATTAATTTTTAACCCACACTTTTCACTTGTGAGTGCCAATTTTTTTATAAGTTTCTGTAGACCTGATATGCTCTCAGCCAGTAGTGTGGTGTCGTCTGCATATCTTATATTATTCACAATATGTCCATTTATTTTTATTCCAATATTTCCTCCATCTAGCGTTTCTTGAAATATTTTTCCGAGTACACGTTGAATAGTAATGGGGACAGTATGCATCCCTGTCTAACTCCTTTTGAAATAATAATTTCTTCACTTTCTTCACCATTGACGTCGATTTGTGCTTTTTGGTTTCAATACAAATTTTTAATACATCGTAATTCTTTTCCTTGTACTCCGATAGATGTCAAAATGTCCATTAATTTATCATGGTTAACCGTATCGAAGGCTTTCTCATAATCGATGAAGCAGATGGAAACATCTTTTTGGGCTTCTCTGCATTTCTGGACTAAGATTTGTAAACAGAATAGAGCTTCTCGGGTACCCATTCCTTCCTTAAACCCAAACTGCGTTTTTTTCCCATAGCATATTCGCACTTGCTATATATTCGTTGATGAATTATTTTTATACCCTACACCACTATGTGGGAAGGGTATTATAAGTTGGTTTTGCCCAAAAAGTTTGTAACGCATCGAAATAATGGTCGTAGACCCATACTTATATATACCAAAATGAATGTCTCGACGAGCTGAGTCGATCTGGCTATGTGTGTCCGTCCGTCAGTCCGTCCGTCCGTCCGTCTGTCCGTCTGTCCGTCTGTCCATCTAAACTTTGTAATCACGCTACAGGTCGCAATTTTGATCGGATCGTCACGAAATTTTGGGTGTTGATGAGGGTCCCACAGGGGAAGAAGCCTATTGATTTTGGTGATGGTCGGATAATTTTCAGGGGTCGGAATGGGCAAAAAACTTATGTGGATAAAAAGACAACGTTTTTTTCCAAAGCGAATATCTCAGCTTCTATATGAAGTATACCAAAAGCAAGACCTGACAATAAAAGTAGAAAATATCACCTTTCTAATGATGTAAAGTAAGTTCTCGTAGGTGATCAAACAACGGAGATATTACAATAGTCGCAAATAAAACCCTAATTTTCATTCTTGCGATTTTAGTTATAATGACGAATATCACAGCTTTGGTTAAGGACTTTCCAAAAGCAAAGCCTGACTATGAAAGTAGAAGATCCCATCTTTACAATGATGCAAACTAGGTCGGCGTAGGTGACAAAATAACGGAGATATTGCAATAGTCGGTAATACATCCCATTTTTCCACTTTTTTGGAAATCACGCTACAGGTCGCAATTTTGATCGGATCGTCACGAAATTTTGAGTGTTGATGGGGGTCCCGGAGGGGAAGAAGTCTATTGATTTTGGTGATAGTTGGATAGTAATTAGGGGTCGGAATGAGCACAAAAGTTATTTGGAGAAAAAGTCTACATTTTATTCCAAAGCAAATATCTCAGCGTCTATAAGGGGTATATAAATAGCAATACTTGGCAATGAAAGTGGAAAATATCACCTATGAAACGATGTAACGTAGGTTGTCGTAGGCGGTCACACAACGAAGATATCGCAATAGTTGCTAATAGAACCCAACTTTTCATTTTTGCGATATTAATAATAATGACGGATATCACACCTATGGTTGGGGACCTTCTAAAAGCAAAGCCTGACTAAGAAAGTAGAAAATCCCATCTTTAAAAAGTAGTTTAGCGTAGGTGGTCAAATAATAGAGATATCGCAATAGTCAGTAATGCATCCTTTTTTTCCACTTTTTCTGCAATCACACTACAGGTCGGAATTTTGATCGGATCATCACGAAATTTTCTCAGAGAGATAGAAGCCTATTGATGTTGGTGATGTCGATAGCAGTCAAATATACAATTAAATATTATTTTGGTTCAGTTCGCCTTAAGTCATTTGGTATAAACGCCAGAAAGGTGAAAACTTTCGTATCTCCCTAAAAAAATGTTTTCGAGTGAAAAGATTATGCACAGAGGTAGTGGTGTAGGGTATCACATAGTCGGCCCAGTACCGACTATAGCCTTTTCTCACTTGTTAGAAATACTTTCAGTACGTGACTCATTAAACTTATTAGCCTGAATTCACAACATCGTTTTGCATTGTTTTTCTTGGGAATGGCTATGAAAGTAGATTTGAGCCAAACTTCTGGATATTGTCCAGTGTCGTATACGTGGTTGAAAAGGGTGATGAGGAGTTCTTTGATGCTGGAATCTATTAGTTTTAAGACTTCAGAGGGTATTTCATCTGGTCCTGTCGCTTTTTTATCTTTAAGAGTTTGTACGGAGCGTTCTACTTCTAATCTTGTTATTGATGATCCAACTAGATAATTGCTTATATTATTCTCAAGAGGTGCTCGCTGCTCATCCGTGAAAAGTTTTTCTATATAATCTTCCCATATAGTCTTTCTTCCCTCCACATCAAACACTGCTTCATTGTTATCATTAAATATAATTGCACTTGTCTTTCTTCCATACGTCCCCGCAGATTCCTTTATCTTTTTATGTATGTTAAAGTCGTCATGTATGGACTGCAGAAATTCAATTTCTTGACATTTTCTATTTAGTTGGTCATTTTTTGCTGCGCGAATTGCCGATCTTATTTCTTTGTTTATTTCCCAGTACCTTTCATAATTTTTATTTTTATGTCTACTTCTTTCTTCCCGAAGTTCTAGAATTTCGTCTGTTATCCAGTCTTCAGTTCTTGTCATTGATCGGTTTCCTAGGATGCTTTTAGTTACTGTGTTTATAGTGGTTTTTAGGTTGTTCCACAGTAGATCCTGATTGTCTTCCTTGATGTTTTCTAATTCACCGTTGATTTGATGTTGCAGTTCGTGTTTTATCGATTTTTGGCTGGGATTTCTTTTTCCGTATAAGCGCGAGTTTGAGGCGCAGTTTTGAGACCAATAGATTGTGGTCTGATGGAACATCTGCACCCGGATATGTTGTACACTTGGAAACACACGAGTTATATCTTTTGTTTATCAATATATAGTCTATTTGATTTATTACTATATGTCCATGGTTGTCTTGCGGTGATTTCCATGTGTATAATCTCCGGGGATGTAGACGATAAAATGTGTTCATGATCTTCATATTATTTTTTTTGGCAGAATTGGATAAGTCGGTCACCTCTTTCGTTTTGGTCTCCAAGACCATATTTCCCAGTGATGTCTTTAACTTCATCGTTACCAACCTTCGCATTAAAATCACCTAGTATAATATTTATTTCATGATTTTTTTTCATTCTTAATAGTTGCGCAATGTTGTTATAGAATTCCTCGATGTCATTGGCATCACATGTGGGAGCATAAATTTGTATTATGTTGATGTTTATTGGTTTTGCCATTATTTTGAGTAGGGTGACTCTATCTGACAGTCGAACATACCCAGTTACGCATGAGGCTATGTGGTTTTTTACAATGATACACACTCCATTTCTATGAAGGCCGCGCTGATTTCCTGAGTGGTAAACAGTGACATTTTCTGATCTAAAGTCACAACTGTCCTTCCACCATGTTTCGCTAACACCTAATATGTCTATTTTAAGACGATTCATTTCACTGATGGTGTTGTTCAGTTTTCCAGTTTCATAAAGACTTCGGACATTCCATGTCCCAATTGTTAATTTTTGTTTGGTTTTACCTCCGGGGATTCTTAGCACCCTCTCTTGGCCGGAGACTGAGGGCCGTGTATTTTGCGTTGTATTGTTCATGTTGTACGATTTTCAAGGGATGCTACTTCAGTGGTTTCCCGTTGCCTTCTGAAGGGTTTATAGTTTTCCGTCTACATATTCAGCCGCTCCAATGGAGTACAGACGCTGTTTGCTGCCGCCGAATCTCGATCAGACGCTGTCTTTTTCCTTTTATTTTTGGTTCGCCCCACATATTTTATTTTTGCGGTACCCGTCATATCTGATGAGCTTTCCCCTATCCACCACCTGGGGAGGCGTCCGATGGGAGAAAAAAGAAAAAAAACTCCGCACTTGAAGGAATTCCAAAATCCATATTACAGCCGATATTCTTAAAGGATAGGCTAAGATCTTCGAAAAACTTAAAAGCTTGCGATACCGACTTATTCCAAAATTCGAAATAACTGCGAATGCGGGTAATATTCTTTTGAAAGATTTTTTGTGTCACTTTTGTTTGAGAATTTGGTTGAAAACTTCAAAATACTGAAAACCATGCTGAGCTTTTGTATGAGGACTATACCTAACGTGGTTCGACAATGCTCATATGCAAGGACTAATATATACAAATAATACATAAAACTATGTACCAAATTTCAACCTTCTATCCCGAATATTGTGAGCTCACACTTTTGAATTTATATAATTTGTGTCAATATTTCATATAAAATCATCTAACAACATCCTTTAAAATAGCTTTAAGCAACGCTACACCACATTTTAAATTTCCACGATTTTTTGTCAAGTTTGGTCCCCCGAAATGAAATCTTGTGTACGTCCCTGCTTACCACTGCACAACGGTGGCGAACACTGAATGCGTATGAATAAAAATTCATATATTTTTACTTCTTCCTCTTCAATATAAACAACGACAGCTAACATGTGGAGAAGCTGCACCCGCACACACACCAGAAGCAGCAACAATTGAAACCAACAGTAATGGCTTTAAGTGTAATGTCAGAGTTCAATGTTCGTTCACCCATAAGATGTTATTTATAACACTGTGAGTAATTTTTTGAGCCATGGTTTATTAACCCTATTTTGACTCCAAAGCGTGATAGAAGACCAAAAATAAGAAGACACGTATCCCGGCGTTTTTCTCTGTTACTTCGACTTTCGCGTTCCTAGAATGTTGATATGTTCTAGAAAGTTGTTTATTGAGATCTTAGATATATTTTTGTTGTTGACCGTATGCTTAGTTGTTGGGCGATTCGGTATGCAGTGTCAGAATATGGTTAATAATTTTCGTGTCGCATAGTGTAATTAAAGCATTGGAGCGTTTTCAAAACTATTATTATTTTATCCCTTTGGGTGTATTGTAGCTAATAATAATATTACAGAAACTGAAGAAGTCATGATATAAATTGTTAATTGCTCCTCGGATCAATCGGGTATAATCAATCTTAATACGAGAACCACAAGTAAATGAAATAATTTTGTAACATCCCATTCCTAATGCATCACTCATCTTAAATCCTACACTAAATCTCAGGAACTAAGACATTTTTTAACGTTGGCTGTCAAAGGCTTGTATTGACTATAAAAATCGATAATAAACAAGTAAGCAAAGTCTATAGTCAGACGGGGCGGACCATGTGATACCCTACACCACAACCTCTAATCTAATATAAGAGGAGCCTCCCATGTCCCTACTGGGATGTTTGTAGAACAATTATATAAATAGCTCATTGTGGTTATATATTGTGATATCAAACATATATTTTATACCGGTAGAAATAACAAATATTGAATAGAAATTCAAATAATTTGCATGCAAACAAATGTATAAATCCCAAAATTATTCATGTTCAATTACACACCAAAGAAGATAGTATAAGTCAGCTGCGCTAGCGGTGATATACCCTCAGCATCTGACCAGAAAAAGAAACAAGCACAATAATTATACCGTATAAAAATATATTGATTTTGTATCACCAGTTTGCTTCAAAATACGTGGAATCTGTAGGTAACGAAATGTAAGGTTATACCAAATCAAGCTTTGTAAGGTAACTTCTGATTTTTGAAAAAGTTTGAGAATTATTTTTTAGAAATTTTGTACCATTATCTCAGGAAGTATGGACTTACTCCGGAAAATTGTACCGTTGCAATAGGGAACGAGAAAAGAACCTTCTTCAAAAAAATTCAAATAGATCCGAGACGGGTCCTCGAACTGCACATTTCCAAAATTTTGTGTGGGAGGTACTCGAAGGACGTTACTGGATGAAATAATAGGATGTGCAAAGTTTGGACCAATCAGAAAATCTCCTTAAGAGTTATCTTGCGGATTTGACATTTTAGTTAGGTTTCTTGTTTGTTGTTCATTGCTTTTTGGAACTTTTCGGCCATAATCTCAGGAAGTATGGAATTTTCCATTGCAATTGTACCTTCGTAAAGGGGAACGCAAGGACAAGCTGCTGAAAATATTCAAAACTATTCGAGGGGACTCTTAAATTTTACTTTTCCGAATTTTGTGAGGGAAGTACTTGAAGGTGTGGACCGATTTATATCTGGAAGGAAAATTAATATGTGGAAAGTTTGGACCAAATCGATTGCTCAGTTCGACAGTTTTCGTTTTCGTCAATCTTTTAGAAAAATTTTGAACTTTTGTGGGGGAGCTGCCCAAAGGAGTGAACCGATGTAGCCCATATTCGAAATTAAACTATGTTTGGCAAAATATTATGAAGTGTATAGTGCGCACCAGCCAGCTAGACAGTAAGAGACACATATGAACGGACAGGGCTAAATCGACTCCAAATTGTCTGAAACCATGGTTTAATAAGAAAGGTTAGCCAAAGCTTTATGTCAATTTAATTTTTTTCTTTCGACTGTTCCTAAAACGTCAACACAATATACACAAACTGTGTATGTGTGTGTGGTGTTTGAATAATATGTCAAAAAATTTTAAAAACAATCGAATTCAATGATTTTTATACCCTCCACCATAGTATGGAGGGTATATTAAGTTTGTTTTTCCGTTTGTAACGCATTGAAATACTCATTTGCGACCCTATAAAGTATATATATTCTTGATCAGGGTAAAATTCTGAGTCGATCTGTGCACGTCCGTCCGTCCGTCCGTCCGTCTGTGGTAATCACTCTAGCATCCACAAAAATGGAGATAGAACGCTGAAATTTTGGGAAAATGCGTCTTTTGTTTGCAGGCAGGTCAAGTTCGATGATGGGCTATATCGGTCCACGTTTTGGTATAGCCCCCATATAACGGTACCCCCCGATTTACGGTATTTTGCCGTTTTTATCTACATTTTCTGACCGATTAAGCTAAAATGTGACATTTAGGGTTCTTAAGTGCCAATAAATTTATATAACAAAAGTTGTGGACATAGGTCCACGTTTTGGTATAGCCCCCATATAACGGTACCCCCGGATTTACGGTATTTTGACGTTTTTAGCTACATTTTCAGACCGATTTAGCTATAATTTGACAATTAGGGTTTTTAAGTGTCAATAAACTTATATAACAGAAGTTGTGGACACAGGTCCACGTTTTGGTATAGCCCCCATATAACGGTACCCCCCGATTTACGGTATTTTGACGTTTTTAGCTACATTTTCAGACCGATTTAGCTATAATTTGACAATTAGGGTTCTTAAGTGTCAATAAACTTATATAACAGAAATTGTGGACATAGGTCCACGTTTTGGTATAGCCCCCATATAACGGTACCCCCCGATTTACGGTATTTTGACGTTTTTAGCTACATTTTCAGACCGATTTAGCTATAATTTGACAATTAGGGTTCATAAGTGTCAATAAACTTATATAACAGAAGTTGTGGACATAGGTCCACGTTTTGGTATAGCCCCCATATAACGGTACCCCCCGATTTACGATATTTTGACGTTTTTAGCTACATTTTCAGACCGATTTAGCTAGAATTTGACATTTAGGGTTCTTAAGTGTCAATAAACTTATATAACAGAAGTTGTGGACATAGGTCCACGTTTTGGTATAGCCCCCATATAACGGTACCCCCCGATTTACGGTATTTTGACGTTTTTAGCTACATTTTCAGACCGATTTAGCTATAATTTGACAATTAGGGTTCTTAAGTGTCAATAATCTTATATAACAGAAGTTGTGGACATAGGTCCACGTTTTGGTATAGCCCCCATATAACGGTACCCCCCGATTTACGATATTTTGACGTTTTTAGCTACATTTTCAGACCGATTTGGCTAGAATTTGACATTTAGGGTTCTTAAGTGTCAATAAACTTATATAACAAAACTTGTGGACATAGTTACACGTTTTGGTATAGCCCCGATTTACGGTATTTTGAGATTTTTATCTACATTTCTAGACCGAATTAGCTATAATTTGATATTTAGGGTTCTAAGTGACCAAAAACCTTATATTCGAAAAAATTATGAACATAGGTACATGTTTTGGTATAGCCCCATATAACGGTACCTCCCGATTTTCGGTATTTTGAGATTTTTACCTACAAGTTTTAACCGAATTAGCGGTAATTTGAACATTTGACATTTGAAGTTCTTAGTGGTCACCACACGTCTCCACCAAAATTGTCTGAAATTTTGGGAAAATGGATCTTTTGTTTGCAGGCAGGTCAATTTCGATGATGGGCTATATCGGTCCACGTTTTGGTATAGCCTACATATAACGGTACCCCCCGATTTACGGTATTTTGACGTTTTGACATTTAGGGTTCTTAAATGTAAATAAACTTATATAACAAAAGTTGTGGACATAGGTCCACGTCTTGGTATAGGCCCCATATAACGGTACCCCCGATTTACGGCATTTTGACGTTTTTAGCTACATTTTCAGACCGATTTAGCTATAAATTGACATTTAGGGTTCTTAAATGTCAATAAACTTATATAACTAGTGGACATAGGTCCATATTTTGGAATAGTCCCCATCCCATTTAAGTCACATTTCTAGACCGAATTAGATATAATTTGATATTTAGGGTTCTTAGTGACCAAAAAACTTATATTCGAAAAAATTATGAACATAGGTCCATGTTTTCAAGTTTTAACCGAATTATCTGTAATTTGAACATTTGACATTTAAAAATTCTTAGTGGTCACCACACCTCTCCACCAAAAATTGTCAAGAAAGTTCGATGTATTGATAAAACCCCCATATAAAAGTACCTCCCGATTTTCAGTAATTTGATATTTTACCTACAACATTGAACCAAACTAGCAGTAATTTGACATTTGAAGTTCTTAGTGGTCACAACACATCTCCATCAAAAATTGTAAACATAGGTCCATGTTCGGATATATCTCCCATATAACGGTTCCTCCCAATTTTCAGTAATTTGGCAATTTTAGCTAACTGTAATTTGACATTTGAAGGTTGTAGTGGTCACCACACATCTGCATCAACAATTTTCAACATAGCCCCAATATTTACTTAAAATTTTTAAACGAACGTAGGTCCATGTTATGGTTTAGCTTTATTTTTGGACGAACTTTCCGTAATTTGAAATTTAAAAGCCATCAAAAATTCTGCAACAAAAATTGTTCATTTAAGTTCATATTTTCGTATATCCCACATACCTCCGAACTAGCTGTTAATGACATTTGAAGTTCCCACGTTATGTACCGATTTTCGGTATTTTGAGGATTCTAGCTACAATTTTTAACCGAATTAGGAGTTATTTGACATTAAAGGCTCCCATCAAAAACTGTCAAAATAGGACCATGTTTTATTATAACCCCTATATAACGGTACCTCCCAATTTCTAGCCCACCAAAAATTGTCAACATACATAGTTAGATATAGACACCATAAAAAGGGCCTCCCGAATGAAGCATTTTATGTACATTATCTGACATTTTAACGTACCCACTTAATGTTGGGGACAAGAATGAAAACTAATTATTCCATTTTAGTTCAGAATATTTTATGGTGGAGGGTATGAAAAGTTCGGCCCGGCCGAACTTAACGCTTTTTTACTTGTTAAAATTATTTTTGGAACATTTGTATGGAAATAATTCGCCAGGTTATCATTGAAACAAACATTTTATCATATCCACAACTTGATTATGCGGAGAAACATTGGTCCTTCATTCATTTTTCGCGATTTTTATAAAATGCTCAAAATTGGTGTTGTAAACAAACCCACTTGTTGCTTAATTTTGAAGTTATAGGAATTCAGGAGAAACAAGGGTTCTATAGATTTTTTCATTTAAATCTACCTCTTTACTTATACCATGAAACTTATAATACTCTTTCCACATTGTGGTGTAGGGTATAAAAACTATTTCTCTGTATTATACATGTGTATGTATGCACATCACTTACACATGTATGTATGTACGTTGTAAACTTTAAAAGTTCAGAACGTTTTTTTTCTCCATTCCCCACATAAATAATTTTCTATACATTTGAACATCAGTGTTGTCTGCATATTTACATTTGTTTCACTCTCATTCGAAATTTGTGTGCACAATTCAATGTTAACGAAAATTCCCTGTTTTTTGCTTTTATTGTTTTCTCATTGGCTTTTATTTTGTATTTGTATTCGTTGATTGTATTGATCACCCTAGGAATGAATGTGAAATTTGCATGATTTTAAACAAAAACGAAAACAAATGAAGTTTATACAGGATTTTTAAACCATTGACAAACGAAAAGTTTCTGAAAAGCCAAAGTACACACACACTACCTCTCACACAAACACTCACAATAATAGTTAGTCCGAAAAACGACAAAACAAATATTTGTCTTCCTCGCCATAAATTGTTCGAGAAAATCTATTTGTATTTTTTGTAAGCATTCTGAGTAAAAATGATGCTTTTTCTGAGATGTGTCGGTATCGAAGTTAGCCGGCCTATCCACAATGAAAAAAGGCTAAATTTTCAACAAGAAGTTTAACCGTTGGCTGGTTTTTGGATGATTAACAATTTAGGCTTTTTGTTCCATTTGGTTTCGGGTTTCTCTTACAAAACATGGATATACAGATTACAAATATTCTATGGATATATGTATGTATGTACTTGAAATAAAGCCCCCATACTGGTAAATTATGGTTCTATACTGAAAATTCCGGTGCAAATGTTTTATGCACCTATCGATGACTAAGTACAAAATCCTTCAGAATACAGAAAATCAAAACGCCATATTTTATACCACACCATTTATCTACATCGAGGGATAATGTTCGGGTAACTAGTGAATAACTAGCAATTTTGTTGGCTAATGGTAAACAGAACAGAACCCAATCTACTCGCAATGATATAGCCTGGTGAATTTAACATGAGGATGTCATAGAAAGGGGTATATTGTCTCCTCACTGCCACCACCCAATTCGATAGTCATGTGAAGGGCAATTGTCTCTTCATTGCATTACCAGTAACCAGCCAATTCGATAGTCTTGAGAAAGCCACTTACATGTCCCTTCGTTGCATTACCAGTAACCAGTTAATTCGGTAGTCAGAAATGATAGTCAAAATCACTAGTAAGTTGTTATCAGTATACCAGTTTAAGCAATATAATTATAACAGTTAATCTGTATATTTGATATATGCGCTAACCACGCTTTATTTAATTACATGACGTGTATATACATACATACATACAGTGGTGCAACATTTGCAACAAAATTGCACGTTTTAGAACATTTTTTGTAAAATATTTTTTTGAAAGCAAGATTAGGTATTTTTTGCATTTATTTATAGTTCAAAGCACCAAGCATAAAAAAATAAAAAGTTTTGATACGATATCCAGCAAATATTATGAAAAAATATGAAAATACATAAAACGCCTTCAAATGCAATGGTCAAAACATATGCAACTGAATTGCACGCAAAAATCTTCAATATTTTGTAAAATATCATTTTTAATAAGATTCACGTTATTTGTTTTTTTGTTTTTTTTTTTTTTTTGTTTTGGGAAGTTTAAAAGTGAGTAAAATTTTAAAACTGATATCAGTCATATGTTCTTCATCGGTGGAGTGGCGGGTCTATGGGGAGGAGTATGAACATGGGTGCAAGAATCAGAAACTTCGGAAATAATGGAAATTTCTTGACATTTAAGTTTTGGATTAAAAAAATTCAGAGTCGAGAGTGCAGTTATATCATTTAATAGCAAAAATCAGAAGTCTGTGTCTCGAAAAAAATTTAAAACATAGGTTTTAGAAATCCACTCGGATGATAATTTGCCGCACACATTTAGTATATATACATTTCCGGGAAGAGCACAGGCTTCCAAAAAAAAGTTTTGCCACACATTTAGTACTCGCTAAAACCCATTAAAATTATATTATATTACTACCGTGTTTTATAGTGTTTGTTTTTTCATAAATTTATGGGATATGCTTTACGTTTTCTAGCGAGCACTAAATGTGTTAAAACCTTTTCTTTTTTTGGGAGCCTGTGCTCTTCCCGGAAATGTCTATACAAAAAATGTGCGCCGTAACTTATCATCAGGCGGGCTTTATACAACTTTTTACTTTTATAGAATCCCGAATTTTCAATGATATCGCCCGTTATAACGTCAATAGATCAGTAGTACTCACTCTGATACGGGTCCGATCCCTACGCTCTTATGTTTTTCGAGACCCAAACTTCTGATATTTGCTAATAAAAGATATAACAGCACACTGGACTCTGAATTTTATTACAACCTAAACTTAAATGTCAAGAAATTTCATTATTTCCTAAGTTTCTGACTTTTGCACCCATGCCCATGCTTCTCGCCTAGACCCGCCACTCCCACGATGAAGTACGTGTGTCTGATAACAGTTTTAAAATTTTATTCACTCCTATACTTCCCAAGACAAAAAAAAATAACTTGAATCATATTAAAAATTATATTTTACAAAATATTGAAAATTTTTGCATGCGATTTGACTCAGTTGCATGTGTTTGGACCATTAAATTTTAAGGCGTTTTATATTTTTTCACAATTCTTGTTGGATATCGTGTAAAAACTTTTTATTGTTTAAGAGTCTGGAGTTTCCCCCATTGGCTTAACTTCATCACTTTCCTCTTTGCAGGGAAAAATGTTTACAAAACGCACGCACTGTAAACATTTTTCTCTGCAAAGAGGAAAGTGATGAAGTTAAGCCAATGGGGGAAACTCCAGACTCTTAAACAATCATATGATTGAATCTTCAACTAAAACAAAACAAACAAAAAACAGCGAAGGCTCGCGCAAAACGGAATTTTGTAAATAAAATTCCAACGACATACTCACAGGTAACTGTGTTGATGTTATTTCAACTTAACAGAAATCGATGATTTCTTAGTTGAATCGTGCTGTTAGCTTGCAAATATTTTGTTCTGGTGTTTTTTTGGGAAAGCCGAAAAGTGAGCATCATTCTCATTAACATGAGAATACTCGATGCTTAAAGAGTTCAGGTTTTCACTAACAAATCATCATTTCAAAAGCTGAAAAGCCAATTGATAATTCCCTTCGCCGGGATGAAATCATGATATTGGTAGCGATCAGTATATTTTGCAAGCTGTCAGTGCGTTTTGTAAACATTTTTCTCTGCAAAGAGGAAAGTGATGAAGTTAAGCCAATGGGGGAAACTCCAGACTCTTAAACAATCATATGATTGAATCTTCAACTAAAACAAAACAAATAAAAACTTTTTATTTTCTTATGCTTGAAACATTGAACTAAAAATAATTACAAAAACTACCTAAATTGTCTTTCAAAAAACATTTTAGACAAAATTTTGTAAAACTTGCAATTTTGTTGCAAATGTATTGGTCACCACTGTATATGTATTACAAAGGACAATTTAACGTTCATCTTTAAAGTCCTTGATATTGAAACTTGATACCGGAGTCTATGTATATTTGGTACTGGGAATTTGCATCTCAAGTGTGCTTCAGACAGTTCAGAAGTACCTGAAATAAAATGTATAAAAGTTTAATGAGATAATAAAACAATGTATTGTCCCAAAAATTAATCTAAAGTTGCCAAATATTCTACTGAAAATGGTCATCAGTTTTTTAATTTAGTTCAATGACACTTTTGTTGCACCTTTATTTAATAATACGTTTTTGCACATCAAACTTATCAAAAAACTTTTTTTTAACCCCGAATAAAAAATAAATTTTAAACAACATGACAAAACATTTATTCTATTTTGTTTTCAAAAAGAGAAAACATCTTGAAAAGAGATTGCAAGAGTGAAACATATTCCGCTATCCGGCAATCTACGAAAATAAACTTGAAAACTAACATGGATATAGCGGTTTATTGTTGCGATTTTCTTGAATAGAACTACATTTACATTCAATGTTACAAAATGTCGCAATTAGAGTTTCTGGTCGGGAATTCCCAAAATTTTTTGAACGGTATTTCCCGGGAAAATTTTTTGAAATTCCCGGCAATACGGGTATTTGTATTTTCAGGTATAGGTCATATATTATTTGCCTTATAGTTGTTTAATATTGGAAATATAGTAGAATGGCGATAATTTGTGCCCCGATTATTCGTAATTGCGGGTCCACTGGAAAAATCGCCATAATTCGTATAAAATATGTATGTATTGGTCCTCTTGATAATTGGTATTTTTGTCTGGAATTCGAAGTCTGTGAGGTTGTACATAATTCTTAATTATTAGGTTATCACGGTTGTTCTAGTCTAAATTTTTATTGGTGGCATTCTTGAAGGATATTTATTTGGTAAGATATAAAAGCTGTAATCCATTCGAATTGTTGTTTTCTCCAAAATGATTGTTTGAAATATAAAACACTGTATAATGTGTAAGTGGCAAATAGAGCATATTAGAATTGGAAACCAGTAATAACAATGGTATGTATGTTCATATAAGTACGACTCTATATCATTGGTGCCACCGTGTACTCAAAAGGTCAGCCGTGTAAAAATTCGTTATAAACGGATTTGTTATGTGATCAACACGCATTTCGAACCATAAGAAGAACATACGATATCGTTGATTTAAAAATATTATCGGACAGCACTCTTTGAAATCAAGGAAGCTTTACTAGGATGATAGTTACTAATTAGTCACGAATAATTGGATTTTGACCGCATACATATAATATAAAATAAAATAAATTATTTTATGTTTTTAAAAAACCGGACGTGCGAACTGCACGTCTTACTTTATTGAGTAATAAATGGAAACAAAACTTTTAACTTAATTTAATCATAATCCAAACCTAATTTTGCTGTATTCCCTCTACACGTGTAGTTTATTCAGCATTTCCCATAGTGAAATCCAATATTCCTCGTTGGCATATTAAATGAACTTATGCGAATACGTTTGTCCAGACGTTCACATGCAAACTAAGCAGATCATGTTGCGATATGATGTGATGTTTGGACAGTGGTTTGAAGAAATATATTTGATGTTAACTCCTCCCCCTTTAAATTTCATACGTCCCGTATGAACATTGGTTTGCACGAAAGTTTTCCTCAGAAAAACGGGATGTTATTTAGACTTGTAAATCTCTTATTCCTTTTTGAAGATGTTGGCTTGTCTTCGATATCGATTTGCACCTCATCATTTTCTGTATTTCTTGCATCATTTCTATTTCTATATTGACGTATCAGGATTAACAAAATTAATATTACGAGTGTCAAACCAAGAGCCACGTTTATCCAAATGTTTATGTGTTTGTCAAGCTTTAGAGATTCAATGGTGTTGATGTTATCGCTTGTGAGTGTTTTCATCATTTCCAATGATAAGGTCTCTTCCTGAGAGTGGGATTCGTCAATTTGCAGCAGCGCTGGCAAGGGTTTTGATTTTGCAATCTGTGTAGTTAGAAATGATCTTCCGTCAATGTTGAGGCTTGTATTCGAGTGATGAATGAGGAAGGTGCCGTTTAGGGAAATGGGGGAGTCATCGGCCATGATTTCTCCATTAAACTGATTAAGGAACATCAATCCGTCTTCTATTTCTTCAACCGAGGGTATATTTTCGTTGTTTGTTACCGTGCATGATGATGGTTTACTAGTTATTAATTTGGGAATACAGCTCGATTCTGTTATGTTAATTATATCATTAAAGTTACAAATATTTATATTGTCAAAATGATTACAATTAGTTTTTAGGCCGTATATTTGCTTATTACAAATTAAAATGTTTCTGAAATTTATTTTATAAATATTGTTTTGAAATTTTACAGGTTTAATGATGTTTTTTCTACAATTTTTCTCATCTGTAGTAGGTATGCTTATGATATAGAGAAGTGTTTCTTGATTGGAAGCAATTTTAATATTGGCAAATTTCAGAAGTTCATCAATGTTGGAAAATGGTATTTCGGATTTTTCGAATATTTCTTCAAATATTTTTATTTCCACATTGGAAAACACAACTGAATTCACTATGTTGGCTTTTGCCCATTGGATGGCAAATTCTATATTTGCTAGTTCTTCTTGAATTATTTCCAATTTATATTTGAATTCAATTACCTTATCCAATGTTTGTTCCTCTTTAATTTCTTTAATTATCCTATTTGTTTCATTTGTAATTGTATTTAGTTTTTCTATTGTTAATTGATTTATAATGGCTTGATTATTATTATTCTGTAACTTGTTATTTATTTTTTGTGATATTATCTCTAAATCATGGTGGTCTGGTGTTCCAGCCAACCATTTCCAAGCACTGCCTAGGAAATCTATAGATCGCTTAGGTCTAAGTTTTGGTTTTAAGCGGGATAGGCAGGATTTTATTGGGGATGTATAGTGGAGTAGGTAAGGAAGGATGGGATGGTGAATGCCAATGTTTTTTCCAATTAGTGTTTCCATATTTATAGCAACATCTTCATAATTTTTCAAATCAAACACGTGTACTAGCTTAAATGTACCAGACTGGATTTTTGCTAAGCCAGCATCAATTGTAACCAATTTGGTGTTGGAATAATCCAGAATTTGAATATTTCCGGCACAATTGCCTAGAATCAATATAAACCTGTAACGAAAATGCTTTTATTTTCTAATATGTTTCTTATGGACGACTCTTCCACTTTGTGTCACTATTGTGGAAGTTCTATCTTCTTTTACTATTTCTTCTTTATATTTTTGGGTCAATTTGGTTCCCAATCTTTTATTGATTTTGACAAAAACAGTTTGACCAGGAATATAAGTTTTAGGTTCAGATTTTTTCTTATTATGAAATTTTAAATCATGTTTCTGCTTCTTTCGTAGCCTTTCTATATTTGTCTCACGTGTCCGTTCATAATCCCCTGGTGAAAAGTCGACGGTTCTTCCAAAGAACAAATCTACTGGTTTTCTACCCACAGTCGAATGAACAGAATGATTATATTCATTCACTGCTCTTTCTACCAATTCATCAAAATTCCTACATATTTCCTCTTCTTTAAGGCATCTCATAATTTCAGCAAGCGTAGAATGGAAACGTTCAATCTGTCCATTGGCTTCGCTTCTGTATGTTGGTGTTGTGAATACATTTATGCCTAACTCGTCTTTCATCATAAAGAGTATGGAAGCCGAATTTAAAGATTTCTCATTGTCCATGACGATTGTTTTAGGAACACCAAAGAAAAATATAAGTTCTCTTAATGGTCTTCTTATGTCTTCAATTGATTTTCCATTTAGTATTTTCGCTTGCGCGTATTTAGAAAATTTATCCAAGGACGTCAAAATTACTTTTCTATCTGTAGAGAACAAATCTATGTGCACTACTTCTCCGGGATATGAAGGAATTGGAGTTTCACTTAATCTTGGTTCATTAGGGTGTCTATCATATTTGCTTTTCTTACATATGGAGCACAGTTTTACTATTCTTTTGATTTTAGACAACATACTAGGAAAATAAAATCTTTCTAAAATATGGGCCTTGTTTTCTACGGCATTTCTATGGGCTCGCTTATGAGTCTCGATTATAATGTCTTCTTCTTCATCTTCAGATGTAATGTCCTCGACAAATTTTTGAGTATAACGTGCCTTATAATTAACGAAATGATTTGGATACAATTCTTGTATTTTTCCCATTACTGATTCCGGAGCTTTAATGCCATTTATAACCGAAGGATTGAGGTATCTTTTTAACAAATTTGTTAAATTTGTGCTGTCAAATACCGGCTCTACAATGGTGTGCCTATGAAATCCAGGGAATATTATTTTAAACTGATAAGATGAAATTTCCCCAATAATTAAGAAGATCTGATTTTTAAAGACGTTAATAGGGGCATTTACACTAGGTATTAAATTTTCAGATGAGCTTTCGTCGCTGTGGATGGTACCGGTCAGAGTATTTATGCCAGAAGTCGGGTGTCTTGATAAGGCATCTGCAACTATGTTAGTGCTGCCTGGTTTATACCTTATTTCATGGTTGTATTCCTCAAGTATAGCTTTCCACCTTTTCATTTTCATATTACTATTTTTATTGCTAAGTGCATACGTTAGGGGCTGATGATCAGTGTAGATAATTACTTTTGATTTACCATATAGGTAGTTTCTAAGATTATCTAATGGCCAGACTATTGCTAACATTTCTCTCTCATTAGTGGCGCAAGACTCTTCTTCTTTTGAGAGAGCTCTTGAGATAAATGTTATAGGTCGACTTTCTTGGCTTACCACAGCACCTATAGCTATATTTGAGGCGTCGGTTGTTAAGTGAAATTCTTTTTCAAAATTTGGATAGGATAATATTACTTCCTCAGATATTAACGAATTTTTTATTGAGTCAATGGCTTTTTTTCTTCCTCTTTCAGATGTAATTTGATTTTACTAGATTCATTTCTAGAAACCCTTCCATTATTTCCTCTTAACAGGTTTGTTAAAGGTTTTGCCATTTCAGCGAATCCTTTTATAAACCGTCTGTAATAATTAAAAAGTCCCAGGAGTGAGCGAAGTTCTTTCAATGTATTAGGATATGGGAAGTTTATGATAGATTCTACTTTTTTGGGGTTTGTCTTGACCCCGTCAACCGATACTACAAATCCTAAGAATTCTAGTTCTTGTTTAAAAAACTCGCATTTATCTAACTGAACTTTCATGTTCGCTTTCTCTATAGTATGATAGATTATATTAAGGTGATTAATATGATCCTCTTCAGTTTTGCTAAAAATTATGATATCATCTATGTAAACGTAGCATATTTTCCCTATAAAGTCGCGAAGGATGTCATCTAATGTTCTTTGGAATATTGCTGGTCCATTTTTTAGACCGAATGGGAGTCTAGTAAATTCATACTTCCCATTACATATAGAAAATGCAGTTTTTTCTCGATCCTCTTCTTTAAGTGGAATTTGGTGAAATCCACTTTTTAGGTCTATTACCGAAAATAATTTATTTCCTCCAAGATTAGACAGAACTTCTGTAATATCGGGAATGGGATACTTGTCTGAAATTGTTATAGTATTTAACTTCCTATAGTCTATAACTACCCTATATTTCTTTTGACCAGAAGCATCTTCTTTCTTCGGTACCACCCATATGGGGGAATTGTATTGGGATCGAGACGGTTGTATAGTTTCATCTCTTAGTAACTTCTTTATTTCCTCGTCAACGACTCCTCTTAAGGAAAGTGGGTAAGGATAATTTCTAGTGTACAGTATAGTATCTGAAGTCGTTCTTATTTCAGCAACCACCTTTGTGGTATAAGTTAATTTTTCATCAGGATCTGTAAATAAGTTAGGATGTTTTTTTATAACTTCCCCTAAGTTTGTTGATTGCTCCTTAGTTAGGTGTCCTGTTCTTAATTCTATGTTGTTGACGTCTTGAAAGAAATGTTGAGATGTAGCTATTTTTCCAACATGTTTTATCCAAAAATAGTTCTCAGATGTGTAAATAACAGCGGATAATTCTCTCATGGAATCACTACCTAATATTGCATCAAATGTTTTTAATCCTGGCAAAAGGAAAAATTTTATGGGCTCTATTTTTGGTCCGAAAATACTTAAAAAAGTATGATGGGTTATTTTTATATTTTCGCTAACTGAATTTGCTGTAAAATGTCCTTGATTACCTATAGGATTCTCTACTAATTCGGGTTTAATGTAATTTTTATTACTTCCTGTGTCCAAAAGAATTTTTAACATTTTACCGTTCCTCGTTTTAGTTTTAAAGTATGGCAACGAGGAACTCCTTATGCAAAAAAATTAAGATCCGCATTAAAATCTTCATTGGAGTATTCATCCAAGATATTATCTGGTACTCCGATTCCATATTGATTGTTAGCAATATCTTCAACAAATTCATTTTCAATAGCTTGAGAATAGTTTCCAAGCTCTGATTCATTACCTTCTGGGACGCAGGAGTCCCTTCTTTCATCTATATGGTCGGATCTTTCTTCTCCTGTATTAATATGAAAATTTCTTTGAACCTTTGCTGGAACTTGGAATGATCCTGCTGCAGGTCTTTTGTTCGCAGGATTGAAAGGAGGCCTATTGGCGTAGTTTATTTGTCTTGTTTGCATGGAATGATCTATGTCCATAGGTTCAGATCGTTGAAAAGTCTGCTGACTTTTTGGAAAATTGGTTTGATATCCTGTATTCGGTGCAGAAAAATTTCTAAGTTGGTATGGGTTTTGAGTATAAAAACTATTTTGATATCCTGGATTTGGTGAAAAATTGTTTTGGAGTCCTGGATTTGGCAAAGGATAATTTCGTGGTTGATATGTCATTTGACCATTAAATGACTGCTGTACTGGTCTTGGAGGAAGTCGCGGTGGTAGTGGCGGTCCTGCAGTTCTACCTATATGAGCTAACTGTGGATAAAAATTTGTAAAAGGTCCTGCGTTATTTTTTCTTACATTTTCCATTCTCTGAGTATGTCCATATGTCTGATTCATACGGTAGTTCATATTATCCAGTTTAAGACATATGTGTAGCGCTTGAGGCAATGAGGACGGTTCTCTAACGCTTAGAAGGCTTGGAAGATCCCCTCTTAGGCCCCTTATAAATGTATCAAGGGCCTTATCTCGATTGGCGTTAGTCATTGCCAGCATACTACTATCGTCTAATTCTAGACAAGCAATCTTGTCCAAAATCAATGATGGATGCTGGTATACGGCTTGGTAGTATTCCGTTATGGACTTTTGACCCTGTGTCATTGTAGATAGTTGGTATTCTAGGGTTCCTATGTCCCTCTTATCAGAATAATGCATCATAAGGCATTTTCTAATTCGAGGCCAATCTAAAGGGGTTCTGTAGGAATCAAGTGCCGTATCTGCTTCTCCTACTATTTTTGTTCTAATTGTATGCAAAATAGCATAATATTTACTTGTTCCCTTTAAATCTTTGAAAAGGTCTAATACCCTTTCGACGGATTTTCTCCAAGACCCAAACTCACCAGGTTTCCCTGAAAATTCTCTAATAGTTTTAACAATATCAGGGATTTTTTCAAGTTCCTCATATTTTACAACACCTATTAGGTGATCGCAATCCTCATCTAAACTTGAGTCTAATTTGAAAAATTCTGAAACTATAGCCTTGATTTCATCCCTCTGAGAGGAAGAAAATTTTGAAGTTGTACTCATGGCACTAAGTTTTTTTGTTAATTCATCAATTGATGTTTCTGTCATTATTTTTTTTGAATTTTAGGAAAAAGAATTTTTAAGGATATTAAACAATTTCTTACCAAAAATAGCCTGCAATAATTTTTTGCTTGGAAATAGTTTTTTCGGTTTCTTAATTTCTACTTTTTAACGATTTTTGTATTATTATTCACTATAATATAAATTTTTATTTTGTTAGTTAATATTTTAAAATTTGCCTTTCAATATTCTTTTTCAAATTTATCTTTTTTCTATTTTTTAACAATTTCTGTATTCTTATTCACTATGATATAAATTTTATTTCGTTAATTTATATTTTTTAAACTTGCTTTTCAATATTCTTTTCAAATTTATCTTTTTTCTACTTTTTTAACAATTTCTGTATTCTTATTCACTATGATATAAATTTTATTTCGTTAATTTATATTTTTTAAACTTGCCTTTCAATATTCTTTTCAAATTTATCCTTTTTTCTACTTCTTTAACAATTTTTGTATTCTTATTCACTTTAATATATTTTTATTTCCTTAGTTTATATTTTTAAAATTTGCTTTTCAATATTCTTTTTCAAATTATCTTTATTTTCCTCTTCTTAATTAATTGTTTAATTTCTACTTTTTAATTTGTTATTATTATTTATTTACTTTTCAATGTATTTTTCATTTCATTGTTTATAGTTTTTCACATTTTTAATTTCTTAATTCTATTTCTATTTTTCATTCTTTTTCTTAATTTTAAATTATTTTTCACATTCACTTTTGACTGCAGTTTTTTCACATTTGTTCAATTTCTTGTTTGTTCTCTTAATGTTCTAATGTTTTTTACTTAAGCTACACCGCGGCCGCTGTCTTTTTACAGACTCCCGTTTCCGAATTTAATGGTACTAGGGCGCACCATTTCCGCGATCTATAAATTCAAACATTTGCGCGTTTTTATTTTTTTTATTTTTTACGACTGGACCCCGGTCCTTGCTGCCACTACGGTGCAGACTTTGTAAGGATAAACGCGGAGGGGTCCCTGCTCGGGCGCCAGATAAAATAAAATAAATTATTTTATGTTTTTAAAAAATCGGACGTGCGAACTGCACGTCTTACTTTATTGAGTAATAAATGGACACAAAACTTTTAACTTAATTTAATCATAATCCAAACCTAATTTTGCTGTATTCCCTCTACACGTGTAGTTTATTCAGCATTTCCCATAGTGAAATCCAATACTCCTCGTTGGCATATTAAATGAACTTATGCGAATACGTTTGTCCAGACGTTCACATGCAAACTAAGCAGATCATGTTGCGATATGATGTGATGTTTGGACAGTGGTTTGAAGAAATATATTTGATGTTAACTTATATACCGACGTCGTTTAAGATGATTGCCATTGCTTTTTGATCCTCTTGCTATTTTACCCTTAATATTGTTCCAAAGAGATAACTAATGACACAACTACACATAATGTTTGCTTACTCTCTGTCACGTCTATGTCCCACGATTTACCACAGTCCCGGGAATTCCCGGGTTTCCGGGAATGAGAAATTTTCATTCCCGATTTCCCGGGAATGAAAAAAAAGTCGGGAATTCCCAAACTCTAGTCGCAATCATGATAGAAACGTTTTTTTTTTACAAATTACAAATTATGCTATACGGGGTCTTGAAGTTTTTGCAATACCTTTGCACAGTGGTGGCACTTACACGGGATGGTGTGACAAAAATACTACTGGATGATATATCGAGCTGAAATTTTTATCAATTGGTCCTCGGGGGCTGAAAACACTCTAACAAAAATAAACAAGAAAAAATATTTACTAAGGTATAAAAAACTTTTTATTTTTTAAACGCTAGTTTTCAGTGCCGCTCCAAGTAACCATGTTAAAAGAAATCACCAATAGCACAAAAACATTATATTGAACATAAATGTAAGAAAGGATAGTAAAAATAATTTTAATAATTCAAAAAATATGAATTCAGCAACTGGAATAGGGAGTTAGTCTTTTGGTCATAACTACCAAGACCACAAAATTTCCGCAAAAAGTCTATAAAGTTTAGAAATCTACAGGCGCTGGGCTTCAATTTGGTACTAGTGGCCATTCTTGCGTATTTTTGGAAAGTGACTAAAACTTTAAGGAAATCCATACATCTATATTAAATAATTTAATTTTTACCAATATTATAATCAAAATATTTGGCAACCCTTGCAATTCAGAGGAATATTTATAACTAGAAAAATAGAGCTTAGGCAATTTACTAAATGATTCAACTTAAGTTAAGGCGTTAAAAATAGTCCTGTGTTTCATAAATTCGCTTAGAATATAACTTTTTTTCACATTTTTAAATACATTTTTTCTTCAAAATTAGTCATGTTTGTGAAGCTTTTTCTCCTTAAGATCCGCGATAAATGGAAAAAATAAGTTAAGTTTCGAAAATTTGGAATGTTTTGAAGCTATTTGCATCTTTAAAATTTTAAAAAGACGACATGTGCTTTGGTAAAAAGTAATGTCAAAGTATCTCGAAATATTAGTATTTTTTACAGTGTTTTTATTACAGTGTTTTATTTAACTTGCTTTAGTGTGTGTTTAGTTCAAATCTGGTAACTCATTTTTAACACGGTTGCAGTTGACCAATCAAACTAAAACTTTGCACACTTTTCAGATTTGGATGACAATACATGAATATGAAATCAAAACCAATATTGGTCCATTCTTACACTGTTTTTACGGTGTCTAACTTAACCCCCTTTTCAAATCTGGTAAATGATTTTTAAAACGGTTGCAGTTCACCAATCGAACTAAAACTTTGCAAATTTTTCAGATTTGAATGACAATACATGAATATGAAATCAAAACCAATATTGGTCCATTTTTACAGTGTTGTATAGTGTTCAATTTTACATGCTTTTCAAATCTGGTAACTCATTTTTAACACAGTTGTAATTGACCAAGCGAACTAAACCTTTGCACACTTTTCAGATATGGATGACAATACATAAGTATGAAATCAAAACCAATATTGGTCCATTTTTACACTGTTTTACAGTTTTTTTATCTAATTTGCTTTTCAAATCTGTTAACTCATTTTTCACACAGTTGTAGTTGACCAATCGAACTAAAACTCTGTACACTTTTTAGATTTGGATGACAATACATGAATATGAAACCAAAACCAATATGGGTCCAGTTTTTCCTGTAGCTCCCATCCAGCGGTACCCCTCGATTTAAGGTATTTGATCGTCATTTTAAGCCCGTGTTGGCGATTTTTTGACAACTTTGGTTTCCAATGGTACAGAAACGTACCCATTAAAAATGATGGACATAGGTCCAGGTTTTGGTATAGCCCACATATAGTGGTACCACCCAATTTAAAGTGTTTTAAGGATTTTATCTTCATTTTTAGCAAGAATTGGCTGTAACTTGGCATTTGGAGTTCCCAATGGTACAGAAACTTCCCCATCAAAAATTATGGACATAAGTCCAGGTTTTGGTATAGCCTTTATATAACGGTACTACACGATTTCAGGCATTTTAAAGTTTTTATCTAAATTTTCGGCCTAAATTGACTATAATTTTGTTCTCAGTGGTCAAAAAAATGTATTTACTAAAAAGTTAAAAATAAAAAATAATTAAAAAAAATAAATTTCAGTGTTTTATTTAGAAATACACTTAAAACTAGAAAATAATTTGTCGCTTAGCCTCAATGAATATATTCTTTCTCATGATGGAATCTCTCAAATAAAACGCTTGCCGTTTACTTTTGCCACCATTTATAATTTAAATGCAAGCGTTTTATTTGAGAGATTCCATCATGAGAAAGAATATATTCATTGAGGCTAAGCGACAAATTATTTTCTAATTTTAAGTGTATTTCTAAATAAAACACTGAAATTTATTTTTTTAAATTATTTTTTTTATTATTACAGTGTTTTATTTAACTTGCTTTGGTGTGTGTTTAGTTCAAATCTGGTAAATCATTTATAACACGGTTGCAGTTGACCAATCGAACTAAAACTTTGCACACTTTTCAGATTTGGATGACAATACATCAATATAAAATCAAAACCAATATTGGTCCATTCTTACAGTGTTTTAACGGTGTCTAACTTAACCCCCTTTTCAAATCTGGTAACTGATTTTTAAAACGGTTGCAGTTGACCAATCGAAGTAAAACTTTGCACACTTTTCAGATTTAGATGACAATACGTGAATATGAAACCAAAATCAATATGGCTAAATTTTTTCCTATAGCCCCCATATAACGGTACCACCCGATTTCCGGTATTTTGCTTTTCAAATCTGGTAACTCATTTTTCACACAGTTGTAATTGACCAAGCGAACTAAAACTTTGCACACTTTTCAGATATGGATGACAATACATGAATATGAAATCATAACCAATATTTTTCCATTTTTACACTGTTTTACAGTTTTTTATCTAATTTGCTTTTCAAATCTGGTAACTTTTTCATTTTTCACACAGTTGTAGCTGACCAATCGAACTAAAACTTTGGACACTTTTCAGATTTGGATGACAATACATGAATATGGGCCCATTTTTTCCTACAGGCCCATATAGCGGTACCACCCGATTTCAGGTATTTTAAGGATTTTATCTTCATTTTTGCCCGAATTAGCTGGCATTTGGGATTCCCAATGATACAGACATTTCCCCACCAAAAATTGTGAACATAGGTCCAGGTTTTGGTATAGGCCCCTTATAGCGGTACCACCCAATTTTAAGTATTATGAGGAATTTATCTTCAGTTTTAGGCCAAATTGGCTGTAACTTGGCAATGGGACCCCCATTAGTACAGAAACATCCTCACTAAAAATGATGGACATATGTTGGTATAGGTTTCGGTATAGCCCCCATATAGCGGTACCACTGATTTCAAGTGTTCTAAGGATTTTATCTTCATTTTGAACCCGAATAGGCTGTAATTTGACATTTGGGGTTCCCAATGGTACTCAAACTTCCCCACCAAATATTGTGGACATAGGTCCAGTTTTTGGTATAGCCCCCATATAGCGGTACGGTCCGATTTCAAGTGTTTTAAGGATTTTATCTTCATTTTTAGGCCGAATTGGCTGTAACTTGGCACTTGGAGTTCCCAATGGCACAGGGTTTCGTATAGCTTTTATATAACGGTACTACACGATTTCAGGCATTTTAAAGTTTTTGTCTAAATTTTCGGCCCAAATTGACTATAATTTTTTTTGTCAGTGGTCAAAAAATGTATTTACGTAAAAGTTAAAAATAAAAAATAATTTAAAAAATTAAGATTTAGTGTTTTGTTTAGAAATGCACTTAAAACTAGAAAATAATTTGTCGCTTAGCCTCAATAAATATATTCTTTCTCATGAAAGAAATTCGTTGGAAAATAGTGCCCAGGTGTAGTAGGTTATCACACGGTCGGCCCTGTCTTACTTGTTTTATCCTAATTAGTCATATTTGTAATCGTTTTTCTCCTTAAGAACCGCGAAAAATCGCAAAAATAAGTCTAGTTTCAACAAATTTTTTATGTTTAGATGCGATTTGCGTCTTTAAATTTTTAAAAAGATGACATGATTTTTTTTGGTTTTTGTCGTTAGGCGCATCGATTGTGCATTGTGGTATAGGGTACAATTAATTCAACTAAAAATAAAGCAGTTTTTATCAGAGATATAAAATGCTACGAATCATTCACATAATGAAGTTAAAGAAAAAACAAGTAAGCAAAGGCTATAGTCGGACAGGGCCGACCATACGATACCCTACACCACTACCCTGCGAGTTAGCTTTCAGCAAATCAAAGTTTCTTTTGGACAAATAAGCTCATTGTAAGAAATAAATTTTTGGAGTCTGCCACCTTATCACATTAAGTTTAAATGACAATATAATAACACTGTGCTACAGTGAAAATTTGCAGGGGTTCTAATGCATAAATTCGGATTTGTGGGAGTCCACAGAAGACGAAAATACCTTTAGTTTCTTTGGGTCACTTCGGTTTTTCATTTTATAACGGTAAATGTAGTGAAAAATGGGCTTTCTTGAATTTTCAAATTTAAACGGACATTACTTCTTTTTTCCAGAACCGATTTGCACACACTGTTTTTCATTATAAAGGGGAGAGTAATGCCTTTCGAACAAGCCATCGATTTTTAAAATTGGTTAACAAATGGCTAATTAATAGTGGTTTAAGTGTGACAAAAACGCATTAAAAAACAGTAAAATGTTTTTCCTTGTGCTCCAGGCTGCGTAAATGACACCTAACAGTACAATTATTTACAGTTAGCATGTAGGAAATTTAGTTGGCTTTCCAAAATGGGAAAAACCAACAAAATCCGTTGAAAAAAGAACCAAAAAGTTGAAATACAAAAGATGCCGTAACGCATTCATTTTTCTACCGATTTCGTTGGTTTTTCCCATTTTGGAAAGCCAACTAAATTTCCTACTTGCTAACAGTAAATAATTGTACCGTTAGGTGTCGTTTACGCAGCATAGAGCACAAGGAAAAACATTTTACTGTTTTTTAATGCGTTTTTGTCACACTTAAACCACTACTACTTAGCCATTTGTTAACCGATTTTAAAAATCTATAGCTTGTTCGAAAGGCATTACTCTCTCCTTTATAATGAAAAACAGTGTGTGCAAATCGGATGTGGAAAAAAGAAGTAATGTCCGTTTAAATTTGAAAATCCAAGAAAGCCCATTTTTCACTACATTTACCGTTATAAAATCAAAACCCGAAGTGACCCAAAGAAACCAAAGGTATTTTCGTCTTCTATGGACTCCCACAAAACCGAATTTGTGCATCAGAAATCCTGCAAAAAAATTTTGTCCACTTTTGTATCACAGTGTAATTGTTCCACAAACATCACAGAAGGGACAGGGCGTGCACCACTATTCATGTTACAGCAATAGTATGGGGCCTACTGTTTATCGCCGAGTCCGAAAGGCATGTCTTAAAACACCACCTGTAGAGAAGTTGTACATGGTTGAAATACTCAGAGAATGTCGCCAACTTTACTGAGGGGTATTTTGCCATCGTTGGAAATTTGATGTTTGCTGGCCGGGAATCGAACGCCCGACCTTCAGCGTGCAAGGCGGGTGTGCACACAATTGTACTATGGTGGCACCAATAAGTAATTTTAGAACGGACATTTAGTCTGGGCCTAATTTTTTCCATATTGTGACATATTTGCTAAACCATATGCAAGACTTTGTGCCCTAAATATCTCATCGAATTGGCTGAAAGTTTGTATTAAGTATTCGTTCATCACAATTTTCGACCTGAAATTTATCGGTATAGGTCCAGGTCTTCATATAGCTCCCATAGAACCGTACCTCCCGATACCCGGTATTTTGAAGGTTGTGGCCTCAATATCAAACTGAAGTGGCTGACATTTTGTATTCAGTCTTCGTTGGAGGTAAAAAACTTTCCACCTGAAATTTGTCGTTATATGTATGTCCACGTCTTCATATAGCTCCCATAACCAGAACCTACCGATTTTCTGTACTTTGAAGGTTATGGTCTCAATATCCCTCCGAATTGGCTAAAATTTGGTATTAAGTCTTCATTGGGGGTATTAAACTTTCCATCTGAAATTTGTCGGTATAGGTCTAGGCGTTCATATAGCTCCCATACAACGAAAGCTCCCTATTTTCGACATTCTGAAGATTGTGGCTCTGGTTACAGATTTCTCTATTTTATTGACTTGTCTGAAGTGAATTTCAAACAGAAAAATGTACACATAAACATTTTAGAAGATATTATTGAAATATATGTAGCATACGAAAATATGTGAAATACAGACATTTTCCATATGCAAAAATAATATTTGCATATGCATAATTTATACATTTCGCATATTTTTGCATATGTGATATATTTCGATTGGAATTTAATTAGAAGCCAAAAGTATGCAAATTTTACAAAAATAGGTGTTGCATAAAATTCCGCTGTCGACATATCATTGAGCTGATATTAATCGGGGTGCTCTCATTGATATAAGAGAAGGCTCCCTTGTCCCTACTGGGATGTTTGTGGAACAATTATATACAGTACATTTTAAGAAACATTCTTAAATTTGAAAATTGGCGTTGTTTAGCAATTTCTGCTACATCTTTAAATTTTGAACAATTGGACAGGTAATATGATAGGGTTCCACGCAATTTGGAAGAACTGGGAATTTTTCTGTCATGATAGAGAAAATTTGTAGCATGGGAGGAAGATGTGGTTCTCTTCACAAAACTCATTATATCTTAGGTAGTAGGTCCGTTACATATTATTGCAATTTTCATCAGAGGAAAGATCGGTAGTTAATTTTTCATATATAGGCGACTTTGCCGGTGTATGGCCTCCAGGGATTCAAATATGGACAAAAAATAAAATGTTTTATTTAGCATACAAAAGTAATGGTCCATTGCACCCGCTAAATAATATCAGATCATCATCAAAAATTGTAGGCATCTTCTTCGACCTAAACCCCTACCTCGTGCAAAATTTCGTGACTATTGATCTATAATTGCGACACCTAGTATGCTTTTGATTACATTACAAGCAAAACACTGCATATATTAGGCTGTAACTCTGTTATCTGACCACATAAATAAACATAATTGGCATTAATTGAAAGGGCAAGAGTTGTTCTTCCAAATGTTATTTATGTGGGCGGAATGTGTGGTCCAGGAATAAAGATATTACCGGTATATTAAACATTTTCACAATTTTCACACAAAAGTTGTGGTCCATTTAACCCTCTAAACATCATCCGATCACCATCTCAAATTGCAAGCTTCTTCTTTGTCATATAATCTTACATTATTTAAAATTTCGAGGCGATCGGGCTATAATTGCGACATACAGAGCCGCTACAAAATCGGATAAAAATTTTGTTTTTGGTCCATTTCACCCGCTTAATATTTCTCGATCATCACCAATAAGAATAGGGATCTATTCTGATCTGAACCAGACCTCCATACAAAATTTCGTGACGATCGGTCCATAATTGCGGCCTGGAGCGTGTTTACAATTTATAATGGACAGACGGACGGACGGACGGACGGACAGACACACATCTCAAAATCGCTTTATCTCGTCGAGATATGGGGTCTCCGACGAATATTTCGCGGTGTTACATGAATTTTTACCAAAACAAACTTATAATACCCTTTTCCACATTGTGGTATAGGGTATAATAATGTTATAGGAACGCATTTTTAATTTATAATATTTTGTTAAGTTTTCGTTAATGGACTGATTTTGATCTTTATATATATATATATATATATATATATATATATATACATTATCATTTACATAGCATTTGTATCAATGCATGTTAAAAACCACATATACTTGAGTTTTAAGTGCAAAAATTTGGAAAAAAAAAATCCCCGGAACCAACCATTAACGCATATTGAGATATTATTGTACAACTTTTTATAGGACCTTTACTTGTCAAACAAATCCACCTTTTATTTACCAACATGAGGGATGTTTGCCTTCATCCCAACATTGAAAACTACTCTTTCATTTTATGTTTCAATTTTGTTGTTTGTTTTTCTAATGGATTTAAAGTCATTTTTTGTCCCTAAAAAAAGAGAACTCCCAATAAAGGACACAGAACGAAATAAACATACCCAAACGGCAATTTTCCTGTCCGTATTTTAACCGATAACATATCACTATTCACATCACAGCAAACACAAACTCAAATTGAATTTTCAACTTTTTTCACTTCTGTCTTGTTCCTTATTAGGTCACAAATTTTTGCTCTCAAAAAATGTTTGTTATAAAAAGAGAATTAACCTTGCTTAATTAGACCTTCTGACAAAAAGTCAGAATGAAGAACTGGTAACAAATCATCAAGCATTGATAGTTGATTTCAAAACTGAAGCTTTTAAAACTAACAAAGTTAAACATTTTTGGAAAAACTTGAAAACACAGGAGACAAAAGGTTAAGCAGGCATGTCAGCTAATAGGAAATTTGGTATATGAAAATGTTAGTTATGGTAGATGAGCTGTTTGCAGGAGATCTGCAATTTTAAGCAATAATAGTTGGGCGTAGTAGGATTCTGTTTATACCCTACACCATAATGTGGAAAGGGTATTATAAGTTTGTTTTTCCATGTGGTATACCAAAATTCATATCTCGACGAGATAAGCCGATTTTGAGATGTGTGTTTTCGTCCGTCCGTTCATTAAAAATTGTACGCCCGCTACACGTGATCGGATAACAGAGTTACAGCCTAGTATATACAGGGATCCCTCAATTTTAATTGTGGGTAATGTAACCTTAATCACGCTAGAGATCGCAGTTACAATCCAATGCTGACAAATGTAATAGTTTTGGTCAAGGATAGTGCCAGTAATGATTGGATAGTAAATAGTGTGTACAATTGACCATAACTTTTGTGGGAAAAATATCTAAATTTAATTTTTAATTAGTAATTTTATTTATGGGGAATATTCGGACAGCTTACGAAATCTAAACTTATAAACCAACTCCTGACCTCTCACTTGATGCCTTTATATCAATGTTGCAGTTGCAGGAATTACTGTATAAAATCACGGTGCGCCTGAACCAACTTTATATGAAAGGAGCTTACACCTGGGAAGTTTTTGCAGATTCTGAATCTACAATGTTCATAGATGAGAAAAACAATAAAAATGATGAAGGGATTTCTACGATTTTGCTTGGACCGCATGTCCTATTGAAATTGGATTAGAGCATATGTTGTAGCTGTGAAAATTCTCTACAACATTTTTTCAGTCCCATTTCAATAGGGCTTGCGGTTTTCATGCAAAATCCTGAAACATAAAAAACACCTTCCACTTAAAGTTAGTTAAGGCGCACCGTGCATGACATTGTTTTGTAAGGAGGCGATACAGTCAGTTCATTGTCCCAGTTTCAATTTATTTATCTCAAAAATGGTAATATTTAGGGAAAAGTCATAAAAGTCTCTACAAGTCAAACTTGTAGAGAATTTTTAAAGCTACAACATTTGTTCTAATTCCATATCAATAGGACTTTCTAATAAATGTAAACTTGGATCGCGATTAATTTAAAAAGTGCTCCGGTGTTTTTTTTTTTTTTTTTTTTCTCATCTATGAACATTGTAGTTTCAGAATTCGCATAAACTTCCTAGAGTTCAGGCATGCTTCTATATGGGCCAGAATAGTGGCAAACTCCTCAAAGGTGTGCCTTATCCCAACCGGGTCAGAGCTGTGCTGACTTCAACGCGCAACAATGTGCTAACGTACACCAGTCGCCTGGTGACGTTCGGCGAATGTGATATCGTCACGCCTCGTTATGTCGCCGATATACGGTGCGTTCGTCGACTCTACCCAGAAAAGGTACTGGCAGATCCTCAATTCGAGACGCCTAGCACATACACCGTCACTCTGGGCAAGCCGGCAGAAAAGGGGATATTCTTGGGCCTACCGATTATTGAGCGCGGCATGCCCTACGCCCAGAATACGATTTTTGGGTGGTCTTTCTTTGGAGACGTGGCACGAAAAGCTTAGTTACCTTGCTAATGTGGTGTATCTTGCCCGATATGTTCCTGGAGGAGAGCAGGGGTGCTGGCGCCTCGTCGTTTTTGAATTACATATAATCTACATTTCTAAACCTTAGTATTAAATACCCCTCATCTGTATACCCTAGGTATCACCCTTTAATTTTTTATAATCAAACAGTTAATTAAAAGTTAATTAAAACTTTTCTCGTATATTTATATAATTGAAGTACTATGAGTAATATAAGTTTGTCTTTGTTTAGTTTACTTTTCTCATACATTTGAATAACTGAAGTAATATTAATAACATAGATTTAGTTGGGACCTCGTCCCAAGGGGGGAGGATGTTTATGGTAGAAAGCGCTAAATTGTCATCACTGAAATGGGCCCATAAACGTCGTCCTACCCTAATGTATACTGTCGCCCTTTGTTTTGAACTCTCTTTCTAAGGAAAAAAAATGTTCTACTTTCGCTCTTTTTCTCCCTCCTTCACTCAAGAAAACATAGAAAACCGGTTATGGAGGAAGAAGAAGAGCAACCACAGAATACTCATGTTTACTTTTTGCATTATTAAAATTGTTAGAATTATCCATTCTTTGTGTTCCGCCATCGAGCAAGTGTTTTCTTTAACCAGTGAGGTAGTTGCAATATACCATCAAGTGCCGTCTAGTATATGTCCAAGATCACACGGTTCCACCAGTTCGTGTCAACCATCCCGAGTAAAGATTAAATAACGCATCCGTATATCGTTGCCCTTAGAGTTAGCCAGTTGTGGTGCAGTTGGATTAATAGGCTGTGTGTGGAAAAAGAGTGACATTACCCTCAGACGAAGCCATCGGTGCTGTGCTCGAATAACATCAACCACCCCTCCAGCAACAAAGGATTGGTGCGCCGAGTCGACCAGGGTGTAAGACATGGTGGTGGTCGCCTTTAGGAATTCGGTAAGCTCCCGAACATCTGGTTTGGTTTGTTTATAAAGGTTTGGTTTGTTTATAAAGAACTACGTTTACCTTCCATGCTACAAAATTTCGCAACCATGACATAAAGGTATTAAAATTATGATAGAGGAATTCCAAGTATTTTAAATTGATGCAATATACGGTCCTGTACCGGGTTTTGAAGTTTGTTTGCTACGTTTGATTAGAAATAATAATAATAATAATAATAATAATAATAATAATAATAATAATAATAATAATAATAATAATAATAATAATAATAATAATAATAATAATAATAATAATAATAATAATAATAATAATAATAATAATAATAATAATAATAATAATAATAATAATTATAATAATAATAATAATAATAATAATAATAATTATAATAATAATAATAATAATAATAATAATAATAATAATAATAATAATAATAATAATAATAATAATAATAATAATAATAATAATAATAATAATAATAATAATAATAATAATAATAATAATAATAATAATAATAATAATAATAATAATAATTATAATAATAATAAGAATAATAATAATAATAATAATAATAATAATAATAATAATAATAATAATAATAATAATAATAATAATAATAATAATAATAATAATAATAATAATAATAATAATAATAATAATAATAATAATAATAATAATAATAATAATAATAATAATAATAATAATAATAATAATAATAATAATAATAATAATAATAATAATAATAATAATAATAATAATAATAATAATAATAATAATAATAATAATAATAATAATAATAAT
The DNA here is from genome assembly GCF_047663935.1 of Musca autumnalis. Taxonomy (NCBI): domain Eukaryota; kingdom Metazoa; phylum Arthropoda; class Insecta; order Diptera; family Muscidae; genus Musca; species Musca autumnalis. The sequence goes on along the minus strand of NW_027412088.1, from coordinate 147,224,429 downwards.
AATAATAATAATAATAATAATAATAATAATAATAATAATAATAATAATAATAATAATAATAATAATAATAATAATAATAATAATAATAATAATAATAATAATAATAATAATAATAATAATAATAATAATAATAATAATAATAATAATAATAATAATAATAATAATAATAATAATAATAATAATAATAATAATAATAATAATAATAATAATAATAATAATAATAATAATAATAATAATAATAATAATAATAATAATAATAATAATAATAATAATAATAATAATAATAATAATAATAATAATAATAATAATAATAATAATAATAATAATAATAATAATAATAATAATAATAATAATAATAATAATAATAATAATAATAATAATAATAATAATAATAATAATAATAATAATAATAATAATAATAATAATAATAATAATAATAATAATAATAATAATAATAATAATAATAATAATAATAATAATAATAATAATAATAATAATAATAATAATAATAATAATAATAATAATAATAATAATAATAATAATAATAATAATAATAATAATAATAATAATAATAATAATAATAATAATAATAATAATAATAATAATAATAATAATAATAATAATAATAATAATAATAATAATAATAATAATAATAATAATAATAATAATAATAATAATAATAATAATAATAATAATAATAATAATAATAATAATAATAATAATAATAATAATAATAATAATAATAATAATAATAATAATAATAATAATAATAATAATAATAATAATAATAATAATAATAATAATAATAATAATAATAATAATAATAATAATAATAATAATAATAATAATAATAATAATAATAATAATAATAATAATAATAATAATAATAATAATAATAATAATAATAATAATAATAATAATAATAATAATAATAATAATAATAATAATAATAATAATAATAATAATAATAATAATAATAATAATAATAATAATAATAATAATAATAATAATAATAATAATAATAATAATAATAATAATAATAATAATAATAATAATAATAATAATAATAATAATAATAATAATAATAATAATAATAATAATAATAATAATAATAATAATAATAATAATAATAATAATAATAATAATAATAATAATAATAATAATAATAATAATAATAATAATAATAATAATAATAATAATAATAATAATAATAATAATAATAATAATAATAATAATAATAATAATAATAATAATAATAATAATAATACCTGGAAATATTGATCTCTTTCATTGGTCGAATCGGATAAATCACCAAAAACTTTTTCTAAACACGTTTGGTATTTTTTCTTCCTTAACACGTTCGCGGACGTGAATGCTATAGCATTCATTTGCAAAGTCAATTTTTTGTCATTTACTTCTATACAATCGTACGTTTTTGCGATTAAAGTACATAATACAATTAATTTTATCAATATCCATAATATAATATATAAAATATTGTAATAGGACTAATAATTATTTAATAAATACCAAAAAACTAACTTCTGAAAAAATTGGGTGTCCGCGAACGTGTTAATAAAATTTTTAATTTTTTGAAGAAATGTGTGTGTATATGTAGCCAAAATGGTCGATCTGTCCATTACAAGGTCAGCCCCGTCCGACAATAGCCCTCTTTTACCTGTTTTTCATTGCATTTGTAGCTTTCCAACTACCGACTTCAATAAAAATGTTAACAAAAGCTTCAACACTTCCCTCTGCATGAATTATTGACAAAAATAGAAACATATTTCTCTAAGCTGACACTATCGTTGTCCAGCTGTCAATCACAATGTGAAATCTTTTAATCCTCATCTCAAATTGGATTTTAAATGCAATTGTTGAACAAAAAGCTGCATTCAAACGACAGTCCATCAGACTTAAATTTATTATTGTTTTTTAATAAAGACGCGAGTTAAACGGCACTCTATTGTTTTAATATCAATGCTCACACAAATCTCTGCTTCTTTTTCAAATCGAAAAAATAACTATCCGACAATACAATTGGATTTGTTTGTGAATGACAATAGTATTTGAAGGTCAACTTAACGTGATGGGATTAAAGATAGTTGTACAGCATAAAATACATTTGCATTTGGGATTAATTTAATATCTTTCGACTATGGGTAAATATTAGACTGTGATATGTTATTGTAACGAAAAACAAGTCAATAAGTTTAGCTCAGAATCAATAAACATTTCATCATGTCGTATTAGTGTGATATTTATCATACGCAACGTTGTTATTCAGGAAAAAAAAGAAATATGTGCAGTTAAACTTCTCTATAAGAAGACTATTTTGTGTAAGCCTTTATATTTTTATATCCTACACCACTATGTGTAGAGATGGGAAATGGGTAAATACCCCAAAGGTAAATACCCATTAATTTGGGTATATTGGGTTTATTTGGGTATTGTGGGTAAAAACTATTAAATAAAAATTTGGGACAAAATGCAGTCTGAAGTATTATATGGTCCATTTTATAATAAATTTTATTAATGTACAGTTAAACAGCATACAGAACAAGTTAAAATGAACAAGTAAACATATTATTTAAACACTTTATTTTTGCAATATTAGGTCATGACATCACTGTCACTATCACTTTCACTCCAAATACAAATTATGGAAGAGTAAGACGTAGAGTGGGTAATACCACTGGACGTGGATGGTGTTTCTTCCAATAATGGAGACAAATTTAAGATTTCCCCCTCAGGCCATATATTTTTCTGGGAATTACACCTTGGATTTTTTGCTCTATTACAGAGATTCCAATTGTGAGATATGAAACATTCTTTTGCAGCACTGCACTTAATCTGTTTCTCTTTTTGGAGTGAATGAAACTTTGAGTGCTGAATGACCGTTCTGTGGCTGCTGATGTTCATGGAGCAGTCAAAATACGAACCGCTATCCTGCTAAGTTCTTTAGTGACGCAAATACTGTTCCACCATGTAGTTGGAGATATTTCTTGTACGCAGCTCCATAAAAAAATCTTTTGACCATAGATCCTCTCTAGCTTTATAGTTTGCTAGATCCGTCATTAAATTTACATTAAATTTTAAACACATATAAATTCCATTGTGTAACGAGGCATCTCATAGAATTATTATATGTTGTGTTTGTTTCATTATTTTAAATGTATATTATGACTAATTATTATGTTATGTATTATTAAATTTTGCTTGTTTGACATCTTCTTATTTGCAACAGTGTAATTGAAGATCATGTTTTAATAATTTTTACTCAATCATAACTTTATTGGAATAATTGGAATTTTATGTTCACTCATTACAAGAATTGTTCTCAGTTACTCTTTTACTTAATTTTGTTGCTCCTAAAAATCTAATATAATCAGTAACCCATCTTGTAATTTAGCGATTCTATGACTTGTTGTCGAACAATAAACATCATTTAAAATTTATATTAACCAAAGCGGTTTTAATTTGACAGCCCATGTGGCAAAATAATGAAATAAACCCTTATAAATCATATTAATCCTGTGCGTAGGCGAACTTGTGCTTTGACACTGTTCTTGCCTCGTACAAACATAAGAAAATATTATATTTAGTGGACAGCTTGGACATTAAGTCTGGCTTTGACCATAAATATTAATACATAATAAAACTATATTAAAAGGAGTCTCATCCCCTTCAATTGCGATTAAAAATTTAGATGAATTTAAATCATGCCCAACGCTATTTGGGGTCAAGTACGCTTGCTGCCAAATGTATGGGTTTAATCGATTTTTTCATCCTTTTGTCAAGGGACTAAAATACTTCTTATTTTTCATAATCATTAATTTCGTTTGCAGCTTATTGCGAATATCTTTAAATGCAAAATTCACTCGATGTATACTGTGTTTATTTGATTCGGAAAAGTTTGTCCATTCAGCCATAGGTTGAAAGAGTTGTAAATTGATGTCTAACGTGTTCCAAAAATCTTCCGAGAGTAACAATGATTTTGTTGTTTGACTCAGGGTTATTGTTTCATGGAAAGCCAAGGCTTGAAGGGATACTTTACTGTTCACTAACCTTTTTAATGAAGTAGCATAACTGCCCCATCTTGTTTTAACTGGGAGTTTTAGCTGCTCCCCAGATCCTTTTTCTTTACAGATCTTAGCAAATGTCCACGAGAGGACCTTACTGTATTTAATAGTTTGATTATATCAATAGCTTGTAACAGTTCTTCAGAGTGGGACATTTTAAAAAGACTTCGTTAAGCAAATTAAGGCAATGGGCTACACATCCTTGTGGTACTACTTGAGGGTATACCTTATGGACCTATTTAAATGCACCCTGCATATTCCCAGCATTATCACCAGTGAGAGCTATTAACTTCTGCTCACCGTATACATTTATTACTTTATTAATCTCTTCGGCGATGTATGCAGAGGTGTGCTTGTTGTTTTCAGTTGCCAAGCTTCAGAAGAACACCATCTCGGGCTTTGAGATTAAAAAGTTGATTACACCTTCACTGCGCAGATTGCTCCAGATACAATAATTGCTCTGGCAAGTTTCTCTTGAAGGCTCTCTTTGTATTCATTGCATATTTTGAGGCTCGAGCTTGATGGTGGAAGAGGAGTTGATGCGCTTAAAACATCATTGTAGTGGTTCGAATTTTGCAATTGGGTGTTCTGTTAACTTGGAATCATTTCACTTACTTCACTTCCTTACGTAATTGGGCACTTGACGCAGCTGACCAAATGTTTTGCCATTTTATTAGCATTTGGAAATTTATAAACTGTGTTGCAATATCTGGAAAGAACTGCCTTTGAGTTGCTTGAATTTGTTGCAAAATGCTTCCATACTCGTTCATTTCTTAAAAACGATTAAATTTTATTGTTCCATTTTTAACGGTCCTCAGATATTAACGCATACCTTATCCTTAGATTAAACAGATTATTGTATTACAAGCACAATACTTTTTTAGCGGTTCTTACTTTTATTTGAAATTATTTTTCAGCCAATTGACAACTAAAAATTCTCAATTTTGTTATTTATATTTTTTAAATACCCATATAAACGCCCTGAAAAGGTATTTAAATGGTATTTACCAGAATCCCATCTATACAAGTACCCTGAAAAGTACAAAACTACGTGCAATATCAAGCATATGTGGGGTACAATTTTCCGAAATATCAAATATCAAGATTTAGCAAATTGAATTTTATATATATTTATTTATTTTAGGTTATTCCAAAAAGGAACCTGATATTCAAAGACAATTTGAAGATGTATCGGGAGGAGCTAATCAATGTGAATTTTCGAATATTGTAAAGAAATGTATAATTTATATAATGTTCCACAGCCATCCCAGTAGATACAAGGGAAGGCTTCTCTTATATCAATGGATTCATATTAAGTTATTGACATGTCGCCTAGTTTTTAATGCCGAGTCTGAACGGCGTGTCCTAAGTTGCCATGACTGAAAAATAGATTGATAGTTTTGTTGAGTTTAAACTAATTTCTTTGCGTGCGTTCACTATGAAGTCACTATGAAAAATTTAAAATTTCGAGCCGATCGGACTATTATTGCGACCTAGAGATCAGCTACAAAATCAGATAAAAATTATGTTTTTGGTCCATTTCACCCGCTAAATATTTCACGATCATCATTAATTAAAATAGCGATCTATTATGATGTGAAACCGACCTCCATAACAAATTTCGTGACGTTCTCCGAAACTAGAAGAGATAGAGCATTAAACGTACATTATAGAGAAGTCGTGATATCTCCGAAACTAAAAGAGGTAAAGCATTAAAAGTACACTCATAGAAAAGTCGTGATATCTCCGAAACTAGAAGAGATAGAGCATTAAAAGAACACCTATAAAAAGTAGTCATATCTCCGAAATTAGAAGAGATAGAGCGTTAAAAGTACACCTCTAAAAAAGTCGTGATATGTCCGAAACTACAAGAGATAGAGCATTAAAAGTACACCTATAAAAAGTCGTGATATCTCCGAAACTAGAAGCGATAGAGCATTAAAAGTGCACTTATAGAAAAGTCGTGATATCTCCGAAACTAGAAGGGATAGAGCATTAAAAGTACACCAATAAAAAAGTCGTGATATCTCTGAAACTAGAAGAGATAGAGCATTAAAAGTACACTTATAGAAAGTCGTGATATCTCCGAAACTAAAAGAGGTAAAGCATTAAAAGTACACTTATTGAAAAGTCGTGTTATCTCCGAAACTAGAAGAGATAGAGCATTAAAAGTACACCTATAAAAAGTAGTCATATCTCCGAAATTAGAAGAGATAGAGCATTATAACTACTCTTATAGAAAAGTCTTGATATCTCCGAAAGTAGAAGAGATAGAGCGTTAAAAGTACACCTATAAAAAAGTCGTGATATGTCCGAAACTACAAGAGATAGAGCATTAAAAGTACACCTATAAAAAGTCTTGATATCTCCGAAACTAGAAGCGATAGAGCATTAAAAGTGCACTTATAGAAAAGTCGTGATATCAACGAAACTAGAAGGGATAGAGCATTAAAAGCATTAAAGCATTAAAAGTACACCTATAAAAAGTCGTGATATCTCGGAAACTAGAAGAGATAGAGCATTAAAAGTACACTTATAGAAAGTCGTGATATCTCCGAATCTAGAAGAGATAAAGCATTAAAAGTACACTTATAGACAAGTCGTGATATCTCCGAATCTAGAAGAGATAAAGCATTAAAAGTACACTTATAGAAAAGTCGTGATATCTCCGAAACTGGAAGAGATAGAGCACTAAAAGTACCTTTATAGAAAAGTCGTGATATCTCCAAAACTAGAGGAGATAGAGCATTAAAAGTACACTTATAGAGAAGTCGTGATATCTCCGAAACTAGAAGAGATAGTTCATTAAAAGTACACCTATAAAAAAGTCGTCATATCTAGTCTTGATAGATAGCATTAAAAGTACACTTATGTATAGAAAAGTCGTGATATCTCCGAAACTGGAAGAGATAGAGCACTAAAAGTACACTTATAGAAAAGTCGTGATATCTCCGAAACAAGAAGAGATAGAGCATTAAAAGTACACTTATATAAAAGTCGTGATATCTCCAAAACCAAAAGAGATAGAACATTAAAAGTACACCTATATAAAAGTAGTGATATCTCCAAAACTAGAAGAGATAGAGCATTAAACGTACACTTATAGAAAAGTCGTGATATCTCCGGAACAAAAAGAGATAGAGCATTTAAAGTACACCTATAAAAAAGTCGTGATATCTCAGAAACCAGAAGAGATAGACCATTGAAAGTACACCTATAAAAACTCGTGATATCTCCGAAACTAGAAGAGATATAGCACTAAAAGTACACCTATAAAATTGGTGATATCTCCGAAACTAGAAGAGATAGAGCATTAAAAGCACACCTATAACAAAGTCGTGGTACCTAGTCGTGATAGATAGCATTAAAAGTACACTTATAGAAAAGTCGTGATATCTCCGAAACTAGAAGAGATATAGCACTAAAAGTACACTTATAGAAAAGTCGTGATATCTGCGAAACTAGAAGAGATAGAGCATTAAAAGTACACCTATAAAAAAGTCGTGATATCTCCGAAACTAGAAGAGATAGAGCATTAACAGTACACCTATAAAAAAGTCGTGATATCTCCGAAACTAGAAGAGATAGAGCATTAAAAGTACACTTATAGAAAAGTCGTGATATCTTCTAAACTAGAAGAGATAGAACATTAGAAATACACCTATAAAAAAGTCGTGGTATATCCGAAACTAGAAGAGATAGAGCATTAAAAGTACACTTATAGAGAAGTTGTGATATCTTCGAAACTAAAAGAGATGGAGCATTAATAGTACACTTATAGAAAAGTCGTGATATCTCCGAAACTAGAAGATATAGAGCATTAAAAGTACACCTACAAAAAGTCATCATATCTCCGAAATTAAGAGAGATAGAGCATTAAAAGTACTCTTATAGAAATGTCATGATATCACCGAAACTAGAGGAGATAGAGCATTAAAAGTTCACTTATAAAAAAGTCGTGATATCTCCGAAACTACAAGAGATAGAGCATTAAAAGTATACCTATAAAAAAGTCGTGATATCTCCGAAACTGGAAGAGATAGAGCATTAAAAGTACACATATGAAAAAGTCGTGATATCCCCGAAACTAGAAGAGATAGAGCACTGAAAATACACTTATAGAAAAATTGTGATATCTCCGAAACTAGAAGAGATAGAGCACTAAATGTACACCTATAAAAAAATCGGGGTATCTCTGAAACTAGAAGAGATAGAGCATTAAAAGTACACTTATAGAAATGTCATGATATCTCCGAAACTAGAAGAGATAGAGCATTAACAGTACACCTATAAAAAAGTCGTCATATCTCCGAAACTAGAAGAGATAGAGCATTAGAAGTACACCTATAAAAAAGTCGTGGTATATCCAAAACTAGAAGAGATAGAGCATTAAAAGTACACTTACAGAAAAGTCGTGATATCTCCGAAACTAAAAAGGATAGAGCATTAGAAGTACACCTATTAAAAAGTCGTGATATCTCCGAAACTAGAAGAGATAGAGAACTTAAAGTACACTTATAGAAAAATCGTGATATCTCCGAAACTAGAAGAGATAGCGCACTAAATGTACACCTATAAAAAATCGTGATATCTCCAAAACTAGAAGAGATAGAGCATTAAAAGTACACTTCTAGAGAAGTTGTGATATCTCCGAAACTAGAAGAGATAGAGCATTAAAAGTACACTTATAGAAATGTCGTGATATCTCCGAAACTAGAAGAGATAGAGCATTAAAAGTACACATATAAAAAAATTTTAATATGTCCGAAAATAAGAGAGATATAGCATTAAAAGTACTCTTATAGAAATGTCATGTTATCTCCGAAACTAGAAGAGATAGAGCATTAACAGTACACCTATAAAAAGTCGTGATATCTGCGGAACTAGAAGATATAGAGCATTAAAAGTACACTTATTAAAAAGGCGTGATATCTCCGAAACTAAAAGAGATATAGCATTAAAAGTACACATATAAAAAAGTCGTAATATCTCCGAAACTAGAATAGATAGAGCATTAAAAGTACACTTATAGAAAAGTCGTGATATCTCCGAAACTAGAAGAGATAGAGCATTAAAAGTACACCTATGAAAAAAGTCGTGATATCTCCGAAACTAGAAGAGATAGAGCATTAAAAGTACACTTATAGAAAAGTCGTGATATCTCCGAAACTAGAAGAGATAGAGCATTAAAAGTACACTTATAGAAAAGGCGTGATATCTCCGAAACTAGAAGAGATATAGCATTAAAAGTACACTTATAGAAAAGTCGTGATATCTCCGAAACTAGAAGAGATAGAGCATTAAAAGTACACCTATAAAAAAGTCGTAATATCTCCGAAATCAAGAGAGATAGCATTAAAAGTACTCTTATAGAAATGTCATGATATCTTCGAAACTAGAAGATATAGAGCATTAAAAGTACACTTATTAAAAAGTCGTAATATCTCCGAAACTAGAAGAGATAGAGCATTAAAAGTACACCTATAAAAAAGTCGTAATATCTCCGAAACTAGAAGAGATAGAGCATTAACAGTACACCTATAAAAAAGTCGTGATATCTCCGAAACTAGAAGAGATAGAGCATTAACAGTACACCTATAAAAAAGTCGTGATATCTCCGAAACTAGAAGAGATAGAGCATTAAAAGTACACTTATAGAAAAGTCGTGATATCTTCTAAACTAGAAGAGATAGAACATTAGAAATACACCTATAAAAAAGTCGTGGTATATCCGAAACTAGAAGAGATAGAGCATTAAAAGTACACTTATAGAGAAGTTGTGATATCTTCGAAACTAAAAGAGATGGAGCATTAATAGTACACTTATAGAAAAGTCGTGATATCTCCGAAACTAGAAGATATAGAGCATTAAAAGTACACCTACAAAAAGTCATCATATCTCCGAAATTAAGAGAGATAGAGCATTAAAAGTACTCTTATAGAAATGTCATGATATCACCGAAACTAGAGGAGATAGAGCATTAAAAGTTCACTTATAAAAAAGTCGTGATATCTCCGAAACTACAAGAGATAGAGCATTAAAAGTATACCTATAAAAAAGTCGTGATATCTCCGAAACTGGAAGAGATAGAGCATTAAAAGTACACATATGAAAAAGTCGTGATATCCCCGAAACTAGAAGAGATAGAGCACTGAAAATACACTTATAGAAAAATCGTGATATCTCCGAAACTAGAAGAGATAGAGCACTAAATGTACACCTATAAAAAAATCGGGGTATCTCTGAAACTAGAAGAGATAGAGCATTAAAAGTACACTTATAGAAATGTCATGATATCTCCGAAACTAGAAGAGATAGAGCATTAACAGTACACCTATAAAAAAGTCGTCATATCTCCGAAACTAGAAGAGATAGAGCATTAGAAGTACACCTATAAAAAAGTCGTGGTATATCCAAAACTAGAAGAGATAGAGCATTAAAAGTACACTTACAGAAAAGTCGTGATATCTCCGAAACTAAAAAGGATAGAGCATTAGAAGTACACCTATTAAAAAGTCGTGATATCTCCGAAACTAGAAGAGATAGAGAACTTAAAGTACACTTATAGAAAAATCGTGATATCTCCGAAACTAGAAGAGATAGCGCACTAAATGTACACCTATAAAAAATCGTGATATCTCCAAAACTAGAAGAGATAGAGCATTAAAAGTACACTTCTAGAGAAGTTGTGATATCTCCGAAACTAGAAGAGATAGAGCATTAAAAGTACACTTATAGAAATGTCGTGATATCTCCGAAACTAGAAGAGATAGAGCATTAAAAGTACACATATAAAAAAATTTTAATATCTCCGAAAATAAGAGAGATATAGCATTAAAAGTACTCTTATAGAAATGTCATGTTATCTCCGAAACTAGAAGAGATAGAGCATTAACAGTACACCTATAAAAAGTCGTGATATCTGCGGAACTAGAAGATATAGAGCATTAAAAGTACACTTATTAAAAAGGCGTGATATCTCCGAAACTAAAAGAGATATAGCATTAAAAGTACACATATAAAAAAGTCGTAATATCTCCGAAACTAGAATAGATAGAGCATTAAAAGTACACTTATAGAAAAGTCGTGATATCTCCGAAACTAGAAGAGATAGAGCATTAAAAGTACACCTATGAAAAAAGTCGTGATATCTCCGAAACTAGAAGAGATAGAGCATTAAAAGTACACTTATAGAAAAGTCGTGATATCTCCGAAACTAGAAGAGATAGAGCATTAAAAGTACACTTATAGAAAAGGCGTGATATCTCCGAAACTAGAAGAGATATAGCATTAAAAGTACACTTATAGAAAAGTCGTGATATCTCCGAAACTAGAAGAGATAGAGCATTAAAAGTACACCTATAAAAAAGTCGTAATATCTCCGAAATCAAGAGAGATAGCATTAAAAGTACTCTTATAGAAATGTCATGATATCTTCGAAACTAGAAGATATAGAGCATTAAAAGTACACTTATTAAAAAGTCGTAATATCTCCGAAACTAGAAGAGATAGAGCATTAAAAGTACACCTATAAAAAAGTCGTAATATCTCCGAAACTAGAAGAGATAGAGCATTAAAAGTACACCTATAAAAAAGTCGTCATATCTCCGAAACTAGAAGAGATAGAGCAATAAAAGTACACCTATGAAAAAAGTCGTGATATCTCCGAAACTAGAAGAGATAGAGCATTAAAAGTACACTTATAGAAATGTCGTGATATCTCCGAAACTAGAAGAGATAGAGCATTGAAAGTACACATATTAAAAAGTCGTAATATCTCCAAAACTAGAAGAGATAGAGCAATAAAAGTACACTTATAGAAAAGTCGTGATATCTCCGAAACTAGAAGAGATAGAGCATTAAAAGTACACTTATAGAAAAGTCGTGATATCTCCGAAACTAGAAGAGATAGAGCATTAAAAGTACACTTATAGAAAAGTCGTGATATCTCCGAAACTAGAAGAGATGTAGCATTAAAAGTACACCTATAAAAAAGTCGTAATATCTCCGAAATTAAGAGAGATAGCATTAAAAGTACACCTATAAAAAAGTCGTCATATCTCCGGAACTAGAAGATATAGAGCATTAAAAGTACACTTATAGAAAAGTCGTAATATCTCCGAAACTAGAAGAGCATTAAAAGTACACATATAAAAAAGTCGTCATATCTCCGAAACTAGAAGAGATAGAGCAATAAAAGTACACTTATAGAAAAGTCGTGATATCTCCGAAACTAGAAGAGATAGAGCATTAAAAGTACACTTATAGAAAAGTCGTGATATCTCCGAAACTAGAAGAGATAGAGCATTAAAAGTACACTTATAGAAGTGTCGTGATATCTCCGAAACTAGAAGAGATAGAGCATTAAAAGAACACATATAAAAAAGTCGTAATATCTCCGAAACTAGAAGAGGTAGAGCATTAAAAGTACACTTATAGAAATGTCGTGATATCTCCGAAACTAGAAGAGATAGAGCATTAAAAGTACACTTATAGAAATGTCGTGATATCTCCGAAACTAGAAGAGATAGAGCATTAAAAGAACACTTATAGAAAAGTCGTGATATCTCCGAAACTAGAAGAGATAGAGCATTAAAAGTACACTTATAGAAAAGTCGTGATATCTCCGAAACTAGAAGAGATAGAGCATTAAAAGTACACTTATAGAAAAGTCGTGATATCTCCGAAACTAGAAGAGATAGAGCATTAAAAGTACACTTATAGAAAAGTCGTGATATCTCCGAAACTAGAAGAGATAGAGCATTAAAAGTACACTTATAGAAAAGTCGTGATATCTCCGAAACTAGAAGAGATAGAGCATTAAAAGTACACTTATAGAAAAGTCGTGATATCTCCGAAACTAGAAGAGATAGAGCATTAAAAGTACACTTATAGAAAAGTCGTGATATCTCCGAAACTAGAAGAGATAGAGCATTAAAAGTACACCTATAGAATAGTCGTGATATCTCCGAAACTAGAAGATATAGAGCATTAAAAGTACACTTATAGAAAAGTCGTGATATCTCCGAAACTAGAAGAGATAGAGCATTAAAAGTACACTTATAGAAAAGTCGTGATATCTCCGAAACTAGAAGAGATAGAGCATTAAAAGTACACATATTAAAAAGTCGTAATATCTCCAAAACTAGAAGAGATAGAGCAATAAAAGTACACTTATAGAAAAGTCGTGATATCTCCGAAACTAGAAGAGATAGAGCATTAAAAGTACACTTATAGAAAAGTCGTGATATCTCCGAAACTAGAAGAGATAGAGCATTAAAAGTACACTTATAGAAAAGTCGTGATATCTCCGAAACTAGAAGAGATAGAGCATTAAAAGTACACCTATAGAATAGTCGTAATATCTCCGAAATTAAGAGAGATAGCATTAAAAGTACACCTATAAAAAAGTCGTCATATCTCCGGAACTAGAAGATATAGAGCATTAAAAGTACACTTATAGAAAAGTCGTAATATCTCCGAAACTAGAAGAGATAGAGCATTAAAAGTACACCTATAAAAAAGTCGTCATATCTCCGAAACTAGAAGAGATAGAGCAATAAAAGTACACTTATAGAAAAGTCGTGATATCTCCGAAACTAGAAGAGATAGAGCATTAAAAGTACACTTATAGAAAAGTCGTGATATCTCCGAAACTAGAAGAGATAGAGCATTAAAAGTACACTTATAGAAAAGTCGTGATATCTCCGAAACTAGAAGAGATAGAGCATTAAAAGTACACTTATAGAAAAGTCGTGATATCTCCGAAACTAGAAGAGATAGAGCATTAAAAGTACACTTATAGAAAAGTCGTGATATCTCCGAAACTAGAAGAGATAGAGCATTAAAAGTACACTTATAGAAAAGTCGTGATATCTCCGAAACTAGAAGAGATAGAGCATTAAAAGTACACTTATAGAAAAGTCGTGATATCTCCGAAACTAGAAGAGATAGAGCATTAAAAGTACACCTATAGAATAGTCGTGATATCTCCGAAAATAGAAGAGACAGAGCATTAAAAGTACACATATAAAATGTCGTGATATCTCCGAAACTAGAAGATATAGAGCATTAAAAGTACACTTATAGAAAAGTCGTGATATCTCCGAAACTAGAAGAGATAGAGCATTAAAAGTACACTTATAGAAAAGTCGTGATATCTCCGAAACTAGAAGAGATAGAGCATTAAAAGTACACTTATAGAAAAGTCGTGATATCTCCGAAACTAGAAGAGATAGAGCATTAAAAGTACACCTATAGAATAGTCGTGATATCTCCGAAAATAGAAGAGACAGAGCATTAAAAGTACACATATAAAATGTCGTGATATCTCCGAAACTAGAAGAGATAGAGCATTAAAAGTACACTTATAGAAAAGTCGTGATATCTCCGAAACTAGAAGAGATAGAGCATTAAAAGTACACCTATAAAAAAGTCGTGATATCCCCGAAACTAGAAGAGATAGAGCATTAAAAGTAGACATATAAAAAAGTCGTGATATCTCCGAAATTAGAAGAGATAGAGCATTAAAAATACACTTATAGAATAGTCGTGATATCTCCGAAAATAGAAGAGACAGAGCATTAAAAGTACACATATAAAATGTCGTGATATCTCCGAAAGTAGAAGAGATTGAACAATAAAAGTACACCTATAAAAAAGTCGTGATATCTCCGAAACTAGAAGAGATAGAGCATTAAGAGTACACTTATAAAAATGTCGTGATATCTCCGAAACTAGAAGAGATAGAGCATTAAAAGTAGACATATAAAAAAATCGTGATATCTCCGAAACTAGAAGAGATAGAGCATTAAAAGTACACCTATAGAAAGGTCGTGATATCTCCGAAACTAAAAGAGATAGAGAATTAAAAGTATACCTATAAAAAAGTCGTGATATCTCCGAAACTAGAAGAGATAGAGCATTAAAAGTACACTTATAGAAAAGTCGTGATATCTCCGAAACTAGAAGAGATAGAGCATTTAAAGTACACTTATAGAAAACTCGTGATATCTCCGAAACTAGAAGAGATAGAACATTAAAAGTACACCTATAAAAAAGTCGTGATATCTCCGAAACTAGAAGACATAGAGCATTAAAAGTACAGTTATAGAAAAGTTGTGATATCTCCGAAACTAGAAGAGATAGAGCATTAAAGGTAGACATATAAAAAGGTCGTGATATCTCCGAAACTAGAAGAGATAGAGCATTAAAAGTACACTTATAGAGAAGTCGTGATATCTCCGAAACTAGAAGAGATAGAGCATTAAAAGTACACTTATAGAATAGTCGTGATATCTCCGAAAATAGAAGAGACAGAGCATTAAAAGTACACATATAAAATGTCGTGATATCTCCGAAAGTAGAAGAGATAGAACAATAAAAGTACACCTATAAAAAAGTCGTGATATCTCCGAAACTAGAAGAGATAGAGCATTAAGAGTACACTTATAAAAATGTCGTGATATCTCCGAAACTAGAAGAGATAGAGCATTAAAAGTACACCTATAGAAAGGTCGTGATATCTCCGAAACTAAAAGAGATAGAGAATTAAAAGTATACCTATAAAAAAGTCGTGATATCTCCGAAACTAGAAGAGATAGAGCATTAAAAGTACACCTATAGAAAGGTCGTGATATCTCCGAAACTAAAAGAGATAGAGAATTAAAAGTATACCTATAAAAAAGTCGTGATATCTCCGAAACTAGAAGAGATAGAGCATTAAAAGTACACTTATAGAAAAGTCGTGATATCTCCGAAACTAGAAGAGATAGAGCATTTAAAGTACACTTATAGAAAAGTCGTGATATCTCCGAAACTAGAAGAGATAGAGCATTAAAATACACCTATAAAAAAGTCGTGATATCTCCGAAACTAGAAGAGATAGAGCATTAAAAGTACAGTTATAGAAAAGTTGTGATATCTCCGAAACTAGAAGAGATAGAGCATTAAAAGTACACCTATAGAAAAGTCGTGATATCTCCGAAACTAGAAGAGATAGAGCATTAAAAGTACACCTATAAAAAGTCGTGATATCTCCGAAACTAGAAGAGATAGATCATTAAAAGTACACTTATAGAAAAGTCGTGATATCTCCGAAACTAGAAGAAATAGAGCATTAAAAGTACACCTATAAAAAAGTCGTGATATCTCCGAAACTAGAAGAGATAGAGCATTAAAAGTACACTTATAGAAAAGTCGTGATATCTCCGAAACTAGAAGAGATAGAGCATTAAAAGTACACCTATGAAAAGTCGTGATATCTCCGAAACTAGAGGAGATAGAGCGATAAAAGTACACCTATAAAAAAGTCGTGATATCTCCGAAACTAGAAAAGATAGAGCATTAAAAGTACCCTTATAAAAATGTCGTGGTATCTCCGAAACTAGAAGAGATAGAGCATTAAAAGTAGACATATAAAAAAGTCGTGATATCTCCGAAACTAGAAGAGATAGAGCATTAAAAGTACACCTATAGAAAGGTCGTGATATCTTTGAAACTAAAAGAGATAGAGCAATAAAAGTACACCTATAAAAAAGTCGTGATATCTCCGAAACTAGAAGAGATAGAGCATTAAAAGTACACTTATAGAAATGTCGTAATATCTCCGAAACTAGAAGAGATAGAGCATTAAAAATACTTTTATAGAAATGTCGTGATATCTCCGAAACTAGAAGAGATAGAGCAATAAAAGTACACCTATAGAAAAGTCGTGATATCTCCGAAACTAGAAGAGATAGAGCAATAAAAGTACACTTATAGAAATGTCGTGATATCTCCGAAACTAGAAGAGATAGAGCATTAAAAGTACACCTATAGAAAAGTCGTGATATCTCCGAAACTAGAAGAGATGGAGCATTAAAAGTACACCTATAAAAAAGTCGTAATATCTCCGAAACTAGATGAGATAGAGCATTAAAAGTACACTTATATAAATGTCGTGATATCTACGAAACTAGAAGAGATAGAGCATTAAAAGTGCACTTATAGAAAAGTCGTGATATCTCCGAAAATAGAAGAGATAGAGCATTAAAAGTACACATATAAAATGTCGTGATATCTCCGAAAGTAGGAGAGATAGAACAATAAAAGTACACCTATAAAAAAGTCGTGATATCTCCGAAACTAGAAGAGATAGAGCATTAAAAGTACACTTATAAAAATGTCGTAATATCTCCGAAACTAGAAGAGTTAGAGCATTAAAAGTACACCTATAGAAAGGTCGTGATATCTCCGAAACTAAAAGAGATAGAGAATTAAAAGTACACCTATAAAAAAGTCGTGATATCTCCGAAACTAGAAGAGATAGAGCATTAAAAGTACACTTATAGAAAAGTCGTGATATCTCCGAAACTAGAAGAGATAGAGCATTAAAAGTACACTTATAGAAAAGTCGTGATATCTCCGAAACTAGAAGAGATAGAGCATTAAAAGTACACTTATAGAAAAGTCGTGATATCTCCGAAACTAGAAGAGATAGAGCATTAAAAGTACACTTATAGAAAAGTTGTGATATCTCCGAAACAAGAAGAGATAGAGCATTAAAAGTAGACATATAAAAAGGTCGTGATATCTCCGATACTAGAAGAGATAGAGCGTTAAAAGTACACCTATAGAAAAGTCGTGATATCTCCGAAACTAGAAGAGATAGAGCATTAAAAGTACACCTATAAAAAGTCGTGATATCTCCGAAACTAGAAGAGATAGAGCATTAAAAGTACACTTATAGAAAAGTCGTGATATCTCCGAAACTAGAAGAGATAGAGCATTAAAAGTACACATATAAAAAAGTCGTGATATCTCCGAAACGAGAAGAGATAGAGCATTAAAAGTACACTTATAGAGAAGTCGTGATATCTCCGAAACTAGAGAGATAGAGCATTAAAAGTACACTCATAGAAAAGTCGTGATATCTCCGAAAATAGAAGAGATAGAGCACTAAAATAAAAGTACACCTATAAAAGTACACCTATAGAAAAGTCGTGATATCTCCGAAACTAGAAGAGATAGAGCATTAAAAGTACACCTATAAAAAGTCGAGACATCTCCGAAACTAGAAGATATAGAGCATTGAAAGTACACTTATAGAAAAGTCGTGATATCTCCGAAACTAGAAGAGATAGATCATTAAAAGTACACCTATAGAAAAGTCGTGATATCTCCGAAACTAGAAGAGATAGAGCATTAAAAGTCGTGATATCTCCGAAACTAGAAGAGATAGAGCATCAAAAGTACACCTATAAAAAGTCGTGATATCTCCGAAACTAGAAGAGATAGAGCATTAAAAGTACACTTATAGAAAGTCGTTATATCTCCGAAACTAGAACAGATAGAGCATTAAAAGTACACATATAAAAATGTCGTGATAGTACACATATAAAAAAGTCGTCATATCTCCAAAACTAGAAGAGATAAAGCATTAAAAGTGCACTTATAGAAAAGTCATGATATCTCCGAAACTCAGAGAGATAGAGCATTAAAAGTTCACGTATGGAATAGTCGTGATATCTCCGAAACTAGAAGAGATAGAGCATTAAAAGTACACCTATAAAAAGTCGAGACATCTCCGAACCTAGAAGATGTAGAGCATTAAAAGTACAGTTATAGAAAAGTCGTGATATCTCCGAAACTAGAAGAGATAGAGCATTAAAAGTACACTTATAGAAAAGTCGTGATATCTCCGAAACTAGAAGAGATAGAGCATTAAAAGTACACTTATAAAAAAGTCGTGATATCTCCGAAACTAGAAGAGATAGAGCATTAAAAGTACACTTATAGAAAATTCGTGATATCTCCGAAACTAGAAGAGATAGAGCATTAAAAGTACACCTATAAAAAAGTCGTGATATCTCCGAAACTAGAAGAGATATAGCATTAAAGTACACTTATAGAAAAGTCGTGATATCTCCGAAACTAGAAGAGATAGAGCATTAAAAGTACACCTATAAAAAAGTCGTGATATCTCCGAAACTAGAAGAGATAAAGCATAAAAGTACACTTATAGAAAAGTCGTGATATCTCCGAAACTAGAAGAAATAGAGCATTAAAAGTACACTTATAGAAAAGTCGTGATATCTCCGAAACTAGAAAAGATAGAGCATTAAAAGTACACCTATAAAAAGTCGTGATATCTCCGAAACTAGAAGAGATAGAGCAATAAAAGTACACCTATAAAAAAGTCGTGATATCTCCGAAACTAGAAGAGATAGAGCAATAAAAATACACTTATAGAAATGTCGTGATATCTCCGAAACTAGAAGAGATAGAGCATTAAAAGTACACATATAAAAAAGCCGTGATATCTCCGAAACTAGAAGAGATAGAGCATTTAAAGTACACCTATAGAAAAGTCGTGATATCTCCGAAACTAGAAGAGATAGATCATTAAAAGAACACCTATAAAAAGTCGTGATATCTCCGAAACTAGAAGAGATAGAGCATTAAAATACACTTATAGAAAAGTCGTGATATTTCCGAAACTAGAAGAGATGGAGCATTAAAAGTACACTTATAGAAAAGTCGTGATATCTGCGAAACTAGAAGAAATAGAGCATTAAAAGTACACCTATAAAAAGTCGTGATATCTCCGAAATTAGAAGAGATAGAGCAATAAAAGTACAACTTTAAAAAGTCGTGATATCTCCGGAACTAGAAGAGATAGAGCATTAAAAGTACACTTATAGAAATGTCGTGATATCTCCGAAACTAGAAGAGATAGAGCATTAAAAGTACACTTATAGAAAAGTCGTGATATCTCCGAAACTAGAAGAGATAGAGCATTAAAAGTACACCTATAAAAAGTCGTGATATCTCCGAACCTAGAAGAGGTAGAGCATTAAAAGTACACTTGTAGAAAAGTCGTGATATCTCCGAAACTAGAAGAGATAGAGCATTAAAAGTACATTTATAGAAAAATCGTGATATCTCCGAAACTAGAAGAGATAGAGCATTAAAAGTACACTCATAGAAAAGTCGTGATATCTCCGAAAAAGTCGTGATATCTCCGGAACTAGAAGCGATAGAGCATTAAAAGTACACTTATAGAAAAGTCGTGATATCTGCGAAACTAGAAGAGATAGAGCATTAACAGTACACCTATAAAAAAGTCGTGATATCTCCGAAACTAGAAGAGATAGAGCATTAAAAGTGCACTTATAGAAAAGTCGTAATATCTCCGAAACTCAAGGAGGTAGAGCATTAAAAGTTCACTTATAGAAAAGTCGTAATATCCCCGAAACTAGAAGAGATGGAGCATTAAAAGTACACCTAAATAAGTCGTGATATCTCCGAATCTAGAAGAGATAGAGCATTAAAAGTACACTTATAGAAAAGTCGTGATATCTCCGAAACTCAGAGAGATAGAGCATTGAAAGTTCACTTTTGGAAAAGTCGTGATATCTCCGAAACTAGATGAGATAGGGCATTAAAAGTACACCTATAAAAAAAGTCGTGCTATCTCCGAAACTAGAAGAGATAGAGCATTAAAAGTGCACTTATAGAAAAGTCGTAATATCTCCGAAACTCAAGGAGGTAGAGCATTAAAAGTTCACTTATAGAAAAGTCGTAATATCCCCGAAACTAGAAGAGATGGAGCATTAAAAGTACACCTAAATAAGTCGTGATATCTCCGAATCTAGAAGAGATAGAGCATTAAAAGTACACTTATAGAAAAGTCGTGATATCTCCGAAACTCAGAGAGATAGAGCATTGAAAGTTCAGTTATGGAAAAGTCGTGATATCTCCGAAACTAGATGAGATAAAGCATTAGAAGATGTAGAACTAGATGAGATAGAGCATTAAAAGTACACCTATAAAAAAAGTCGTGCTATCTCCGAAACTAGAAGAGATAGAGCATTAAAAGTGCACTTATAGAAAAGTCGTAATATCTCCGAAACTCAAAGAGGTAGAGCAAAGTTCACTTATAGAAAAGTCGTGATATCCCCGAAACTAGAAGAGATGGAGCATTAAAAGTACACCTAAATAAGTCTTGATATCTCCGAATCTAGAAGAGATAGAGCATTAAAAGTACACTTATAGAAAAGTCGTGATATCTCCGAAACTCAGAGAGATAGAGCATTAAAAGTTCACTTATGGAAAAGTCGTGATATCTCCGAAACTAGATGAGATAAAGCATTAGAAGATGTAGAACATTAAAAGTACACCTATAAAAAAGTAGTGCTATCTCCGAAACTAAAAGAGATAGAGCATTAAAAGTACACTTATAGAAAAGTCGTAATATCTCCGAAACTCAAAGAGGTAGAGCATTAAAAGCTCACTTATGGAAAAGTCGTGATATCTCCGAAACTAGAAGAGATAGAGCATTAAAATTACACTTATAGAAAAGTCGTGATATCTCCGAAACTAGAAGAGATAGAGCATTAAAAGTACACTTATAGAAAGTCGTGATATCTCCGAAACTAGAAGAGATAGAACCTATAAAAAAGTCGTGATATCTCCGAAACTAGAAGAGATAGAGCATTAAAATTACACTTATAGAAAAGTCGTGATATCTCCGAAACTAGAAGAGATAGAGCATTAAAAGTACACTTATAGAAAGTCGTGATATCTCCGAAACTAGAAGAGATAGAACCTATAAAAAAGTCGTGATATCTCCGAAACTAGAAGAGATAGAGCATTAAAAGTACACTTATAGAAAAGTCGTGATATCTCCGAAACTAGAAGAGATAGAGCATTAAAAGTACACTTATAGAAAAGTCGTGATATCTCCGAAACTAGAAGAGATAGAGCATTAAAAGTACACTTATAGAAAAGTCGTGATATCTCCGAAACTAGAAGAGATAGAGCTTTAAAAGTACACTTATAGAAAAGTCGTGATATCTCCGAAAAATCGTGATGTCTCCGAAACTAGAAGAGATAGAGCAATAAAAGTACACCTATAAAAAAGTCGTGATATCTCCAAAACTATTAGAGATAGAGCATTAAAAGAACACTTATAGAAATGTCGTGATATTTCCGAAACTAGAAGAGATAGAGCATTAAAAGTACACATATAAGAAAGTCGTGATATCTCCGAAACTAGAAGAGATAGAGCATTAAAAGTACACTTATAGAAAAGTCGTGATATCTCCGAAACTAGAAGAGATAGAGCATTAAAAGTACACCTATAAAAAAGTCGTGATACCTCCGAAACTAGAAGAGATAGAGCATTAAAAGTACATTTATAGAAAAGTCGTGATATCTCCGAAACTAAAAGAGATAGAGCATTAAAAGTACACCTATTTAAAGTCGTGATATCGCCGAAACTAGAAGAGATAGAGTATTAAACGTACACTTATAGAAAAGTCGTGATATCTCCGAAACTAGAAGAGATAGTGCATTAAAAGTACACTTATAGAAAAGTCGTGATATCTCCGAAACTAGAAGAGATAGAGCATTAAAAGTACACTTATAGAAAAGTCGTGATATCTCCGAAACTAGAGGAGATAGAGCATTAAAAGTACACTTATAGAAAAGTCGTGATATCTCCGAAACTAGAAGAGATAGAGCATTAAAAATACACCTATAAAAAAGTCGTGATATCTCCGAAACTAGAAGAGATAGAGCATTAAAAGTACATTTATAGAAAAGTCGTGATATCTCCGAAACTAAAAGAGATAGAGCATTAAAAGTACACCTATATAAAAATCGTGATATCGCCGAAACTAGAAGAGATAGAGTATTAAACGTACACTTATAGAAAAGTCGTGATATCTCCGAAACTAGAAGAGATAGTGCATTAAAAGTACACTTATAGAAAAGTCGTGATATCTCCGAAACTAGAAGAGATAGAGCATTAAAAGTACACTTATAGAAAAGTCGTGATATCTCCGAAACTAGAGGAGATAGAGCATTAAAAGTACACTTATAGAAAAGTCGTGATATCTCCGAAACTAGAAGAGATAGAGCATTAAAAGTACACCTATAAAAAGTCGTGATATCTCCGAAACTAGAAGAGATAGAGCATTAAAAGTACACTTATAGAAAAGTCGTGATATCTCCGAAACTAGAAGAGATAGAGCATTAAAATACACCTATAAAAAGTCGTGACATCTCCGAAACTAGAAGAGATAGAGCAATAAAAGTACACCTAAAAAAAGTCGTGATATCTCCGAAACTAGAAGAGATAGAGCATTAAAAGTACACTTATAGAAATGTCGTGATATCTCCGAAACTAGAAGATATAGAGTATTAAAAGTACACATATAAAAAAGTCGTGATATCTCCGGAACTAGAAGAGACAGAGCATTAAAAGTACACCTATAGAAAAGTCGTGATATCTCCGAAACTAGAAGAGATAGAGCATTAACAGTACACCTATAAAAATCGTGATATCTCCGAAACTAGAAGAGATAGAGCATTAAAAGTGCACTTATAGAAAAGTCGTGATATCTCCGAAACTCAGAGAGATAGAGCATTAAAAGTTCACATATGGAAAAGTCGTGATATCTCCGAAACTAAATGAGATAGAGCATTAAAAGTACACTTATAGAAATGTCGTGATATCTACGAAACTAGAAGATATAGAGCATTAAAAGTACACCTACAAAAAAGTCGTGATATCTCCGAAACTAGAAGAGATAAAGCATTAAAAGTACACATATAAAAAAGTCGTAACATCTCCGAAACTAGAAGAGATAGAGCATTAAAAGTTCACTTGTAGAAAACTCGTGATATCTCAGAAACTAGAAGAGATAGAGCATTAAAAGTACACCTACAAAAAAGTTGTGATATCTCAGAAACTAAAAGAGATAGAGCATTAAAAGTGCACTTATAAAAAGTCGTGATATCTTCGAAACTAGAAGAGATAGAGCATTAAAAGTACACCTGTAAAAAAAGTCGTGATATCTCCGAAACTAGAAGAGATAGATCATTAAAAGTACACTTATAGAAAAGTCGTGATATCTCCGAAACTAGAAGAGATAGATCATTAAAAGTACATCTCCGAAACTAGAAGAGATAGAACATAAAAAGTACACTTATAGAAAAGTAGTGATATCTCCGAAACTAGAAGAGATAGAGCATTAAAAGTGCACTTATAGAAAATTCGTAATATCTCCGAAACTAAAAGAGATAGAGCATTAAAAGTAAACCTGTAAAAAAGTCGTGATATCTCCGGTGGGTGCCACCGTGGTGCAATGGTATGCACACCCGCCTTGCACGCTGAAGGTCGTGGGTTCGATTCCCCGGCCAGCAAAATCAAACATTTTTCAACGGTGGCAAAATACCCCTCAATAATGTTGGTGACATTTCCTGAGTATTTCAGCCATGTAAAACTTCTCTACAAGTGGTGTCTTATGACACGCCGTTCGGACTCGGCGATAAACTGTAGGTCCCATATCATTGAGTTAATATGAATCGGGGTGCACTCATTGATATGAGAGAAGTCTCCCTTGTCCCTTCCGGGATGTTTGTGGAACAATTATTATTATTTATTATTCTTTGAGTTTTGGTTTGGCTTGAGGTCATGCAAAACATAAAAACAACAATTTGTAGTTGGTTTTAATGTATCACTTTATTTTACCGATATTTCGTTCGTCCTCGACGATCATCATCAGGGTTTTTGACTTTAAATAGAAAAAACAATAACATATTGTTACATAAAAATTTTTTTAAATAACAAAAATATAAATTTAGCAATAATTACATTTTGTTATTTTACGTTAATAAATTGGCGAAAATTCTACTTCCACTCATGTTCTAAGGTATTTTCCAACTGAAGTATTTCTGTGTTTCTCAATAGTGCTTCGGGAGATTTGCGCACAATTCTCAGTATCTGTCTTGTAATTAATGCGATATTTTGATTATAATATAAAAAAGTCGTG
This sequence comes from Musca autumnalis, assembly GCF_047663935.1. Lineage (NCBI taxonomy): Eukaryota > Metazoa > Arthropoda > Insecta > Diptera > Muscidae > Musca > Musca autumnalis. The sequence continues at coordinate 147,199,524 of NW_027412088.1, read as the reverse complement.
ATATCTCCGAAACTAGAAGAGATAGAGCATTAAAAGTACACTTATAGAAAAGTCGTAATATCTCCGAAACTCAAAGAGGTAGAGCATTAAAAGCTCACTTATGGAAATGTCGTGATATCTCCGAAACTAGAAGAGATAGAGCAGTAAAAGTACACTTATAGAAAAGTCGTGATATCTCCGTAACTAGAAGAGATAGAGCATTAAAAGTACACTTATAGAAAAGTCGTGATATCTCCGAAACTAGAAGAGATAGAGCATTAAAAGTACTTCTTCTTCTTTATTTACTCATCCGTTATCCGGATATGAGTGATCGTACAATACATCTTTTTTTAATATCTATCGCATTTTAATTATTATCTTATTGTATAATGGTTGTCAGCTCTCTGTGTTTTGCAGCATTCAGCAGATCGGTTTCGTTGGTATAACCTGTCCAGTCCATGATATTTTTGAGCCAGGATGTTTCTTTCCTTCCTCTAGCTGGCCTTCCTTCAATTTTTCCCTTCAGAATTGCTTGTAAAATTATGTATTTGTTGTTTCTTAATACATGTCCCAGATACGCTATTTTGCGCCTTTTTATAGTTGTTATTAATTGCCGGCTTATATTTATCCTTCTTAGTACTTCGTCATTAGAAATTTTCGCAGTCCATGGTATTTTCAGTACTCGACGGTATATCCATATTTCAAAGGATTCCAATTTTCTTTCATCAGAGGATTTGAGCGTCCAAACTTCTGTTCCATATAACAGCACCGACCAAACATAACATTTTATGAAACGTATTTTTGTTGTTATATTTATGTCATGACTTTTCAGGGTTTTACTATATTTACAGAAAGCATCTCGCGCCATCTCTATTCGACTTTTTCTTTCTTTCGAGGGATCCCATTTGTCGTTTATTAACATCCCAAGATATTTAAAGGTTCTCACCACAGTTTATACAGTTGGCCATTCAGCCCAAACTAGTTAGCCCTGACTATTAAGTTTGCTGTCAAATACATAAAATACAAAGGAAATCAAATCACAATAATGAACAATCTATTATGTTTGTTGTCAAATGTTGTTAACAGAACTCTGAATGGCCAACTGTATAAACTGTGGTTCTCACTCTTTCTATTTGTGTACCTTGTAAGTTCACCTCAGCATGGGGATTTTTTCTGCTAATGATCATATACTTCGTCTTCTTCATGTTGATTTTAAGACCATATTTCTCACTTACACGTGCCAGTTTCTCTACTAGTTTTTGTAGACCGGATATGCTCCCTGCCAGTAACGTAGCATCGTCCGCATACCTTATATTGTTGATTAGTTTCCCATGAATTCTGATTCCGATGTTTTCTCCTTCGAGTGTTTCTTGAAATATTTTCTCTGAATACACGTTGAATAACAGGGGAGATAAAAGGCATCCCTGTCTAACACCCCTTGATATGGCAATTTCTTTTGTGGGTTCTCCACTTACGTCAATTCGTGCCGACTGATTCCAATAAAGACTTTTAATGCACTGGAGTTCGTTTTCTGGTATTCCAATAGTATTCAAGATTTCTATCAATTTGTCATGTTTGACGGAGTCGAATGCCTTTTCATAGTCAATAAAACACATGAACACATCCTTCTGGGCATCTCTACATTTCTGTGTTACAACTTGAATGCAGTATAATGCTTCTCTTGTGCCCATTCCTACTTTAAACCCAAATTGGGTATATCCCATGTGTGCTTCACATGTAGTATATATTCTGCTATGAATTATTTTTAGAAATATCTTCAAAGCATGACTCATTAAGCTAATGATTCTGAAGTCACTGCATTTCTTTGCATTATTTATCTTGGGAATTGCAATGAAGATGGATTTGAGTCATTCTTCTGGATAGTTTCCAGTGTTATATATGTGGTTAAAAAGGTTGATTAATAGTTGTACGTTATTGGAATCAATAAGCTTTAGCAATTCTGATGGGATTTCGTCCGGTCCTGTAGCCTTTTTATCTTTCAAGGATTTTATAGCGCATTCTACTTCGTTCCGTGTTATAGGTGTTCCCCTTCTTGAAATTCGCAAAACCTCTCCATAAGGTGATCGTTCGTTATCAGTAAAAAGATTGGTAATGTATTCCTCCCATATCTGCTTCTTTCCATCCAAGTCAAAGACAGCTTCATTGTTTTCGTTAATTAAAACTGGATTAGATATTTTCTTTCTATATACACCGACGGATTCCTTTACTTTCTTGTGGAGGTTGAAATCATCATGTATACATGTAAGAATTCAATTTCCTGGCATTTGGCATTCAATAGAGCATTTTTTGCTGATCGGGTCGCGGATCGTATTTCCCTGTTTATCTCCCAGTATTTTTCATAATTTTTATTTTTGTACTTGCTTCGTTCATTCCATAGTTCTCGAATCTCGTCGGTAATCCATTCTTCTGTTCTTGATGGTGTTCTCTTTCCCAGAATGTTCTTTGCAGTCGTGTTTATAACATCTTTCACCTTGTTCCACAATGTGTGCACATTTTCTTCATTCAACTGTTGTAATTGTCTATTAATATTGTTTTGTAGCTCGTTTTTAATTGCCGAGTCTTTAAGTTTTTCTATATTCAGTTTATTTTGAGGCAGTTTTGTCCGATTCGATGCAAGTTTAATTCGTATATTTGCGACGAGTAAGTTGTGGTCCGACGGCACATCTGCTCCTGGATATGTCGAACATTTTGTAATACTGGAGAAATATCTTTTATTTATTAGGATGTAGTCTATTTGGTTTCTCGCAATTTGGTTTTCATTGTCCTGTGGGAATTTCCAGGTGTATAACCGTCTGGGATGTAGAGAAAAACACGTTTTACTCACTTTCATACAATATTCCTGACAGAATTGCACTAGCCTATCCCCTCTATCATTTCGTTCGCCTAGGCCATATTTTCCCGTAATATTTTTAACTTCTTGGTTTCCGACCTTGGCATTAAAGTCTCCTTGTATTATTGTTATTTCATGTTTTTTTGTCATCTTTAATAACTGCGCTATATCACTATAAAATTCTTCAACTTCATTCATATTTGCATCTCCAGTGGGAGCATACACTTGTATGATATTAATATTTAGCGGTTTTCCACTTATTTTTATCAACATTGTCCTGTCTGACATTGGAACAAATCCCGTGACACATGCCGCTATATGATTTTTAACAATAATACATACACCTCTTCTGTGAACACCCATTTGGTTTCCTGAATGATACACCGTCATATTTTCTGATCTGAAATCACCGCATTCCGTCCACCATGTTTCGCTGACACCTAAGATATCAATTTGGAGTCGGTTCATCTCGCTTATTGTGTTATTAAGTTTTCCACTTTCGTAAAGACTTCTCACATTCCAAGTTCCAATTACAAGTTTTTGTTTAGTTTTACCTCCGGGGATTCTTAGCACCCTCTTTTGGCCGGAGACTGAGGGCCGTTTGTTTTGCGATGTATTGTTCATGTTTTGTACGATTTTCAAGGGATTATACATCAGTGGTTTCCCCTTGCCTTCTGGTGGGTTTATAGTTTCCTTCTATATTTCAGCCGCCCCACTGGAGTACAGACGCTGCTTGCTGCCGCCGAATCTCGATCAGACGCTGCCTTTTTCCCTTTTTTTTTTGGTTCGCCCCGCATATTTTATTTTTGCGGTACTCGCCATATCTGATGAGCGTTCCCCTATCCACCACCTGGGGAGGCGTCCGATGGGAGAAAAAAAAAGACGAAAAAACTTCGCACGGAATTAAAAGTACACCTATAAAAAAAGTCGTGATATCTCCGAAACTAGAAGAGATAGAGCATTAAAAGTACACTCATAGAAAAGTCGTGATATCTCCGAAACTGGAAGAGATAGAGCATTAAAAGTACACTTATAGAAAAGTCGTGATATCTCCGAAACTAGAAGAGATAGAGCATTAAAAGTACACTTATAGAAAATTCGTGATATCTCCGAAACTAGAAGAGATAGAGCTTTAAAAGTACACTTATAGAAAAGTCGTGATATCTCCGAAAAAGTCGTGATGTCTCGGAAACTAGAAGAGATAGAGCAATAAAAATAAAAAAGTCGTGATATCTCCGAAACTTATAGAAAAGTCGTGATATCTCCGAAACTAGAAGAGATAGAGCATTAAATGTACACTAATAGAAAAGTCATGATATCTCCGAAACTAGAAGATATAGAACATTAAAAGTAAACCTATAGAAAGTTATGATATCTCTTAAACTAGAAGAGATAGAGCATTAAAAGTACACTTATAAAAAAGTCGTGATATCTTCGAAACTACAAGAGATAAAGCATTAAAATTGTAATGTACTGGTCACAAGTCGAAAGGCTTTTTGATGAATTTTACATAAATGTGAAATTACCAGCATCGTGGAATGAACCCTTACGTCCGTTTCTTTACCTTCTCAGGTACACCTAGGAAAACACCTTGTAATTTAATTTAGCAATCCATTATTATTATTATTTTTTTCAAATCATTTTAAGGAGGGACTAATATTAATATTTAAACAAGTAGCATTATGTTGATTATATTAAATCTATATAATTACAATCAACTAAGTATTCTAATAGTTATATGAATTTAAAACTTCATGAGAAGCAAAAATCAGTAAGAACAAAATCAGATATAAATGGAGAGTTAATCAATAAAAGAAGAATTTTGTGTCCTCTATGCAAAACAAACAAAACAATGACTAACCCAAAAAGGGGAGCGAGCAATAGAGAAAAAAACTCTATGGGCCATTATTACATGTGTTCTTTTACTATCTGTTGGATTTGAAAATGCAAAATAAACTAATTTGGAGGCATTAAAAGTATAATATTCACATTGAAGGTTAATGACTTGAAGCTCCTCCTTGAAATTCAATCATAACTTTTAACTTTAAGTTAACCAGAACGCTATAAATCTGTTCGGTAAATCCAAACTATAACAAAAGAAGACTTATAATAATGGGGGTAAGGGTAGTAATCTAGTGTCTGAGAATTATTAATGTATTCATTATCAGTGCAAGTAGAAGAGTTTTTTAACACGTACTGATATTTTTCCTTAAAAACGGTTTAAGAAAACGTCTTTTTTTTGTTCTAGAACTGCAACTAGCAAAGTTTTCATAAGCGAGTTAGTTTAATTTGATTGACAACTCTATAAGCTTTTTAATGGTATGCATATAAGTTTAATCGGTTACTTAAAACAGGTTCAAAAATTGGTTTTAATGTCGGAATATCCGGTTCAAAAACTGAGTTGACCGGATCTATCCTCCAAGAAAATTTATTATTAACGTGTTCATCATTACAAGAGCTATTTGTGGTAAATATTTCAGAAGCACCCCAGATGTCTACATAAGCAATAACCAAATGGTATGTCTACATACCTATACATAACCAATAACGAATATACAGAAAAACAAAACATAGTTTAATTCTTAACCAAATCCGAATAAATGTCAAAAATGACAAAGAAAACGGGACAAAATCGATTAGTTGTCAAAGAGAACCGTACCTTAAATCTTCTGAGCAACATTTTTGTGGTGGATGCTAAAAAATCGCATCTTGTGGTACTTTCACTACGGTTCAAGAAGTAAAGGACATGAAAGGCATTGAGTTAGAAGAATGAAATGTTTTACAAAAAGATTCGCTAATCGATTCGACTGAAGACATGTCACTTCAAAACGAAGCTACAACAACGCCAAACAGAGATATGAACCTATTTTCCCAAGTATTATAGAGAAAAAAATCAAAAACTTCATCGCGCGATATCTCAGAAACTTGAACTGTGGCGAAAATTTCCTTTTGGGTTCTTAGTAATCTCATCAAGGGCTTTCATCTCCAAATGAAATTTGGAGATCTGTTCAATATATTTTGAATAAAAAATTGGAAGTTTCAAGTTTTTATTTCATAGCCTACAACTATATATTTGCTACAGTAAAATTTCATAGCAGGTCACAATGAGCCGGGAGTAGAGTATCTCACTAAAGTTCTCAACTTGTCGCTATCCACCCTCATTGTTCCAGAAGTCTGGAAAATGGGCAGGGTGGTCTCCCTACGGAAGCCAGGCAACGATGCCATCAAAAGTGAATCGAACAGGCCGATTTCGCTTTCGTCGCCCATAGCAAAGACCCTTGAAGCCTTAGTCCTCCCCAGTATCAGGAATAGCTATCAAGTTGCTGATCATCAGCATGGATTCCATAAGCAGCACAGCACGACAACAGCGCTGCACGCCATCTCCACATATATTTGTCAAGGACTCAACCAGAAACAGCCGTGTGATAGAACAGTGATGGTGGCGCTTGCGTTATCAAAAGCCTTTGATACAGTCAGGCACTCCACGCTGTTTGAGGGCATTTAGCAGATAACCCTCCGGCCAAGCTTGAAACGTTGGATAGTCAACTATATGTGTGGACGCCAGTCGTACGTGGAATTCAGGAAACCATGTTGACCACATATAACGCGATAGGTCGGTATGTGGTAAGCTATGCGGCGCCAGGTTGGTCCCCGGGATTATGTGATTCGAATTGGAAAAGGATTCAAACCTGTCAGAATGCCGCCCTGAGAGCAGTAACAGGGTGCCTTCTCAAGTCTTCAGTGGACCAACTTCATGAGGAGGCAAAGATTCTTCCAGTAAAGCAATACAATGAGATGCTTTCGTTGCAGTACTAGCTTGGGTGTTACAGTGAGAGCCATCCCAATCACCATCTGCTGGCAGGGCCCGACACATTCAGGCATATCAGGAAGGATATTCATGCTCTAGAGAGGGAGGTCAAACAATATAGGAGAAAACCCCTAGTTCAACAGGCATATCAAGCAGGTTTAAATAGTATTCACACGGATGTAGTTGCTGAGGCCATAAGCAAATATAGTGCGAATAAAGTCCTCGAAATACATCCCCCATCTATTGCAGCTGAGGAGCGTCAGCTGCCACGACAAACTAGCGTAGTTTTGGCTCAACTTGGGATATTGCGGTCGCCATAAATTCTTATTGGGCGGAAATCGACCGCGCCGTGCTTGACATCTGCCCAGTATGCGGCAGTGGATCTGTGACCAGAGTGGAGATAGACCCAGAGCCAGATTGAACAGAAGAACGAACAGACAAACATAATAATAAACACTGTTACAACAACAATAGTCATTTTAGTGTGTGCCGGGAGGGTTTTGGTGCTTGGACCATTATCTCAGGAAGTATTGACTTACTCCGGAAAAAAAAGATTGTACCGTTGAAAATGAGGCCTCTATAACAACCTACTGAAAAAATGATCAAAACTATGCGAGAGAAGCTCTGAAACTTCACTTTTTTCCAACTTTGTGTGGGAGGTACCCGAAGGAGTGGACCGTTATAGCCCTTATCCAACCTGACACATGACTGGATAAAATAATATGATTTGCAAAGTCTGCACCAATCAAAAACTCCTGCGAGAATTATCTTGCGGATTTGCCATTTTGGTTGGTGCCGTCAGGGTTTCTTTGAACATTAAGGCCAATATCTCAGGAAGTACGGACTTGCGCAAGAAAAATATTGTACCGTCATAAAGGGAGGTGCAAGGGTAACTTAAACTTCACTTAACTACATATTCAAACCCGATCTACATCTAGAAGGAATAACATGATGTGCAAAGTTTGGACCAAGTCGATTGCTCCCTTCAAGAATTATCGTTCACTCCATTTTACAGACAAATTTTGAACCTTTGTGGGGAAGGTACCCGAGGGAGTGGACCGATATAGCCCATCTTAGAACTTAAACTAAGTTTGGACATGGACGGACATGGCTAAATCGACTCCAAATTGTCTGAAATGAATTTCGTCCGAACATACTTGGGGTCTAAAACAATGTCGTGCATTGGTATAGTTAAAGTTACGAAGTTTTTTGGCAATTCACACACACACGACCCGAACGCAACGAAAGAGCACACAAATGTTTTGATTTGTTTTTGTTTTGCAGCATGCGTGCATACAACGTTACTAACACACTGTCAAAAGTTGCAAATATTGAGAATTTTGTGTGCCCTCTTCTTGGACGGCTATGGTCTAAAACCGTTATTTCGATGAGTCACATCTGTTGTTAAACTACCAAGATCTCATAGTGAATATCAATGCAGTGAATGCAAGAGTTAGAAGGTTATTAAATAGGAATTTTTGACAATCATGACCGGAAAGGCTACTGTATTAAACAGGTGTTAGGCTAACATTATATTTTTCGGGATTGAGACAATGAGAACTTTTCTCTAAATGGAGCGTCATTCGGTCTACTCTAATAATCGGCCAGATCTTACAGATATGGAAAAGTTTTCATTTTCTTTCTGGAATGTTGGTGGAAAATAGCAATGCTGCAGAAGCTGCAAAAACTTAAATCCTTAAATTATTGCGACTCTTCGCCTCCATTAGGTCGTCGTATTATAAATCAACAAATGCCATTACTGGGGTATTCTCTCATCCATTATTTTAAGCCAGAAACAGCAAGACCAAATTAGCCACAACAATGGGATACGAGACATTTAACCAGATTTTGTGGTTGCAACTAAAGTTGCTGCAAACTTCCGGATGACTTGGGTTAAAATAAAACTTACTAAAAAAGAGCAACAGCGGCAGCACTAGTGACCACCATCACCCAGAACAAAAACGTATAGCATTTTCGAGCTCATCATCGAATTCAGAACAAAGGGAAGTTTTTGTCCTTCACTAACAAACTAGGTAACAATGTGTTGGTATTGTTGTTTTGTAAAACTTTTAAATTTGGTGCTACAACAATTACAGTTCACGTTTTGCTGTATGCCACACAGTTGTCCTTGTCATCATTCAGTGCCTGTGGTTGTTGAACGCTTAATTTCTCCACGTCTTGTGGGTTTTTTTATACCCTCCACCATAAGATGGGGGTATATTAAGTTTGTCATTGCGTTTGTAACTACTCGAAATAATCATTGTAGACCCCACAAACTATATACATATATTTTTGATCAGCGTGCAATTATAAATCGATATACCTATGTACGTCCGTCTGTCCGTCTGTGGAAATCACTCTAGCGTCCGAACGGATTGAAGTAGGTGGATGCAATTTTGGTAGAATCTATTATATGTACGTAGGACTTTTGGTATTGAAAGCGGGCTATGTAGGTCCACGTTTTCGGATAGCTCCCATACAAGGTGAAGCGTGACACGTCGTCGTTTTAAGAAATTTGTCCCATTTTACCACCGAATTGGTTGTAATTTGGTATTTTGTGTCCCCATTTGGGATATTAAAAGCATATGAAATTTTTCGGTATAGGTCCATGTCCTCATATAGCCCCCATAGGACCGTGCCTCACGATTGAAGGTATTTTGAAAGTTGTGGCCTAAATATACCACCGATATGACTGAAATTTAGTATTTATACTGCCATGGGTATATAAAATATTCGTAGAAGCGCACTTCCCGATTTTCGGTATTTTGAAGGTTGTCTCATCAATATCCCATCGCAACGGATGAAATTTAATATTTAGTCTCCGTTGGTGGTATAAAACTTTCCACCTGAAAGTTTCCGGTATTGTTCCATGTTTTTATATAGCCCCCATAGAAAGGTCCTTCCCAATTTTCGGTATTTTGAAAGTTTTATCCACATTATTCAACGGGAATAACTGAAATATGGTATTTAGTCTTCGCTCCAGAAATTTATCGGTACAGGTCAATGTTTTATGCAGCCTCCATAGAACGGTGCTCCCGTTGTTGTTAACTATCCAAATCCAGGTTTAGGTCTAGTCGGTATTGCCCAATTTTATGTATTTTGCTCAATTCGGAAATTGTAAATATTGGTCCACGTTTTGGAAAGAACAAAAATATCGCCCCATATGAGCTGTTTTGAAGGGAGTATTATCAGTTGAGATATATGAACTACTCCTGTAATAAAACGAAATTAAACTATATGTTCCTATTCACTTCTATACAGTTCATGGTGGAGGGTGTAAAAAGTTCGGCCCGCTTAACATAAGGCTTTTCTTACTTGTTTTATTACAATACCAGGGTTCTATAATAAAACAAGTAAGAAAAGCATTATGTTCTGCTTAAACGGGTAACGGGTAGTACCCATATGCATTAGCCCTTGAACATGCCTTTGCGTAAACTACTAACAATTGCTTCAAGCTTTACAGAGTCATGTCCCTAAAAAGGGCCATGTATTAGTTAATGCTATGTTCTTCTGACTGCAATTATTGCATTTAGGTAATTTTTAACTTAAGAAAGTTTTTTTCCACAAAAATGTGCTGACAGAATATTAAAATGCCTTCACTTTCGATTTTCAATTGCACGAATGAAGGGAGTGGGAAATTTAAGATTATAAAGAATATCATATATAACCTAGACGAAGAAGAACTGCCGATTATTCCACCTATTACTAATTTTGTCAATGTGTAGCAGTGGTTAGCATACCCGCCTACGTCATATTATACCCGGCAAGTTGTTTAGTGTTGACTATAAGAAGGACATCCCGTATCGTCGAGTAGCACTACTCTCCTGATTCTCAACCAAATTCAAATTTGTGTTTGTATATATATGTATATGTTTGTCAAATGACTTAAAGGAATATAAATGACTTATTTTCTGACCAAAGATGTTATTTGTTGAGAAAATGGTGTATATCTTCGAAACACATAATATCAGTAACATATAGTACGAAATCATGCTCACACATATGTACGTATGTATATCCTTATTAGTTAGTATCCTTTGCATTCTTAATGCAAAACATCTGTAGTGACAGACCAAATGATTTATTGAGAAGATTTTAAAGACATTTGTCATATTTAAATTGAAAAGTTTTAAATGCCAAGCTGGCAGCAATAAAGCTTTGTAAGGCTACAATGAGAATTTTTAAGCAAAGAGATTTAAACATGATGCGAGGTAATAGTTCATTTTGTGTACATAAATGGTACACTGATAAAACATTTTTAATAGATTTGCTTTGAGAAAAAATGTTTCATTGTCAGAGTTAGAAATCCGTTCCGCTGTGATGGAATGTTATTTTCATGAAATAATGTTCTCTTTTAAAACACTGTGTTGCGCAATACAAAAGCAACAAATCAATTAATTTAATTTCTTGCAGCTTTTAAATATTTTTAACAATAAATGTTTTTTGTCCAGTGGTAGTCTTTTATATAATGAGAGCCTGCAATAAGTTACTTTTATGATTTAAAGTAAAAAATATAACAGTAACAACAATTCAATTCGATCCTTGGAAGTGGGTTGCGCAGAACATCAACAAATATCTTTCATAAGTACTTAATAACTTTAATTTTTATACTTAGTAAAAATTACAAGTATTTTGGAATAAATCGTGTTTTTGGGGCATATAAGAACCAGCGCACTGTGGTCGAGCTTGTATTGGAAGAACGACCAAAAATACATACACATGTCCAACTTTAAGTATAGCCCCCATAGAACGGTACTTCCTGATTCCTGGCATTTTGGGGGTCTTGAAGCATCTTTCAATGAAATTGGCTAAAATTTGGCCATCGGTATTGCCTAGCGTTAGAATACTTTCTTGCAAAAAATTTTTGAGTTGGGCCCACGGTTTAATAGGGTCCCCATATAATGGTACCGCCCGATGAAGTTTTAATTGAAAGTTTTATATAAAATTATTAATTCGAAATGCCACTTAATCTTACCTGGAGGTACGCTACTTTCAGAAAAATGTCGTTTAATGTAGGTCCGCCCTTTGATGTTGTCCCCATAAATCGGTACCGCCCAATATTCGGTACTTTTAGGGTTCTAGCCGTAATAACAAAAAAATGGCTGAATTTTCGAATTTTTACATTGAGGACCACATTTTGACGTACCCTTCATCATCGCACAATTTCTCTACTACATATATTTAATAATTTCAAAAAAAAATATCTTCTGCACATTAGAAACAAGTAAGAACGGCGTTATGTTCGGCCGGGTCGAACTAGTTATACCCTCCACAACTAATTATACCTCCACAAGATTAAATAACAAATTTTAGTCTTTCGGTGGGATATTGACGTCAAAACCTTCAGACTTACGAAAATCAGCACTTACCATTCTGTGCGGGGCTATATCGAAACGTGGACCTATACCGACGAATTTCTGTCGGTAAGATTTTTATCTCCAATGTACACCAAATACCAAATCTCAGCCACTTCGGTGGGTTGTTATGGCCACAACATTCAAAATACCAAAAATCGGGAGGTACCGTTTAAGGGCGGCTATATGAAAGCTTAAACCTGTACCGACAAATTTCTGGGGGAACGTTTTGTACCACCAACGAAGACTTAATACCAAATTTCAGCCATTTCGATGGATTATTGTGGCCACAACCTTTAAAAGGCGTAGACCTATACCAACAAATTTAGAGGGAGAAGCTGTATACCTCCAACGAATACTAAATACAAAGTTACAGTCATTTCGGAGGAATATTGAGGCCACATATTGAGGTACTGTTTTATGGGGCTATATTTAGGTGTGGGACCTTAACCGTCAAATTTCTGGGGGAAAGTTTTATACCCCCAACGAAGGCTAAATATCAAGCTTCAGCTATTTGGGAGTAATATTGAGGCCACAACCTTCAAAATACCGAAAATTGGGAGGCACCGTTGTATGGGGGCTATATGAAGTCGTGGACCTATACCGACAAATTTAGAGGGGAAAATTGGATACCCCAAGGAAGACTAAATACCAAATTTCAGCGTTGCGATGGGTTATTGTTGTCACAACCTTCAGAATACCGAAAATCGCCAGGTACCGTTCTATGGAGGCTATATGAAAGCGTGGACCTATACAGACAAATTTAGAAGAGAAAGTTTTATACCCCCAACGAAGACTAAATACCAAATTTCAGCTATTTCGATGGATTATTGTGGCCAACCTTCAAAATATCGAGAATCGACTGGTACCGTTCTATGGGGGCTATATGAAGGCGTGGACCTATACAGACAAATTTAGAAGGGAAAGTTTTATACCCCCAACGAAGACCAAATACCAAGTTTCAGCTATTCCGGAGGAACATTGAGACCACATGTTGAGATACTGTTCTATGGGGGCTATATTATGGTGTGGGAAACTGAAATGATTGTATCGACAAATTTCTGGGAGAAAGTTTCATACACCCAACGAAGACTAAATACCAAGCTTCAGCTATTTCGAAGGAATATTGAGGCCACAAACTTCAAAGGCGTGGACCTATTCCGAAAAATTTCACGTGAAAAGTTTTTTAACCCAAATGAAGACTAAAACTAAATTTCAGTCATTTCGGTGGAATTTTGAGGCCACAACCTTCCAAATACCGGAAATCGGGAGGTACCGTTCTATGGGGGCTATATGAAGGCGTGGACCTATACCTACACCGAAGACTAAGTGACAAATTTTAACCATTTCGGTGCGATAATGAGGCTAAAACCTTCAAGATACCGAAAATCTTGTGGTTCCGTTCTATGGGGTCTATATCAATACGTGGAACTAGTTCCAAATTGCAAAATCATGCTGCTGGTATTTTAAAAATAGAATCTTTAGACTATTTGTGATCTTTTAAAAATAGTTCGTTGGGGAGAAAGAAAAAGAGGAACATAACTAAAACTTTACACGAAATTTAATTATACTAAAGAAATTATATTACAAAAGTCATTCAGCCAACACACGTATTCAATAATGTTTTTCAATATTCGAATTAAGTTTGGCCAATGTAGAGTTCATTTAGTTTGATTCTAATATTTTACTTTTCCCACTAATAAATTAAAGTTGTTTTAATAAAATATTAAAACAACGACTATGGGATTAAGCCTGACTATTTTGAAAAACAAAATAGAAGTCGTCATCCCAAACAAAAAACGCCAACCCTCCTAATTGTGAGACCGGGCACCGTCAAAATGTTGTTTATTGCTGTAGTATGCAATACCAACAAATTAGTTATGTGTTTTTTCGTCGAGAATCGACGAACGCATAGCAGTGGGAAAAATTTGGTTTTGTTTGCAAATGAAGTTGCTAGAGTTTAGGGAGTGCCAAAGAAATTCTCGATCAGAGTGTTTCTTTGCGCACGTATCTATTTGAGCTAGCAATTGACACTTGGGTATAAAAAGTTTCTTGTTGAAAAACAAGAAATAAGGGAACTGATGAAGATCTGTGGCGAGATCTGAAACTATAGTATTCCCTGCCTTACCCCTTGGTAAACATCGCCAATTTTTTCCCACTAATAAATTAAAGTTGTTTTAATAAAATATTAAAGCAACGACTATGGGATTAAGCCTGACTATTTTGAAAAACAAAATAGAAGTCGTCATCCCAAACAAAAAACACCAACCCTCCTAATTTTACTTTCACCTAACTTTTGCCCTGAATTTCGAGGTGAAATCCAAACTTTTAAATTTTCTCTTTTTTGATGCTATTCTCAAAGTGTACAGTAAGAAGTTATTCATATTAAATTTACTTTAGAGAAATTTAACATGTTAGGAGTAGATATGAACACATTTGGTACCAAAAATTAGACTTTCATTTTTTTAATTTTGGTCAATGGCGGCGTAAACATGTTCTTTCAGATCCAAACTCAGCGCTTCTGAAGACGTCGTAATTTGAAGCCCTATAATTTGACAATGCTGGCCTTAAGTTGTATATAAGTAGTTTCTCTCGGATTCCACTTACCAAAATCAACAAGTTGGAAACTAGAACGACATTAACTCTTGCGCTCATAATTGCATAACGGGGTGCACTCATTAATATGAGAGAAGTCTCCCTTGTCCCTTTCAGGATGTTTGTGTAACAATTATTATATAATTATACATAAACATACTCTAGCTGTGTTCCATTGCCTACACGTCATAGCGTAGGAAGGCTTCTCGCAGTGTAATTATTAAATCTTCTTCTTATCCACATGTTTGCTTTTCCCTTAATTCTCGACTTTCTTTAGTTCGGTCAGTACTTGTTAAGTTAAAGTAGAAAATATTGTGTTCAATAAAATGTCTCTGAACAATCAGCTGTTTGGCTTTTACGTTGCATTCTGTGCTTACGCCCAATTAATTTCAATTAATGGAAACTGAAATGATTGCCAAAAAGCGATAAAATCAATACCGTTTAAATTATTTGCCACAATTATGACGTTGGCTTTGCTTCTTAATTGAGAAGAAACGCATAAGCTTTAAAACTGTTAAAGTAAAAGAGACTGACAAATGAGCTCTGTTCCAGAACTAAAAAGTTTTAACAATTTTTACCACTTTTACACATTTTGCGTTCCCACACACAAAATTTATATGAAAATCGTTTACGACTTTTACAACTTTTACGGCTTTTACAACTTAAAAAGTACGGGAACAGGCCAATGGTTTCAATGGAAAATAAGAATTAAGAAAAACATTAAATTGCATTGAGTATTGCAATGAAAAATTAGTATAAAAAATGTATATAGATCAAATTAAACGAATCATGAATGCTTAAATTTTTATTGAAATAATCTGCTACATGCGGGGGTGCAACATACCTACATATATATGCGTATGTACTTATATCGGACAACGTCGTAATCTGGATACTAAATAGGTCAGGGTTATCAAGATTTTTCTACTCGATAATCAGATCATCACTATTTTTTTACACTAAGAGCATTTTTTACTTCTATATTTCATTTAAATGTTCTGTTATAGGAATTATTCGTTAATCTGGACAAATCGTTAATTCGGACATCGCCGAAGCATGTGGTGTACGAATTCTCGAGATTATATTGCATATACATTAGGAATACACTTTTTTTGAAAATCCAACCCGCTAAATTGTTATCCAAAAACCTTATATATGATATTTTATGGCGATGGGTAAACATAAACCGGTGCCACGCCGGCGATCTTTGTTTTCATAGTAATGTGTATGGGACTAAAGGTGAATTTCCATAAAAAGTATCTAAAGGCCGCAATTATGGTTCACCAGTTCATTGGCATATTGGAGCTATATCAAAGTACGATCCGATTTTCACAATTTTTTGTAGAATTCATTTTTTAGCCACAATCATCGATTGGACCATAATTGCTGCCTTTAGAGAATTTTCCTGAAAATGCACCTTTGGACCCATACAATTTACTATGGAAACAAAGATCGCTCGGGTGGCACGAATTATGGTTAACCAATTGCCATAACATTTCATATATAAGGTTTTTGGATCAAATGAAAAAGTAAAGGGTAGGAGTTCCAAACAAGTTGTTTGGAGTTGTTGTTGCCGCGTTGTAACGCCAACTATAGAATCGGTGTTCTAGCTTCTGTTCGTATGTCGTTGTGATTACTTGAGAAATGTTAATTCATGAGGCAATACAATAGCATCTCAACCAATGCCAGTGTTTCGTAGGATGATTAGCAGGGCATTTGTTGCAATTTCACAAATTGGCTCGCAAACGCACACTCATCACGGTGCTCTTGAAGTAACTTTAAATGGAAAGTGCTTACACCTGCGAAGTTTTTGCGGGTTCCGAAACTACAATATTCATAGATGAGAAAAATCGAAAAAACAAAAAAAAAACGCCGGAGAGCTTTTTAAATAAATCGCGATTTAATTTGAAATTTTTAGGCGTTTTTTAGGTTTTCACGTCTCGAAAGTATTGAAATGCTCCTTCAGGCAGTTTTGGCCTTGAGAAAGGGCACATTTTTTCGGAAAATATCGATAAATGACACCTTGCTACAAAACTTGATCAGAAAAATATTCAAGCGTTCTGTTTTTACATTTTAAAATTTAAACGGGCATATCGTCTTTTTTCACAGCGGACATCTATTGATACTATTTCCTTTTAAAGGGTTGAATAATACCTTTCGAATAAGCTATTATTTCTTCAAATCAGTTAATAAGATCGGACTCGGCGGTAAATGTTTGTATGTATAAATCCCAAAATTATACGCCAGAAGGAGGTTTCGCCTTCACCAAAATTATTATTTCGACAAAAACTTTAACGGTAGCGACACCGAGTACATTTTGAAAAAAAGGTGGCGAATGGGATCCCATGCTGCAATATATCATACCTGTCAAACAAAAAGGTAGTAACTCATAATTTTATTATTTTTTAGTAGAGACAAAACTATTGATACATAAGGTAGTAATTGCGAAGACATGAAAAGTGAAATACCGGTATTTTTTAACGAAAGAGTGGACAAAGTAATGACAGATTTTTACAGTGGGAAGGGATAATCGTTTTCTTGATAAAGAGTTAAAATTTTTAGTTACTACCCTTTTGTTGAACAGGTGCGATATGTATAAAAAACCAATTGGACAATAAATACGCTTGGGCTCCACGTAATTTGCAATAATGCACAAACTGGGATTTATCTCTCATGATAGAGACAATCTATAGCATGGGAGGAAAATGTGGTTCTCTACAGAATACCCATTATATATATTAGGCAGTAGGCCCGTTATCTAGCAGACACATTATTGCAATTTGCATCAGGAGAAAGGTCAGTACTTATTATTCCATAAGTAGACTACTTTGCCGGTATATGCCCTCCAGGAATTAAAATATGGACCAAATACAAAATGCTAAAGTAATGATCCATTTCTCCCGCTAAATAATATCAGATCATCATGCAAAATTACAGGCATTTTCTTCAACATAAACTCTTACCTCGTGTAAAATTTCGTGACTATTGAGCTATAATTGCGACCTCTAGCGTGTTTATGATTACATTACAAACAAACAACTGGATATATTAGGCTGTAACTCTGTTGTCTGATCACGTACATCAACATAATTGGCATCAATGGAAAGGTCAAGAGATCGTTTTCCAAATAAAACTCACGAGGGAGGAATGTGTCTTTGAGGTTGGTTGGTTGGTTTACGTGGTGGCTATACTTTATAGCCTCAATTAGTATGTAAGAGATACCGTTTTGAAAAACCACACCACTCGTTCAGAGATTGCTATTTCGTTGTTGTATGTTGGCAGTTAAATCCAGCCTGATGAGTTAAGGAATCGCAGAAGGTCTCCCAGACCTACTTCTGTTATCTCTGTGATATCACGAAGGAACGGTTGTCTTAGAGCTTTGAATCGTCGTTGCATTTGTGCAGGGCAGGAACAGAGGAGGTGCTCAACAGTTTCCTCCTCTTCTTCATTCCCGCAGCTACGGCAGTTGTCATTGTGCGGTAGATTTAAACGTTTTGCATGGTTACCAATTGCCCAGTGACCGGTTAACACTGCAATAAGTCTTGCAAGGTTCCGTCGCGTTTGATTGATTAGGAACTTAGTTCGTTTGGCGTTGTATTAAGGCCACGTTAATTTTGATATCTTGCATGTTGCCGTTTTGTCCCATCTACTTTCAGCCAGTGATAGATAGTGTTTGAAGATATCCCCTTTAACTACTCCCATTGGAATTGCGACTGACGCCTTTGGGAGTTCGTTAGAGGCGGATCCTGCTCTAGCTAACTCGTCTGCTCTTTCATTCCCAGCAAGTCCCTTGTGGCCCGGGATCCAAGTGAGAACTACTCTTGACAGACGCCCCAGTTTGGCAAGTTCTTCTTTATAATCTTTCACTAGCTTTGATGTGACAGCGTTGGATTTTAGTGCTAGGAGCGCCGCTTGACTGTCGACGAAGATTCCTATTGAGTTTGCTGTGTGATGCTGTAAAAGTTCAGTACAGGCCTCCTTTATTGCCAGTATCTCCGCTTGAAAGACACTACAGTACTCAGGTAGCTTTGTAGATGTGTATATGTTTGCTTCTTCCGAAAACACACCGGATCCGACTCCACATTTCATCTTGGAGCCGTCCGTGTATACCTTAGTGTCATATGCTATCAATGGTGATCCATTACTCCATTCTCTTCTTCTTGGAAATTTGATTACAAAAGGCTGATCAAAATCCAATGTAGGTACGCAGTAATCAGCAGTGGTTGTTATTTCTTTCGGAAGTTTTTGAAGCATGCACGCATGTCCGTAAGCTCTGTCTCTCCACATTCCTAGAGCTCGGAGTCTTACCGCATTACATGTTGCTGTGGCTTTGGTGTGTAAATCAATTGGCAAAATGTGCATCATTATATTGAGGGCTTCGGCCGGACACGTTCGCATCGCCCCTGTTGCCCCTATGCATGCAGATCTTTGTATGCTGTATAGTTTTTTCTGTGTTGTTTTCTTGTCAACTGCTGGCCACCACACTAGTGCTCCATATGTGAGAATTGGTCTGATTATGCTGGTGTACATCCATAACACCATTTTAGGTTTGAGGCCCCATCGGCTTCCAAACAATTTGCGACATGCGTAATATGCAACAGTTGCTTTGTGAGCACGGTGTTCCACGTTACGTTTCCATGATAGCTTTGAATCTAGGATGATTCCTAGGTACTTGGCATGATCTGATAGGGGTATTTCCTGACCTCGCAGTCTTGGTAGATTAGGTATTGCATATTTGGTCTTTGTGGTGAATAGCACCATCTCAGTTTTCCCTGGATTCACTCCCAGACCACATCTTGTGGCCCAAGTATCTAGCGATCTCAGGGCTCCGCTCATAATGTCACTTATTACGGTCGGAAACAAACCAGAGACGAGTATTACCACATCGTCCGCATAGGCAACCACCTTAATCCCCATGTGGTCAAGTTTATTGAGAATTTCATTGATGACAAGGAGCCAAAGTAATGGCGAGATAACTCCTCCCTGTGGAGTTCCTCTGTTCACGTGCTTTGACAGTGTACTGTTTCCACGCCGAAGTTATTTAGTGCTTGTTTTATAGCTGATGTACTGACATTGTTAAAGGCACCTTCTATGTCTAGGAAAGCAGCTAAAGTAAATTGTTTGTGTTCTAAGGACTTCTCTATAGTCCTAACGACTTCATGTAGGGCTGTATCCGTCGAGCGCCCTTTAATATAAGCATGTTGGCTAGAAGATATGATGTTTGAGTTGTCCATCTTTTCTCGAATATACACGTCGATGAGTCTTTCGAGCGTCTTAAGTAGAAATGATGAAAGGCTTATTGGTCTGAAGTCTTTAGCATTTTCGTGACTACGTTTTCCTGCTTTGGGTAAGAAGACAACCTTTACCTGTCTCCAACTCGTTGCAACGTAGTTAAGGGATATACATCTACTATAGATGTATACTAGCCAGGGATTTATTATTTCCTCTGCACATTGTAGCATTTTTGGTATGATTCCATCTGGTCCTGGAGATTTGTAGGGAGAGAAGCTGTTTATAGCCCACGTGACTTTATTCGGACTTATTATCTTATCAACTTCACTGTTGTTATTATCTACAGCTGTAGTGGGTCGCATTTCTTCGGTACTGTCCGAGCAGCCGGGGAAGTGCGTGGTAAGAAGGATTTCAAGAGATTCGGCTGAGTTTTCGGACCAGGTGCCGTTGTTTCTCTTTATATAGGTAGGATTCGAATGACCTTTTGCCATAACTTTACTTAGTCTGGCTGTATCTTTGGTATTTTCTAGCGATCCGCAAAAATCAACCCATTATTGCTTTTTTGTTTTGGCTATGGCTTTTTTGTACTCCTTTAGCTTATCCTTGTATGACTGCCAGGATCCGCTTTGGTAGCTGGCGTTGAAAGCTTTCCGTGACTCTTTACGCAGTTTAGAGAGTTCGGATGTCCACCATGGTGGATAGTGTTTTTTCGATCGTGTCATTGGACAGGATACTTTAAAGGCTGTGTCTAGTGATTTCTCCAGAATAGATACAGCTTTGTCAATACATGTTGTAGTGTCGCCTTTTTGAGGAGAGCTGGGAAGTTTAAAACCCTATTAAATTTCTCCCAGTTTGTTCTTTTGGGGTTGCGAAAGCAATTTGTTGGCGTTTCTTTTTCAGATATATTAAATAGTATCCAATTGTGATCTGAGAAAGAATTCTTATCGGATACCATCCAATTAGCAATTTCAATATGTCGTTTATCGGATACTAAGGTTAGATCAATGACATCTTGCCATCCCCTAAAGTTATCCGAGCTTGGAAATACAAATGTTGGGTTAGTACCTCTATTGCATATAGTGAGATTGTTAGTATTAATGAAATCTAAAACTGACTCACCTCTGTCGTTGATTTCAGAGCTACCCCACAGGGTATGTCTTGCGTTTGCGTCGCAGCCAATGATAACGGTGTTGTGTGTGTGTATGGCTCCCAAGGTGTCCAAGACCTCGCTTGGTGGTGCTTCCCTTGAGTGAGCCATATAACAGGATGCGATAAAGAACTGTTTACCATTTTCCACTCTTGCCACGGTGAAGTCCGCTGTACTATACTGAGGACACAGAAATGCTTTTATGTTTCTTTTAACAATTAGACATGATCTTGGCTTACCTTTATCCTTCATGTATAATGTATTGTATTCTCTGCTATCAAGTCCCTTTACTTCATTCTCAAAGACGTATGGTTCTTGTATAATGCCTATGTCTAGATCCTCCTCCACCAGAAGGATCCTCAGGTTATCTGAAGCTACCCTAGAGTGCTTCAGATTGATCTGAACGACCATAAGCATAGTTTTAATGGGGGGATGATGTGGATGGCCCCTCTAGCTGCATATTATCGAGCAGCTTTTCGGCATCGTCGACGTCAACACCATCGTCTTCTCCGTTCGGGCCAAGTGGGCGTAGTATCTTTACTTTGGCTTCCCTTACGCCAAAGAACAGTTTGTTGCCTAGTCTCTCCAGTGCCTCTACTCCGGCCTCTGTTATCGAGAGAACCAAGCTCATACTATTATTATTGGGTGGTTCCATGGCGATTACAGACCATTCGTCAATTGGAACGTCTTTGTTCATTTTCGCCAGACCTTGCAGTAATTTGGGGCCGTCGCAGTCTATCTTGGGCAACCAAACTCTGGCTCGAGGTCTCATAGGGATATCTTGGGCTGGTATCAGCCGCAGGCTGATGTCTTCCCAAGCATCGCTGATCTTTGCGATACATTTCTCCAAGAATCCTTTTGAGAACTCGTCCATGCATTTGATTACCCTATAACCACGGTGTACCTCGCTAGAGTCGAAATGGGGCACAGGACAATCGTCGTTTGCGAAAACATGTTCCATAACTTGTTCTGACAACTTTGTTTCTACCATGCCCCATTCCGCTTTGGTGATAGGGGACAGCTTGTTATTCTTGTCGTTGGCCACGGCAACCATCAGGTTATCCTTAACGACTTCGTTGAATGGGCGTTTTATTGTTGAAGAGGAAGTGGTGTTATGCTTTAACTTTTTCCTCTTTGCGGGCTTATTGTCCTCTGTGCGAGAGCGTTCACGCTTGGAGGATGTTGGTTGATCATTTTTAGAGGCTTTAGCTTTTTCGTATTCCTCTACGATTTTAGTGTAGGTAATCTTGTCTTCTTCATCCCGTTCATGGACTGTACCTTCTGCAGCATTCTTAGCAATTTTGCTGAGAATATACTTTGCCTTCTGGTACAGGGCCTTACGAACGTCGGACGGGCTTTTTTTCTTTTTGTTAGACTGACCATCTTCAGTGACGGTTAGAGTTTGTGTATTAGTTTTATGTTGCTGAAGTGAGTCAGAGCTGTTTGCAGTGCTGACTACACTTGGTTGGCTAGCTGCCAGCTCCTGGCTGGAGGCTAAAAGTTCATCCTCGGATGAGTTGCCACACTGCAGCCGAGGGGTAGTTTTGTTTTGGTTTTTGTTTGTTTTTTTAGTATTTTTTTCCATAGATTGTTCCCACGAGTGTGCCGTAAGGGGATGGACCATCGTACGCAGTGACGGCTTGCGCAGACTAGGCTAATTATAAGTACCCCCGACCCGTGCCCTGGCGTCGAGGGGGAGTTGCTAGCGACCAGACTTCTTTAGACACTTGTCGGCCATTCAGATCCTCGGCACAACTCCATCACCTTGATCTTAAAAGTATATATATATGTCACTCACCTAAAGGTGAGCTGTGGATTATCAGTTCGCCTGCTTGGGTTGTGACAAAGGTGGATAACCTTTGGTCAGTCACACTTTCCTGTGTACAAGATGTCATATAGAATGAATATTAGGTCTTCATTCAGAATGACATGTCGAGCACAGAAAATTGTGACCTAAGCCCCCGCATCGCGTCATGATTGTTACCCCTGACGGGGGGTGTCTTTGAGGAACAACCATATAAGCTGCATATTAAAAATTTTCAAAATTTTCACACAAAAGTTGTGGTCCATATAACCCTCTAAATATTATCTGATCGCCATCTCAAATTGCAAGCATTCTCTTTGTCACATACTCTTACCTTATTTAAAATTTCGAGTTGATCGGACTATTATTGCGAACTACAGAGCCGCTACAAAATTGGATAAATATTATGTTATTGGTCCATTTCACCCGCTAAATGTTTCACGATCATCACCAATAAAAATAGGGATCTATCTGGTCTGAACCCGACCTCCATACAAAATTTCTTGACGATCGGTCCATAATTGCGGCCTGGAGTTTGATTACAATTTATAATGGATAGACGGACGGACGGACACACATCTCAAAAACTCTTTATCTCGCCGAGATATGAAGATTGGTATACCACATTAGGGTCTCCGGCGAATATTTCGCGGTGTTACATGAATTTTTCCCAAAACAAACTTATAATACCCTTTCCACATAGTGGTGTATGGTATAAATATGTATTTAGTTACTATTTCTAAATAAAGAAAGTGGCGCAGGCGAACATTTTTTGAAAAAAATCGCGCGATTTTTTACATAAAAATTTTCACGATTTAAGAAAATAAAAACTTTTTTTGGAAGTATGCAAATATTTTCTGAAAAACGAAAAGCGCCGCAGCCAAAAATATCTTCACCTTTTAGGAAAATAAAGAGTTTTTTTAAAGTATGCAAATACTTTCTGAAAAGCATAAAGCGCCGCATACTGAAATATCTTTGAAAACAAATGGCTCGATTTTCTTAAAAAATATTTTCACAATTTAGGAAAATAATTTTTTTTGTAAAGATATGGAAATTCTTTAAAACTTGCTCGATTAAAAAAAAAAAACGATTTTTTTCTTACTACTAGAAATTAAAAATTGTATTAAAAAATTTTAATAATTAATATGTATACGAAATGTCTTCGTCGAATACCATAGTCTGGTAAAACTTCTCCGAACGGATACTGACATAATTGCATAAATTAAGTTGGGAAATTAAAAAAATCGCCCAAAATCATTTTGGAAGTTATGTCCGTGGGAGTCCGAGCACTGATTTATTCCTGAGTCGCAAGAACAACTGGAAAAATACATATGTATTCTTCTTCTTAAAGATTCAATCTTCACATCTGTGTGCATTTAGAAAATTGTTGCAACGTTGTCTTGATTATAGAAGGAATGAAATGTCTGCTTCTATTTGTACAAACATAATTTTTTTATTATATTTTCTGTCATCTTCTGCATAAATTGATATCTTGGATTTTTGCCTTAAGCACTGTAACTATCAGTGATATTGTGTGGCATGTATGTACGGCATAGCTTTCCTAGAATTTCTCCGTATCTTTGTGAATACCATTGTAAAAAATAAAACGAAATTAACAAAACATAATAGCATTGCACCAATTATGTTGCGTAGAGTACATAATCGTTTCTAAGCCAACGACTACAACAAGGAAAACTCAAAATGGATAACAGCACATACCAATGAAAACCATTAAAACGTTTAAATATATATAAAGGTACAAACATTGAAAGTTGTTCTATTTATTCTATTTTGTGCAGTACATAAAAAAGTTTAAAATTCCATGGTGTAAAAAGGAAACTATTTACTAATGTCATCATCTATGGATGAATTCGCGTATAGGTAAACATGAGTGTATTTATTGGAGTTTCCTTCATTGACCACAAAAATCAGTAGTTTACTTGCGTGGTTTCGAGTTTTTAGCCGATTATTTCTCATATTTTCTGAGTTCTTTTCAGGATTAGGCAGATGGTAGATATATCAAGTCTAAAACCCCGTCCCCTATTTTTCATTAACAAAGGATTTTCCAGTTTTATGTATTATATACTAGCAAAATGCCCGCTACTTCGTATGCGGAAAAGGAATAATATTCAAATATACATTTAATATGGTGAACACTGAAAATTTTTATGTACTAATACCTATTTGAATTGATATTTAATTTCTTTCAAGTACTGTTCACGTGTACGAATCTCAAAAAAAAAGACATCTACACTTCAACAGCGGCCTACAATTTAAATTTCAGTACATGTTTTATTAGAACGGTATGGGTATTTTGAAAATTTTTTCCACATTTTCCCACCGAATTTTGGAATTTGTGATATCAAAATGTAGAAAACCATTATTCGGAAGATGTTACCCTATATAACAGTTAATTTTTGAGATTTTGGACCTTTTTTCTCAGGATGTAAAAACCTTCGTGTAAAACATTAGCTGCATAGATCTAGCTCTTCAAATGAACTTACTATAACGTTTAGAATAGACAACAAAGATAAAAACAATTTTGTTGAAAAGGTAGGTTTGACTTTTTGATTTCAGGACATTATTTAGAAACCGAATTAGTGTTAACCTAGAAACAATAGTACATTATTCAGTACAATTTTTAAAATCCAGGACCTTAGCTCAAATGTTACAGTTTTAGCTCTACTTGTTCACCCAATGTCAATGGTATTACATGTACAAACCTTTCATACATTTAAAGGCGGATTTAAATAAACATTCTGATAAAAACTCAACAGTTATCCTCATAACAAATTTCATTTATCGATTCATCCAATACCAGTGCTTCAATATTTAGTATTAGTTATTACTTCTAGTACACTTATTGTACGACCACCTCTAACAATGAACCTGACAAATCAATAATATATCAGAATTTCACTTCTATTCCTTATACCAAATTTAATGCAATTTTTACTTTTCACGCACTAAGGATATAATTCCATCTTCATTGCTACACCCAAAGTCAACTTTAATAA
This sequence comes from Musca autumnalis, assembly GCF_047663935.1. Classification (NCBI taxonomy): domain Eukaryota; kingdom Metazoa; phylum Arthropoda; class Insecta; order Diptera; family Muscidae; genus Musca; species Musca autumnalis. Next base: position 147,173,737 of record NW_027412088.1, on the reverse strand, counting down.
GTTTCAAAAAATACTTCCTTTTATCCAAAACTATATCCCAACCGCGATTTAGTATTTTTCGTATACATTAGTACGAATTTCCAAGACTTGCTCTCTATCTCCACTCTAAACGTCAACTGCTATACTAATACCGACGTATTACGTATATCCACAACCACAACCACATCCATATCTCAACCCTACACACCAACAGCGGCTATAATACCAAATTTCCGAATTCCACCTCTATTCATAATACCATTAATACTTTTTGTATGAAAGTACGAATTTCAATAACTATCTCCAACAGTAATTGCGAATTTCAGGATTCCACCTCTATCCGTCCACCCAAATCTAAATTGTACCAAATGTAGTACCATTTATTACTTTTCGTACCCATAAGTACGAATTTCCAAAACTTCCTCAATCCCACACTCCAACAGTAACCTTAACTCGAAATTTCAGGATTCCAGCTCTATTCGTTCACCCGAATCCAAAATGTGCCAAATTTAGTACTTATCATACCCATAAGTACGAATTTCCAAAACTTCCTCAATCCTACACTCCAACAGTAACCTTAACTCAAATTTCAGGATTCCAGCTGTATCCGTTCACCCAAATATAAATTGTGCAATATTTAGTACCATTTAGTACTTTCCGTACCCATAAGTACGAATTTCCAAGACTACGTCAATCCTACAGTCCAACAGTAATCTTAATTCCAAATTTCAGGATTCCAGCTCTATTCGTTCCCCAAAATCCAAATTGTACCAAATTTAGTACTTATCGTACCCATAAGTACGAATTTCCAAAACTTCCTCAATCCTACACTCCAACAGTAAACTTAACTCAAATTTCAGGATTCCAGCTGTATCCGTTCACCCAAATATAAATTGTACCAAATTTAGTACCATTTAGTACTTTCCGTAGCCATAAGTACGAATTTCCAAAACTACCTCAATCCTACGCTCCATAAGTAATCTTAATTATAAATTTCAGGATTACAGCTCTATCTGTTCACCCAAATCCAAAATGTACCAAACTTAGTACCATTTAGTACTTTCCGTAGCCATAAGTACGAATTTCCGAAACTACCTCAATCCTACACTCCATAAGAAATCTTAATTCCAAATTTTAGGATTACAGCTCTATCAGTCCCCTTAAATTTAAATTGTATCAAATTTAGTACCATTTAGTACTTTCCGTACGCATAAGTACGAATTTCCAAGGCTAAGTCAATCCTAAAGTCCAACAGTAATCTTAATTCCAGATTTCAGGATCCCAGCTCTATTCGTTCCACCAAATCCAAATTGTACCAAATTTAGTATCTTTCGTACCCATAAGTACGAATTTCCGAAACTTCCTAAATCCTACACTCCAACAGTAACCTTAATTCCAAAATTCAGGATTCCAACTCTATCCGTACACCCAAATATAAATTGTACCAAATTTAGTACATTTAGTACTTTCCCTACTCATAAGTATGAATTTCCAAAACTACCTCAATCCTACACCGCATCAGTAATCTTAATTCCAAAATTCAGGATTCCAACTCTATCCGTCCACCCAAATATAAATTGTACCAAATTTAGTACATTTAGTCCTTTCCGTACCCATAAGTTTGAATTTCCAAAACTACCTCAATCCTACACTCCATCAGTAACCTTAATTCGAAATTTCAAGATTCCAACTCTATCCGTTCAACTAAATTTAAATTGTTCCAAATTTAGTACCATTTAGTACTTTCCGTACCCATAAGTACGAATTTCCAAGACTAACTTAATCCTACACTCCAGAAGTAATTAAATTCCAAATTTCAGTATTCCAGCTCTATCCGTTCACCCAAATCCAATTTGTACCAAATTTAGTACCGTTTACTACTTTTCGTACCCATAAGTAAGAATTTCCAAAACTACCTCAATCCTTCACTCCATCAGTAATCTTAATTCCAAATTTCAGGTCTCCATGTCTATCTAAATCCAAATTGTACCAAATTTGGTACCATTTAGTACTTTTCGTACACATAAGTATGCATTTCCAAAACTATGCCCATATCTCAATCGTACACTTCAACGGTAATCTAAATTCCAAATTTCAGGTTTTCAGCTCTATCCGTTCACCCAAATCCAAATTGTACCAAATTTAGTACCATTTAGTACTACTCGTACACATAAGTACGAACTTCCAAAATCATTTCCTTATATCAACACAACTTCCCAACTTTGATTCCCATACCAAATATGAAGATTGTAGCTATATCCGCTGAAAATATACAATTGGTACCAAATTTAGTAACTTTTCGTACACTTATAGGTCGAATTTCCAAAAACCCTTTGGTACATCTTTCTAACTCTCCATCAGTTACCCTCATTCCAAATTTCAGAATTCCAGCTCTTCCCGTTTGCCTAATACAAAGGGTACCATATTTAGTACCTTTTAGTACTTTTCGTACCCTTCTAGGTCGAATTTCCAAAAACCCAGCCTTATCTCACCCCTACACACCGACAGCAACCCACAGTCAAAATTTCAGCTTTCTAGCTTCAGCGGTTTCGTCTGGACGATGATATGTCAGTCACTCACTCACTCACTCACTCACTAAGCTCTTTTATATATATAGATTATTTATTATTTATTATTTATTATTTATTATTTATTATTTATTATTTATTATTTATTATAATTTCCGGATTCCAGCGCTATCTCTCCATACAAATGCAATTTATACCAAATTTAGTATTTTCTGTACTTATAAGTACGAATTTCAGAATTACCGCAATCATACACTTCAAAAGTAGTTTTAATTCCAAATTTCAGTATTCCATCTCTATGCGTTCACTCACATTCAAATTGTACCAAATTTAGTACTTTTCGTGCCCATAAGTAGGAATTTCCAAAACTTCCTCAATCCTACACTCCAACAGTAACCTTAATTCGAAATTTCAGGATTCCAACTCTATCCGGTCACCCAAATATAAATTGTACCAAATTTAGTACATTTAGTACTTTCCGTTCCCATAAGTATGAATTTCCAAAACTACCTCAATTCTACACTCCATCAGTAACCTTAATTCGAAATTTTAGGATTCCAACTCTATCCGTTCAACTAAATTTAAATTGTACCAAATTTAATACCACTTAGTACTTTCAGTACCGATAAGTATACATTTCCAAGACTAACTCAATCCTACACTCCAAAAGTAATTTAATTCCAAATTTCTGGATTCCAGCTCTATCCGTTCACCCAAATATAAATTGTACCAAATTTAGTACATTTAGTACTTTCCGTTCCCATAAGTATGAATTTCCAAAACTACCTCAATCCTACACTCCATCAGTAACCTTAATTCAAAATTTCAGGTTTCCATGTCTATCTAAATCCAAATTGTACCAAATTTGGTACCATTTAGTACTTTTCGTACACATAAGTATGAATTTCCAAAACTACCTCAATCCTACACTCCAAAAGTAATCTTATTTCCAAATTTCAGGATTCCAACTCTATCCGTTCACCCAAATACAAATTGTACCAAATTTAGTACTTTTAGTACTTTTCGTTCCCATAAGTATGAATTTCCAAAACTACCTCAATCCTACACTCCATCAGTAACCTTAATTCGAAATTTCAGGATTCCAACTCTATCCGTTCAACTAAATTTAAATTGTACCAAATTTAGTACCATTTAGTACTTTCCGTACCCATAAGTATAAATTTCCAAGACTAACTCAATCCTACACTCCAAAAGTAATTAAATTCCAAATTTCAGGATTCCCGCTCTATCCGTTCACCCAAATACAAATTGTACCAAATTTAGTACTTTTCGTACACATAAGTACGAATTTCCAAAAATAACCCTCATATCTCAATCCTACTCTTCAACAGTAGTCTTAATTCCAAAATTCAAGTTTTCATCTTTATCCGTTCACCCAAATCCAAATTGTACTAAATTTAGTACACTTTAGTACTTTTCGTACACATGAGTACGAATTTCCTTTCATAAACACCACTTCCCAACCTTTATTTCCATACCAAATTTTAAGATTCTAGCTATAGCCGTTCAAAATATACAACTGGTACTAAATTTTATAACTTTTAGTACTTTTCGTACACTTATAGGTCGAAATTCCAAAAACCCTTTGGTACATCTTTCTAACTCTCCACCAGTGACCCTCATTCCAAATTTCAGAATTCTAGCTCTTCCCGTTTGCCTTATACAAAGGGTACCATATTTAGTACCTTTTAGTACTTTTCGTACCCTTCCAGTTCGAATATCCAAAAACCGAGCCTTATCTCATGCCTACATACCAACAGCAACTTACACTCCAAATTTCAAGCTTCTAGCTTCAGCCGTTTCGTCTGGGCGATGATCTGTCAGTCACTCACTCACTTATCACTAAGCTCTTTTATATATATAGATTATTTATTATAATTTCCGGATTCCAGCGCTATCTCTCCATACAAATGCAATTTATACCAAATTTAGTATTTTCTGTACTTATAAGTACGAATTTCAGAATTACCGCAATCATACACTTCAAAAGTAGTTTTAATTCCAAATTTCAGTATTCCATCTCTATGCGTTCACTCACATTCAAATTGTACCAAATTTAGTACTTTTCGTGCCCATAAGTAGGAATTTCCAAAACTTCCTCAATCCTACACTCCAACAGTAACCTTAATTCGAAATTTCAGGATTCCAACTCTATCCGGTCACCCAAATATAAATTGTACCAAATTTAGTACATTTAGTACTTTCCGTTCCCATAAGTATGAATTTCCAAAACTACCTCAATTCTACACTCCATCAGTAACCTTAATTCGAAATTTTAGGATTCCAACTCTATCCGTTCAACTAAATTTAAATTGTACCAAATTTAATACCACTTAGTACTTTCAGTACCGATAAGTATACATTTCCAAGACTAACTCAATCCTACACTCCAAAAGTAATTTAATTCCAAATTTCTGGATTCCAGCTCTATCCGTTCACCCAAATATAAATTGTACCAAATTTAGTACATTTAGTACTTTCCGTTCCCATAAGTATGAATTTCCAAAACTACCTCAATCCTACACTCCATCAGTAACCTTAATTCAAAATTTCAGGTTTCCATGTCTATCTAAATCCAAATTGTACCAAATTTGGTACCATTTAGTACTTTTCGTACACATAAGTATGAATTTCCAAAACTACCTCAATCCTACACTCCAAAAGTAATCTTATTTCCAAATTTCAGGATTCCAACTCTATCCGTTCACCCAAATACAAATTGTACCAAATTTAGTACTTTTAGTACTTTCCGTTCCCATAAGTATGAATTTCCAAAACTACCTCAATCCTACACTCCATCAGTAACCTTAATTCGAAATTTCAGGATTCCAACTCTATCCGTTCAACTAAATTTAAATTGTACCAAATTTAGTACCATTTAGTACTTTCCGTACCCATAAGTATAAATTTCCAAGACTAACTCAATCCTACACTCCAAAAGTAATTAAATTCCAAATTTCAGGATTCCCGCTCTATCCGTTCACCCAAATACAAATTGTACCAAATTTAGTACTTTTCGTACACATAAGTACGAATTTCCAAAAATAACCCTCATATCTCAATCCTACTCTTCAACAGTAGTCTTAATTCCAAAATTCAAGTTTTCATCTTTATCCGTTCACCCAAATCCAAATTGTACTAAATTTAGTACACTTTAGTACTTTTCGTACACATGAGTACGAATTTCCTTTCATAAACACCACTTCCCAACCTTTATTTCCATACCAAATTTTAAGATTCTAGCTATAGCCGTTCAAAATATACAACTGGTACTAAATTTTATAACTTTTAGTACTTTTCGTACACTTATAGGTCGAAATTCCAAAAACCCTTTGGTACATCTTTCTAACTCTCCACCAGTGACCCTCATTCCAAATTTCAGAATTCTAGCTCTTCCCGTTTGCCTTATACAAAGGGTACCATATTTAGTACCTTTTAGTACTTTTCGTACCGTTCCAGTTCGAATATCCAAAAACCGAGCCTTATCTCATGCCTACATACCAACAGCAACTTACACTCCAAATTTCAAGCTTCTAGCTTCAGCCGTTTCGTCTGGACGATGATCTGTCAGTCACTCACTCACTTATCACTAAGCTCTTTTATATATATAGATTTGCCGGTCTTCAATTTTTAATCTTTGGTTTTCTTCGATGTTTCTGACATCAAAGCATTTTTACAAAAATCCATTTAACACAAAAATCCAATCAAAAATTCCTTTTATGTTCTCACGATAATATTTGTAATCTTACACATGTTTACAACATATATATTTACAATGCCTTGAGAACATCTTTAAATATCTTTTACAACACGAATATTTATTTTTGTCTCAACTCTTTGGAATAACATCATCTGATGCATACACTAAAGATGCCATCCCGGTGATTATGGCCTTGACTTTTCTTTGGAGATTTTCCCCCGTAATGATATTGGTAATTAAAACCTGTAAGAGAGATTTATTTGTTGTAAGCTAAACCAGGCAGATGATGTCTTTTAATATAAAATGGTTAATTAAGTTACATTACACAAACACTCACGCATACCTACACACAACGGAGTAGGTATAGCATTCCAATCATTAGAGAGATAGGACCTGCCAGGAAGGCGTTAAGATTCGGTTGGAGTCTATGCTATTACAAAATTGAAAAAGTAACTGTCGACATACATTCTTACAAACAGATTGCTTGAAAATGTTCGTGTTAAAAATATTAATTATGTTGTATGATTATTATGTACTAATGTATGCTACTAACAAGTGAAGAGGTACTTGGAAGTTTGAAAGAAAACAGACCCATGTCAAGTGTTGAGAGATGTTCTTTAAAGAATCTTTCATATAGACATAATTTCCAAATAACATAATTTTATTTTACATTTTATGTGAGACCATCTTGGAACATGATATGGGTTAGGAAGAAACTTAGCATTGACAAGGTTTTTTAAATGGTTTTATTTAGCTCACCCCGTTTGTTTTATTCTTGGGTCAAATTTAGTAATTCAAATTTCACCCTCTTCCTGTCAACCGATTAATCCGAAATTTTGTATACACTTTGGATTTTGGTGACAATACAATTATATTTATTCATTATCATTATAAATTCAAGATGGCGGCCGCTACAAAGTGGCGGATAACGTAGGTTTTATCAATCCCATCAATATGGGTATCAAATGAAAGGGATCAACAAGCTCAACAAGAATATACTATAAAAAATTGAAATCCAAGATGGCGGCCGCTACAAAATGGCGGATAACGTCGGTTTTATCAATCCCATCAATATGGGTATCAAATGAAAGTGCTCAGCAAGCAGAATACAATATACTATAAAAAATTGAATCCAAGATGGCGGCCGCTACAAAATGGCGGATAACGTAGGTTTTATCAATCCCATCAATATGGGTATCAAATAAAAGGGCTCAACAAGCAGAATACAATATACTATAAAAAAATTAAATCCAAGATGGCGGCCGCTAAAAAATTGCGGATAACGTAGGTTTTATCAATCCCATCAATATGGGTATCAAATGAAAGGGCTCAACAAGCACAATACAATATACTATAAAAAATTGAATTCCAAGATTGCGGCCGCTACAACATGGCGGATAACGTAGGTTTTATCAATCCCATCAATATGGGTGTCAAATGAAAGTGCTCAACCAGTAGAATACAATGTACTATATAAAATTAAAATCTAAGATGGCGGCCTCTACAAAGTGGCGGATGACTTAGGTTTTATCAATCCCCTCAAAATGGGTATCAAATGAAAGGTCTCAACAAGTAGAATACAATTTACTATGCAAAATTGAAATCTAAAATGGCCGCCGCTACCAAATGGCTGATAAAAATTTTTTATCAATCCCACCAATATGGGTATCAAATAAAAGGGCTTGACAAGAAGAATACAGTGCACTATACAGTACATCTTATACACCCGAAAGCCATACAGTTTCCAGCTAAGTACAATTACGGGACGGCTGAAAGAAGAATGTTGCCTTTAATACTATCATGGGCTTCTACTATACATAAAATGCAGGGCAGCACTGTGGATCACGCAGTCGTATACTTAGGTGCGAAACTGTTTGAAGAAGGTCAAGCCTACGTGGTTCTTAGTAGAGTAAGATCTTTGCAGGGACTATGTATAGAGAAGTTGGACTGCAATAAACTAACGGGCAAGAAACCTTGCAATAATGAAGCACTAAACTAATTAAACAGAATGCGAAATAAAAACTAAAAACTAGAAAATAAAAATAGGTAAAAAACTTTTTAAGTTAAACGGTTTTATGTTAAACATACATTGCAATGTTTAAGATAAATGTACTAAAAACCAAAAAATAATAAAATAGATACAGTCGTGGGAATTATAAACATATGCATAGACTAGACTAAAATAAAACCATGGGGTACGTCAATTGTCTACAATCGTTGATTAAAATGTTTGTTTTGTAATGTTAAACTATAATTAGGCAGTTGTTCAACCGACAACGATGGACGTGTGATATATAGGGCTAGAATGTGCCCCACGGTTTTTTTCTATAATTCCAACGACTGTATCTATTTTATTATTTTTTGGTTTTTAGTACATTTATCTTAAACATTGCAATGTATGTTTAACATAAAACCGTTTAACTTAAAAAGTTTTTTTACCTATTTTTATTATAGCTTTAAAGCCATTATATCAGGAAATATGAACTTGCCCCCAAAACAAATTATACCATCGTAATAGAACCACAAGACAACCTGTTGCATAAAACGACCCTTGCATGTCCTTAAACTGCCCTTTCGCTAATCAGAGGGCCGATATAGTCAATAGTCTACGTGTGGACGATGTTCAAAGTTGGGACCAGATCGCTATCTCGAAGGGAGATACTTTGAGCACAATTTAAGTAAAAAATTTTGAACTTTATCGCACGAACCAGCCAGTTACACAGTTAGGACTAAAAATGGACTAAGTATTAATTTTCGGAAGCAAAATGTTTTAAATGTGAATGAAAAAAATTCCCTGCCACCAATTTAGCCTCACACCCACCAACAACCCAATTGTCATCGAGACATTACCAACAAACCGACTAGATTCAATTGCCATCAAGCCGAGCCGTATCAATATCATATCAACCCGATCACCGTCGATCCGATTATACATTCCTACATAATAATCCCATATGTACGAGGTCTGATCAAAGAAAAAACTGTTATTTTAAATTCAGTTTTGGGAAGAAGAATAAGTCAGCGGGTGCCAAGTCCGGTCAATACGGTGATAGAGGCATGATAACGGTTTTGTTGTCGAACAAAAACTCATGCACAAGCAGCAATGTGAGAGCTGGTTCAAAATATACTATTGGTTTTTCTACAATTCTGTGCGTTTCTGACGAATTGCTTCGCCCAAACGACGCATAACCTCATAACGACGCATAGGTCATTGACCTATGACCTTGTGAAAGGAATTCATGATACACCACACCGTTGCAGTCGAGTAAAAAAGTGAGCAAAACCTTCTTCTTTAATCCATTTTTCGAATAGTAAAAAATCGAAGAGCACACTAAAACACGACTAACCTTTTTATTTGTCAAGAAAAAAACTGAAAATTCAAAAAGGCTGAGATTGCCAACATACATTTATATGTATATAACAGGCATGTGTACAAATATAACAGACAATAAAGCGAAAATCGAACATACGTAACTCACCAAATTTGAAAATAACTGTTCTTCTTTTATCAGACCTCGTATGTTTAAGTATTTGTAGGATATCACTACCATCCCACTGATATCGCATGGCATTCGGAAAAAAACATTCCAAATTTTTCGAAACTCAGAAAAAGCCTTACAAACATGACTAATTTTGATGAAAAAAGCAAAAAAGTATCAGTCGGCTTTGTCGAGAGAGATATACCCTCAGCCTATATGAATCGAAACTTTCATCTACGTACAGAATTTTGTGGCTCTTTTTGGACATTTGAACTTGACGACAAAAATGTGGATTAGGTTTAAAGTTCAAAATGTTGCGGAGGAGGTACTTGAAGGAATGGACCGACATTGCCCATTATGGAAGTTGATCATTTTTGGGGGTCATATCTTTTCGATTGATATAGCGCCCACTAGTCACTTTAGTGGGTCATGGTTAGGTTCAGGATGCGTGACTGCCAACACTGACAGCCACTCCACTCGGAGACCTTGAGGTCCATTGTGATCATCCAGACTATTGTTGTTATTGGTGATTGATGGTGTTTTGTTGTGATGTTCTTAGGTGAATCCGGTTATTGTGTTGAATATATGGTGATTGTGTGCATGATGGAGATGATGATTGTTGCTGGTTAATGTGTTTGTTATTGGTGATTGCTGGTGTTGTTGTTGTGATGTAGTTAGGTAAATCAGGTTATTGTGTTGAATATATGGTGATTGCGTGCATAATGGAGATGATGATTTTTTCTGGTTAGGGTGTTTGTTATGGTGATGCCAAAGATGATGATGTGAGAGTTCCAATGCTATGTGTTTGGGATGTGGTTGGTTATGTAGGGGGTTTTGATAGGAAGGAGAGGGAGAAAATGGAAATGTACAGAATAGATGAGAGGAGGGAAAAGAAAATAAAGTAATTAGTAATAATCAAGAGTAGGAGAAGAGTAAATGAAAGTAAGGAAAATATGGATATAAGTAAATATGTAAATATAGGTATACTACATGCTACATACGGATGCAGATTAAGTCCGCACTGTACTGCCCCAGAGCCACTTAAGGCTCTTGCAGTACGCTACCAAGATTTTTGGGTCGACAGAGGAAAAGTAGGAAAGAGATTCAATCACGTGTACACCAAAAAGTAAATGCCTTTTGACAATTAGTCTAGGACATTTACATAAAAGGTGCTCAATTGTCTCCGTTTCCTCCTCATCCTCACATAGCCTACAGTACTCAATGCTGTTGCCATCCCACTTGCACGTTATAGATCTAATGCCGCAGTGGCCAGTTATGACTCCTGTGGCGATCCTGATCTCCGACTTGCATAGTGAGAGAAGGGACGCAGTCCTACGCCTCGAGATAGCCGGCCAGATAGACTTTGATACCTTACAACCAGGTACGTCCTGCCATATCCTTTCGGTTTTCTCTGCGTAGAACTGGCTAAGCTTGCCGAGAAAATAGCAAAGCGGGGGTTTGACGTAGTCATCTACCATAAGGTTAGAGGACTGGGAGCCACGTCTTGCTAATTCGTCAACAATCTCGTTTCCCTCAACATTGCAGTGCCCTGGTACCCAGCATAGCCTAACACGTGAATTACAAGTTTTTAACAAGGACCTACAGTTTTGAACAATCCTAGATTTAATAGTATAAGACCTTAGCGCCTTAAGGGCGGCCTGGCTATCTACATAGATTGCGACTGCCCTACCTGTTTCGTCCGTCAGTCCTACAATTAATTCTAAGGCCTTCATTACTGCGAAGACCTCCGCTTAAAAGACACTGCAATTCGTATTAAGCTTGTAAGAGCGTTTAATGTTTAGCTCATTGCAGTACACCCCCGCACCAGTACCTTCGACCATCTTAGAGCCATCAGTAAAGATGGAGAGGCTATCGGGTAGTGGCCTGCCGTGCTCCCATTCACTTCTGGCAGGAATATAGACCTCCGCTACATCAAAGTCCAGCGAAGGCGAGATGTAGTCTGTTTCAGACCCACCGCCACATAGTCCGATCTGACTGCTAAGATGTAAAATGCTAGCATGTCCAGACCCTGAAGTACGCCATAGATTAAGCTCCTTGAGCCTCAAGGCACTACGGGATGCTAGATACTGAACAGAAGCATCCAGAGGGTGGATGTTCAGTATTGCACTCAGTGCTGCTTGAGGGGTGCTCTTCATTGCCCCCGTAATAAGAACTGAGGCTGATCTTTGCACACTAGCTAGTCTAGACAAATTTGACTTACTATTCAGGGCCTGCCACCAAACAAGACACCCATAGGTCAAAATGGGGCATACCACTGTCGAGAACAACCAATGTACGACATTTGGTCTCAGACCCCAACTCTTACCTATCGAGTTCTTACAAGAATAGAGTGCAATTAGACCCCTTTTGGTGCGCTCCTCTGTGTTCCTTTTCCATCTAAGTTGATGGTCAAGAATCACACCCAGGTATTTCGCCTCCGTAGAGAGATTCAACTGCACTCCATCTAGTGTTGGTGGTACGAACTCGCTGATCTTTCTTTTCCTAGTAAAGAGCACCAGCTCTGTCTTAGCCGGATTCACACCCAGTCCATTGTTGTGAGCCCAGCGTGAGAGTTTAGCAAGTGCCCTTTGCATTAAATCAGATAATGTGGTTAAGAATTTCCCACTAATCAGGATTACCACATCATCCGCATAAGCAAGTACCCTTGTTCCTAAATTGTCGAATTCCAAGAGTATCCCATTTATCACCAGTAGCCAGAGCAAGGGGGATAAGACTCCCCCTTGAGGTGTGCCCCTGGTGACAGATCTCCTAATAGAGCTCTCCCCAATATTAGAATTGATCAGTCTGCTTCTAAGCATACTGTCAATCCAATCTATCAAGATAGAGGGGACACCCAGTGATTCTAGAGCGAGATGAATGGATTCGAGCTTCACGTTATTAAAGGCACCCTCTATGTCCAGAAAGGCAGCCAAAGTGAAGTTCGAATCCCCCATATTCTTCTCTATACAACCTACGACACAGTGTAGCGCTGTTTCTGTTGATTTACCTTTAATATAAGCATGTTGAGAATTGCTTATGAGGTCACTGCTGAAGAAAGTTCTAGTTTCTAAGTCTAACAACCTTTCCAAAGTCTTTAAGAGAAAAGAGGAAAGACTAATCGGCCTATAGTCTTTAGGCAGCGAGTGACTTGGTTTCCCAGCTTTGGGAATATAGGTCACTGTCACCTCTTTCCATAGTGCCGGAATGTGCGATAGTAGTAAACATGCCTTAAAAATCTTCTGAAGGATGGTTATCAGCACAGCCGGTGCATTCTGAAGCATCGCTGGAATGACACCATCAGGTCCAGGAGACTTATATGGCTGAAAAGTACTTATCGCCCATGAGATTTTGGGATAGCTTATTAATCTGTTGACAAGAGCCACCTCCTCGGGCGTGCGGTTCCTGCTTTCATACACACTCGGTGCACTCGAGCTGGCATCCTCACTCCCAGGGAAGTGTGTTCCTGTCAGCAGATCTAGAGTCTCCAGAGCGGAGTTAGTCCAGGTACCGTCATCCCGTTTGATGCTCCCGAAGGGTTTTGGATCCTTCGAGATCACCTTACGGAATCTCGCCGCTGCATTAACCCCTTCTATCGATTCACTAAAGCTTTTCCACGAGTCCCTTTTAGCTTTCCTGATTTCACTCTTATACCGATTGAAACGCTCTTTATTGAGATTCCAGTCGGTATCAGACTTTGTTCTGTTAGCTTTATTAAATGCTTTCCTACAACTTTTCCTAAGCTTAGCCAGCTCCTTATTCCACCAAACTGGTTGTGTTCTCCTACCAGGATAAGTTAATGGGCAGGACTTCTCATAGCAACACAGGAGGACACGCGTGAGATCTTCAACTTGGCCATCTATTTCCTCCGTTGTACGTGGTTCGGAGAACTCGCACAACCTCGAGGAAGCAAGGGAGTTGTAGATTTCCCAGCTTGTTCTCCTTGGATTCCTATGAGGTAGTTGCCTTTTACCTCCAAAATGCACTCGAAAGTGTATCGCCCTGTGATCTGAAAAAGAACACTCATTCGATACTCTCCAGTCCATTATGGAAGTATCCTCCATATTTGTAAGAGTGATGTCTAAGACCTCCTCTCTTACCCTATTATGAAAGGTGGCGGTGTCACCCCTGTTGCATACTCTCAGATTATTAACTAAAATAAAATCGAATATGGACTCACCCCTCGTATTGGTGTCTCTGCTTCCCCAGTGAAAGTGGTGAGCATTTGCATCACAGCCCATCACCAATCTGCAGCTGCCCGCCGTCTCCTCCACAAGTTTGCGCACCAATTCGCTAGGTGGGTCGGGTGCCTCATACGGCATATAGACTGAGGCCAAGACTAGAGCCCTACCGGTAACCTCATCCAGTCTCACCACAGTCGTATCACCATCACTGTAATTGTAGAGTTGAATAAGATTTAAACTTTTTCTAGCTACAATACAAGTTCTTACTTTATCTCCATTATTCGCATGGAATAGTGAGAAGTGCTTATTGTTTAGCCCAGAAACCCGATTTTTATACAAATAGGGTTCCTGGACCAAAGCAATATCCACAGCAGAGTCTGTGAGGGAGAGAAGGAGTTCAGCAGCTGCGGCCTTACAGTGGTGCAGATTAATCTGCAACACCTTGAGACCGTGCTGCTGAACAACCTTACTGTGACCCCGAGAACCTGAACCGAAGTCCACCGGACCCGAAGTACAGCACTCCCCCACAGTCTCTGATGTATTCAGCACTCTCACTGTCAATGGTGAAACGCATCACCATGCCGTCTCTCTCTCTGAAGCGCTTCAAAAGCCTCCAGCCGTCTACCGACAGACCCCTGTTTTGCTTCCGCAGCATCTTAACAACTCCCCCTGCGTCAGAGTCAGGAGGCGGCACCCACGTAGTGGCCACAATCCTCCTGGGAATCTCCTCCACAGGGACAGCAGCTAGTTTGCAGCCTTCCCAGAGGTTACCAGAATCCCCTACTAGCTGGACAAGGAAGTCTCGACTCCTCGTCCTGGCAGTAGAGAATTCTGATTCCCCTTTGGATGACTGCTCTGCCGAAGCCGGTCTTGCTGGCGTCAACCTCATCAGAGGTGATGGCCTCTCTCAACAGGCCTTCCACTGCAATCCAGTGCGAATCGCTGATCCTCCCATCCAGATCAGCCTTGTCAATTATCGCCACCCTGCCCTTGGAAGTCCGTGGGTATGACATGCCTGGGTCGGCTTTACTAGCCTTCCCAGGTTGAGCCCCTTCAGACTTCCCCTGACCGGTCGTCCCATGTGAGAGCGGTCCCATGTGGTTGCTCGGTCGACGATCCACCACCCTCTTAGCTACAGGATGCGGATCCTCAGAAGATCTGACCCTCTTGACGCATTCCTGCGCAGATGTCTTCGAGTATCCGCTCTGTTTTGAGGTCGATGGTCCGTCATCCGCTGCAACCCCATGGCCACTCCCACTGCCAGCACCTCTCTTTACATCAGAAGAATGAGCTCCAGTAGGTGTCGACGACCTTACAGTTGTCTGTTGTCCAGTCAACTGTAAGTTCGTCGCCCCTACTGGATCTACACCCTTCTTTACCCCGGCGGGTTCAGTGGCAGGCACTGGCAAGACAGTCGGCATAGGCGGTACCTTTGACGGTTGTCTAACTGGTGGCTGCACTTTACCCTGCACCAACTTCGAAACGGAAGGGATCACTCCAGTGCTTCCCTTACGCTCCGTAGTCTTCGGGGCCAGTGGAGTCGACCTGTCTAATCCTGCCGCGGTCGTCGCAGACGCTCGCAAGGGATTAGAGCAGGTTGACAGCACTGGTTTTGTGGTTCTCCCCATAGAGGTTGCCTTTTTCTCAGCCGCTGAGCTGGAAACTGCAGCCTCCACAGGGGTCGGGATCTGGTCAATTGGCAGGGAGATCCTTTCAAAGTGAGGGTATTTCTTTTCAAAACGCCTCACAAATCTGATCTTCAGGCCAATTTCCCTAAATTCCGACGGGGTCACCTCGGATGGGTCCTTGCCAATAAATCTACGACAGTAGTAGATGGCTCTCCGGTAGTTATACCTGTCCTTCTTCTGCCGAGATTTATTGGCTTTGGTAGAGGGAGACATGGGGGAGGCCGTCGACGTATCCTCCTCCACAGCATCCTCAACCAAGGCGTCTTGCCTGTTCAGGGTTGGTTTGTCGGAACCGACCGACAGTTTAGCCCCTGAAGGAGAGGGAGCCTCAACCGTTAGGTTAGAGCTCTCCAAAGCACGAGAGAGAGTAGCGGTGGATGATTGAGATGGGATAATTGTGATATCCATCTCATCATCCTCCCAACTCTCCCAGTCCCATGGAGGGGGGCTCTCCTGACTGAGTCGGAGACTCTCACTGTCCCTCAGGAGCTCGAGCAATTCCCTGCTCTGCTTATTAATTGCGTCACTGACATTGTCCAGAGTCGGTTCGTTGACGTCCCCGCCCAGGGGTTGGGTGTTCGCACGAGGTGCGGCATTGTCCGGGTTCGAAGCAAGGGTCGGTAATGGAGATGGTTTGGGATTGTTGTTGTGGTTTTGTTTTTTAAAATTTGAATTATCCATAAGAAGTTGACGGTAATGGGGGAGCTGAGTACAGCCATGGCATAGCCCTCCACTACCATGACTGGGGCACTGACTACTCGCTGAGGTGCCCAGGTATCAAGCGAGGCTCCGTACGAATACAGTTGGTACCCTAACTGCAAACCTTGGAACACCGATAGGCACGAGGTCGCATAACACCCCGGTGTTAGGGGATCTCTCAATTACTTTGGTAGGAGATCGCTACCAAATATATGTCACTCAATCCAAGGATACACTTTGACTTTCAGTGCACTAAGTTGGTATCTGACAATGAGTGGATAACCTTTGGTCGATCACAGCCTCCCAGTTCAACACTACAGGAAGTTGAATGAGAGAGCTGCGACGTCTAGCCCTCGCATCGCGCCAAGATTGTTATCCCCGGCGAGGGTCATAGTATAACTTTTAGATCAGTATGCCAGGAAGCATGGACCTGTCTACGGAAAACATAATGTCGCTGTAAACGGGACCACAACGAACAGCATCGGTATACATTTCCAAAGGATCTTTATGACTACTTTGTATCATAAATACTTCTATAGAAAAATATTTCTAAAATAAGGAATGCTTTGGATTTGTTTCGAAGTCAGAAAAAGTTTCAATGGGAAACAGAAAAATTTTGTGGGATTCGACTTTTTGGTTTTCATTTGAAAAGTACATATAAAATATATTAAAAAAAATCTTCAAATATATTCATAAAAAGGGCAATTTCCAAGATCCCTGACGAAGGATTTCTATAAATTAATTTGGATTTCAAGGATTGAAATTATAAAATATCCTTGAAACTGAACTACCGCTCAATAATTTGGAGGATTCGATTTCTGGTTTTCGAGCTGACAAAAAGTGATTACAATACGTAAAATATTATTAACAATTTTGGAAATTGGAAGAAAATTTATTTGCTGAAAAGAAGCAGATTGGCTGAAGATTATAAATCTTGCTATAAACGTGCCAATTGGATATATCGCTATTTATTATTGTCTCAATTTATGGAATTTTATATCGTTTGCTAAATATTATATATGGACCAAATATGAAGTTTCTAATTGCCCAAACGCTCGTAAATTCTTTGAAAATCTCTTTAACGCAAATTTAATTCGAACAACCCCTGCAAATCTATCTCATCTATTGCCTAATATTATCATTGATTCTGTTTTGGGAGTTTATCGTCATTCGCTAATTGATACAAATCAAGCATCTAATTCATATCTCTGATCGAATACATCTGCTAATTTTGAACTGAATACAATCCTTTGGTGGCAGAATTTCAGAATTTATGGAATCTAAAGTATAAATTCGCGGTTAAAAGAATTACTACAATCAATTACAATTGCAAAATATAAAGGACCATATCACATGGATCAAACTAGAAGTCACAATTTTATATCATAATTACGCAGTACTTATAGTTATAATTCGCAAATCTACACACATATTAATTAAATTATCATCATTTTATTGAGACAGCTGAATCACAAGCGCTTGTCGACGCAGCCTCCAATTCACAATATAATGTAAGTAGTTTATAATTCCTGTATTTTACATGTATTTCCATCAGTATTATTAATTTTAACACTATTCACCGCGATTTGTTTAATATTACCAAACGAGACTGCCGTATAGTTTTTATAAATCATTATCATAATCTTTGAATTTTATATTGCTCACAATATTCTTAATCTTGCTATTTGTTAAATTTAATATCATCGAAAATATCGTATTAAATCTTAATTTCATAAAATTCAGAATTAATCTATAAATTATGGCGATTTATTCAATGTAAATTTTGAGATAGGTCCGCGAAATTGAAGCCATGTACGTTTAGAATGTTTAATGGGCTGACAAAGTTACAGTCGGCATGGTTGGGCGGGTAATCCGACGAATCTTGAACAACTAAGATTCCAAACTTTATGATGTTTCCTTCGTACTTGTAATGACCATCGCGAATAATATGTATTTTCTTTGCTACCAAAAACTTAAATATTATTGTAACTGGTTGAGGCTTATTACTTCTGAAAAGAACACCCCCCAAGCCCTGAGCACGGTCGGATCTATTGGTAGCATTTGTCAGAAGAAATAGAGTCTACTGAGAGAATCGTTACATCTTCGAACAGACCCTAAACTGCACTTAGACACAAATGTTTAACTTTTGTTGGGGAGGTACCCTAAGGAGAGGACCGATATAGACCATTTTAGAAGTGAAACTAAATTTGGACAAAATAGTAGGACATTAAAAGTTTGGACCAAATTGGTTGCCCCGTTCAATATATATCGTGCAAACCATTTTAGTGGATTTTTTAAATATTGGGGGAAATTGCCCAACTTCGAACTGAAACTAAGTTTGGATAGAATAAGACGAAGACCAAATTTTGGATCCAATCTGCTGTTCGAGAGTTATCTTGCGCTCCAACTTTTTTTGCACTTTTCATGCTATTTTCTCTAGACGTATGGACTTGCATTTGAAAAACTCTTGCCGTCGTAAATGAGGTAGCGTATGCAAGTTGCTTAAACAGAAATCAAAGTGATTCGAGAGCGGGCCTTAAAGTGAATTTATCCGAAATTTTGTGTGGGAGGTACCAGAAGGAGTTGACAAATATAGTTCATATTAAAACCTGATCTATATCTGGTAGACTTATTAGGATGTGTAAAGTATGGACCAAATCGGTCACTCCATTCAAGAGTTATCGTGCGCACAATTTTTCCGAACATTTTTGAACTTTTGTGGGGGAGGTACCTGAAGGAGTGAACCGATATGGGTTATCATCGAACTTAGCAGGACAGACAGACGGACGGACATTGCTGAATCGACTCCAAATTGTCTGAAACGGATTTCGTCCAAACATACTTGGGGTCTAAACCATTATTTCGATGAGGCACATTTTGCCCGTATGAAAGTGTATATACCATCGTTAGCATAAATGCTGAGGGTATAAAAATGTATTTTAAAAGGAGCAAAAATGGTTATATTATAAGCGAGTTTCTGAAACAGATGACTATTATTTACGCCTATGCTTCGTTTTCCTAGTTTTAATTCCTCTATTTTGCTAGGGTTTCCAAATATTTTAGTTTTAGTTTTGGCCAAAATGAAAATATATAATTAAGATGTATGGATTTCTTTACTTTCCAAGTATATGCAAGAGTAGCCACTAGTACCAAATAGAATCCAAGATTTCAAAACTGTTTAGACTTTTTGCGGACATTTAAGGGTTTAACAGTTATTACCAAAAATTTAACGAGATATAAATCATATAAGGAGTATACCAAATCATGGACCAATACTGACAATTTTTCGCTTGGATGTTTACAAAGAAATAATAACCCCTGGTACCGGTAACAGTAAAAAACTTCAATTCAGGATGATTCCTTAAATGGGAGCCTCACGAAAACTTGGATCTAGGACTACAATATTATTTGTTAGAGTGTTTTTAGGCCACCAAGACTCATTGATAAAAATTACATTTTGATATTTTATCTAGTTATACCCTCCACCATAGTATGGAGGGTATATTAAGTTTGTTTTTCCGTTTGTAACGCATTGAAATACTCATTTGCGACCCTATAAAGTATCAGGGTAAAATTCTGAGTCGATCTGTGCATGTCCGTATGTCCGTCCGTCTGTGGTAATCACTCTAGCATCCACAAAAATGGAGATAGGATGCTGAAATTTTGGGAAAATGCGTCTTTTGTTTGCAGGCAGGTCAAGTTCGATGATGGGCTATATCGGTCCACGTTTTGGTATAGCCCCCATATAACGGTACCCCCCGATTTACGGTATTTTGACGTTTTTAGCTACATTTTCATACCGATTTAGCTATAATTTGACATTTAGGGTTCTTAAGTGTCAATAAACTTATTAAACAAAACTTGTGGACATAGGTCCACGTTTTGGTATAGCCTCCATATAACGGTACCCCCGATTTACCGTATTTTGACGTTTTTAGCTACATTTTCAGACCGATTTAGGTATAATTTGACATTTAGGGTTCTTAAGTGCCAATAAACTTATATAACAAAACTTGTGGACATAGGTCCACGTTTTGGTATAGCCCCCATATAACGGTACCCCCCGATTTACGGTATTTTGACGTTTTTAGCTACATTTTCAGACCGATGTAGCTATAATTTGACATTTAGGGTTCTAAAGTATCAATAAACTTATATAACAAAGGTTGTGGACATACGTCCACGTTTTGGTATAGCCCCCATATAACGGTACCCCCCGATTTACCGTATTTTGACGTTTTTAGCAATATTTTCAGACCGATTTAGCTATAATTTGACATTTAGGGTTCTTAAGTGCCAAGAAACTTATATAAGAAAACTAGTGGACATATGTCCACGTTTTGGTATAGCGCCCATATAACGGTACCCCCCGCTTTACGATATTTTGAGGTTTTTAGCTACATTTTCAGACCGATGTAGCTATAACTTGACATTTAGGGTTCTTAAGTGTCAATAAACTTATATAACAAAAGTTGTGGACATAGGTCCACGTTTTGGTATAGCCCTCATATAACGGTACCCCCGATTTACGGCATTTTGACGTTTTTAGCTACATTTTCAGACCGATTTAGTTATAAATTGACATTTAGGGTTCCTAAATGTCAACAAACTTATATAACTAGTGGACATAGGTCCATGTTTTGGAATAGACCACATATAACGTTACCGCCAGATTTCGGGTATTTTGACGTTTTTAGTCACATTTCTAGACCGAATTAGCTAAAATTTGATATTTAGGGTTCTTAGTGACCAAAAAACTTATATTCGAAAAAATTATGAACATAGGTCCATGTTTTGGTATAGCCCCATATTACGGTACCTCCCGATTTTCGGTATTTTGAGAATTTTACCTACAAGTTTTAACGGAATTATCTGTAATTTGAACATTTGACATTTGAAATTCCTAGTGGTCACCACACCTCTCCACCAAAAATTGTCACGAAAGGTCGATGTATTGATAAAGCCCCCATATAACGGTACCTCCCGATTTTCAGTAATTTGATGATTTTAGCTAAAATGTTAAACCGAACTAGCAGTAATTTGACATTTGAAGTTCTTAGTGGTCACAACACCTACGTCAACATAGGTCCATGTTCGGATATAGCTCCCATATAACGGTACCTCCCAATTTTCAGTAATTTTGCAATTTTAGCTACATTTTTTAACCGAACTAACTGTAATTTGACATTTGAAGGTTGTAGTGGTCACCACACATCTGCATCAACAATTTTCAACATAGCCCCAATATAACGGTACTTCTCGATTTTCGGTACTTTGAGGATTTTACTTAAAATGTTTAACGAACCAAACAAACCTTAGCTTTATTTTTTGGACGAACTTTCTGTAATTTGAAATTTAAAAGCCAACATATTTTCATTCACTTCAGTTCATATTCAGTTCATATTTTCGTATAGCCCACATATCTCATGTTAATGACATTTGAAGTTCCCACGTTATGTACCGATTTTCGGTATTTTGAGGATTCTAGCTGCAATTTTTAACCGAATTAGGAGTTATTTGACATTAAAGGCTCCCATCAAAAACTGTCAACATAGGTCCATGTTTTTTTTATTATAACCCCTATATAACGGTACCTCCCAATTTCTAGCCCACCAAAAATTGTCAACATACCACCATAAAAAAGGGCCTCCCGAATGAAGCATTTTATGTACATTATCTGATATTTTAACGTACCCACTTAAAGTTGTGGACACGAATGCAAACTAATTATTCCATTTTAGTTCAGAATATTTTATGGTGGAGGGTATGAAAAGTTCGGCCCGGCCGAACTTAACGCTTTTTTACTTGTTTTTTTATCACACCTTCCCATGTAAGTGCTACCACTGTGTAACGCTTCAATATGGTGACATCAACGACTGACATTAAAGGCAAAGGATAATATACTTGCCTGCAGCCAGCCAAGAAAACAACCAACCTACCAAACATCATTGCCAATTTAAACTTGGCAAGAAGATTGTAGAGACACAGCTACTACTCGCCAAGTATCATCAAAATGTTATAAGATTTTGTTTAAGATTCTTCACAGCACCGCAAAAAGGTGTGTCAAGGCAAACTTTCCATTCCTTTCCTTGAGCAATTCATCTGTCGAATGTCTTTCCGGTTGTTATGTGGTCACATTAATAATTAATTTTTCATCATCAACAAAATATTTCATATTAAATATTTGTATTTAATTTTTGCAAACATGTACCCCAGTTAGTTAGGTAGCCAGCCAGGTGGATAGGATAGTTTCAAATAGTAAGTTGCTTATGTATGTATATAAAGCCATATATAGACAAGTCATTTGGAGAAAGAAAGGTCACTTGCAAAAAGGGTTAAGGCGAGGGTCAAGGCTTGTCATTTCTTCGCATTTGATCTGTTGATGAATTGTAAATATTGGTGAAGAAGAACATTTACTTCAGTTTTGAATTTTTATTAAATATTTATTAAATGACACTTTTGAGTGACTTAACTAAAATGCTTATTACTTGATAGGGATATTAAAATAAGTGAGTAAAGAAAGTTTATGAAATATGTGTGGATTTAATAAAAGCCTATAATATTTAAATAGCTTTCTGTTGAACTGTTGCTAGAAAAATGTATATTGCCTTTTAAAAATGTAAGGATAAAACTCTTGGTATTGATACCTTTGACGTCGAAAATTGTTATTAAGATATACAATTGCAAAAGTTGGCGGAAATAAGGAAGTTTGTGATTTGTGCTTACATAAGGTCCTACAGATTGGTAAACATTTACCACTTGTCAACCACACAACACCATCAGGATCACGACCACCTTAGTTTTATTATCAGAAGCCAAAGTAAGCTTCCGTTGTCAATATTTCCACTAGAAGTTAACAGGCTGTTCGGCGAACATAAGCGGAATAAGTGGTTAAATCATCTGAAGAGTTGCAACATTGGAGCCGGTATAAGTATATTGTAGGCAACGGTTAAGTCACTCTCGAACCACGGAAGGAGGGATGACAGGACCTCAGTCACGTTTGGCGAAGTTACGTTGACTGACCCGAAGAGGTGTGCAAGTCACTTCAATCGACAGTTTGTCGGGTACCCCGAGAGTGACAGGGCGAAGAGAAGAGTGTTACGTCGCATTAGATCTCTTCCTGCCGAGGATGAACCACCAAAGTTTACAATGGATTATGTTGCGAATGCCATCAGGAACGCTAAATAATCCAAAGCGTTGGGCCCTGGCGGAATTTCGATGGTAATGTTGAAACAGCTGGATGAGGCGAGAGTGGAGTATCTCACTAAAGTTCTCAACCTGTCGCTGACCACCTTTATTGTTCCCGAAGTCTGGAAAATGGGCAGGGTGGTCCCGCTACTGAATCCAGGCAAGGAATCCAGCACAGGTGAATCATACAGACCGATTTCGCTTTTGTCACCTGTAGCGAAGACCCTTGAGGCCTTTGTCCTCCCCAGCATTAGAAATAGCTATCAAGTTGCCGATCATCAGCATGGATTCCGTAAGCAGCAAAGCACGAAAACAGCGCTGCACGCCATCTCCACACACATTTGTCGAAGACTCAACCAGGATCGGCCGTGTGATAGAACAGTGATGGTGGCGCTTGACTTATCAAAGCATTTGATACTGTCAAGCACTCCACGCTGTTCGAGGACATCGAGCAGACAACCCTCCGTCCAAGTCTGTAACGTTGGATAATCAACTATATGTGTGGTCGCCTGTCGTATGTGGAATTCAAGAAAAAGAAATCCAAGCCCCGTAGAGGGAGTTCCCCAAGGACATTTCCTGTATTCCGCCCCCTCCAGACGGCATTGAGATCGTAACGTATGCGGATGATTGCACGATCCTGTCGTCAGGTACCTACCCTGATGACATCTGTGAAAGACTGAACTCCTATTTAACCGATCCTACCACCTTTTTCCACGCGAGGAATATGCAGATATCCGATACTAAATCGACGGCCACTCTGTTCACCACATGGAGAGAGTTGAATATCAGGGTCGATGGTAGCAGAATTCCTACCACAAACTGCCCCAAAATTCTAGGGGTCACATTCGACACCACAGCTATCTGCGATAAACTAAAATGTAGGAACAAGGTCCTCAAGTCCCTAGCCGGCAGCACTTGGTGTGCAGATAAAGCGATATGTCGGTCTGTGGTGAGCTATGCGGCGCCAGTTTGGTCCCCGAAATTATATGACACGAAGTGGGATAAGATTCAAATTTGTAAGAACGCTGCCCTGAGAACAGCAAGTGGTTGCCTCCTCAAATATACATGAGGAGGCAAAGATTCTTCCAGTACGACAACATAATGAGATGCCGTGTGAGCCATCCCAATCACCATCTGCTGGCCACCGATACACCCAGGCATATCGGATATAGTTGCTACGGCCATAAGCAATTATTGTGTGAATGCAGTCATCGGAGTACATCCCCCATTTATCGCAGCTGAAGAGTGTCAGCTGCCATGACAAACCAGAATAGTTTTGGCTCAATTAGGCTCGGACATCTGCCCAGTATGCGGCATGGTCCCGCACGATACTAAGCACCTATTCAACTGCCCCGTCAAACCTACTCATCTAACTCCAGTGGATCTGTGGTTACATCCCATCGAAGCAGCCACTTTCCTGGAATTGGAGATAGGCCCAGAGCCAGATTGAACAGGAGAACGAACATACAAACATAATAATTAGACAGCGGAATTTTATGCAACCCCTATTTTTGGTCCGATTCATGTCAAATTTTGGGACTGGGCATATTTTTGGCTTCTAATTACATTGCAATCGAAACATATGACATATGCAAAATTATGCAAAATGCATAAATTTTTGCATATGCAAAATTTATGCATTTTACATATTTTCTTATGCAAAAAATATTTCAATAATAGGTACAGAAATGTCTATGTCTACAATTTTTCTGTTTAAAATTCCCTTCAGACAAGTCAATAAAATAGAGAAATGCATAACCACAGCCACAACCTTCAAAATACCGAAAATCGGGAGGTATCGTTCTATGGGGGCTATATGAAGGTCTGAACCTAAGCCGACAAATTTTAGGTGGAAAGTTTTATACTCCCAACGAAGACTTAATATCGAATTTCAGCCATTTTGGAGGGATTTTGAGGGCACATCCTTCTAAATATCAGAAATCGGGAGGTACAATTCTATGGGGGCTATATGAAGACGTGAACCTATGCCGACAAATTTCAGGTGGAATGTTTTATACCCCCAACGAAGACTAAATACCAATTTTCAGTCATTTCGATGGGATATTAAGGCTACAATTTTCAAAATACCGAATATATGAAGGTATCGTTCTATGGGGGCTATATGAAGACGTGGACCTATACCGAGAAATTTCTGGTGGGAAGTTGTATAACGCCAACGAAACCCAAATACCAAATTTTAGTCATTTCGGTGGGATATTAAGGCTACAATTTTCAAAATACCGAATATCTGTAGGTATCGTTCTATGGGGGCTATATGAAGACGTGGACCTATACCGACAAATTTCAGGTGGAAAGTTTTATACCCACAACGAAGACAAAATGCCAAATTTTAGTCATTGCGGTAGGATATTGAGGCCACAACCTTAAAAATACCGAAAATCGGGAGGTACCATTCTATGGGGGCTATATGAAGACGTGGACCTATGCCGACAAATTTCAGGTGGAATGTTTTATACCCCCTACGAAGACTAAATACCAATTTTCAGTCATTTTGGTGGGATATTAAGGCTACAATTTTCAAAATACCGAATATCTGTAGGTACCGTTCTATGGGGGCTATATGAAGACGTGGACCTATACCGAGAAATTTCTGGTGGGAAGTTGTATACCCCCAACGAAACCCAAATACCAAATTTTAGTCATTTTGGTGGGATATTGAGGCCACAACCTTCAAAATACTGAAAATCGGGAGGTCCCATTCTATGGGGGCTATATGAAGATGTGGACCTATGCCGACAAATTTCAGGTGGAGTGTTTTATACCCCCAACGAAGACTAAGTACCAATTTTCAGTCATTTCGGTGGCATATTGAGGCTACAACTTTCAAAATACCGAATATCGGTAGGTACCGTTCTATGGGGCCTATATGAAGGCGTGGACCTATGCGGACAGATTTCAGTTGTAAAATTGCATACCCCTAACGAAGACTTAATACCAAATTTCAGCCATTTTGGTAGGGTATTTAGACCACAAATCCTTGAATATATTTTTGCATATGGTTTTGCATATGCTCTTTTTATGCAGATATGTACAAATATGTCAAAATAGGCACGATATGCAGAATATGCAAAATATGCAAAAATTTCTGGGCCTAATTCGTTTTATTTTCTAATAAAACGAGTTTCTGTCTAATCAGATTTTCTCTACGACCATCCTAACCATATATGCATTTGCATAGGATTCCGCAGTCTAATAATAATAAAACATTGTTACACCAACAACATCTTTCCACTAGAATGGAGGAAGTTCCAGTGCTGTAGAGAGAGTTATGTATGGATTCAAGCTTTACATGTCATAAGAGCCCGCCAAAATAAAGTCTGCCTTTCCTTTTGGAGATGAAAGCCCTTGATTAGTATATTAAGAACCCAAAAGGAAATTTTCGCCACAGGACAAGTTTCTGAGATATCGCGTGATGATTTTTCCCTTATAATATTTGTGAAAATAGCTTTATATATATCATTGGCGTTATAGTAGCTTCGTTTTGGGTTTACATATCTTCAGTCAAATCGATTGGCGAATCTTCTAACCCAATTCCTTTCATATCCTTTTCGTCCTTTATTTCTTTTTTCAACATCCAAATATTCTACAAAAATGTTGCTCAGAAGATTTTAGTTACGGTTCTCTTTGGCAACTAATCAATATTGTCCCGCTTTCATGGTTATTTTCAATGTCTACTCGATTTGAAGACATGTAAACTCAAAACGAAGCTGTTATTGTAGCTTCGTTTTGAGTTTACATAGATAGATCCAAATAGAGATATGAAGCTATTTTACCAAGTATTATAGGGGAAAAGTCAAACAAATTCATCACGACCTTTCCTTTTGGTTCTTAATATACTAATCCAGGGCTTTCATCTCCAAATGAAATTTTCCACCCACCCAAAATGCTACTGTACAGTATAAAAGTCTAAACATACTTTACACACTTCTGTTACTCCTGCAAGCCGACGAGGACAAGTTAAACCCATGAAGTATTTTCCGCTTACGTCTATGAACACCGAATCCATTTAGCAATGACTTTATAAATAAAACAATATAAATCTTTATGAATTCTGAACCTTGTTTTTCATGTTTCTGAAAAAAACAAAGAACTAATAACTAACAACAGCGGACGTAGTTCCCGCAAAAATGGCTGGGTTATTTGCATTTTTGTGGCAAAATGGGGTTGTGCAGTGGCGTAAGTAAACCTATTCGAGATTGTACTGAAAGACAAATAATGTATCTATAAAAATCCTCTATATACCTGCTCCGCCAATGCTTCGCAATATTGTTTTTGCCACAACACATTCAAATTGTAGACAAATTCTCTATAAAATATGCGTAAACAAATGCTCACGGAAGCACATAATTGGATTTATATTGTCGGCTTCGTACTTTTGTTGTTTTCGTAATGCATGGTAGCGAAACATTCCAACTTGCCGGCAACATAGATTCTGTGTAAGCGCCATTCCTTCGACGCTATGAATAATGAAATTGAAACCCATTTAGCAGTCATTTGACTGTGTTACAAATTTTCGGCTGGACATTTAAACAAACGTCAGACAATCAAAAAGGCAACAATAGTTGTAAATGACAAGAAAATACAAAATCGCTATTTAGTACAGCCACAAAGCAAATCCGCATCATGTCAACAAATGCAGATAAAAATTGTTTGCTCCATTTACTAATCGGCGGGCTGGCTTGTGTGTGTGTTTGTTTGCCTACATATAAAAATTGGTATTTAGGAGATCCACCAACAACGGGTGGTTTTGCTTTTGTATGCGTCCATTTAAATTAGAGAAAATAGGAATCTTTTGCAAAAAAAGGATTAAAGTTTAAAAAATGTATCAAAAAGTATCAGATATGTCCGCTGTCAAACATACAAATCGAGCATGGAGGAAAGAGCTCTTCTATGATCTTTCCCAACAAATCAAAATTTGTACATGTGTCATGGGAATATAATAGGGATTCTGATATTTTATATAAAATGCCGAAAAGTGAAGGATATTGGTGGTACACAATTTTTTATTATTTTTCTTAATTTAAAAATATGCAGGAAAACAACACTGCAAACGAAATGAACTGTTGGTAATTTTTTGACATTAAATCTATATTCTCTTCTTACAATAATAATCATTAGGCCCTCGTATATTTAAAAATTTGTTTTATACCACAATTTTTCAACTTAAAACCTCCAAAAAGTATTAACACAGTTATGCAAATATTTCGAACCCACGAAACTGATGGAATGATTTATGTGAATGGTCATGCTTATTGACATATTTACGAAACGCATATATTCACTTATACATACCTATGTATATACATACATATGTGTATTGGTAACATATTTATTGTACTAAATACTAAGTCATGTATAATTTTTCTCATCTATCATGCTGTAATTTAGGTCCTGTCGGTACTGTAACCCGTGCTTGTTTCAGAGCGATGATGATAAATCATCATTCTATTTTGGTACTATTGTTTTGTGGGAAATATGCCAATATGTTATTGCTGGTAAGCAATCAGTCAGAATAACTGGTTCCTTCAATAACATGTATCATTTGAACACAATGTCCATCAGGATAGGTTTTGAAATATTTAATTTTTTGTTTTCCATTAAATTTTTGGTTAATATTCGGGCTTTTTTTTCGAATTGGCTATCTTACATTCGCATTGAACTTGGCATGTAAAATAAAACAGAAAGTAAGACCGATTTGGTTGCATAAGTAAGGCGAGTAAGGCAAACAAGTGATAAGAGCTATGAGCGAGTTAACAGGTTGTAGATAGTGGAATGGCCAGAAATTATGTTTGTTTGCTGTGAATCAATAAAAAAGCCTTAAATCCGATCTTCAGCAAAGTTTAGCTGAGTCCTACGGAGGCGTTCCTGCCAAAATATCAAAAACAATTCTATGGTGAGGCCACTTCTTTGATCGTGTAGAAATTTTAATAGCGGGTAGTCGTGTGGCGCCACTTTCACATACCCATAGATGCATAGGTTACCGTGGAGCGAATTATTGATTTATAAATTATTTTGTTTGTGTTGGAGTTAGGTGAGTCGAACAGCAGATATACGATATACTAGGTATATGTTTCCTTGCTTCAGCCCAGTGTCCGACGTTGTCAACTCTGGGTCTCCGTTGTCTTTTTCTCCGGTGGAAAGTTATCTGGATGGCTACGATAATTAGTTATCCAATCTCTTGTGTGTCGCTCGGGGGGTTTAACTTTCTCGCTATCGTTTTGACACCCTTGTACTCGACCATTTTAGCCCTATCTGCTTCAAAGTAGACGACATTTGAGATGTTATACTTATTTTGATCAACGCATAACTCAGTTCGTTGCTTTATTGTATTTTGGTGTAAGTTGATGTGGACTTTTTTTGTTTCCACGGCCATATCCATTCTAAAAGATCCTGGATTTGCTTTCTGTTCTTGATTTCCTTGGAAACATCAAGTTGTTTTTCAATTTTGTGTTGCCATTTTATTAACAACAAAAAAGCGCGAAAAATATAAAATATATTTTATGATTATTTTCATACATTTCAGATGGAATACAGTACATATAAATATCGTAAAACGAAAACTGTTGAGAAAACTTATTGTGAAGAAATACTTTTGGTGGTGCAGAAAACTATAAGTATTCAGTTTTTATACCCTACACCACAATGTGGAAAGGGTATTATAAGTTTGTTTTGGTAAAAATTAATGTAACACCGCGAAATATTCGTCGGAGACCCCCAATGTGGTATACCAATCTTCATATCTCGACGAGATAAAGCGATTTTGAGATGTGTGTCCGTCCGTCTGTCCATTATAATCTGTAAACACGCTCCAGGCCGCAATTATGGACCGATCGTCACGAAATTTTGTATGGAGATCGGGTTCAGGCCAGAATAGATCCCTATTCTTATTGGTGATGATCGAGAAATATTTAGCGGGTGAAATGGACCAAAAACAAAATTTTTATCCGATTTTGTAGCGGCTCTGTATGTCGCAATTATAGTCCGATCGCCTCGAAATTTTAAATAATGTAAGATTATATGACAAAGAAGAAGCTTGCAATTTGAGATGGTGATCGGATGATGTTTAGAGGGTTAAATGGACCACAACTTTTGTGTGAAAATTGTGAAAATATTTAATATACCGGTAATATCTTTATTCCTGGACCACACATTCCGCCCACATAAATAATATTTGGAAGAAAAACTCTTGCCCTTTCAATTAATGCCAATTATGTTGATTTATGTGGTCAGATAACAGAGTTACAGCCTAATATATCCAGTGTTTTGCTTGTAATGTAATCAAAAGCATACTAGAGGTCGCAATTATAGATCAATAGTCACGAAATTTTGCACGAGGTAGGGGTTTAGGTCGAAGAAGATGCCTACAATTTTTGATGCTGTTCTGATATTATTTAGCGGATGCAATGGACCATTACTTTGTATGCTAAATAAAAACATTTTATTCTTGGTCCATATTTGAATCTCTGGAGGCCATATACCGGCAAGGTCGCCTATATATGAAAATTTAACTACCGATCTTTCCTCTGATGAAAATTGCAATAATATGTGTGCTTGGTAACGGACCTACTACCAAAGATATAATGAGTTTTGTAAAGAGAACCACATCTTCCTCCCATGCTACAAATTGTCTCTATCATGACAAATTCCCAGTTCTTACCAATTGCGTGGAACCCTATCATATTATCTGTCCAATTGTCCAAAATTTAAAGATGTAGCAGAAATTGCTAAACGACGCCAATTTTCAAATTTAAGAATATTTCTTAAAATGTACTGTATATAATTGTTCCACAAACATCCCAGTAGGGACAAGGGGGCCTTCTCTCATATCGATGAGAGCACCCCGATTAATATCAGCTCAATGATATGTAGACAGCGGAATTTTATGCAACACCTATTTTTGTAAAATTTGCATATTTTTGGCTTCTAATTAAATTCCAATCGAAATATATCACACATGCAAAAATATGCGAAATGTATAAATTATACATATGCAAATATTATTTTTGCATATGGAAAATTTAAGCATTTCACACATTTTCGTATGCTACATATATTTCAATAATATCTTCTAAAATGTTTATGTGTACATTTTTCTGTTTGAAATTCACTTCAGACAAGTCAATAAAATAGAGAAATCTGTAACCAGAGCCACAATCTTCAAAATGCCGTTGTATGGGAGCTATATGAAACGCCTAGACCTATACCGACAAAATTCAGATGGAAAGTTTAATACCCCCAATGAAGACTTAATACCAAATTTTAGCCAATTCGGAGGGATATTGAGACCATAACCTTCACAGTACAGAAAATCGGTAGGTTCTGGTTATGGGAGCTATATGAAGACGTGGACATATAACGACAAATTTTAGGTGGAACGTTTTTTTACCTCCAACGAAGACTGAATACAAAATGTCAGCCATTTCAGTTTGATATTGAGGGCACAACCTTCAAAATACCGGATATCGGGAGGTACGGTTCTATGGGAGCTATATGAAGACCTGGACCTATACCGATAAATTTCAAGTCGAAAATTGTGATGAACGAAAACTTAATACAAACTTTCAGCCAATTCGATGGGATATTTAGGACACAAAGTATTGCATATGGTTAGCAAATATGTCAAAATATGCAAAAAATTAGGTCCAGACTAAATGTCCGTTCTAAAATTACTTATTGGTGCCACCATGGTACAATTGTTTGCTCACCCGCCTTGCACGCTGAAGGTCGGGCGTTCGATTCCGTGCCAGCAAACATCAAATTTCCAACGATGGCAAAATACCCCTCAGTAAAGTTGGCGACATTTTCTGAGTATTTCAACCATGTACAACTTCTCTACAGGTGGTGTTTAAAGACATGCCTTTCGGACTCGGCGATAAACAGTAGGCCCCATGCTATTGATTAATGTGATAAGGTTGCAGACTCCAACAATTTTTTTCTTACAATGAGCTTATTTGTCCAAAAGAAACTTTGATTTACTGAAAGCTAACTCGCAGGGTAGTGGTGTAGGGTATCGTATTGTCGGCCGTGTCCGACTATAGCATTTGCTTACTTGTTTTTTTGCTATTTTTATGTATTATGCATATATAAAACACATTCAAGCGCATTTTTATATGTAATTATATGAACTTATGCAAATCTGTTCCTGTTCTGTTAGGGAATACTTTTTGAGAATTTTTTTCACTTCATACAATACGAAATTTTTTTTTAGAAAAGATTTGTGCGTGAGCTTTTTCAATTTCAATGGAACAAACGTTATTTTAGCGATTAATAGGCAAAAGTTAATTTATCCGTGCTACAGGAAATCATTTTTAAGAAAAAATGTCGATAAGTCGGAACCCTAATGCATATATACAAGGATCGTTAAACGCACAAGAAAGTTAAATATTCACTATGTCATTGAAGATGATAAATCTAAGAGAGAGGTTGTCCTTGTGATAGGAGTTTTACGAGTCTTGCATAACGAAACGCTGATTGGAGATTTACTTTTTGCCGTGGGTATTCAAGCATTTGATAACTTTTGGGTAGTCATTCAGAGCTACAAATAGCACTTCAAAATCTTCAGCACGAAGCAATTCAACTGAACCAATGATCAGTTCATAAATAAGAAATGAAAGAATATACATATTTTAGACAACCTGTTTCTGCTTTCAGCTATCAGAATAAACGCAATAAGAGCTAG
Source organism: Musca autumnalis (assembly GCF_047663935.1). Classification (NCBI taxonomy): domain Eukaryota; kingdom Metazoa; phylum Arthropoda; class Insecta; order Diptera; family Muscidae; genus Musca; species Musca autumnalis. The sequence goes on along the minus strand of NW_027412088.1, from coordinate 147,140,574 downwards.
AATGACAGATGTTTGGGATCTGCTCAAACTATACAAAACGAAAGTGACGGAGAAGAACTTCGTGTCGTCTCTGCAGCAGCCGGTTTCCTTTCCATTGAGCATAATTCAATCAAATTTTGCACAAAGAAGGTGACCAAGGATAACGAAAATATGGACAAAAATCGTAAAGTATATCACGAAAACAACAGCTGATAGAGAAAATCTGTTTCCTGATTTGAAATGACTCGCTAAATTGGAGTTAGAAACACAAACAAATTCAGATGAGACAGCCATTTTTTTATTTTGTTGACCAGTGATATTAATAATGCAATAACCTCAATTTTAGATGGAATACATTTGCATATATGTATTTTCGTATGCATGACCATTTCATTTTTAAAATGACCCATGTGTCTTTATGATAATCATATTATATTTCGTAAATTGAATTATGTGTGGAAATGTGCATAGCAAAAAAAAATTATACTAAATAAACTCAAATAAAAAACTTTTACAATTGTGAAAAATTAAATGACAACAATGTGTCCTTGTTATTTATCCTCATGATATGGTCGATATGGGACAGTGTTGTTAACTTTCCGTTTTTTTTTTTTGCAATGTATTTCTTTCTCAACTCATGTGGATATCTGCACTGGCTGCGAGTTTGTGTCATGTCGTATCGGAATTCTGAATATTTGTGTCGTTTTATTTGTTGGATTCGCATTGCAGTTCCACAAAAACAATATATCTGACACATCTGGCAGTGTTGTATTATATCATTTGGAAAATTCAAAATAAACTGCCTTGTAGTATTTTTTCTTCTTTTCCCTTTTTCTTGCAATTTATCAATGACGCTTGGCCAAGGAAATGACAATAAAAAGTGCAATATTTCTATTTAACCGCTTTTTATCCACCAACAAATCAGCCAAGTCAACCAAAAAGCAGCAAAGAAGTCGTTTCAACAAAATGTTCAACTGGAAAATTTTATCACCAAACAACCAACCAATCACCAGTACAATTTTCCTTCTCTCCTCGTTCTCCATCTGGCCACTTAAGTGTCTGTTGCTCAGTTTAGCTTTTCGTTATGTTGAAGATGCAACTTTTCGTCGTTGCCACATACATACATATATCTTTTTACAGCTGCAAACATAGTTGCTTACATTTCAACGTTGCTTACTTTTGGGTTGGGACAAATTTATCCTTATTCTTCCTTGTCTCCCCTTGTTATTGACAACAATTGAGCTGCCAATGCTGACTGTAAAAATGCTATCTTGTTTTGTCATGTTTGCTGTTTGTGTTTATTTGCTGGATTGGGGTTTTGTTGCACATTATGTGAGCGCAATTTAAGTTGCAAAATTTTTATTACCCTTGTTGCATATTTCAACTTTGAGATTTATTGCAAAGCTAAAATTTCGTATTCCTTTGTCATCGTTATTGTAAAAACATTTGTCATTTTGAAGCTGACTTAAAGTGTTTAGAGAAATTGTGGGTGGGGGAATCAACAAGTGTTATGGTGTTATTGGATCCTATTGAAGCCAATAAACACACAAATTAAGCAACAATACTTCTCACCTCGGGAAGAACAACATTTATTTTGCAAATATTGTTGCCGGAACAAGCTTTCACATTTAAGCACATTTTAGTTTTTTCCGTGGATTTTCTCGTTTCGAGATAATCACTGCGTTGAGCTGACTAAAACAAATAATATTTATATTTTTGACTTGAATTATTAATAGAACATACATCGGCCTTTTTGTAGAAAATTTACTTCTGTTGAAACTGAGGTACGGGGTATTGTATCTCGCGAATTGTTGTAATATACCATAACTTTTGAACGCATTTAGGTAAAATAAACTGTTTTAGCACGATTCACCGATGGATTTCTTAAAATTATAATTTGAGCGGAAGCTGTGGTCATATTAATGTAAAAAAATCGAAAAAAATCGTTGAAGGAAACGAGTTTTTTAAGTCAATTTTCAATTAGTGGCTTTACAATACAATGTAGAGTATAATGTTCAAAGAAGAAGTTAAGGAATACACTTCAGAGATGAAGTTTCTAATGTATGATTTTTTAATATAACCACCGCATCAATCTCAAACGGATGCTGACATTTTGAAGACTGAAAAATTGGGTTTTTTGAATTTTTGCTCTAATCGGAACGCGCAACTGTACTCGTTTAAAAACTGATTATGAGATTGTAGTACTCGCGATTACGCATTTTTTGATGTATAACTCGGGCGTGTAGCCTTCAAGGTTCACAACAATCTCAGCTTAAAGTCGAAATTTTTGTGCGTAATTTTTTTTAAAAAACCAGTTTTTTGGATTCACAACTTACAAATGCCTTTCGATTTCAGTGGAAACCCGCGTGAATTTAGTTTTTTTTACGTTCTGAATCTAACAAGCCTTTGCGCGTCTAAATCCATCCACTAGATCGGCGGATATGATACCCCTCATATTTCGAAAATATGCAAAAAATATTTTTGAAAATATCGCGTATTTAGACGCGTTTTAGATGTGTTATTCCTACTTAGATAATAGAGCGAAACGCATATTTAAAATGTGCGAAAACAGATATTGAAAAACGTTCGCGAATCCGGAGATATAATAGATTTTTTCTAAAAACTGAGTGCGATGCTACATCCACGGTTCTTGATGGATCGCATTGAAATGACATAGGATGATGTATTTTTTAATGGTGATCATTGAAATCGGATGCGCATAAAATGCAAATGTACTTCGTGGAAATTATGGGCATTTTACTGTTTTTTGCACCCTAACATGCAACTGATGCTACATCGTGGTCGTCAAATGGAATTTCACAAAATGTATATCAAATAAGAGGGATTGATTCGCTGTTTTGGAAAATCGGATGCGCATCTTGTGATTTCCACTATTACGCGGTTTCTATGCGTTTCAAAGGTTGTAATATTCAATATAACATTATTTTAATGTTATGCCACAATTGGAATTCCTTGTGATTTAATATAATGTTCTAAAAATATTCGCCAATAGGAAAACTATAAGTGAGAAAGTTGTTGCAACGGAATATCTTCATTATTGCGTGAAATTTGGACGAAAATGACGAAGAACTCAATCATTTTTAAATGGTTTTATTTAGCTCACCCCGTTTGTTTTATTATTTATTCTTGGGTCAAATCTAGTAATTCAAATTTCACCCTCTTCCTGTCAACCGAATAATCTGAAATTTTGTATACACTTTGGATTTTGGTGACAATACAATTATGTTTATTCATTATCATTATAAATTCAAGATGGCCGCCGCTACAAAGTGGCGGATAACGTAGGTTTTATGAATCCCATCAATATGGGTATCAAATGAAAGGGCTCAACAAGCAGAATACAATATACTATAAAAAATTGAAATCCAAGATGGCGGCCGCTACAAAATGGCGGATAACGTAGGTTTTATCAATCCCATGAATATGGGTATCAAATGAAAGGTCTCTACAAGTAGAATACAATTTACTATGCAAAATTGAAATCTAAGATGGCCGCCGCTACCAAATGGCTGATAACAATTTTTTATCAATCCCACCAATATGGGTATCAAATAAAAGGGCTTGACAAGAAGAATACAGTGCACTATACAACCTTAATATTTAAGATGGGCGCAGCCACTAAATGGCGTATAATAAGATTTAAATTTAGAAATTGAATCTGTAATTTAGGTATCTGATTAATCCAGCCTGAATCCACCACCCAAGTCAAGATTTTTTATAGTGTTGAGGACTGTGTGGCGTTAGGGTGGCTAAAAATGATACGTCGTTAGCGGTACACCACCCAAGTTAAGGTGAAAGGTTAAAACGCGCCGAGAACTGTATGGCATTAGGGTGGATAAAAATGATATGTCGTTAGCGTTTTCCCCTCAAGACTCAGGCGCATCTTGTTGTACATAGCCTTGCCCCTTTATTGGACCTCTGGGGGGGTCGACCGTTTAAATGTCCATTACTCGTGGGAGCAAAATGGTAAAAAAATATATAAAATAATAAAAATAGGTAAAAAACTTTTTAAGTTAAACGGTTTTATGTTAAACATACATTGCAATGTTTAAGATAAATGTACTAAAAACCAAAAAATTATAAAATAGATACAGTCGTGGGAATTATAAACATATGCATAGACTAGACTAAAATAAAACCGTGGGGCACGTCAATTGTCTACAATCGTTGATTAAAGTGTTTGTTTTGTAATGTTACACCATAATTAGGCAGTTGTTCAACCGACAACGATGGACGTGTGATAAGTAGGGCTAGAATGTGGAAACAAGCTAGCAAGCTCGATTATAAGCGAGTTTTAGGGTTTCATAGTGGTGAGCGAGTAGTACTTTGTCGATTAAAGACAAACTACGAGCAGTGAAACGCTTCCTCGCCAGGCAGCAGTGTGAATGTCCAACGATAAACTAGTTGAAACATCTCTTTTATTTACATGGAGTGTATAACGATTGGAATTTCCATGAGCAAGCAAATAGTAAGTAATTTCCTCACCGTCTGCGAGCCAACTGCCTAACGACGAATTAAACGATTCTTCTATCGCACATTAAGTCGATAATTTGTAGATAATTGACGTGCCCCACGGTTTTATTTTAGTCTAGTCTATGCATATGTTTATAATTCCCACGACTGTATCTATTTTATTATTTTTTGGTTTTTAGTACATTTATCTTAAACATTGCAATGTATGTTTAACATAAAACCGTTTAACTTAAAAAGTTTTTTACCTATTTTTATTATTTTTTGGTTTTTAGTACATTTATCTTAAACATTGCAATGTATGTTTAACATAAAACCGTTTAACTTAAAAAGTTTTTTTTACCTATTTTTATTTCTTCAACATTTCCTATAAAACCATAAAAAAAAAAAATTAGAATAACATAATTTTTATTTTTTCGTCACATTTTCATTGTATTTTTGCAAATAACAAGAATACTATAGCTCCAAACTTCACGACTTAGGTTTCATTTTATTCCTCACAATGTCTGGATGCTGCTATAATTTTTTTTATATATTTTTTTGTAAGTATAAGCGCTATTGTTTCAAAAATATGTTTGTAAATACGTGAAATTATTTAACAAATTTAATTTTTCGCGAATCCATTGAAACTTTTTGATTTTTTTTTGCATATTCTCAAAGGGTGCGAATTCAGTTAACGACAATTGGATATAACAGCTTACTATATTAAGCCGCGATTTTTTTAGAATTTTTTCTAATTAGCATAATTAAAACGGTCATATCTTTTGCGCGCAACAATCAAAGTTGGTAACGAAAACAGATTTGGTAGTAGTAGTATCAAATTTTTTTTTGATTTTTTTGAAATGGAAAAGACGATTTTAGACATTTTTGCTGACATATTTGCAAAAATATTGAAGAATACGTATCTTCTAATATATAAAAGGCAATGTGTGTATGTTAGTATGTTTGTTTGTTTGTATGTTTGTATGTTCCGAATAGACTCAAAAACGGCTGAATAGATTTTCTTGAAAATTTCAGATAATGTACTGGGAACACCGGTGGTGAAAATAGGATATATATTTTTTTGAATGGTCGTCGCGGAAGTGAAATATCGCGGTCATCCCAAATTATTCAAAAATGTATTATTTCAGATAATATACCTAATTTTAGTAAGCGTGACTACAAAACCGCTAAAACACTGGCTTCAATATGTGGGATAACGCGGTCAACGCCATATTTTGGAATACAGTAAAATCCCGATGACTTGAGATGTCACTGTATAGAAATTCCGAAAAATCGATTGGGAAATATTACGAAATTTTGTATGTGGAGTTTTTAGGTCTGAGAATAGGTCGTAATCTATTTGTTTATCACGCTAAGTGTAGAGACCGGTGGTCCTCCCCACAATTTTTTTAAGAAAACCGCGAAATTCAAGATACGTTTTAATATATTGTTTACAAATTGTTTGCAATGCTATGGTAATTACAGTCTTGACCCTGAATGGTCGTCGGGGAAGTGAAAAACGCGGTCATCCCAAAATTTTAAAAAATGTATTATTTCAATTAATTAGAACTGTCGTAAGCTGTTTTTATACGGCTAGGAGTAGTGACCGGTGGTCCTCCCCCACAATGTTTTTAAGAAAATCTGAAATCTTTGATATTTTTGAACGTATTGTTTACAGATTGTTTTCCCTGAATGATCGCGGTCATCACAAAGTTTTAAAAAAGGTATTATTTCAATTAATATACATAATTTTAGTAAGCGTGACACAAAAATTATATAATCACTAGCTTGAACAAGTGGGATAGCGCGGTCGTGAGCTATTTTAATACGGCTAAGTGTAGTGACCGGAGGTTCTCCTTCAAAATTTTTTTTTTTTTAAATCTGAAGTCCATGATATTTTTGAACTTATTGTTTACAGATTGTTTGCAATACTACTGTAATTACTGTTTTGAGCCTGAATGGTCTTCGCGGAAGTGAAATATCGCGGTCATCACAAAATTTGCAAAGATTTATTATTTCAGATAATATACATAATTTTGTAAGCTGCCTAAAAACGCTATAAACGCTGAACACTAAACAATAATTGGGACAGCGCGATCAAGTCCACATTTTGGAATACAGTAAAATCCGGATAACTTGAGATGTCACAAGATCGAAATTCCAGAAAGATCCATTGGAAATCAGACAAAGTTATTGATATACAATACAATATCATCATTGGAATCAGAATACCGCGATCGTGTTCGATTTTTGAAAATATTATAATTACGGATAAAATCTCAAAATGTGGGAAGTGAAACTTCATGAGCATTGATTTCAGTCCTTGGAATAGCTAGGTAAAGATACATTTTTTAAATACAGCAAAATCTCGAAAATAACAACTACACTTTATAGAAGTTTTTTTTTTATGAATTATATAAATGTTGCCATACATATCCCGAAGGAACATACATTTCGCTGAGGGGTATTTTACCACTATTGCATATAGAGCGCGAAGAAAAAAGGCGTTACGTTCGATCGGGCTGAATCAGGTTAAATCCACCAAAAATAGCGAAAATCAGGCGCCACCGTTCTATGGGAGCTATATCAAAACGAGGACGTATACTGAACTGTGGCTATATCTCTGAACTATCGAAAATCGGGAGGTACTGTTTTATGGGAGCTATATCAAAACGTGAACCTATTACTGTTACATACCGAGTGCAAATAAAAATGCGAAAGACACGCCGAATATTTATGCTCTCCTCTTTAAAATATATTAAAACCAGATTTCAGCCATTTCGGTGTGATAATGATGTTAAATCGTCAAAAATAGCGAAAATCAGCCGGCACAGTTCTATGGGAGCTATATCAAAACGTGGACCTATACCAACAATTCTTTGCAGACCAACAATCCAATATATAGCAATGTTAATTGACGTGCACCGACCATTATATGTGGGTCACAAAGTGCTTTAAACTGTCGATTTATGGTGAAGGGTATAATAAAAGAGATTTTATATCTTAAATTTGGGGGATACCATTATATGGAATTTATGTCAAAACATTGATTTATATTATGAAGTTTCTAAAGGGATGCCTAATTATGGGTGTATCAATACTGGATAGATAATTAAAGTTTACACGGAGAACCCAAACAACGGGCCAGCAACGCGGACCGGGTCAGCTAGTTGAATATAAAAGTTACAGAGAATTTTTTAAAAATAGAATTTTTGTCGATTTGTTCCATATCCGCACTTATGACACAAATATTAAATATTGTGCACCATATGGAACATAGTGACAAAAAACGAGTAAAAAACGTTAAGTTCGGCCGGGCCGAACTTTTAATATCCTCCACCATAGTCTTAATTAAAATGGAATTTCTTTCAATACCAAACCATGGGCCTATGTTGACGATTTTTGGTGGAGAAGTTTTGTGACCCTTGAGAACCTCAAATGTAAAATTACAGCTAGTTCGGTTAAAAATTATAACTAAAATTCTCAAAATACCGAAAATCGGGAGGTACCGTTATATGGGGGCTATTCAAAAACGTGTACCTATATTGACGATTTTTAGTGGATAAGTTTCGTGACCACTGAGAACATCAAATTACACCTAGTACTGTACTAAAATTGTAGCTAAAATGCTCAAAATACCGAAAAGCGGGAGGTACCGTTAAATGGGGGCTATACCAAAACAGGGACCTATGTTGACGGTTTTTGGTGGAAATGTTTTATGACCTCGATGAACCTTAATTATTAAATTATAGGTAGTTTGGTCAAAAAATTTAGCTAAAATCCTTAAAATACGGAAAATCGGAAGGTAATGTTATATGTATATGGGCTATTCTAAAACATGGACCTAACTTAAAACATTTTAGTGAAGTAGTTTTTTGACCACTGGGAACCCGAAACATCAAACTAGAGCTAGTTCGGTCTAAAAATATAGCTAAATTCCCCAAAATACCGAAAATCGGGAGGTACCGTTATATGGGGACTATACCAAAACGTAAACCTATGTTGACAATTTTTGGTGGAGATGTTTTGTGACCACTGGGAACCTTAACTGTCAAATTAAAGGTAGTTTGGTTAAACATTTTAGCTAAAATCCTCAAAATACCGAAAATCAGGAGTTACCGTTATATGGGGGCTATACCAAAACATGGACCTGTGTTGACGGTTTTTGTTCGAGATGTTTTGTGACCGTTATGAGTCTTAAATATTAAATTACAGGTAGTTTGGTCAAAAAATTTAGCAAAAACCAAAATACCGAAAATCGGGAGGTACCTTTATATGGGGGCTATACCTAAACCTGGACCTATGTTGACAGTTTTTTGTGGTGTAGTGTTGTGACAACTAAGAATCTTAAAAGTCAAATTACAGCTAGTTCGGTTTAGAATTGTAGCTAAAACCCCGAAAATCGGGTAGTACCGTTATATGGGGGCTATACAAAAATGTGGACCGATATAGCCCATCATCGAACTTGACCTGCCTGCAAACAAAAGACGCATTTTCCCAAAATTTCAGCATCCTATCTCCATTTTTGTGGACGCTGGAGTGATTACAACAGACGAACAGACCGACAGACGGTTATGGCTACATCGACTCAGAATTTTGTCCTGATCAAGAATATATATACTTTATAGTGTCGGAAATGTATATTTCAATGCGTATGGTGGAGGGTATAAACATTTTTAACTTTTGCCTCAATAAATTAAAACCTTCTTAATCGAAAATTACTTGTAAATTTTTATACCCTCCACCATAGTATGGTAATCACTCTAGCATCCACAAAAATGGAGATAGGATGTTGAAATTTTGGGAAAATGCGTCTTTTGTTTGCAGGCAGGTCAAGTTCGATGATGGGCTATATCGGTCCACGTTTTGGTATAGCCCCCATATAACGGTACCCCCCGATTTACGGTATTTTGACGTTTTTAGCTACATTTTCAGACCGATTTGGCTATAATTTGACATGTAGGGTTCTTAAGTATCAATAAACATATATAACAAAACTTGTGGACATAGGTCCACGTTTTGGTATAGACCCCATATAACTGTACCCCCCGATTTGCGGTATTTTGACGTTTTTAGCTACATTTTTAGACCGATTTAGCTATAATTTAACATTTAGGGTTCTTAAGTATCAATAAACTTATATAACAAAAGTTGTGGACATAGGTCTACGTTTTGGTATAGCCCCCATATAACGGTACCCCCAGATATACGGTATTTTGACGTTTTTAGCTACATTATCAGACCGATGTAGCTATAAATTGATATTTAGGGTTCTTAAGTGTTAATAAACTTATATATTAGATGTTGTGGACATAGGTCCACGTTTTGGTATAGCCCCCATATAACGGTACCCCCCGATTTGCGGTATTTTGACGTTTTTAGCTACATTTTCAGACCGATGTAGCTAAAATTTGACACTTAGGGTTCTTAAGTGTCAATAAATTTATATAACAAAAGTTGTGGACATAGGTCCACGTTTTGGTATAACCCCATATAACGGTACCCCCCGATTTACGGTATTTTGACGGTTTTAGCTACATTTTCAGACCGATTTGGCTATAATTTGACATTTAGGGTCCTTAAGTGTCAATAAACATATATAACAAAACTTGTGGACATAGGTCCACGTTTTGGTATAGCCCCCATATAACAGTACCCCCGATTTGCGGTATTTTGACGTTTTTAGCTACATTTTCAGACCGATGTAGCTATAATTTGACATTTAGGGTTCTTAAATGTCAATAAACTTATATAAAAAAAGTTGTGGACATAGGACCAAGTTTTGGTATAGCCCCCATATAACTGTACCCCCCGATTTGCGGTATTTTGACGTTTGTAGCTACATTTTCAGACCGATTTAGCTATAATTTGACATTTATTGTTCTTAAGTGTCAATAAACTTATGTGACAAAACTTGTGGACATAGGTCCACGTTTTGGTATAGCCCCCATATTACGGTACCCCCCGATTTACGGTATTTTGACGTTTGTAGCTACATTTTCAGACCGATATAGCTATAATTTGACATTTAGGGTTCTTAAGTGTAACAAAATTTATATAACAAAAGTTGTGGACCTAGGTCCACGTGTTGGTATAGCCCCCGTATAACGGTACCCCCGATTTACGACATTTTGACGTTTTTATCTACATTTTCAGACCGATTTACATATCAATTGACATTTAGGGTTCTTAAATGTCAATAAACTTATATAACTAGTGGACATAGGTCCATGTTTTGGAATAGCCCCCATATAACGTTACCGCCCGATTTCAGGTATTTTGAGAATTTTACCAACAAGTTTTAACCGAATTATCTGTAATTTGAACATTTGAAATTCTTAGTGGTCACCACACCTCTCCACCAAAAATTGTCAAGAAAGCCCCCATATAGCGGTACCTCCCGATTTTCAGTAATTTGATGATTTTAGCTACAATATTAAACCGAACTAGCAGTAATTTGACATTTGAAGTTCTTAGTGGTCACAACACCTCTCCATCAAAAATTGTCAACATAGGTCCATGTTCGGATATAGCTCCCATGTAACGGTACCTCCCAATTTTCAGTAATTTGGCCATTTTAGCTACAATTTTTAACAGAACTAACTGCAATTTGACATTTGAAGGTTGTAGTGGTCACCACGCATCTGCATCAACAATTTTCAACATAGCCCCAATATAACGATACTTCCCGATTTTCGGTACTTTGAGGATTTTACTTAAAATGTTTAACCGAACGTAGGTCCATGTTTTTGTATAGCCCCAAAACACACCTCCCGATTTTCCGTACCTTAGCTTTATTTTTGGACGAACTTTCTGTAATTTGAAATTTAAAAGTCAACTAAAATTCTGCAACAAAAATTGTTCATTTAAGTTCATATTTTCGTATAGCCCAGATACCTCCGAACTAGCTGTTAATGACATTTGAAGTTCCCACGTTATGTACCGATTTTCGATATTTTGAGGATTCTAGCTAAATTTTTTAACCGAATTAGGAGTTATTTGACATTAAAGGCTCCCATCAAAAACTCTCAACATAGACCCATGTTTTATTATAACCCCCTATATAACAGTACCTCCCAATTTCTAGCCCACCAAAAATTGTCAACAGTTAGATATAGGCACCATAAAAAAGGGCCTCCCGAATGAAGCATTTTATGTACATTATCTGACATTTTAACGTACTCACTTAAAGTTGGGGACAGGAATTAATATTTTATGGTGGAGGGTATGAAAAGTTCGGCCCGGCCGAACTTAATGCTTTTTTATACCCTCCACCATAGTATGGAGGGTATATTAAGTTTGTTTTTCCGTTTGTAACGCATTGAAATACTCATTTGCGACCCTATAAAGTATATATATTCTTGATCAGGGTAAAATTCTAAGTCGATCTGAGCACGTCCGTCCGTCCGTCCGTCCGTCCGTCTGTGGTAATCACTCTAGCATCCACAAAAATGGAGATAGGACGCTGAAATTTTGGGAAAATGCGTCTTTTGTTTGCAGGCAGGTCAAGTTCGATGATGGGCTATATCGGTCCACGTTTTGGTATAGCCCCCATATAAGGGTACCCCCCGATTAACGGTATTTTGACGTTTTTAGCTACATTTTCAGACCGATTTGGCTATAATTTGACATTTAGGGTTCTTAAGTGTCAGTAAACATATATAACAAAACTTGTGGACATAGGTCCACGTTTTGGTATAGCCCCCATATAACGGTACCCTCCGATTTGCGGTATTTTGACGTTTTTAGCTACAATTTTCAAACCGATTTAGCTATAATTTGACATTTAGGGTTCTTAAATGTCAATAAACATATATAACAAAACTTGTGGACATAGTTCCACGTTTTGGTATAGCCCCCATATAACGGTACCCCTAGATTTGCGGTATTTTGACGTTTTTAGCTACATTTTTAGACCGATTTAGCTATAATTTGACATTTAGGGTTCTTAAGTATCAATAAACATATATAACAAAAGTTGTGGACATAGGTCCACGTTTTGGTATAGCCCCCATATAACGGTACCCCCCGATTTACGGTATTTTGACGTTTTTAGCTACAATTTCAGACCGATATAGCTATAATGTGACATTTAGGGTTCTTAAGTGTAACTAAACTTATATAACAAAAGTTGGGGACCTAGGTCCACGTTTTGGTTTAGCTCCCATATAACATTACCCCCGATTTACCGCATTTTGACGTTTTTATCTACATTTTCAGACCGATTTAGCTATCAATTGACATTTAGGGTTCTTAAATGTCAATAAACTTATATAACTAGTGGACATAGGTCCATGTTTTGGAATAGCACCCATATAACGTTACCGCCCGATTTCAGGTATTTTGAGAATTTTACCAACAAGTTTTAACCGAATTATCTGTAATTTGAACCTTTGACATTTGAAATTCTTAGTGGTCACCACACCTCTCCACCAAAAATTGTCAAGAAAGCCCCAATATAACGGTACCTCCCGATTTTCAGTAATTTGGCAATTTAGCGACAATTTTTAACAGAACTAACTGTAGTTTGACATTTGAAGGTTGTAGTGGTCACCACACATATGCATCAACAATTTTCAACATAGCCCCAATATAACGACACTTCCCGATTTTCGGTACTTTGAGGATTTTACTTAAAATGTTTAACCGAACGTAGGTCCATGTTTTTGTATAGCCCCAAAACAAACCTCCCGATTTTCCGTACCTTAGCTTTATTTTTTGGACGAACTTTCTGTAATTTGAAATTTAAAAGTCAACAAAAATTCTGCAACAAAAATTGTTCATTTAAGTTCATATTTTGTATAGCGCAGATACCTCCGAACTAGCTGTTAATGACATTTGAAGTTCCCACGTTATGTACCGATTTTCGATATTTTAAGGATTCTAGCTAAATTTTTTAACCGAATTAGGAGTTATTTGACATTAAAGGCCCCCATCAAAAACTGTCAACATAGGCCCATGTTTTATTATAACCCCTATATAACAGTACTTCCCAATTTCTAACCCACCAAAAATTGTCAACAGTTAGACATAGGCACCATAAAAAAGGGCGTTCCGAATGAAGCATTTTATGTACATTATCTGACATTTTAACGTACTCACTTAAAGTTGGGGACAGGAATGAATATTTTATGGTGGAGGGTATGAAAAGTTCGGCCCGGCCGAACTTAATGCTTTTTTACTTGTTACTTGTTTTAAATATTAATTTCATAACTGAAAAAAATTTTAACTTTCGCGACGAAGCGTGTATGTCTCAGAAACTAGAGCAGATAAGAGAAAGCCGAGCAAAAATTCAGAAAGAGCATACCGGAAAACCCTAGAAACCACCTGTATCTCAAGAAATCAAAAATGGCGTATGGAACACTTAAGCATGACACCGACGAATTGCAATCTTACTTTTTTATTTAGTCAAAAACGACGTTTATTTGTTACACTAAATGTGTTGTTGTTTTTCCCTGTGTCTTTCGCAGTTTCAATTGCTGTTTGCCTCTACATGGTGACAAGTATCCGTGCTGAAAAATGCGGCCAAGAGGAATTAACCAAATGTGCTGAACCTTTAGAGATGTTGCATTTCGATTGGTGCTGCTAAAAAGGAGGAATTGGATAAACTAGTAAGTATTTTCAAGAAGAGAAGAACAAATGAAAGTGAAAATCAGAAAAGAAGTAAAGGAAACAGAAAAAAACTGGAATAAGATTGGCTCAGGAGAATAGTAACAAGGGCATCAGAAAGTTCTTAAATTTTCTTGAAAAAATCAGTTCTATGTATGTAAATATGTAATCATTAACTGCATTGGGATCGGACAAATGAAAATTTCTGAAAACTCTTCGATTATTTCTCTGATCTCTGTTATTCCCTTTGCTAGTTCTAATTCATGTCAGGCGTTTCTAAAGTACCCAGCAAAATAAGTTGGAAGTAGTGCAATGTAGACTAGTTCTTTCACGGCATGTTTTGTTGCAATTCAAACGGAGTCGTGAAAGAGACACTCCATTCCTTACATTTTAACCGCATTCGGATGCGATCCAATGAATGACATCCTTTCCTTACATTTTAACAACATCTGGATGCAGTTCAATCAGAGTCGTGAAAAAAGCAGTCCAACTCCTTACATTTTAACAGCATTTGGATGCGATCCAACGATTGACATCCATTTCTCACGTTTAAATTGCATCCGGATGCAGTTCAAGGGATTCGTGAAAAAGGCACTCCGTTCGAAACATTTTACAAGCAGTTGCTTAGTGATCCCTAGCAAGCATGCCAATTTGTAGATACCTACAACTACAGAATTTTTTCAAAGATAGAAAAAGTGTGCATCAGTTTCTAAAATGTTTATATAAAATAAAAAATACAACCAAAAGTTGGGAACATTTTTACCGTAACTCACGAGAAGAAAATTTCCTAATGAAGTGCTGTTGGAGAACTTGTCGAAATAATATAAACAATATAAGAGCCCCTTTAGCAGATCAATTTAATGAAGAAATTTGATAATCTGTGTTAATGTAATAAAGTTCTTATTATTCTTGCGTTACACAAACAATAAATTCTTTATATTTGTTTTGGGATAGTTTGCAATGGCTTGCATTTTTATTGCATCCTTGAACTGCATAAAACACATTCCGAAGAGTGCTTTTAAATCCAATCCAAAGCACTGCATAAAAACACGTGCATTGGATGCAAATTGGACTGCATCCTATTCTACCCTAAAGGGTTAGTTAAAATGCGATTCCAAAGGTATAGTTAAAATGCAGTTCCGAAGGGTTAGTTAAAATGCAGTGCTAATGAAGTGCATTTTTCAGTAGTCACGTAAAACTCATGAGTGAAAATGCATAATTTGATGCACTTCCAGATCGCTTGTACATATGATTTAACTGCATCTTTGGAGGCAAACATTTTGCTGGGTATATATTATACCAACACCCTAATGAAGCTTTACCTCACATTCAGCTTTTTGCTAAGGCAAGGATTTACACGTGCTGCCATTTTTTAAGTTTATCCTTCCAATTCTGCTTTCAACTATTTTTTTCTTTGTTTCTCTCTCTCTTTCTCGACAACATTAATCCAGTCGTCATGTATGAATTTTTTAGTGAAATTAAAAAAGAGAAAAGAACAAACCTAGAATGAACAGCGAATAAGTTATTGGCCCAACATAAAACGGGTAACAACTCAAAAGAGGTGAAAAACACAATGGGGTTATCAAATGAAAGTAACGACGAAACAGAAGAAATAACCAGTGGAATGGAATAACTATAACTGTAAATTAGTGGACAAAACTAGTTGCGGGTGGTCGGTCTCATCATAGTGTTGGTATTGGCTTCCTCCGCTGTCACTTCCGCTAGGATGTTGGATGGCTTGCTGGATGGCTGCCAGTATTCACATATTTATATGTTAAAAAAATATTTATCTTACGAAGATACCTTTGTATAGAAAAATTTGTTGGCGGATGTTATGCAATTTGGTAGGCATGGCATTCCCAAAGAAAAGAAGACAACAATTTAGCAGGGACGAAGTGGGAGTGTTTTTATGAACAGAAGTAATGTATTAGCCACCAAACGTTTTCCGTCACCAATCGAAAAGATAGCCTGATACAAACATTAATAGCTGCTACAAACATTCATTTTACATTTTTATATGTTAAAAAAATATTTTTCTTACGAAGATACCTTTGTGTAGAAAAAATTGTTGGCGGGTGTTATGCAAGTTGGCAGGCATGGCATTCCCAAAGTAAAGAAGACAAAGAAGACAACATCATGAGTTGACTGAAAATTTAGCAGAGACGAAGTGGGAGTGTTTTATTGAACAGAAGTAATGTATTAGCCACCAAACGTTTTCCGTCACCAATCGAAAAGATAGCCGAAAAAGAAGAAAATACGATTTCATTTGTCAGAGTTGTATCCCCATAATTTAATGTTTCTTCTGCATTTGTAACTATTTTTTGTTTCTTCTTACTTTCTGTCGGCTTGGTTATAGAACAGCGGCGACATTGTTGCCCCTAAATTAGTTAAAAAAGAAATTTTGTACTAACAAAAAAACATAAACGATTTTGTGAGAGACATGTGAAATGTCATTCGTTCTACTATAATTACGTGTCTCCATTGGGTATTTTAAGGACCTTATAATAAATTTCAAAATCTTAAATCAAATAAATGGACCACCAAACCATATTATCATGTTTGTGCTCCTTTTTTAGCATGTATGGCTATCACTCTGTTTCTCATCAACAAACAAAGTCAAATTGAATATTAAAAGTTTTTTCCCCAGTTGTTGTACATTTCGTCACTTTTTTAGATGTTATAAATTCCAAGTCGCAAAAGGAACGGGAGTATAAGATGCTGTTTCGGCTGAATTTTATTTTATTTATCAACAACATTTTCGCTATAAATGAGATAAAACACTGTAAAAATGGACCAATGTTGGTTTTGATTTCATATTCATGTTTTGTCATCCAAATCTGAAAAGTGTGCAAAGTTTTAGTTCGATTGGTGTTAAAAATGAGTTACCAGATTTGAACTAAACGGACACCAAAGCAAGTTAAATAAAACACTGTAAAAACCTAGGTGGGTTTTGTTGTGTCAGATGCAGCTTGGATTTTATGGCCCCATCTAAACATAGTTAAATAATGACTTTTTAAAGCAATTCTGGGCTATATCTCTGAAACCTATGAGAATTTTCATTTCACCTCTGAAGCAAATTTGTAGGTAAGGGTAAGAATAAAATATTTGTAGAAATAATGAACTCGAAAAACTACATTTATTGTCTCAAATTTTATAAAGTATAGAAAATTTCCATAATTGGTGTACATTTCGCACCATATCTCCAAAACCGGTATTTTTTTCTTAATGTTTTCCTTTGGAAAAATATTCGCTGGAATGTAATACACAACTCTTCAGAACATGTTATTGTTGTAGAATGCCTCTATCAAGTTGTTTTCAGTATATTTTTCAACAACGATTTTATCAATATGTCAATAATGTGGTGAAATCCGGAATGCGAGAATAAACTGTTGGTGTGAACTGTATTTCAAATACGTGTTGTAAAAGGTATGATGCAAAATACCGCTTGGACAACATGATGTTCGCATTTTAGACTTTCAGAATGTTCTGAAGAATTGTTGAGAACTTTACTTGAAAGATTTTTGCAAAAGGTTACTTGGTTCAACTCCCAATAGTTTAGCTGATACTAACCAGAATTTTACAATTATGTAAAATTTTGCTATATTTGATCGATTTTCATGCTCTAGATGGAGTTTTTCTTATGTGGTCTGTTTAAAAGATAAGTTATACTAGTTAGGGCTATAAAATTGCCAAAGACAGCAAGGCCAAATTCCTATTCGTTTCTGAAATAAAGGCCGATAAATGCAAAGAACTGTAGTTTTAGATGAGCCCATAAAATCCGAACCGGATCTGACCCCTACTAGGGTTTTTGTTATCTCAATATGTACTTTCAAAAAATAGAAGTTGTTTCAATTTTTAGTGCTGCATAATGTGAACAGAAAGCAGACCGAAAGCGACCGATTTTAGACAACACCTGGGAACTCATACAGGAAAGAAATATGTTAAAGATGTAGAAACTAGAAAATCCTAATCTCAATGAAATATACGAGAACACTGCGAAAGCAGTAGAGAAATCGGCTCGAGCAGTCAAAAGAAAATACTTCGAGGACATGGCAACAGATGCAGAAATAGCTGCAGCAACATACAACGTCAGAGAACTGCACAATCTTATAAACCGCATCTCAAACAAAAATCCGAAACGGAATACAGTCATTAAAGATCTAAACCACGAAATACTTACAAGCATCGAGGACCAAACCCGCAGATGGAAGGAACATTTTGAGACAATAAGAAATATAAGTGAACACATTAATACCCCAAACGAGAGCATGTTCTCATCAGCAATTATTCAATATCGGAAACCTCTCCCACTGTTGACGAAATCGCTTCGGCAATATTGAACAAAGCCCCAGGAGAAGACTTTATAGATCCTGAGATCCTTCAAACAAATCCCGAAATCTCGGCTGAAATTCTTTACCAATACATTTATCACGCCTGGTGTAATGAAGATATATCCCATTCGTGACGAAAGGCGCGGTAATTAATTTACCGAAAAAAATGACCCAACCCTTTGTGATAATTGCAGAGGGATAACTCTCCTCAACACTATCTACAAAACGATGGCAATTCTAATAAATAAAAGACTGGAATGTGTAGAGGAAACTTCTATATACATATGTTACCGTTCTATAGATATTGGAATACTACTTTTACATTTTTTGTAGATACATCCGATTCCGATACTATATCTCCAGATCAACGTGGAATTTCAAAAATTCATATACCCAATGTTACTAGGCGATGTAGCAATGGAACCTGTATCCAAATCTGAACCGATTTCTATATACTATGACATACTTACTTCTACACCAAATTCCGTCACTCATTTCGAATTTCAATGAAATTGGGCATAAGTAGCGTGTTTGGCGCATCAAATACATGAAATCGGCCGAAAATGTGTTCGGAGGCTATATCCAAATGTGAACCGATTTCAATATAATTTGGCATACTTATTTCTACACCAAATTCCGCCACACATTCGAAATTTAACTGAAATTGGACATACGTAGTGTGTTTGGTGCATCAAATTGATGAAATGGATCGAAAATATATATGGGAGCTATATCCAAATCTAAACCGATTTCAATATAATTTGGCATACTTATTTCCACATTAAACTCCGGCACACATTATGAAATTGGATATGAATAGCCTGTTTGGTGCATCAAATACATGAAATCGGCCGAAAATATATATGGGAGCTATATCCAAATCTGGACCGATTTCAATATAATTTGACAGACTTCTTTCTACACCAAGTTCAGTCACACATTGCAAATTTCAGTGAAATTGGACATACATAGCGTGTTTGATGCATCAAGGACATGAAATCAACCGAATATATATATATGAATATCTGAATCTGAAGCGATGTGAATATAATTGGCATACTTATATATAAATCATTTTCCGTCACACATCCAAATTTTGGAGACTATATCTGTTACCGTTCTGTAGATATTCGTATACAACTTTTACATTTTTTGGAGATACCTTT
Organism: Musca autumnalis; assembly: GCF_047663935.1. NCBI lineage: Eukaryota > Metazoa > Arthropoda > Insecta > Diptera > Muscidae > Musca > Musca autumnalis. Next base: position 147,121,016 of record NW_027412088.1, on the reverse strand, counting down.
GATTCCGATGCTATATCTCCAATGCCACTTTTCTTTCTTTTTGATTTCTTCAAAATATATTTTTGCATTGTGAATTGGTCGAGTTTTTGATTCACGTACGAACGTCATTTCTGTTTTATATAATAGATATTAATATTTTTAGTTCGCCTAATTGCACAATACTTTTGAGTCGGAATACGAAACATCAAAACCAATAGATTAAGTTTCAGTTATAAAAGGGTCTAAGGAATGACATATGATCTGTCGTTTTGGTGTTTATAACGTTTCTAAAATTAACATTTTTCCAAACTATTATTTCATTAAGTTCTAGCATACCTATCACGGCCATAAACACACACAAAAAAGAAGCAAAGAGCAACATAGCCAAAATTCTTGTTGAATTTGAAAAAAAGTCTTTCGTGTACCCGTTATTGTGATTGTTGTCATTCATTGCCAATGTTTACTTACAAAGTTTTCACCACATTTCCAAGAAAAATTTTTAATTTCCCCAAAGACGCAACGAAAGACTAACACATACGTGATGGTTACGACTTCAGAATGAGTTTTTGGTATGACTTGCACATATGTACACACACATGCCCACTATCCAGCATTCCTGAAATTTCCCACACCTCCATGAAAGTTGTTCCTTCAAATATTTTGTATTTCGTTTTTAAGTTACATACATTGGCACTAAGAGAAGGAGAATAAGCACGGGTTTTGATGCGACAACGTCTTTAAATTGGGCACAGAGTTTCAACAATATTTAATGGCATAATAAGAAGAAGTAACAGCATTGAATAGCTTTTTAATAAATGATGTCAAGCATATGCTGCTGCGCAGAGCAAACTGCATTGTTACATGAGCCCCACATGTGAGAGCTCGTATAAATCAATTGTTTGGAAACGATTCCATTACACTGTGCAACATTTTTAAGGTGATCTTGTACAAACAATTCGAACTGGGGATTTTTTGAAAGTACAGACCCAAACGACAAGAAACCTTAGTTGGGATTTGTAGATAAGGACAAGAATAAAATATTTGCAGAAATAATAAACTCGAAAAACTAAATTTAAATTCAAAATATATGGAAAAATTCCACAATTTTTATACATTTCGCACCGTATCTCCAAAACTGTTAATTTTTTTTTGAATATTTTCTTTTGGAGAAATATTTCCTGGAATGTAATACACAACTCTTTGGAACATGTTATTGTTGTAAAATGCCTCTATGCCGTTGTTTTCAGTACATTTTTCAACGACGATTTAATAAAAATGTCAATAATGTAGTGAAATCCGAAAAGCAAGAATAAAGTGTTGGTTTAAACTGTGTTTGAAATACGTGTTGTAAAAGACGTGAAGCTAAATACCTCTGAAACAGCATGAAGTAAGCATTTTAGAGTTTCAGAATGTTCTAAAGAATTGTTGAGAACTTTATATTTTATAGATTTTGATGCCCTAGATAGAGTTTTTCTTATGTTTTTCTTTACAAAACGTAAGTTCTACTAGTTTAGGGCTACAATATTGCTAAAGACGGCCTTGCTAATCTATTCGTTTCTGAGATAAAGGCCTCATAAATGCAAAAATGTGTAGATTTAGCCCGGTTTAGTTGAGGACATAAAATCCGAACTGGATCTGACAGGACAAAACCCTACTAGGGTTTTTGTAGTCTAAATACGTACTTCCAAAAAATGCATACTAGAAGTTATTTGCATTTTCAGTGTTGCCTAGTGTTATCAAACAATACATAACCTCATTATGGGCGTTATATAAAATATTAAAAGGCATCACAGGCAATAAATATTGACATTTTGCATCATTCAAAGTTGGTCCTGATATTCATGACATTATTGGGGTTTGGTTGGGAAAAGATTGTTACACAATTAAGATGCGTCATAATTATTAATTTATGCATGTTGGGGATATGAATTTATTATGCGCACGTTTTTTCACCCTCCACAGTGTATCGTATCGATACTACATTCGAACTTTTAATAAAAAAGAGATGACAAAATTCAAAAATAGACCCTATCCATATTGGTTTCTGTGATGAACAGGTAGGACCCTTAATTCATCTCGAATGCGCAGTCATAATTTTCCATCCATTTTCCATCTTTTCGACTGGTTTTAAAAAAGGTGTAACACGGTGATTCGGAATTCAATTTTACTGTCCTAGACCCCAATTTTTGTCATCAATGTGATGCCAACTGTCAAAGAATACATCTCCTCCCCATTTTATACAAAACATGGCGAGCATGCTCAAAATGAGTATGCCAACCCTGTAAAAAAGGTCATGTGTTCGACTCTATGACACGGTAGCATCACATTCGTAAAACAGAAGTAGTATGTAGTTGGCGTACATCAGATCATTTCAGAACAAGGCGCGAGACACATTTTCCACAAGTGATTTTCCAACGGCGAAAAATTTATTTTTCTGCAGAGATTGATAGCAAGACGTTTTCCACGGTCAAAACTAAAGAATGACGTCACCTGGAAACCTGTCAGATTGAAGCGAAACCAGAGGCGGCGGGAAATAAGGGTGACGAGTTTCGTCGAGTGACAACGTGGTCAGGGACCTGACACTGAAGAGTTGCCGGGTTTTTAGTAGCTCATCAAAGTTCTTAACTTGTCACTAGCCATTCACATTGTGCTCGAAATCTGAAAATGGACTGAGTTCCACTACAGAAGCCAGGGAAGGATGCCAGCATAGATGCATCGTAGAGCCCATTGAAACACTCTTGGAACTTTACTCCTACACAGTGCCAGAAATAAGAATCCAGTTACCGGTCATCAACATGGGGTTCGTGGACTTAATCTGACAAACACATAGAACCCCTAAAACAGTTTTGTTGATGCTTGACTTATCAAAATCTTTGATACTGTCAAGCACTTCATAATGTTGAGGACATCGAGGAGACTACCCAGCCAACAATTTTTGCCGATGGCTCTTATATCAGATTTTTTTCCGAGATTTCGTAACCTTTCTTTCCGATTATTTTCCGAGTGCTCTGTACAATCTCGGAAGGGAAATTTTGATTTGTTTTCTTTCCGATTAGTTTCCGAGTACTCTGCACATAATCTGAAAGAATTTTTGATCTGTGTATTTTTCTCGCGAGCAAAAATCCCGAACTCTGGTTGAGAGTTGATTGATTGTATACAAACAACGCCAACGGCAAGGGAAATTTCTTTGCTTTGTTTGCATGCTGTACCTTGTTTTTTAGTTATTTCGCAGCAGTTAAGTAAGACGTAGCGGATCAAATTATTGTGTGTTTTAAAACAAATTCAAATTTGGAAGTTTGCATACACATTTTGTAAAAAGCTGTTTATAATAACAAATGTTGTTAATTCTATTTTAGATACGCCAAATAAAGAACAACATCGTGATGACACATGGAAACTTTATTAGGAAAAGTTGTGTTTTATAATTTTGCAAACACACAATATCAGCGGGCAGCAGCAATGAATACTATTAAATCCAACTTGTGAAGAATAAAAAAATTCGCATTAAACATCCGAACATTTTCCGAAATATAAATCACCGGAATTTTTTCCGATTTTCGGATAAAACCTTGCGAAAATATTTAGATTTTTTTCCATATATCGCATAAAATATCCGATAATCTACCGATTTTTTTTCCGAATATCGGATCAAACATCCGATAATCTTCCGATTTTTTTCCGAATATCGGATCAAACATCCGATAATCTTCCGATTTTTTCCAAATATCGGATCAAACATCCGAAAATCTTCCGATTTTTTTTCCGGATCAAACATCCGATAATCTTCCGATTTTTTACCGAATATCGGGTCAAACATCCGATAATTTTCCAATTTTTTCCGAATATCGGATCAAACATCCGATAATTTTCCGAATTTTTTCCGATTTTCGAATGTTCCTTCCGAATTTTTTCGGAAATTGTGCAGATAATCGAAAATTCCCTTAAAATTTCCCTTTTTTTCATTCGAATTTTTTTGCGAATTCGTTCAGAATTTGGAAAGAAACTCTAATATTCCTTCCGATTTTTTTCCGATAAAACTTTCCGAATTCGTGGGCACCTTCTCACAATTTTGTTCCGATTTCTGAACGAATTCGACATCAGAATCGCATACTTGTGCAGAGTTTCGTTCCGAATTCGGAAAAAATTGTTAGCTGGGTAGGCTCTGGGCAAGTTTGAAAAGTGGATAATCAATTGTATGTATGAACGACGGTCGCACGTAGAAATCATAAAGAAGAAATCGAACTACGAAGAGTGAAACACAAAGTTCCTCATGGGAGGGAGATAACTCCGAAATTGTTTAACCTCTTTTTTTCTCGTATTCCACGCTCTCCAGACTTTCTAGAAAATAGCGATCATTTTCCCTGCTAGGAATATGCAAATATCCGCCACTCAACGGCTCGTCGGTTAACCACATGAATTACAGAGATGGTCGCAGAACGAAATATCCTGGTCGATGATAACCTGTCATTTTTATATTCGGTATTCACGTCGCATGTTGGGGCAATATTGAAAAAAACGGGTTTTAATTGAAAAATTGAAACACAAATTTTTGATAATCTGTCTTGACAGGGCTAACGAGTACAAAATTCTACCTCACTAGCCGAAATAGCAACATCGTATGTTGTTTACTTTTCGTGTAGCACAGTGAACATATTTTTAAAATTTAAGAAACAGGTGAAAAGTATTAAATTTTGCTGCTTTTAAATCGCCATAACGTAGTTTTTGCTACATAAACTTGGCAATTTCAAAATGGATATTTCAAGCAGAGGTAATTCTTAATATTTTAGGGAAAAAATGTACTGAAAAAGTCTTGTAGAAATGTGTTTAAAAAATTCCTCAAAATATGTCAAATTTTGCATAATTTTGAAATGTATTGGAGTATAACAAAAAAGAGCGTCGAGAAGGTCGTGAGACCTTTTTTTTTGTATTTTTCTCTTGATTGTTGTATTTGAACTTGCGTATTGTTTGCGCATTTTTAGTTATATCAAAAATGTTGGAAATAGCCTTGGGTCAAAATTTTGCATTTTGGGGTTTTTGTCTTCATTTTCCCTGTTATTGTTGTACAGTATGTCGTGTTTTGGTTTAATGTCTGTGTTCACCGTACATAAGACAATGTGTGCAGGTCCACCATTATGTTATAGTTACTATATATAATGATTTATATGAAATGATGGCGATGCACATGGGCTCAAATCGCAAGAAAATGGAGATTAATTAAAGCAAATTAAATCAGGTTTTTGGTATAACTGTCGTTACATGGTAATATGGTACAAAATTCTAAGTCTTTAACCAAAATGTCAAGATCATATATTGTTTACTTCTACAGTTACACTGTGATAAAGCTAAAGAATTTTTAATAGCACTGTGACACAAAATGGAACTCAAAGTCTGGGGGTGGAAAAATTCTTTTGGAGATGAAGGCCCTTGATGAGTATATTAGGAACACAAATGGAAATTTTCGCCATAGGTCAAGTTTCTGAGATATCGCGCGATGAAGTTTTTAATTTTTTTCCCTATAGTACTTGGGAAAACAGCACCATATCTCTGTTTGGCGTTGTTGTAGCTTCGTTGTGAGGTGACATGTCGTCAGTCAAATCGATTAGCGAATCTTTTTGTAGAACATTTCATTCTTCTAACTCAATGCCTTTCATGTCTTTTTGTCCTTTATTTCTTGAACCGTAGTGAAAGTTCCACAAGATGAGATTTTTCAGCATCCAAATATTCTACAAAAATGTTGCTCAGAAGATTTTAGGTACGGTTCTCTTTGACAACTAATCGATTTTGTGCCGTTTTCATTGTCATCTTGGATATGTATTCGGACTTGGTTCAAAATTAAACTATGTTTTGTTTTTCTGTATATTCGTTATTGGTTATGTATAGGTATGTAGATTAGGGTTATGACTTTTTGACATTTTTCCTCAAAAATGATTTCCTGTAGCAGGGATGACTGAAATTTTGCCTATTAATCACTATGCTATCGTTTATTCCATTAAAATATAAAAAAAGTTTACGCACAAATCGATTTTAAAACAAGTAAGAAAAGTCTATAGTCGGACAAAGCCGACCATGGGATACCCTATACCACTATCCCTGGACAATCGCTCTCCATGGAACTTCTTTTCAATGATTGTGAAAATTTAATTATCATGTATCAGAGATGTAATGTATAATACTTATGACCAAAACCAAAAAGTTATCTAGCATAACAAAGACATTTTTGTAGCAGGAAAGGAAAATTTAGTTCACTCAAACTAAAATGTAATGAAACCCACTTAGGTAGTACTACTACTTCCGTTGTTTAACCGCTACGTAATTGAAATTTTTACCAATTTCACACAAAAGTTTCAGTCCATTTAACCCGCAGAACAGAACCCATTATATATTAGGCAGTAAGCCCGTTATATAGCAAACACTTTATTGCAATTTACATCAGAGGAAAGGTAAGTAGTTTTTTTCCCATATGTAGGCTACTTTGCGAAATATATATGTCCTCAAGGAATTAAAATATCGACCAAAAATAAAATTTTTATATTTTTCATACAAAAGTAATGGTCCATTTCACCCGCTAAAGAATATCAGATCATCATTCAAAATTGTAGGCATATTATATTTCTTAAACCTTAATAAATGTACATAAACAAATGTAATGCTTAAGTTGAAAAATTGTAATTAATTGATCTCTTAAATATATAATTATTATATTATTGTAAATAAGTATGTTAATATTCCACAAAAAAAAAAACACAAAAAAAATTGTAGGCATCTTTTTCGACCTATAATCTTACCCGGTGCAAAATTTCGTGACTATTGATGTATAATTGCGACTTCTAGCGAGTTTATTATTACACTACAAACAAATAACGGAATATATTAGACTGTAACTCTGTTATCTGATCATGCACACCAACATAATTGGCATCAATTGAAAGGTCAAGCGTTCCACTTTCAAGTATATCTCACTTGTCCGGAATGTCACTTCCAGGAATTAAGATATAAGCTGTATATTAAAAATTTTCACAATTTTCACACAAAAGTTTTGGTCCATTTAACCCTCTAAATATTATCCGATCGCCGTCTCAAATTGCAAGCTTCTCCTTTGTGATATACTCTTACCTTATTTAAAATTACGCGTTGATCGGACTATTATTGAGACCTACAGAGCCCCTAGAAAATTGGATAAATATTATGTTTTTGGTCCATTTCACCCGCTAAATATTTCACCATCATCACCAATAAGAATAGGGATCTATTCTGATCTGAACCCGACCTCCATACAAAATTTCGTGACGATCGGTCCATAATTGCGGCCTGGAGCGTGTTTACAATTTATAATGGACAGACGGACGGACGGACGGACAGACACACATCTCAAAATCGCTTTATCTCGCCGAGATATGAAGATTGGTATACCACATTGGGGGTCTCCGACGAATATGTCGCGGTGTTACATGAATTTTTACCAAACCAAACTTATAATACCCTTTTCCACATTGTGGTATAGGGTATAAAAATAATTTTTAAAAAAATATATGAAATGAAAAAAAAATTTTCTTCAAAAAATTATTTTTTGTTGCACGAATGAATAGATATACGCCTACTAATAACTATAATAACGTTTATTTCATTCAAATATTAACCCACTTAAAGCCACTGGTCGTTTAAACGCCAGCAAAAAATGTGCACAAAAATGCAGGTAAAAAACAGTTAGATACGTGTTTTATCGCGGGGTTTTTTGTATTTTCTAATTGTTTACTCATTTGTCTGTCTTTTCCCGTTCATAAATTGACATTTGACCTGCGTAGGTTTTCGCGGTTCGGTCACAAAAATAACCCTTTTCGTGAAGTGATTTTTTGATTTTCTTACAATGGTTAAAAACACATAATTAGATAAGTTACACTTATACAACGCAGAGATTATTTAGAAAAGATGTGAAAGTATTATTCTAAAAACATAAATTGTGAATACAAAGCAAGAATTCTTCTGTATTACACTGCAAAGTTAGCTGTCCGTTTAAACGGACAGTGGCAAAATCCACTACCGTAAATTTGTATGGGAAATTGATGTTTTTTACAATTACGGATAAAGTAAACATGCCGTTCTTTAGGGCGTACGATGGAAAATATTTTATAAAATGAAGAAGATAGAGAATATCTTTAAAAATATAAAACAGTTGGCTTTGTGCGTACGACTAAAAATGAAGTTTACTTTATACATATTTGTAAAAAACACCAATTTCCCATACAAATTTACGGTAGTGGATTTTGCCACTGTCCGTTTTAACGGACACCCGATTCCGGAAAAACTATAAGTTTTAAGAAAACAAGTTACTTATTAAAAAATGCTTAAAAATAAAAATAAAACTGAATTCAATAAGAAAATTTAAAATTTTCCAAAAAATTTTTTTCTGGCGCTAAGTGGGTTAAAAAAGTCGAGAAAAAAGTCACTTTGAAAAAATTTTATTTTTTTGTTTTTTGTTAAAAAAAATTATATTTTTGAATAAAAGCGTTTACGACATTTTTACGATTCTCAGAATTGAAAAAAAAAATAGTGAGGAATAAATTTTATGTCATTTTAATTATCTCATGTGGCTCTAAAGTTTATTTTCAATTATATATCTGTTTTCAGTGACTTCAAAAAATTGTCCATAATTTTGATAAATTCAAATTTTAAAATCATTTTGTGCGTGAGGTTTTTTCACCGAATCACCTTATAATTAAGATTTTATGTAATCTTATGGCAAAACTCATCATGCTATGATACAGGGATATGAGGTTGTAAAAAAGTCATAACCCTAATGTAGATATACCCAGTTGTTCAATAAATAGCAATTGTCTACTTTGACATAGGCATGTAACTAGTTACTCATTGATCCTAGTTACTTTACACCCAAAAATGGCACACAAAGTAGCCTATAGACCGATTTTGTCACTGGAAATAGGCTTCCTTGCCTATCATGTCAATTCACTAGTTACAGGTAATGCGGCGTGTAATATATTGACTATTTTATAGACTACCGATGGATAGTGTAATAGACAATGTTTCTCTCTTTTTAACAAAAAAGAAAAAATATTCTGTCATTTTGTTTGTTTATTCAAATTTTAGAAATTATACTGTACAACAAAATCGAACTTTTTTTTAAAATTACAAGAAACCCCGCACAGATTATGAAAGAGGACCGAAAAAAAGAAGACACGTGTATCGGCGTTTTGAAAGTTTACGTCAGGAAGTAACCTAAATTGGCGTGGCAAGTTTCGCCCATTTTTACAGGTTTTGAAATATTCGACATCAGATTCCTTGGAATCCTTGCATTTTAGGTATAAAGTGTCTTTGGCAATATTACTGACAACAATGCGGGGAATCTTTTTATGAAAAAAATTAACCATCATGCGAGTCACTAAACGGGTCTTTTTGGTCCCTTTTTTTTAAAAACGTTTAAAAACTCCTTTAAAATGGGATCGTATGAGATCAAAATATTCTACAAAATTATTTGTCATACAATTTTACTGTAGGTCCCTGAATACACCAAAACTCTAAATCGTACCTAAACGCCAGGAATCTGCCAAAAGTAAAATCACGTTTTAGGGTTAATGTTGTACTTTATCTGAGTTTATTAAGTTTTGTCCCACAATACTTCATTCTAGATAGAAGACATCAAAGACAAAAATATTCTTCATTAGATTTCAATATAAGTCGCCGAATAAATGAAATATGTATTTGCAATATATATCAACAAAATATATACATCAAATTTGCCAACAAAACACATAAATATTTTTTGAATAAATTTGTATTGTTCTTCTTTCGAGTGGATGCACGAAAGTAACATGAAATTTAGTTTCAGACGAAAGGTGTTAAAAGAAGAAATGTTCTTTTAAAATACTTTGTTAAGAAAATTGCGTTACAAAATTAGATATTATATGTAGACATTTTTTGTTAAACTTTTAGGCTCTTAATTAAAATCTATTCCAGCATTTTCACATACAATATCAGGAACCTATGAATTATCCTGATGACGTTATTTTGGTTTATAGTACTAAAATACGTAATTTTTGAAAGTCCCATCTGGGTTATCAATATTTTCCCTATATATATTCACCATAGATATTTCAAAAACAGTTTGAACAGAACAACATTCAAGGACCAAATAAACATAAGTCGCTGTATCAAGTAGTCATACACTAGTTCCAGTATCAAGGATCAAGACCTATATGTATACAAGATTGTATTGTCTTTTCCTGTTCTGCAGTCCATGTGTGGCTAATGCATATATGCATTAACCCATTTATCTGACTTCAAGTTACTAGTATTTTTGGCTATTTCTGACTACCGAATTGACTGGTTACTCGTAATGCACTGAGGAGACAATTGCCTTTCACACGACTATCGAATTGGGTGGTTACTGGTAATGCAGTGAGGGGACAATAGACCCCTTCCTATGACATCCCCATGTTAAATTCACCAGTCTATAACATTGCGAGTAGATTGGGTGGTAACTAGCAAAATTGCTAGTTATTCCCTAGTCACCCGAACAACTGGGTAACAATTGGTTATTGCTTATGTAGACATCTTGGGTGCTTCTAAAATATTTACTACAAATAGCTCTTGTAATGATGAACACGTTGATAACAAATTTTCTTGGAGGATAGATCCGGTTACCTCGGATATTCCGACATTAAAACTGATATTTGAACCGGTTTTAAGTAACCTATTAAACTTATATGTATACCATTAAAAAGCTTATATAGTTGTCAATCAAATTAAGTTAATTCGCTTATGAAAAATTTGCTAGTTGCAGTTCTAGAACAAAAAACCCGTTTTCTTAATCCGTTTTTAAGAAAAAATATCAGTACGCGCAAATATGGAGATCAAAGGCTGGGGGGTGAAACATTTTTTTGGCGATGAATGAAGATGAAGAAGGACTGTTTTGCCATAGAGAACCGTACCTAAAATCTTCTGAGCAACATTTTTGTAGAATATTTGGATGCTGAAAAATCTCATCTTGTGGTTCTTTCACTACGGTTCAAGAAATAAAGGACAAAAAGGACATGAAAGGCATTGAGTTAGAAGAATGAAATGTTCTACAAAAAGATTCGCCAATCAATTCGACTGAAGACATGTCACCTCAAAACGAAGCTACAACAACGCCAAACAGAGAAATGCAGCTATTTTCCCAAAAATCAAAAACTTCATCGCGCGATATCTCAGAAACTTGACCTATGGCGAAAATTTCCTTTTGGGTTCTTAGTATATTCATCAATGGCTTTCATCTCCATATGAAATTTTCCACCCCCCAAAAATGCTGCTGCACAGTGTAATTTGAAGAGCACCATAAAAAATTAATTTTTTGGTGTATAAAGAGTAATATTTTTTTACGCATCAAAAGCGGCAATTTTAGAATGGAACCGTCAACTTCAGGTAGATATCTGAATCTTAGAAACATATATTTATGGCAAAAGAAGTTTAGGAACATATTAAAAATTAATTTAAAATGTATCCATTTTTCCCTATTTTTGAAAAGCATTTTGAGTTAAAATAGTAGCGGAATATTCTATATGGAGTTTATTCCAAAACGAGAATATATAGAGATGATGTTTGGTAGAAATATTTTCAATCCCTTCAAAATGCACAATTCACAATTTGAGCCAGTTTAGTTGCAATATATCGAAAACCTCAAAATCTGACTGTACCTCTATATGGGGGCTATACAAAAATATTGACAAATTTTCACACTATGAATTCTTAGCCATTCAGAACTATAAATCCTAATTTACAGATAAATGTACTAAAAAATGTGGTCAAGACCCTCGAAACACATAAAATCGGGAGATACCCTTTTATGGGAGCTACACTAAAATATTGACCTAACTTAATAATTTTTTGCCAAATATTAGCGTAACCAATAATTATCATATTAGAATTTTTAGGTTCATCAATTAAGAAATGTAGGCAAAACCGTAAAAACACTTAAAAGCACCATTTATGATGGCTTCGAATATACCTCACCAATACCTCAATTTGCACAAAAACTGTGTTCGATTATACTTATTGAAGTGTAAACATTCGAAACATATTAACATTAGATCACTCAAATGCTTCAAATGCAATGGCATGCTGTCTTTGCAGTACTTGCTCGAGTGTTACGGGTTGAGAGTCATCCTAAGCATCATATCGTCGGTGTAATGCTTAAGTGTTCCATACGCCATTTTTGACTTTTTGAGATACAGGTGGTTTTTAGGGTTTTACGGTATGCTCTTACTGAATTTCTCCTATCTGCTCTAGTTTCCGAGATATCCACGCTTCGACGGAAAAGCATAAACTTTTTTCAGTTATGAAATTAATATTTTAAAAACTTAGAAGTTTAAAAACACATTTCAAAAATCAGGATTTAAATTTTCGATTTAGAAGTATTTAATTTATTGAGGCAAATATGAAAAAATTGTTTGCCACTTTGTTCCATGTGATATACAATATTTCACATTTGTGTCATAAGTGCGGATATGGAACAAATCGACATAAATTCTTTTTTTTTTAAATCTCTATAACTTTTATATTCCAATACATATTCCTCTAAATTTTTGCAAATATGTTCTATATACTATTATTAATATTTCAAGTCGAAAATATAAATATTTGCTTTAGTCAGCTCCACACAGTTGTGACGCAAACATTAAAATGCGATTATCTCAAAACGGGCAAATGGCGTATGGAACAATTAAGCATGACACCGACGATATGTTCGGTAAGGCTTTCCCAGGCATATCAAGAGGGATCATCCTGACGTAGAGAGAAACGCCCAATGTTACATGAGAGAATCCCTAGATCAGCAAGCTTATCAGGCCAGAGTGAATGACATTTATACAGAAGCAATCGGCAGATGCCATAAACAGATATCGTGTGAATGTAGTAATCGGCTTATATTACCCATCTATTGAATCTGAAGAACGTCAGTTACACAATGCATCAAAGTAGGTTTAACTCAAATACCTTCGGTATGATTCATCCGCATAAATTCATATAAGGAAATGATTGAAGCCCTCACGACACACTTCACATTTTCAACTACTCAATACTCAAGGTAGCTTTGTGGTTACAAACAATCGATGTAGCTACATTCTGTGACCAGGTCCGGTCCAATGTTTGCACCGTAATAACGTATCAAAGTACTTTTTACTCAAATACCTTCGGTATGATTCATCCGCATAAATTCATATAGGGAAATGATTGAAGTTATATAGCTAAATTCTTTGACCAGGTCCGGTCCAATGTATGCACCGTAATATTTCTTCGGGACTCTCAGCTCCTCAGAAATATTACGGTCCGTCCGTTGTTTTTACGGATTTTAGCTAAAATTTTTAACCGAACTAGCTGTAATTTGTCATTTGAGGTTCCTAGTGATCACAACACTTATCCACCAAAAATTGTCAACATAGGTCCATGTTTTGGTATAGCCTCCATGTAACGGTACCTCCCAATTACAGGTATTTTAAGAATTTTATTTACTTATTGACCGAACTACCTGTTAGTGGACATTTGAGGTTCCCAGTGCTCACAAATGTCAAACAAAAATTGTCAACATAGGTCAATGTTTTGGTAAAACAGTACCTCCCAATTTTTGTTATTTTAAAGATTTTAGCTATAATTTTTAACTAAACTTGTCGTAATTTTCTATTTAAGGTTCCTAGCGATCACAACGCCTCACTACTGAAATTTGTCAATATTTTTTTTTATCTTAAAACTTTTCCACAAAAATTGTCAATTGTCAGGAGTTTAGCTACATGTATTGACCGAACTATCTATAATTTGACATTTGAGGTTCCCAGTAGTCACACAATTTCTCCACCAAAAATTTTCAACATGGGTCCACACCCCATATAAAGGTGGCGCCCGGTTGAAGAAATTTGTTGATACATCTTCTGACCTTACTTATCTCCACTTAAAATTGTGGACAGAAAAGAAAGCTAAATAAATTTTTATTTTATGGTGGAGGGTATAAAAAGTTAGTCCGCTGTTTTACTTGTTAAAAATTAGGAAGTTTTATTGGACATTTAGGTCCACCACTCTTCTTGTTGTTTTATAGCCCTGGGATTGAGAGATTTCTGTTTCCAGAGTGACGCTAGTGATTTTGAGCAGTGAAATGATATCCGTGACCACCAGACAATAATGGCGTGCTGGACTACTAAGATATTAATGATCTTTAGTGTGGCAACCAGCAATGCTAGTTATTATGACAACGGTTCCTATAGCATGATATGGTTGTAGAGATGAGATAACATACATCCGGTAGTTTAAAACTTTGTATTTCTATATATTTTATATTTCGCTCAATTATAACGTATTGTAAATGGTGTGAAAAACAATAAAAAGTATGTGGATAGCTAATTTGTGGACTGCCAGCATAGAGTAATATTTCTTTTTCCTACAAAGCATTAAAAATTCAAATATTACTGTTAATGGATTATTGTACGGTTCTTACTTAAACCCACTAACATTATTTCCCGTGATTATGAATTCTCGAAATCTGAAAATATTTATAGTTTGAAAAACCAGTTGATTTATATTTGCAATATTGTATTTCTTCCACCTGGAAAACCTAATACTTACGAATAACTTTCCAAAATAAAAGAGAAATTCTAATAAACATCCGTAACGAAGCTTCTTCTTCTTCTTTTCACATCCTATTGTGTAAAAAGCTTTTATTCCTACTTTATCTCTTGTTTTACACACAAATTGTTTTCTAAACATCAGCAGTGAATTCTGTCCTGGTAGCCTTGGACATATAATATCTTCAAATCTCTTCTCTTTCATAGCAAAGAAGTTTAGAACAAGCAATGAAAGAAACATTTAAGACTGTGGGTTCGAATGAGTGAGGAAGAAGTTTTGGTTATGGTGAGTTTGTAATTTATTGGTGTGCAACAGCAATGTTACACCTTGCATCATGTTTTTTCTCTAATTTCCCAATTCCCACACATGAGAACACCATTCGTATGCTTGGACATATGGACATTAGAGTTATGACTTTTCGACATTTTTTCTCAAAAATGTTTTCATATTCTCAAAAATGTTTTCTTAATCAATTTAAAGAAAACTAGTGGGAAACAAATGTTATGTCAGTTTGGCTATCTCATGTGGATCTAAATTTATTTTCAATGCATTGTGACTTCACAAAATTGCCCATAATTCTGATAAATTTAAATTTTAAAATCATTTTGTGTGTGAGCTTTTTTCATAGAGTCACTTTATAATTAAGATTTTATGTAATCTTATGTAGAAACTCATCACGATATGATACAGAGTTATGAGGTTGTTAAAAAGGCATAGCACCAATGGACATACTTTTCACTCATTCCTTTTTTGGCGGTAATTTATCTTCTATATTTGGCTTGTTTATGAGTAAAAGTGTATGTTCGAGTATGTGTGTTTGTTGATGCATTTGTTTGCAGTTGGTTGGTGAGCAAAAGAAACACACAATTTCATTCCTATTGGGTAATGATTAACAGCTCAAACATTGCTTCGAAGACATAAATCAGTTGGCCAAATAGGCAAACTGATAAAAGAATATAATTTTAAATAAAGCATAGAAACGCTCAAAAATATAAGATTTATGAGGCATGATGCTAAAGAGTTTTGTGTTTTCCTATCACGAATCCTAATTATGTTTGAACATATGTGCTCCCACAACTTTAGCTATTTAAATTAAACTTTATTTTAAAACGGGTTTCAAAGACATGACGAACGGAAGACATTCGTTTCTTGCAGTAGCTCAGTTTGTTGCTTTGAAGAGATCTCTAGTTTTAAAACAAGTAAAAAAGCATTAAGTTCGGCCGGGCCGAACTTTTCATACCCTCCACCATAAAATATTCTGAACTAAAATGGAATAATTACTTTTCATTCCTGTCCCCAACTTTAAGTGGGTACGTTAAAATGTCAGATAATGTTTATGTACATTTATGCTTCATTCGGGAGGCCCTTTTTTATGGTGCCTATATCTAACTATGTATGTTGACAATTTTTGGTGGGCTAGAAACTGGGAGGTACTGTTATATAGGGGTTATAATAAAACATGGGCCTATGTTGACAGTTGTTGATGGGAGCCTTTAATGTCAAATAACTCCTAATTCGGTTAAAAAATTTAGCTAGAATCTTCAAAGTATCGAAAATCGGTACATAACGTGGGAACTTCAAATGTCATTAACAGCTAGTTCGGAGGTATCTTGGCTATACGAAAATATGAACTTAAATGAACCGTTATATGGGGGCTATACCAAAACGGGGACCTATGTCCACAAGTTTTGTTATATAAGTTTATTGACACTTAAGAACCCTAAATGTTAAATTATAGCTACATCGGTCTGAAAATGTAGCTAAAACCGTCAAAATACCGCAAATCGGAGGGTACCGTTATATGGGGGCTATACCAAAACGGGGACCTATGTCCACAAGTTTTGTCATATAAGTTTATTGACATTTAAGAACTTTAAATGTCAAATTATAGCTACATCAGTCTGAAAATGTAGCGACAAACGTCAAAACACCGTAAATCGGGGAGTACCGTTATATGGGGGCTATACCGAAACGCGGACCTATGTCCAAAACTTTTGTTATATAAGTTTATTGACATTTAAGAACCCTAAATGTCAAATTATAGCTATATCGGTCTGAAAATGTAGCTAAAAACATCAAAACACCGTAAATCGGGGGGCACCGTTATATGGGGGCTATACCAAAACGGGGACCTATGTCTACAACTTTTGTTATATAAGTTTATTGACACTTAAGAACCCTAAATGTTAAATTATAGCGACATCGGTCTGAAAATGTAGCTAAAAAAGTTAAAATACCGCAAATCGGAGGGTACCGTTATATGGGGGCTATACCAAAACGTGGACCTATGTCCACAACTTTTGTTATATAAGTTTACTGACACTTAAGAACCCTAAATGTCAAATTATAGCTATATCGGTCTGAAAATATAGCTAAAAACATCAAAACACCGTAAATCGGGGGGCACCGTTATATGGGGGCTATACCAAAACGGGGACTTATGTCCACAACTTTTGTTATATAAGTTTATTGACACTTAAGAACCCTAAATATTAAATTATAGCTACATCGGTCTGAAAATGTAGCTAAAACCGTCAAAATACAGCAAATCGGAGGGTACCGTTATATGGGGGCTATACCAAAACGTGGATCTATGTCCACAACTTTTGTTATATAAGTTTATTGACACTTAAGAACCATAAATGTCAAATTATAGCTATATCGGTCTGAAAATGTAGCTAAAAACATCAAAACACCGTTAATCGGGGGGCACCGTTATATGGGGGCTATACCAAAACGGGGACCTATGTCCACAACTTTTGTTATATAAGTTTATTGACACTTAAGAACCCTAAATGTTAAATTATGGCTACATCGGTCTGAAAATGTAGCTAAAAACTTCAAAATACCGTAAATTGGGGGGTACAGTTATATGGGGGCTATACCAAAACGTGGACCTTTGTCCACAACTTTTGTTATATAAGTTTATTGATACATAAGAACCCTAAATGTCAAGTTATAGCTAAATCGGTCTGAAAATATAGCTAAAAACGTCAAAATACCGCAAATCGGGGGGTACCGTCATATGGGGGCTATACCAAAACGTGGACCTATGTCCACAAGTTTTGTTATATATGTTTATTGACACTTAAGAACCCTTAATGTCACATTATAGCCAAATCGGTCTGAAAATGTAGCTGAAAACGTCAAAATACCGTAAATCGGGGGGTACCGTTATATGGGGGCTATACCAAAACGTGGACCGATATATCCCATCTTCGAACTTGATCTTCCGACGGCTAAAAAAATGGTATTCCCCAATTTTCAGCGAAATCGGTCAACAAATGCGACCTGTATGTTGCGAACGGACGGACGGACGGACATGCATAAATCGACTCAGAAAGTGATTCTATGTATATCCCTAGAAGGAACTATGGATCTATCTCGCTTCCTTTTGTATGTTACATACAAATGCACTAACACATAATACCCCTTACCACATAGTGGTGTAGGGTATAAAAAGAAATAGCATTTTTGTAGATAAGGAAATAAGTTTTGTATTTTCCTGCGTAAATATTTATTTATTTAAATATTTAGACGTTTGTGGGGTGGGTATCACAAACTGTGGGCCTAATTACTCCACTGACATGCCCAATCAACACAGTCTGCACATAATTTTTCACAGTTGCATGTTGTTTTTGGTACATTCAATCCATTATTACACAGTTTACGATAAACCTTAATACGAGAGGTTATAAAGGATTGGCCCTAAATATTGGGACAGTTCGGGACCCATATCTCAGAAAGTATTGGTTGCCCTAGAAAAAAATATAATGTTGTAGACAAGATCAGATTGACTACACGCTGTTAAGGACAAGCAGTTGCAAAAAATTTCAAAACGATACGAGACATGTCCCAAAAATGCACTTTTGGGATTTTTATACCCTACACCACTATGTGGTAAGGGGTATTATGTGTTAGTGCATTTGTATGTAACATACAAAAGGAAGCGAGATAGACCCATAGTTCCTTCAAGGGATATACATAGAATCACTTTCTGAGTCGATTTATGCATGTCCGTCAGTCCGTCCGTTCGCAACATACAGGTCGCATTTGTTGACCGATTTCGCTAAAAATTGGGGAATACCATTTTTTTAGCCGTCGGAAGATCAAGTTCGAAGATGGGATATATCGGTCCACGTTTTGGTATAGCCCCCATATAACGGTACCCCCCGATTTACGGTATTTTGACGTTTTCAGCTACATTTTCAGCCCGATTTGGCTATAATTTGACATTTAGGGTTCTTAAGTGTCAATAAACATATATAACAAAACTTGTGGACATAGGTCCACGTTTTGGTATAGCCCCCATATAACGGTATCCCCCTATTTGCGGTATTTTGACGTTTTAAGCTACATTTTCAGACCGATTTAGCTATAATTTGACATTTAGGGCTCTTAAGTGTCAATAAACTTATAAAACAAAAGTTGTGGACATAGGTCCACGTTTTGGTATAGCCCCCATATAACGGTACCCCCCAATTTACGGTATTTTGACGTTTTTAGCTACATTTTCAGACCGATATAGCTATAATTTAACATTTAGGGTTCTTAAGTGTCAATAAACTTATATAACAAAAGTTGTGGACATAGGTCCCCGTTTTGGTATAGCCCCCATATAACGGTGCCCCCCGATTTACGGTGTTTTGATGTTTTTAGCTACATTTTCAAACCGATATAGCTATAATTTGACATTTAGGGTTCTTAAGTGTCAATAAACTTATATAACAAAAGTTGTGGACATAAGTCCACGTTTTGGTATAGCCCCCATATAACGGTACCCTCCGATTTGCGGTATTTTGACGTTTTAAGCTACATTTTCAGACCGATGTAGCTATAATTTAACATTTAGGGTTCTTAGGTGTCAATAAACTTATATAACAAAAGTTGTGGACATAGGTCCCCGTTTTGGTATAGCCCCCATATAACGGTGCCCCCCGATTTACGGTGTTTTGATGTTTTTAGCTACATTTTCAGACCGATATAGCTATTATTTGCCATTTAGGGTTCTTAAGTGTCAATAAACTTATATAACAAAAGTTGTGGACATAGGTCCACGTTTTGGTATAGCCCCCATATAACGGTACCCTCCGATTTGCGGTATTTTGACGTTTTTAGCTACATTTTCAGACCGATGTAGCTATAATTTGACATTTAGTGTTCCTCAATGTCAGTAAACGTATATAACAAAAGTTGTAGACATAGGTCCACGTTTCGGTACAGCCCCCATATAACGGTACCCCCGATTTGCGGTATTTTGACGTTTTAAGCTACATTTTCAGACCGATGTAGCTATAATTTAACATTTAGGGTTCTTAAGTGTCAATAAACTTATATAACAAAAGTTGTGGACATAGGTCCCCGTTTTGGTATAGCCCCCATATAACGGTGCCCCCCGATTTACGGTGTTTTGATGTTTTTAGCTACATTTTCAGACCGATATAGCTATAATTTGACATTTAGGGTTCTTAAGTGTCAATAAACTTATATAACAAAAGTTGTGGACGTAGGTCCACGTTTTGGTATAGCCCCCATATAACGGTACCCTCCGATTTGCGGTATTTTGACGTTTTTAGCTACATTTTCAGACCGATGTAGCTATAATTTGACATTTAAAGTTCTTAAATGTCAATAAACTTATATGACAAAACTTGTGGACATAGGTCCACGTTTTTGTATAGCCCCCATATAACGGTTCTTTTAAGTTCATATTTTCGTATAGCCCAGATACCTCCGAACTAGCTGTTAATGACATTTGAAGTTCCCACGTTATGTACCGATTTTCGATATTTTGAAGATTCTAGCTAAATTTTTTAACCGAATTAGGAGTTATTTGACATTAAAGGCTCCCATCAAAAACTGTCAACATAGGCCCATGTTTTATTATAACCCCTATATAACAGTACCTCCCAATTTCTAGCCCACCAAAAATTGTCAACATACATAGTTAGATATAGGCACCATAAAAAAGGGCCTCCCGAATGAAGCATAAATGTACATAAACATTATCTGACATTTTAACATACCCACTTAAAGTTGGGGACAGGAATGAAAAGTAATTATTCCATTTTAGTTCAGAATATTTTATGGTGGAGGGTATGAAAAGTTCGGCCGAACTTAATGCTTTTTAACTTGTTTTTTTTTTTAATTTTGTGTTAAGAACGATAAATTTCATATTAATTCGCACCTAATATATATCTAAAAATCCAAATGAACAATTTATAGAACAGTAGACAGTCTATAAAACAGTAGACAGTCTAAAAAAATATCCAGGGTGGTGTATTTGTAGTTGTGGCGTAGGACACTATATAGTCTACGCCGTCCGTCAATACCTTTATGTCCTTAGTGAAATTCACATTAATTCGTTATAATTTTTCAGAACTTGTTTTTGTAATTTTAATACCACCAAAGATCTTTGCTTTAAACTAAATTCCTTTTCCTTAGAAACCCTTCAACCAAATTCAAACTCAAACAAAAAAAGCTGTAAACCGCTTTACCACCATTTCCTTGTAGTCAGATCTTAAGAGAAGTTTTACCAGCCGATTAAATATTCAACAACCCACTTCGAAAACTTTGCTAATTATAAATGAAATGCTTTCGCTTTGGCCATGAGCGAAATATCATTGCAGAAAAAACGTTGACCTTGATTGCAGTGCAATGCTGACTGCTTGCCATTTTTGAGCAAAAACTGAGTAGTCCTTGGTTGCTGTTGTTGATGGTATTGGTGGTGGTAGGGCGATGCTCGTTATGTCTAAGATTGCAGATTGAAAGCACATGTTTAGGTTGCAAATGGATGACAATTAGTGCAGAACCAAACGCTTGCTGCCAGTCATTCATTTAAAATCTGAATGTAAAATTCAAAAGACAATGCTGTGCTGTTATGCTTTTGAAGAAGTGATGGAAAAAAGCAAGGTACATTAAGCAACTATTGCATACATATATGTATTTACATACGGTTTCACAGGTGAAATATTGAGATATTAATATTTCAAGAGTTCCCCGAAGTGTGTGTACCAGAGTGCAAAAACCCGTGGGCATTATTTACAAACACACGGCATTTAAGCGGTAATGATTGTTTTTGCTGCAAATTCTTTTATATCCAGTTCCTTATATCCAACAGTGCATTTGTGAATGATCATTTGACTATATGGCATATGCAACTTTTCTCATCAACATTAACAGCCTGTATCTCTATGTCGAAACGAAAACCTGTGCGAATGAAACACGCCCAAACTTAGTTCTCGAAATAATTTTACCTTTGCTTTTGATACAAAACGAAACACAAAATTGAAAACAAAATTGCACGTTTTTCATTCGCACACATTTTCGTTTCAACATACAGAAACAGAGATGTAAGTCCTCCTACATGGCACTGAATTTAGAAAGACACAGCAAACATACTTACACACAAACATCAAAAACGACATAAACGTAATTGAGCTTACGAATGAAACAAAATGAAACATTTTTATTTTGTTTGTTTATTTTAGCTTTTTTGTTTGTGATATTTGCTTAGGGATTTACCAACAAACTACACATTGTTTTTGTTTATATCAGATATCAGGTAAACTACTAAAATCCGTCTAAATAAAGCTGCTGTGATATACACAGCAAAATACAAACTCTGTTACATAAAATAGAACAACACACATTTTGCTATCAAACAAAAATTTACAGTTGTGTGAGTCTACGTTTAATATGCTTTATAAGCATATGATATATTTTCTTTGTCTAGTGGAATTAATAAAAATGATCTAATGGGTTAAATTGTTGTCGATGGAAGGCCCTTATGGAGGACGCGTGACATATGGTCGATCCGCGGAGCAAAGGTCAGAAGGATTCATGGTCACATGAAAAAACATAATCATGTTGTAGTAGATGAAAGGCAAGTATTGCCTTGAAGATTTTTTAAGTTCATTTTTAGATTTTTTGGTTAATTTTTAACGAAACGTCTCATATATCAAAAACCAAACCCTCTCGCCGAAGATTCATAACAAAAAATTCTACGTTTGCTATTTCATAAGTCTTTGGATTATTACTTTTGCAAAGTTGCTGGTGGTTCTTCCTGGAATGACAGTCGAATCTTCGCCACACACAACATACCCACACATATATCTATGTTAATATCTACTGCTTAGTGATGAACGCATGCATAGGAACATCTCCGATTACGCCTTTTGGCATTATATTCTGCTATTCATTGTCTCTATTATTTTCACCCATTTTCGTAATTTCTACTTCAAAGGATTAAATGTTCCTTTTATTGCCTAATAGGATTATAAACGATTTAATCGCAGAGGTTAATTTCATTGTTGCTCTAAAGAATCTTCTGATGGTATCATGAACATCAGCCGATAAGTAGAGTGATATTGAAAATTATATTTTGATATAATCAGTGATTAATTTATTTATTACAATATTAAACTTTTGAATTAACATAGATTTTGGGGAATGATTTTTTGGTTGTGTATAAACAATATTTTCTTAGGATTATTGGGGGTTACTTGGGATTTTGTTAGACTAAATGTTAAGTTAATGAACTCATTTACAATATTTCTTAATAATAAATAAATATAATTTTTGTATTTTTTCATAACAGTTTCTTATATGGACTACATCGGTCGACTCAATGGGATACCTCACACACAAATTTTCCAAACTGTTGTCAAAAGTGCCGTTAAAGACGTTTTTGGATTCTGAAATTTCTACGGCAGTTACAACTGTATAATAACAAGTAAAAAAGCGTTAAGTTCGGCCGGGCCGAACTTTTCATACCCTCCACCATAAAATATTCTGAACTAAAATGGAATAATTAGTTTTCATTCCTGTCCCCAACTTTAAGTGGGTACGTTAAACTGTCAGATAATGTACATAAAATGTTTCATTCGGTAGGCCCTTTTTATGGTGCCTATATCTAAATATGTATGTTGACAATTTTTGGTGGGCTAGAATTTGGGAGGTACCGTTATATAGGGGTTATAATAAAACATGGACCTATGTTGACAGTTTTTGATGGGAGCCTTTAATGTCAAATAACTCCTAATTCTGTTAAAAATTGTAGCTACAATCCTCAAAATAGCGAAAATCGGTACATAACGTGGGAACTTCAAATGTCATTAACAGCTAGTTCGGAGGTATGTGGGCTATACGAAAATATGAACATAAATGAACAATTTTTGTTGCAGAAATTTGTTGGCTTTTAAATTTCAAATTACAGAAAGTTCGTCCAAAAAATAAAGCAAAGGTACGGAAAATCGGGAGGTTTGTTTTGGGGCTATACCAAAACATGGACCTACGTTCGGTTAAACATTTTAAGTAAAATGTATGTTGAAAATTGTTGATGCAGATGTGTGGTGACCACTACAACCTTCAAAAGTCAAATTACCGTTAGTTCGGTTAAAAATTTTAGCTAAAATTGCCAATTACTGAAAATTGGGAGGTACCGTTATATGGGAGCTACATATATCCGAACTTGGACCTATGTTGACAATTTTTTATGGAGAGGTGTTGTGACCACTAAGAACTTCAAATGTCAAATTACTGCTGGTTCGGTTTAATATTGTAGTTAAAATCATCAAATTACTGAAAATCGGGAGGTACTTTTATATGGGAGCTTTATCAATACATCGACCTTTCTTGACAATTTTTGGTGGAGAGGTGTGGTGACCACTAAGAATTTCAAATGTCAAATGTTCAAATTACAGATAATTCGGTTAAAACTTGTAGGTAAAATTCTCAAAATACCGAAAATCCTTTATATGGGGATACCGAAATCCGTTATACCGAGGTACCGTTATATGGGGCTATACCAAATGATGGTCCTACGTTCATAATTATTTCGAATATAAGTTTTTTGGTCACTAAGAACCCTAAATATCAAATTATAGCTAATTTGGTCTAGAAATGTGAATTTAAACGTCAAAATACCTGAAATCGGGCGGTAACGTTATATTGGGGCTATTCCAAAACATGGACATATGTCCACTAGTTATATAAGTTTATTGATATTTTAGAACCCTAAATGTCAATTTATAGCTACATCGGTCTGAAAATGTAGCTAAAAACTTCAAAATACCGTAAATCGGGGGGTACCGTTTAATGGGAGCTATACCAAAACGTGGACCTATGTCCACAACTTTTGTTATATAAGTTTATTGACACATAAGAACCCTAAATCTCAAATTATAGCTACATCGGTCTGAAAATGTAGCTAAAAACGTCAAAATTCCGTAAATCGGGGGTACCGTTATATGTCCACAAATTTTCGTTTATAAGTTTACTGGCACTTAAGAACCCTAAATGTCAAATTATAGCTAAATCGGTCTGAAAATGTAGCTAAAAACGACAAAATACCGTAAATCGGGGGGTACCGTTATATGGGGGCTATACCAAAACGTGGACCTATGTCCACAACTTTTGTTATATAAGTTTATTTTTACTTAAGAACCCTAAACGTCAAATTATAGCTAAATCGGTCTGAAAATGTAGCTAAAAACGTCAAAATACCGTAAATCGGGGGTACCGTTATATAGGGGCTATACCAAAACGTGGACCTATGTCCACAACTTTTGTTATGTAAGTTTATTGACACTTAAGAACCCTAAATGTCAAATTATAGCTACATCGGTCTGAAAATGTAGCTAAAAACGTCAAAATACCGAAAATCGGGGGGTACCGTTATATGGGGGCTATACCAAAACGTGGACCTATGTCCACATCTTTTGTTATATAAGTTTATTGACACTTAAGAACCCTAAACGTCAAATTATAGCTAAATCGGTCTGAAATTGTAGCTAAAAACGTCAAAATACCGTAAATCGGGCGGTAACGTTATATTGGGGCTATTCCAAAACATGGACATATGTCCACTAGTTATATAAGTTTATTGATATTTTAGAACCCTAAATGTCAATTTATAGCTACATCGGTCTGAAAATGTAGCTAAAAACTTCAAAATACCGTAAATCGGGGGGTACCGTTATATGGGGGCTATACCAAAACGTGGACCTATGTCCACAACTTTTGTTATATAAGTTTATTGACACATAAGAACCCTAAATCTCAAATTATAGCTACATCGGTCTGAAAATGTAGCTAAAAACGTCAAAATTCCGTAAATCGGGGGTACCGTTATATGTCCACAAATTTTCGTTTATAAGTTTACTGGCACTTAAGAACCCTAAATGTCAAATTATAGCTAAATCGGTCTGAAAATGTAGCTAAAAACGACAAAATACCGTAAATCGGGGGGTACCGTTATATGGGGGCTATACCAAAACGTGGACCTATGTCCACAACTTTTGTTATATAAGTTTATTTTTACTTAAGAACCCTAAACGTCAAATTATAGCTAAATCGGTCTGAAAATGTAGCTAAAAACGTCAAAATACCGTAAATCGGGGGTACCGTTATATAGGGGCTATACCAAAACGTGGACCTATGTCCACAACTTTTGTTATGTAAGTTTATTGACACTTAAGAACCCTAAATGTCAAATTATAGCTACATCGGTCTGAAAATGTAGCTAAAAACGTCAAAATACCGAAAATCGGGGGGTACCGTTATATGGGGGCTATACCAAAACGTGGACCTATGTCCACATCTTTTGTTATATAAGTTTATTGACACTTAAGAACCCTAAACGTCAAATTATAGCTAAATCGGTCTGAAATTGTAGCTAAAAACGTCAAAATACCGTAAATCGGGCGGTAACGTTATATTGGGGCTATTCCAAAACATGGACATATGTCCACTAGTTATATAAGTTTATTGATATTTTAGAACCCTAAATGTCAATTTATAGCTACATCGGTCTGAAAATGTAGCTAAAAACTTCAAAATACCGTAAATCGGGGGGTACCGTTATATGGGGGCTATACCAAAACGTGGACCTATGTCCACAACTTTTGTTATATAAGTTTATTGACACATAAGAACCCTAAATCTCAAATTATAGCTACATCGGTCTGAAAATGTAGCTAAAAACGTCAAAATTCCGTAAATCGGGGGTACCGTTATATGTCCACAAGTTTTCTTTTATAAGTTTACTGGCACTTAAGAACCCTAAATGTCAAATTATAGCTAAATCGGTCTGAAAATGTAGCTAAAAACGACAAAATACCGTAAATCGGGGGGTACCGTTATATGGGGGCTATACCAAAACGTGGACCTATGTCCACAACTTTTGTTATATAAGTTTATTTTTACTTAAGAACCCTAAACGTCAAATTATAGCTAAATCGGTCTGAAAATGTAGCTAAAAACGTCAAAATACCGTAAATCGGGGGTACCGTTATATGGGGGCTATACCAAAACGTGGACCTATGTCCACAACTTTTGTTATGTAAGTTTATTGACACTTAAGAACCCTAAATGTCAAATTATAGCTACATCGGTCTGAAAATGTAGCTAAAAACGTCAAAATACCGAAAATCGGGGGGTACCGTTATATGGGGGCTATACCAAAACGTGGACCTATGTCCACATCTTTTGTTATATAAGTTTATTGTTACTTAAGAACCCTAAACGTCAAATTATAGCTAAATCGGTCTGAAATTGTAGCTAAAAACGTCAAAATACCGTAAATCGGGGGGTACCGTTATATGGGGGCTATACCAAAACGTGGACCTATGTCCACAACTTTTGTTGTGTAAGTTTATTGACACTTAAGAAACCTAAATGTCAAATTATAGCTACATCGGTCTGAAAATGTAGTTAAAAACGTCGAAATACCGAAAATCGGGGGGTACCGTTATATGGGGGCTATACCAAAACGTGAACCGATATAGCCCATCATCGAACTTGACCTGCCTGCAAACAAAAGACGCATTTTCCCAAAATTTCAGCGTCCTATCTCCATTTTTGTGGATGCTAGAGTGATTACCACAGACGGACGGACGGACGGACGTGCACAGATCGACTCAGAATTTTACCCTGATCAAGAATATATATACTTTATAGGGTCGCGAATGAGTATTTCAATGCGTTACAAACGGAAAAACAAACTTAATATACCCTCCATACTATGGTGGAGGGTATAAAAAAACTAGAAGATATGTATATATCGAAGAGATTACGCGATTTGGCGCAAACATTGGCAAACATTTGCTGCACACATTGTACATCATAATTTCTCATCCAAACATATATCAAATTCAAGAATAGAGTATATCGGTCCACTCCTTTCGCTACCTCTCCCACAAAAGTTCAAACATTTGTGCTCAAAAAAATATTTATTTTGGTTAGTTTTCGCGTCTCTTAATACAACAATATACATTTTTCATATCTATATAACCGTTTTAAATGTTCAAAGATTGTAACCCTGTACACCACAGCGTATAATTATTACCAACATGTATACGCTATTACAATTCTCATTGATTTTCAATAACGGAATTATGATAGATACACACTTTATGTTGTTATCGATTTAAGTGCTTGGGTAACCAGCTTCCATTTAGATGTATTAGATATCACTGTGTGTAATTGTTTGAGTCATGTTTTATTAACCATATTCTGAATCCACCGTGTGTTAGAACACCAAAAATGAGAAGACACGTGTCTCGCCGTTTTTCCCTATCTCATCAACTTTCGCGGTTATAGGCCTCCAAAGGTTTGAGGCTTTGATGTAAAAAGGGTCATTTAGTCAGGACTATACATTCCAAACCGTTAAAAAATTTGAATTTATCTCAGAGGCAAAGTTGTAGCTCTTGTCTTCAAGAACAAAAAATCTTTATATGTTCTAAAAAGTTGTTTGTTGAAATCTTAGGTACAACTTTGTGGTTGATGATATCCTTAATTTTTGGGCGATTCGGTATCTGTGGACCTGAATCGGAGAAAAAAGTGTAAAAATTGAATATTTTCAAAAGCGTTTTGCTATTTTTACCATTAAAAACCGTTCATAGACATTTCGCATATTCCAGAAAGTTGTTTATTGAAGCCTTTGCTACACTATTGTGGTTGATTGTTTTCTTGAATTTTGAACGGTTTAATATCTATGGAGCAGAAGCCGAGAAAAGAGGATAAAAATCGCAACTGTTTTGCTATTTTGACCATTAAGACCTGTTCCTTCAGGGTTCGTATATTCTAGAAATATGTTTATTGAGATCTGAGGTACATTTTTGTAGTAGGTTGTTTGCTTCAAATTTGATCTGTTTGTTAGCTGTATAACAAAACTTGAGAAAATTTTTAAAAGAAATTTGACAATAGCGATTTTGACCTTGCAGATGAAGTTTGATGGGTTATATGTGTTCACAATTTTTGTTCTTCAAGACAAGAGCTACAACTTTGCCTCTGATATAAATTCAAATTTCTTAACGGTTTGGAAGATATAGTCCTGACTAAATGACCCTTTTTACATCGAAGCCTCAAACCTTTGGAGGCCTATAGCCGCGAAAGTTGATGAGATAGGGAAAAACGGCGAGACACGTGTCTTTTCATTTTTGGTGTTCTATCACACTGCGGCGTCAGAATATGGTTAATAATTTTCGTGTTGCGCAGTGTATGTTTGCTTTAACTAGAGTCTGTAATTGAAAGTGAAAATGATACGTGAGGATACTATAGAAATTTGCAAAAGCCAATACTCACACACTTACAAATGGCACATATTATTTAAGCACCATTCAACCAGAAGGGCTAAAATTCATGATTTATTGCTCTTTATTAGAGCTTTTACTGTTTCCAACAATTAGACTGATGTGACTGACCATAACAGAATACATACATAAATAAAAATGTGGAAAGGGATGGAAAGAGTATCATCGCATTGGCAGTAGCACATGTGGTCATACAAAGAGTAAATTCTAGTTTTCCAACTGAAATGGACCACAAATGCTGATGCCTGCATGGCTTCAATTACAAGCACACACACACACCGACACACTGAGTTATAACCCAGCCAGCATCTTTTTTAGTCAAAATAGATTTTTTTGATCTGACTGCGCGATTAAAAAGCTCTATATGAACGCATTTTTGGATCAATAAAGATTTATTTGTCGGAGAAAAAAGTAACATCGCGCGACTCTTCTAAACAAATCAAATATGCGTCTTCCTCTACATTAGTTTAGAGTAATTTTTACCATTTTCTGATGGTATATAAAAGCTTCGTTCCAGAACTAAAAAGTGTTTACACATTTAACACATTTCGCATATTTTACCCCAAAATGCGTTCCCGTACCCCAACAAAGTTGCAAAATGTTCACTTCGCTTTGAACAAAAATAGCGCTGAATAGCTTTCTCTTTAGAAACTTTTTACACGACAAATTTGAGCGAGCAAAAATTATTATTATTATTATTTTCCGTATTTTATAATGACCAATCGGGACTTTTTCGCTACATATTATTAAAACAAGTTAGAAAGTATCTGTCAGCTGTGCCGACGGAGATATAAAGGGGCCGCAAGGCGAACATGTTTCAAACAAATTCAAAACAGTTCGAGAAGAGCTGTTAAACTATACTTTTCCCAAAGGAGTGAGCCCATATAGTCCATATTCGAACCTGATATATGCATGGAATATTTCCACATCCCTAGTTTGGAACAATTCGGTTAGTCCGTTCTGGAACTATCGTGCGAATAATCTTGGCAAAAAATTTTGAACTTTTGTGGTGGTAATTAACGGAAGAGGTAGATATGGTCCATGTTCGAACTTAAACTAAATTTGGACAAAATTCACGAGACCTAAAATTTAAACCAAATTTGTTGATCCTTCGAGAGTTATCGTACGAGCCAGCCAGACAGACGGGCGGACATGAGTAAATCGACTCCAAATTGTCTGAAATTGATTTCGTCCAAACGTACTTGGGGTCTAAAATAATTATTTCGATAATCTCGTTGGCCTAAATGTTGAGGGTATAAACAAATATTAAAAGAATTTCAGAAATAGGTTTCTGTGATTTTTATCGTATCGATTAATGAAAAAAGACTAATATATCAAGGTACTATTACATTACTTTTTTACCAAAGGTGTCACAAAAATTTCAAGACCCCGTACAGCATTGTAATTTGTAACAATTTAAAAACCTGGGAATGCTTCTTTAAGGATTTGAAAATTTTTTTATCATGATTTCGACATTTTGTAACTTGGAATGTAAATGTAGTTCTATGCAAGAAAATCACAACAATAAAAAAACCACTTACACTCCACGTCAGTAGAATAGAACACCTAAATTGCTGTTAATGTTACCTTTTTTATCCCAAAGCGAATGATTCTACGTCTTTAATCTTGTAGGGGTTTAAAACCTATGATGTTCCGTATCAATCACAGAAAGAATTATGTTTCTAGCTTTTCGCGAAATGATTTTCTGATCATTTTTCCGATAGTAGTATGAAAAATAGGCATTTATTTTCGGTCATCAGGATAGAACAGTCATTTTATTTTCGAGAATTGTGGAGATATTAACCCCGAATTTTCTTTCAGTCGATAAAGCGGGACTTTCTAATCATTTTTCACCAATAAAACTATATAAATAATTCCACGGACGCCGAAATAACAGTGTAAATGGTTTTAAATTGACAGATAATTGAAACATCTCGGAATATCAATAAGAGTCGCTCAGTTATGTCATATTTCTTCACAATAAGATAGAATATGACACAGACAACCTCGACGGACACATTCGAGTGCTGCGGATGCTAAAAAGATGGATTCTTAAGAATGGGTCCCTCTAGGGAAAAAATATTAAAATCAAACTTGTAGATAATTTTTCTGTCTACAATATCTACTTAAGTCACATTTTGATTAGATCAACCGTTATCAAAAAATAAATCCGAAAACCAAAAAACCCTTAAAATTTGACTTTTGACCCCGAATAACTTTTTTGCACACATGGGATCGACGGACGTTGCTTCTGATGGCAAACCCTAGGTCTCCATCAAAATTCAGCTCTGTGGGAATTTTTGCTATTTCAATGTCTATTTTGACTGGGCTATAAGAGTATATGACAAAGAAGAAGCTTGCAAATTGGGATGATGATCAGATAATATTTAGAGGGTTAAATGGACCACAACTTTTGTGTGAAAATTGTGAAAATTATTAATATACAGCTTAAATATTTATTTCTGGAAGACACATTCCGGGCAAGTAAGCTATACTGGGAAAAAGAACTCTTGACCTTCCTATTGATGCCAATTGTGTTGGTGTACATGGTCAGATAACAGAGTTACAGCCTTATATATCCAGTTAGTTGTTTGTAGTGTAATCATAAACACGCTAGAGGTCGCAATTGTAGCACAATAGTCACGAAATTTTGAACGAGGTAAGAGTTTAGGTAGAAAAGGTGCAATTTGTGATTACGATATGATATAATTTAGCGGGTGAAATGGACCATTACTTTTGTATGAAAAATAGAACAATTTTATTTTTCGTCCATATTTGAATGCTTGCAGGGCATATACCGCTAAAGTAGCCTACATATGGAAAACGAACAACTGCA
The DNA here is from genome assembly GCF_047663935.1 of Musca autumnalis. NCBI lineage: Eukaryota > Metazoa > Arthropoda > Insecta > Diptera > Muscidae > Musca > Musca autumnalis. Next base: position 147,089,006 of record NW_027412088.1, on the reverse strand, counting down.
TTTCCCCTGATGCAAATTGCAATAATATGTCTGCTAGATGACTGGCCTGCTGCCTAATATATAGTGGGTTTTGTGTAGAGAACCACATTTTCCACCCATGCTACAAATTGTCCTCCTATCATGACAGAGGAAGTCCAGTTTTTGCATTATTGCAAATTACGTGGAGCCATAGCGTATTAATTGTCCAATTGCAATAATATGTCTACAGCATCCATACCCCGCTAAACTTTTTAAAACTCTGTTTTCGCAAAAACGCGAGTGCCATGTCGGTTTCTTAACCGAAAAGAACGATCCACGGAATTAATCCTCGGTATTCTCAAAAACATTTTTCGCAATTTCTTAATTTTTGCAGTAGCAGTTTCCGCCGTTCTAGTAGATGAGATCTATGACTATATGATCCGGGACTAAAATATAGCGCGGTACCATCCCACTCAAAAGAATATTGTAAATACTACGAGGGTAGTTCGGAAACTTCTTAGCCTAGCACAAAAAGCGCGGTATAAACAGAAAAAAGATAAGTGTTTTGGAAACTTCCATCTCTGTTATGAACACATGTTCAATTTTGTTTCGATCTGGCAACTCCTTCAAATAGAAACAGGTGTTAAAAAAGACGCATCCGCAATTTTTTTACAATGGAAAAATTAGAAATGCGTGCTGTCATTAAATATTTACATAAAAAAGGTTTATCGGGACAAGAAATTCATAATGATATGGTGAATGTGTTAGGTGAAAGTGCTCCGTCATATGCAACAGTAAAAAATTGTGTTGCTGAATTTAAACGTGGTCGTTAGGGTTATGACTTTTTGACAGTTTTCCTCAAAAATGATTTCCTGTAGCAGAGATGAATGAACTTTTGCCTATTAATCACTATGCTATCGTTTATTCCATTGAAATCTAAAAAAAGTTCACGCACAAATCCATTTTAAAAAAATAATTTTTTTGAAAAAATATATGAAATGAAAAAAACATTTTTTTCAAAAAATAATTTTTGTTGCACGAATGAATAAATATAAGCCTAGTAATAACTATAATAACGTTTATTTCATTCAAATATTAAAAAAGTCGCGAAAAAAGTCAATTTGAAAAAATTTTAAATTTCTTGTTTTTTGTTAAAAAATTATATTTTTGAATAAAAGCGTTTACGACTTCAAAGCGTTTACGTTCAGTGACTTCGAAAAATGGTCCATAATTTTGATAAATTCAAAATTTAAAATCATTTTGTGCGTGAGGTTTTTTCACCAAATCACCTTATAATTAAGATTTTATGTAATCTTATGGCAAAACTCATCACGCTATGATACAGGGATATGAGGTTGTAAAAAAGTCATAACCCTAGTGGTCGTACAAGCATTGAAGATGAACCACGTAGTGGACGTCCAAAAACAGCAACAACAACAGAATCTGTACCCAAAGTGCATGATATGGTATTAAAATGATCGACGAATAAAATTGCGTGAAATTGCTAATATCATGGGCATCTCAAATGATCGAGTCCATTTAATTTTGCATAAAGAACTACAGATGAAAATGCTTTCTGCAAGATGGGTGCCGCATTTGTTAACAGTCGATCAAAAACGCATAAGAATGAACATTTCTCAAGCTTGTTTGGATCGTTTTAAGCGAAATAAAATGGATTTTAAGCGTCGTTTCATAACTGTTGATGAGACATGGATCCACCACTATACTCCAGAGACAAAAGAACAATCCAAACAATGGACTGAAGCTGGAGGAAGTACCCCAAAGAAGGCAAAAACAATTCAATCGGCTGGTAAGGTTATGGCAACGGGTTTTTGGGACTTCAAATGTATTTTATTGATTGGCTATCTGCAAAAGGGTAAAACAATAAATTCAGAGTACTATTGCAACCTTTTGGATCAATTAAATTTACAAATTCGAGAAAAACGTCCTGGCTTACAACACACAAAAATAATTTTTCATCAAGACAACGCACCAGCGCACAAGAGTGTTTTAACAATGGCTAAAATCAACGAATTAAAGTACGAGTTGCTTGACCACCCATCATATTCTCCTGATTTAGCTCCCAGTGACTTTTACTTGTTCCGAAATCTAAAAAAATTCCGTGCTGGCAAGCGTTTTAACTCAAATGAAAATGCAATTACAGTTGTAAACCACTATTTTGAAGACCTTGAGGAAAACTATTTTAATCAAGGGATAGAATTACTAGAAAAGCGTTGGACTAAGTGTATTGAAGTTTCAGGAGATTATATTATATTTCATTGATAGGCTAAGAAGTTTCCGAACCGCCCTCGTGTACCCAAAAAATAGATTTTTTAGAAAAAAAAAATCATCACTTTGTACTCTTCAACCTTTAATTTGGAGAGTTATCCGTCATTTGAATGTTTTAATGGTTTAACCACATCGTTTGCTTCAACATATTTTTACCTATTTTTATTCATTAACGCGGTCATAACTTACACGCAAATTATTTTTTTGTCATATTTTTAAGCTTTGTTCAAAAACACTTAATTTGATCAAGCAATAGATACAGTTACTGGTAAACTACAATAGTTCGCGTATTATAGTAGAGCAAACCTTGGCTTTATGGAAACTAATTTTTTTGTCTTTCACTCATATATGTATAAGCTTATATCACAATGATATACCGTGAACAGCACAAAACCGAGTGTATTATCAAGCATACGTATGGCCTAAGTGCACAACTTTTGGTCGATAGATCTTCAATAATTTCACAACTTTCCCTTTGACAATTTTTATGTGGCTTTTGTAGTGTTCAATAAATTGGAGGAGTGTCATTGTAACTGGGAATATTTGCATTCCAAAAAGGAACCTGATATTCAAAGAAAATTTAATGATGTAGCAGAAGGGGCTAACCAATGTCAATTTTCCCATTTTAGAATATCTATTAGAAATGTATGATATATATAATTGTTGCAACATCAATTTTTCAACCCCTCAGTAATGTTGGCGACATTTTCTGAGTAGTTCACCCATGTAAAACTTCTCTACAAGTGGCTTCTTATGACACGCAGTTCGTACTCGGGATAAACTGTAGGTCCCATATCATAGATCCAATATGTTCCATAAAGGAATTTTGATTTGTTGAAAGCTAATGTCCATGGGTAATGGTGTAGGGTATCACATGGTTGGCCCCGACCGACTGTAGCCTTTGCTTACTTGTTTTTCAATGGTGTTATTTAATTAATTTTCTACATTTCTTCTTTTCTTTAGCGGATAACATTTTTTCCGTTGGAATTTGTATGTGTTAAATGCAGTAGTTTTGGCCCATATTACCCGGAATGTAGTTATGCTGTTTTTGTCTTTACTTAGATGAATCCTTTAGTTGTTAGGTCGAATGTGTTCAGGTCCTGGATATAAGTCAGAGTCTGACTTCAATCTACATGACTTAGTGGACACATCTATTATTTCTTTTGGACAAATAATATGCTGGGGCTCCACGTAATTTGCAATAAAGCTGGCAATTTCTCTATCATGAAAGAGACAAATTGTAGCATGGGAGGAAAATGTTGTATTCTACACAAAACCTATTATATATTAGGCAGTAGGCCCTTAAGCTACCCAGGAGAGACATTATTGCAATTTGCATCAGGTGAAACGTCAGTAGTTTTTTTTCCATTTGTAGGCCACTTTGCTGGTATATGGACCAAATTTTAAATTTTTATATTTTTCATACAAAAGTAATGCCCCATTTAACCCACTAGATAATATGAGATCATCATCCGAAATTGTAGGCATGTTCTTCGACCAAAACTCTTACATCGTGCAAAATCTCATGACTATTGATCTATAATTGTGACTGGATATATTAGACTGTAACTCTGTTATCTGAGCACATAAATCAACAAATTGTAATCAAACTCCAGGCCGCAATTATAAACCGATCGTCACGAAATTTTGCATGTACGTCGGGTTCAGACCAGAATAGACACCTATTGTTATTGATGATGATCGTGAAATATTTAGCGGGTGAAATGGACCAAAAACATAATTTATATCCGATCCTGTAGCTGATCTGTAGGTCGCAATAATAGTCCGATCGACTCGAAATTTTAACTAAGGTAAGAGTACATGACAAAGAAGAGGCTTGCAATTTCTGAAAGTGATCAGATAATATTTAGAGGGTTAAATGGACCACAACTTTTGTGTGAAAATTGTGAAAAATTTTAATATACAGCTTATATATGTATGTATTCCTGGAAGATACATTCCGCCCACATAAATAACATTTGGAAGGCCATTTCTTGACCTTTCCATTGATGCCAATTATGTTGATTTACGTGCTCAGATAACAGACTTACAGTCTAATATATCCAGTTATTTGTTTGTAATGTAATCAGAAGCACGCTAGGGGTCAAAATTATAGATCAATAGCCACGAGATTTTTCACGATGTAAGAGTATATATAGGTCGGAGAACATGTCTACAATTTTGGATGATGATCTCATATTATCTAGTGGGTTAAATGGACCATTACTTTATCATGAAAAATATTAAAATTTAAAATTTGGTCCATATTTTTCTTCCTGGAGGGCATTTACCAGCAAAGTAGCCTACTTATGGAAAACGAACTATTGACCTTTCCCCTGATGCAAATTATAATATTGTGTCTCCTGGTCAGCTAAAGGGCCTACAGCCTAATATAATAGGTTTTGTGTAGAATACAGCATTTTCCTCCCATGCTACAATTTGTCTCTATCATGATAGAGAAATTCCCAGCAATTAATTGTCCAATTAAATTTTTTATACATATGTATAAGGAAGCATGGGGTCGCTTCGCCAACTTTTTTTCGAAATACTCTCGGTTATTTGTTCCATAAAGGAATTTTGATTCGCTAAAAACTAATTCCCAGGAGCAGTGGTGTAGGGTATCACATGGTCGGCCCTGTCCGGCTATAACCTTTTCTTACTTGTTTTCAAAAATATTTTCAATTTTTGTTTTGTTCAATATTTATTTTGAATATTGTGAGAAATACATTTATAGTTTTTTTTTGTGGGGTTTTCAGACTTAAACCACTATAGTTTAGCCATTTGTTAACCGATTTAAAACAATAATAACCTTTTCGAAAGATATAATTCACATATTTAAAAGGAAGAAGGATCAATAGAAATCCGTTGTGAAAAAAAAGAAGATATGCCCGTTTAAATTTGAAAATGTAAGAAACCCAGATTTTTACTACTTTTACCGTTATAAAAAAATAAAACGAAGTGACCCAAACGAACTAAAAGCATTTTCGTTCTCCATGGACCCCAACTCGATAGAGTTTTGCATCAGAACGCGTGAATTTTTTTCTGGTCAACTTTTGTAGCACAGTGCCATTTATCGACATTTTCCGAAAAGTTTGCACCTTCTCAAGGCCGAAACCGCCGGAAGGAGCATTCCAATGCATTTGCGATGTATTAGAGAGTTCTTAATTGCTGTCTTGGCTACAATATTTGTCCTTGTGTTGGATCGAAAATCTCAATGGTTTAGGCGTTATATGCAAAAATGTCATGAAAACGTGGATAAAAAAATTAAAATTTAAATTAAAAACGGGAGGCTCGATTTTCACCGTAGACATATGGTCTAATGGACTTTTTTGCTCAGTTCAATCCCAGGAATCAGAATAGCGAAGGGCCCATAAAGGTTTTCAAATCGCCCGGCCTACTGTTGATATTTAGTTGTCTGATATTTTTACTTGTTTTGCACAAACTATACTCTGTCTGATAATTTCGAATCACAAAAATAATTGTTTTTATTTGAAGTCTGTGCCACCGTCTCGTCCAAGGCGACAGATGTTCATGATTGATGTATTTTCCGAAGTCTGATGATCCATTACAAACAGAGTTGTTTGAGTTGTTGTTCTTCTTTTTGTTCAGATCAAAGGTTAAATGTTAAGTAGATTTCTTGGCACCTGATGCCTCTCGTCGTGTAATCTTATTTGTTTCATGTACTTTTCTGCATTTAATATCCTAATTAACGCACAGTGCTCTCAGTTTTTCTTCCTTTCTGCTAGCAAACTACCTACCAATTCAGCCGTCGTAACCAATAACAAATTAATTAAAATTCAATTTGTAATGTTTGCCATTTTGATGATGTGTTTTGCGTGTGTTCGTTTTCAACGTTCTCATCGTTGTCGCAATCGCGATGTTCAATATGTAATTGTAATTGGTAGCAGCAATTACATTCACTATTACAAGCCATTGCACGATGTCTGCGTGGACTCAACACGGTACAGCGGACACATATTGTTCGTATAAATTCAAGTAATTGTAAAACTTGACGACCTTATTCGCATTGGTAACACACGCACATAAACAGTACGTGCCCGATAGAGGTGCTAATACTGGCATGCACACATACAACTGAGTAAACCAGTTTTATTATCAACTACTGAATATTACGACAGTCTTCGGCTGGAAAAAAAAAAAATGGTTTAACTAAAGAACGAAGCAGTATGACAAAGCTACGTGTCGCGTAACTTTGTTATACTGCTTCGGTAAGACAAACAAAGTTTTTGCGAGGTACTGACTATTGAGAATACTTAAATCATACTGGTGCACATAGCGTTGATTTCCCTAAAGACCACTTCTTCTCTACTACTCCTGTAGGTTCCTCTGTCCACCAATTCTTCGCCTAATATACTTATTTAATCGCTTTTAGAAGACTTTACCGACATTTTTTAATTGTTAGGTTTTGACATCCCTTTTTTGGAGTATGCCAATAAGAGACATTAGTCAGCAGCCTGACCTTTGAACGAGAAGGTGAAACTTTTCAGGATTTGTGCCCCCCCTTGTCCCCTTATGAAAAAGTTTCGTGCAGTAATCATCTCTATAAAACAGGACTTTTGGCTTGTCGGATATGACTTCTATATATTATTTCCAACACGACAGATCAGTTCAGCAACATAATTTGAGTAGAGATCGAAACACAAATTACCGTGGTATCAATGGCTGTTTTCTTGTCCGTTAACGTATTCGGAATGTTATTCTTGCTACCAGTTAAAGAAAGTGATGGATGTACCGTGTTAAGTACCATATGGTGGCCATTCCCGCCAACAATTAACGGCATTACTAACGACGCGAAGTTGTTGTAGTCATTGAAAGCAGTGGTGTAGCAGGAGGTGGTCGTGTATTACTCCGAGAGATGCGTGCTTCATCGCATAAGTGGATCCAGTAAATTGAAAAGGAGATTCACAAAGTCGTTAGGATCGCAGTATGACAGTTATTTAGGAGAGATGTACAACCAAGATGCATTTGCTTTACGCCGATATAACTTTAAAAAAATCGGCTGTCTTTTCCTAAAGTTTCCAAGAATTACAAAATACAAAAACTACTAAGCTACTGGTAGATGACTTGCACCAGATGACCTACTCTTTGCTAATTTAAAGAGGATATAAGTAAACTCGAGCTACGAAATCAAAGATTACGAAGACAGCAAATAAAGCACCGTTATCAATGGAGACCGCTAATCGGAACTATTGAAACTATTTCTCTAATCTAAGTTTGTTGCAAGGATGTTCATTTGTAATGCACCCAAACATATGTTGTCGAAGCAATACTCGCAACATATGTTTGTGCTGATTAACTTATTCTCCTCATAAACCTAAACCAGTGGTGTCATAAAGAGGCACCATGTTACAGTTCTCAGTGCGATATTTTTTGGTTTTCTAATCCTGTAATTAAGAATAGTCTGCAGTTTATTTGTGTGATACGTTTCTTCCAAAGATATATTTTCCCAATAAGTGTTCGATGACGAATATTAAGTTTTGGTAATTTCACCCCATTATAAAATGTTAAGATAAACTTCCGCTTCCATAACATCTTCTCCCCGATACTGTTACAAAACAACAAATTACCAATTTGACACACACTGTAGGAGAAGTGTTCGTGTAATAATATTAACTGCGTGGTTGTGTATGCGTGTGTTCACAAACTGGCTTGTGCATGCTGCTGTCAATATACCGCCTGACTCGGATTCGTTTCATTGATTATGTATTTCGAACAGGACAACATTGCCTACATCGACATTTTACGTTGGTACCTCATTCGCCCATTTACAGGCAGGCCGTCGATGCGATTGCTTCGTTGCGTTGCTAATTTTTTTCTTCTTTCATGATGCTGTTGCAATTAATCCAATTAAAATTGAATTAACAGAGACTGCGACGGGTGAATGCATTGAAATCAGCAAACAATTAAGAAAAATCTTACTGATCAACAAAACCTTTACAAAAACTTAGCAATTATAATGTTTTTATGGGCAAAAGGAAAAAAGGAGATGAAACAGGGGTTCATAGGCGTTATAGTTTACTTTTGTTCAGCTTCCTATGACGATGGCAAGCACCATATTGTCTACGGGGTAAACACTTTGTCGATATTGTAAATTCAAAAAATACTTATAGCCGACAATAGGAAAATAACTTTTTTTTGTGTAAGCATTATTTCGTTGACGAAGTAGTAATGGAAGTGATTTTCTAGTTGCTGATAGTCAGTCAGTTGTGTGTTATTGACCTGGTTTATAGAGATAATCGGTAAACAAGTGAATAATTCAACAACAAAAATAATTATAATTATACAAAATTATTTTTAAATTCAATAAACACGGAATAGAAGAGGCAATGTTTTCTACTATTTGACATAACTAATTTTGAATTTCATCAAAGAGCAATAAATTTCAAAGAGGATAGTATTATGATATGGATTTCGCTCGCTTTGAGGATCTACTGGAATCAATCCCCTCATTGGTGATATTATCATGGAATGCGATGCAAATCCTCATCAATTCAACTTGGGAAGAATAGAAACAAGTTGTAGAGCTGAGACCATATTCATTTTCTTATATAAATTAGATATCGGCTATGACAAAAAATTGGGCATTCCAGTACACACTTCCGTTCTCATGGTAAAAAAATACATATGTATATATTATCTTGGCTGTAGTCACTGGTCGTAAATTCAACCGGTACACAGAACCGGCCACCGTGGGATTGCTTTAATCCTTGTAGCATGGTGCGATGAAATTCTAAAAAACTTTAGATGCATATTTTATTTTAAAGATGTTGCGTAAGAAAAATTTTCAACAGTGGTAGAGCGCGGGGTAGGTTCTTTCTCCTCTAAGTTGGCATCTGGTAATGAATGCCATATGTGTGAATTGAAGAAGGACAAAGAAAAAAAAAATATCTCATAGCCCAACATTCCAGCAAAAACTCAATTAAAAAGTCTTTGGACTTCAGACAACAAATTATACACTGTTTTTATATCACTGTTATACTACCAAATTTTATATACAAACAAAGCACTATCTTCTAGCATTATAGTACTAGCTACCTTATGCATACACCTTATCTGCGCATCGTCTTCGATCTTAAACAGCTCGACGGATACCACATCGTCTTCTGCTGTAGTACTCTTTTCCAGTCCGTTTACAACAGCTCTGTTAACTTGTCTCCTCCTTTCTTCCTTTTCTCCATTTTGGTAATTTGCTTGCACCCAATCTTTAGCAGTCATTTAATGCAATTAAATTCAACTTTATAGTTTTTAAAAATTCGAAGAAAGTGAAAGGAATTAATAATGACGTTCTGAAATCAAACCATCAAATATTATTAATTGTATTGTTGATAATGAAATAATTACGCCTTCCGGAAAATTCCCAGAGGATATTTGCAGCAATTGCTACACAATAACCTAACATGACCTAAATTGTTTTTAAATTTTCTTTATTTTATATATTCTTACAAAGACAGACAAAAGCTTCAGATACTAAGCAAATGATTTAATAAAGTGGACCTTTGCACTTACACCTTAACACAAAGAAACACTTCGGGTAATTGTTGCTGGTGTCACCAACACAGCATTATATTCTCGTAACCTAACAACTTTTTGAAAGCGTAAAATTTTCAAATGTCTTTAGTTGGCTTTATGAGAAGAAATAAAGTTATAAACAGATAATGATAACGTTAAATAAAACTCTTCAGCCTTTGGGAAAATTGCAGTGATGTTAGACATTGAAGAGTAAGCCGCAAAAACCTGCTGCGGCCACTTTACGTTAATGCAAAATTTTCACTGTGGTTTCCTGTGTTGCTGCTGTTCGCGGAATTAGAGTTGATTATGATGTTTATTTCATGGCCTTGGTGGCCTCCTTTGTCCACGGATTCTGGATGGTGTAAGAACAAAATAAAGATTTTAATTTCTACAAATCTCATTAAATGGTATGTGACACCCACAGAGTTTTGCGAAAACATTTTGTTATGCACCGTTGATGTTGATCCTGCTGCTGTTGTGGATAGTGTGAAAAAGGGCTAAGAGCAAACTTTCCTGGACTGTTGTAATTATATTTAGTTCTCTTACTCGTGGTGAACCAAAACATAATCAGTGATGGATAAATGTGCCGTTTGCAATTATGCTGAAAAGGGGGCATTTAAATGAATACATTTTATTGAATTATCGGTATTATGTCTTCTATTGGAATATATCCGAAAGGACTAGAGAGACTTATCTCATATCAATAAGAAAAGTTTATGGTATTTGCGACCAAATAGACACTACTTTGGACTGAGTAAACAGTTCAACAACAAAGCCATGTCTGGTCTGACAAAAATTAGAGCATGGGTACTTGCTCATTCACATAAGGCCGTACTTGTTGCATGGAACACGTCACCCGTACGAGTTCTTGTCTGTTCCAGTAGCTCCGTAAAAATGGACAACTGTGTCGGTTCGGATTGGCCTGTGTACAAATTTATTTGCACTTTTGAAAAGTGCTTCAATATTGAAAGGTTGTTCCCAAGATGAATTAATAATATTCAAATGACTATCTAAAATCTAATTCGTTCTTGTAACACCACGTTTGTTTCATTTCTTTTTACATCATCAAATCCAGTGACCTGTCACATTCGCCTTCACTTTCTATTTGTTGGGAAAAATAACAACAAGATCATACGTCATTTATGTTTGTTGCATTTCTTGTTGTTCTTGCAGTTTAAATATCATCTTGAATGACTTATGAAATTGACAGAATTTTTTTCCTTTTTCGTCATCAGGTTGCTTTACGCTCTCATTCATTTCTTACACATACACTCACCCAAAGTCATTACGGACTCCATCAGCACCAAAGAACTTAACTGAACAGAACAGAGCCTAACCATTTGTAAATTTGCATTGTTTTAATAGTGCCCAAAGCTTTCTGCTGTTATAATTGCTGCAGAAATTTCTTAAGTGGACTGACTATGTATGGTATGAAAGGAAAGTGTCTTTGTGCAAAAACCGAACAGAGTACGTATCATATGCAATAGAGTTGCATTATATAGTTAATTTGATAGATCTAGTTCAATAGTTCAGCTCTTTTAAGTGAACTGGTTCAATAATCTAGGTCATAGTTCACTATCCAGTTCAATCATTCGGTTTAGAATCGTTCAGAGGTTCGCTTGATGAAAACGCATACATATACAAATAGTAACAAACAACAGAATAATAAAATTTATCAGTTCCAGAACAAAAAATAGTATATTTAGATACTTTTATTCCATTCATAAAAATTGAGTTGGTATTAATTAAGTAAAAAAACGTTCTTCATTTATGTGACTGGCAAAAAATCTTATGTTGTGTGTGTTCCATTTTTGCCCCCTTTTCTATCCAAAACAAGGTGCATTGAATAGGTGATGGGTTCGACTTACTGGAATATGTTTTATCTTTATGTTTTTGTAGAAATCCTAATTTTTTAACATCTATTCCAAGTACCTAACACAGAAGACGGCGTCACTTTATGTATTTTACGAACGACATGTTGAACTAGATTGTGAATCGTTCGTCTGGTGATCGTACTGCTACCGACCGATTCTAGTTCAGTGAACTATAATGAACTATATCGACTGATCTAGTTCGTACGCTCTTTATAATGAATCGTTCAATTGAACTAGTTCGTTCATGAACTATACAATTCTAATATGCAATATCCTTGAGTATGGTGCAGGTGCATATGGGGTACTACACAAACATAATTTAGGTGTATTATTGGATGAAGATATCTGGGAGATGTTAATATTTCTTAATTTATTATAGTCAAAATAGACATTGAAATAGCAAAAATTCCCACAAAGCTGAATTTTGGTGGAGAGCTAGGGTTTGCCATTAGAAGCAACGTCCTAAAAGTCCCCATCGATCCCATGTATGCAAAAAAAATATTCGGGGTCAAAGGTCAAAATTTAAGAGTTTTTAGGTTTTCGGATTTATTGTTTGAAAACGGTTGATCTAATCAAAAAGTGACTAAAGTAAATATTGTAGACAGAAAAATTATCTACAAGTTTGACGCTTATAATTTTTTTCTTAGAAGGAACCATTCTTGAGATATAGCTGTTCTAACAAACACATGATTTTTATGCACTTATAAGGGAAATATGCACATATTCAGACGAACCGGCTAAAATAAGCGAAGTAATCGGGTCTGTCCCCCAAAAAATATATATTTTCTTGAAGAGCGAAATTATAGCTATCTTACAAAAAAAAAAAAAAATCCAACAAAATCGGAGTGTGTTTAGTAGAGTTATTCAATGTTAGAGTCATTTTATGCAAAAATAGCCCATTTAACCCACATGTATAATCGAAAGCCCAACGGGAACGACCCCAACGAAAACTCTCCGATTTTTTTCAAGTTTTGTCCGATGGTAGGGTTTGTTGCGCTGATTACGGAAATGTATAATTTTCAACGGTTGCGGATCCGGTTCGCCGGTTATTAGACCCGAAAGGCCAAATTTAAAAACCGGGTTAGACCCGGTTCTACTGAACCGATTACTGCAAAGTGGATATCGTTTGAAAGCTTAAGGAAGTATATAACACATAGTGTCGTTACTTTAACCGGTTCGCCTCATAATGTACTTACGCGGCTAATTTTTTATTTGACCTTTAGATCGAGATATCTCGAAAATGGTAAGTCTTTTTTAAGAATCATAAAGACAAATTTTGTAGACAATTATTGAATGTACAACTTTTACTTTAGCGGGCTTTTGCTAAGTATTACCGTTTTTGAGAAAAATTAAAAAAACTGAATAATGCCTCCAAAAATGACCTTTGACCCCGAATAACTTGTTTAGAACACATGGGATCGATGGGGACTTTTAGGACGTTGCTTCTAATGGCCAACCCTAGCTCTCCACCAAAATTCAGCTTTGTGGGAATTTTTGCTATTTCCCCCTTACACGCACGTCTATTTTGACCGGACTATTAATCTATATTACAGTTTGTCATCTGGATTCCAAATTGGAAAATATGTTAAAACACATTTGGAATGATTTGAACCAAACAAGTTTAATTGCTAAGAACATTTAAACAATTTATAGTTCATAGGTGCGTATGACTACGTATTCGCTTTATTTTTTAATGGATCAAAGGTGCGTATACGCCTAAACTCAAAATGCTTTTATTTCATCGAATGAACAGTATACATGGGCAAAACATTTTTATACCCTCCACCATAGTATGGAGGGTATATTAAGTTTGTTTTTCCGTTTGTAACGCATTGAAATACTCATTTGCGACCCTATAAAGTATATATATTCTTGATCATGGTAAAATTCTAAGTCGATCTGAGCTCGTCCGTCCGTCTGTGGTAATCACTCTAGCATCCACAAAAATAGAGATAGGACGCTGAAATTTTGGGAAAATACGTCTTTTGTTTGCAGGCAGGTCAAGTTCGATGATGGGCTATATCGGTCTACGTTTTGGTATAGCCCCCATATAACGGTACGCCCCGATTTACGGTATTTTGACGTTTTTAGCTACATTTTCAGGCCGATTTGGCTATTATTTGACATTTAGGGTTCTTAAGTGTCAACAAACATATATAACAAAACTTGTGGACATAGGTCCACGTTTTGGTATAGCCCCCATATAACGGTACCCCCCGATTTACGGTATTTTGACGTTTTTAGCTACATTTTCAGGCCGATTTGGCTATTATTTGACATTTAGGGTTCTTAAGTGTCAACAAACATATATAACAAAACTTGTGGACATAGGTCCACGTTTTGGTATAGCCCCCCATATAACGGTACCCCCCCGATTTGCGGTATTTTGACGTTTTTAGCTACATTTTTAGACCGATTTAGCTATAATTTGAAATTTAGGGTTCTTAAGTATCAATAAACTTATATAACAAAAGTTGTGCACATAGGTCCACGTTTTGGTATAGCCCCCATATAACGGTACCCCCCGATTTGCGGTATTTTGACGTTTTTAGCTATATTTTCAGACCGATGTAGCTATAATTTGACATTTGGGGTTCTTAAAAGTCAATAAACTTATATAACAAAAGTTGTGGACATAGGTCCACGTATTGGTATAGCCCCCATATAACGGTACCCCCCGATTTACGGTATTTTGACGGGTTTGGCTACATTTTCAGACCGATTTAGCTATAATTTGACATCTGAAGTTCTTAAATGTCAATAAACTTATGTGACAAAACTTGTGGACATAGGTCCACGTATTGGTATAGCCCCCATATAACGGTACCCCCCGATTTACGGTATTTTGACGTTTTTAGCTACATTTTCAGACGGATATAGCTATAATTTGACGTTTAGGGTTCTTAAGTGTAACTAAACTTATATAACAAAATTGTGGACCTAGGTCCAAGTTTTGGTATAGCCCCCATATAACGGTACCCCCGACTTACGGCATTTTGACGTTTTTATCTACATTTTCAGACCGATTTAGCTATCAATTGCCATTTAGGGTTCTTAAATGTCAATAAACTTATATAACTAGTGGACATAGGTCCATGTTTTGGAATAGCCCCCATATAACGTTACCGCCCGATTTCAGGTAATTTGAGAATTTTACCAACAAGTTTTAACCGTATTATCTGTAATTTGAACATTTGACATTTGAAATTCTTAGTGGTCACCACACCTCTCCACCAAAAATTGTCAAGAAAGCCCCCATATAACGGTACCTCCCGATTTTCAGTAATTTGATGATTTTAGCTACAATTTTAAACCGAACAAGCAGTAATTTGACATTTTAGGTTCTTAGTGGTCACAACACCTCTCCATCAAAAATTGTCAACATAGGTCCATGTTCGGATATAGCTCCCATGTAACGGTACCTCCCAATTTTCAGTAATTTGGCAATTTTAGCTACAATTTTTAACAGAACTAACTGTAATTTGACATTTGAAGGTTGTAGTGGTCACCACACATCTGCATCAACAATTTTCAACATAACCCCAATATAACGATACTTCCCTATTTTCGGTACTTTGAGGATTTTACTTAAAATGTTTAACCGAACGTAGGTCCATGTTTTTGTATAGCCCCAAAACAAACCTCCCGATTTTCCGTACCTTAGCTTTATTTTTTGGACGAACTTTCTGTAATTTGAAATTTAAAAGTCAACAAAAATTGTTCATTTAAGTTCATATTTTCGTATAGCCCAGATACCTCCGAACTAGCTGTTAATGACATTTGAAGTTCCCAAGTTATGTACCGATTTTCGATATTTTGAGGATTCTAGCTAAATTTTTTAACCGAATTAGGAGTTATTTGACATTAAAGGCTCCCATCAAAAACTGTCAACATAGGCCCATGTTTTATTATAACCCCCTATATAACGGTACTTCCCAATTTCTAGCCCACCAAAAATTGTCAACATACATACTTAGATATAGGCACCATAAAAAAGGGCCTCCCGAATGAAGCATTTTATGTACATTATCTGACATTTTAACGTACTCACTTAAAGTTGGGGACAGGAATGAATATTTTATGGTGGAGGGTATGAAAAGTTCGGCCCTGCCGAACTTAATGCTTTTTTACTTGTTCTTTATTTGTAGAGTTGGGCAATCTCGTTCATCGTTCACCGTCCTCGTTCAAAACGTATGAGTAACGTCAGATAAGCAAACTTGTGAAATTAAGTATACACAGTGTTGTTATACAAACAACCGGAGTCCATTGAACGAGATAGTGAACCGGATAGTTCAATTAAACCAGATTGGCACAACTCTACTTATTTGTTAAAGTAGAACCATGCAATCACCCATATTCCCCTCTTTATCATCTTTATCACAGTGCAATGTTTATACATAGGTACACAAATATTACCCACTTGAAATAGACACGAAGTTAAAAACTTTTTCACCAGCGGACAAGGTTTTTCATTCGTAATTATCGTGAAGGAAACATTACAAATGTTAGCTCAGCTAGTGTGTACCTTGACTTTGCCATTGATGATAGGTAAACATCCTTGGCAAGTGCGACAGTGTACTTTAACATACGTACATATATTAATGCACACTTGCCGCTAGCTATGACAAGTTTGGATGATTTAAACTGTGTGTCATTTTAGAAAAATTTAAAACATATTCTTATACTAAATATTAAGGAAGTGAACAGTTCTTGTTGTACAACTGCGGACACAGTTTTGCCAATTTTGTGCATCATCACAATTTTAAAAAGAATGAGAATATCGAGAAGCTTTTTCGGACTAATTATTCAAAACACTTTGCTAAAACTGCCACAAATTTTGAAAATACCTTGAGTTTGGTAGGTTTTACTGTGTGTAATTTTTTGAGTCATGGTTTATTAACCATATTCTGACACCGCCACGTGAAAAAAGACCAAAAATAAGAAGATACGAAAATGTACCTAAGATTTCAATAAACAAAAAAGATTCTAGGAACGGTTCTTCAAGCTGAAATTCACAAAAAATTAAATTATTTTTAACGTTTCCCCCACCTCAGGTCTGGAAATAACATATTGTTCAAAACTCAAGGAGATTTGAAAGGTTTGTTATTTACGGACCTGAACAGGAAATAATGATCTAAAATAATAGAATTTTGAACTTGAAGAACCGTTACTAGAATCTTTTTATATTCTAGAAAGTTGTTTAATGAAATCTTAGGTACATTTTTGTACTTGACTGTAACCGTAATTTTTGGGTGGTTCGGTATCTGTGGACCGGAATAGGAGAAAAAAGTATGAAAATCGAATATTTTCAAAAGTTTTTGGCTATATTTTATTTTTAAAGTAAGCCCAGCTTAATCACAGATTTGTTGTTTTCAAATTTTAAAAACAAGTTTTTAAAGTGGGTGTAGTTAAAATTGATTTACTTTAGGGAAGGGCAGAGAATACTATTTTCGTCCAACGCCACTTGGACTCATCAGTTCTCTTAGTTCTTTGCATTGAAGCAAAGAACTCTTCCCCAATTTTATGACGACTCGAGCTCAGGAATAAATGTAACCGACGAATTCAAACAAATCGTTCACCGTGCTGTGTGTCTATTTTAGATTCACTTTGGCAGTTTTGTTGTGATGTGTGTTTACTTTGTATACCCTACACCACAATGTGGAAAAGGTATAATTAATTTTTTTTGGTAAATATTCATGTAACACCGCGAAATATTCGTCGGAGACCCCCAATGTGGTATACCAATCTTCATATCTCGACGAGATCAAGCGATTTTGAGATTTGTGTCCGTCCGTCCGACCGTCTGTCCATTATAAATTGTAAACACGCTCCAGGCCGCAATTATGGACCGATCGTCACGAAATTTTGTATGGAGGTCGGGTTCAGGCCAGAATAGATCCCTATTCTTATTGGTGATGATCGAGAAATATTTAGCGGGTGAAATGGACCAAAAACATAACATTTATTCAATTTTTTAGCGGCTCTGTAGGTTGCAATGATAGTCCGATCAACGCGAAATTTTATATAAGGTAAGAGTATGTGACAGAGAAGAAGCTTGCAATTTGAGATGGATGGACCACAACTTTTGTGTGAAAATTGTGGGAAAAATGTAATATAGAGCTTATATTTTTATTCCTGGAAGATACATTCCGGACAAGTAAGTTGTATTTGGAAGAGGAACGCTTGACCTCTCTATTGATGCCAATTGTGTTGGTGTACTATATACCCATTTATTTGTTTGTAGTGTAATCATAAACACGCTAGAGGTTGCAATTAGAACTCAACAATCACGAAATTTTGCACGAGGTAGGAGTTTTAGTAGAAGAAGATGCATAAAATTTTGGATGACGATCTGATATTATTTAGCGGTGAAATGGACCATTACTTTTGTATGAAAAATAAAAAAAAAATATTTTTGGTCTATATTTTATTTCCTGGACATATATCGGCAAAGTAGCTTAAATATGGAAAAAGAAATACTGACCTTTCCCCTGATGCAAATTGCAATAACGTGTCTGCTAGATAACGGGTATACTGCCTAATATATAATGGGTTTTGTGTAAAGAACCGCATTTTCCCATTCCCAGTTTTTGCATTATTGCAACTTCTGGGCTGTTTGTGAAACAATTATAATATTATTATTTAAGCTTGGTGTGATACCGTGTCAGAATCCACAAGGTTAATTATACCCTACACCACTATGTGGGGAGGGTATTATAAGTTGGTTTTGTCCAAAAAGTTTGTAACGCATCGAAATAATGGTCGTAGACCCATACTTATATATATCAAAATGAATGTCTCGACGAGCTGAGTCGATCTGGCTATGTGTGTCCGTCCGTCAGTCCGTCCGTCCGTCTGTCCATCTAAACCTTGTAATCACGCTACAGGTCGCAATTTTGATCGGATCGTCACGAAATTTTGGGTGTTGATGGGGGTCCCGGAGGGGAAGAAGCCTATTGATTTTGGTGATGGTCTGATAATATTTAGGGGTCGGAATGGGCAAAAAACTTATGTGGATAAAAAGACAACGTTTTTTTCCAAAGCGAATATCTCACCTTCTATATGGGGTATACCAAAAGCAAAACCTGACAATGAAAGTAGAAAATATCATCTTTCCAATGATGTAAAGTTGGTTCTTGTAGGTGATCAAACAACGAAGATATCACAATAGTCGCAAATAAACCCCAAATATTCATGTTTGCGATTTTAGTTATAATGACGAATATCACAGCCTTGGCTGAGGACTTTCCAAAAGCAAAGCCTGACTACGAAAGTAGAAGATTCCACCTTTACATTGATGCAAACTAGGTTGGCGTAGGTGACCAAATAGCGGAGATATCACAATAGTCGGTAATTCATCCCATTTTTCCATTTTTTTGGAAATCACGCTACAGGCCGCAATTTTGATCGGATCGTCACGAAATTTCGAGGGTTAATGAGGGTCTCACAGAGGAAGAAGACTATTGATTTTGATGATGGTCGGATAATATTTAGGGGTCGGAATGAGCAAAAACTTTATTTGAAGAAAAAGTCTACATTTTATTCCAAAGCAAATATCTCAGCGTCTATAAGGGGTCTACAAAAAGCAAAACCTGGCAATGAAAGTATAAAATATCGCCTTTACAACAATGTAACGTAGGTTGTCGTAGGTGGTCTAACAACGAACATATCGCAATAGTCGCTAATAAAACCCAACTTCTCATTTTTGCGATTTTAATAATAATGACTGATATCATAGCTTTGGTTGAGGACGTTCTAAAAGCAAAGCCTGACTAAGAAAGTAGAAAATCCCATCTTTGAAATTATGCAAAGTAGGTTGGCGTAGGTAGTCAAATAATAGAGATATCGCAATAGTCGTTAATGCATCCCTTTTTTCTACTTTTTCTGCAATCACACTACAGGTCGGAATTTTGATCGGATCATCACGAAATTTTCTCACAGAGATAGAAGCCTATTGATGTTGGTGATGTCGATAGTAGTCAAATATAAAATTAGATATTAATTATTTTGGTTCAGTTCGCCTTAAGTCATTTGGTGTAAAAGCCAGATAGGTGAAAACTTTCGTATCTCCATAAAAGATATGTTTTCAAGTGAAAAGATTATTCGCAGAGGTAGTGGTGTAGGGTATCACATAGTCGGCCCCGTACCGACTATAGCCTTTTCTCACTTGTTTTTGTAATAAGTTAATTTGTTCCATAAACAATATTTGTTTTGTGGAAAGCTAAATCCCGGGGGTAGTGGTGAAGGGTATCACAGTTGTTTGCTGACATCTTTGCTATATTATTGTTGTCCATTGTTTTCTTGAATTTTGAACGGTTTGATATCTGTGGACTAAAATCCGAGAAAGAATTAAAAGGGAAATTTGATCTTGACGATTTTGACCTTAAAATAGAGTTTGAAAGGATTTTATGTATTCACAATTGTTCTTCTTTAAGACGAGAAACCCAAATTCTTAGCGGTTTAGAAGATATGTGCCTGACAAAATGATACCTTTTGACATCAAGGCATCAGGTCTTTGGGGCCCATAACCGCGAAAGTTGAAGTGATAGTGAAAAACGCCGTTAGGCGTGTCTTTCTATTTTCGGTCTTCTATCCCGCTGCGGAGTCAGAATATGGTTAATAATTTTCGTGTTGTACAGTGTTTGTTATGGAGTTGTAGAGAACATTTAGCCCAAATGGTTAATAAATCCTAAATAGCGAGGTGATATTATATGAAGACTGTATCCAAACATGGAACTATTTTCACAATTTTTGAAGCCTTAGCTAAAACCAAAATATTTGAAGCCGGAGACATTGCAACATGGGACGATCTCAAGTAAATGACCAGTTTGCGAAATACCAAATAACATTAGAGTTTACGAGTAAAACCTGCAACACACCGAAAATTGGATGATACCTTCTTATGGGGTCAATAGCGAAACGTGAACATATCCCTACATTTCTTGTCCACTTAAATTTCGAAATCCCAAAAAATGTTGGAAGCGCATCTAGTAGTCTATACTGAGTTCGTCCGCAAAAACAAATGTTCTTCTAAAGATTTCTAATTTAGATCAATCATAGCTTACTGTAGCACCCAAATCATATTGTTTGGTTTAATAATTGCAAATTATATTTTAAAATGGAAAAAGTTTTTCATTTGTCATTGTGTTGATATGGATAAAGTTATTATTTCCCTTGGTTTATTGTTGTAATTGTTCGCCACATACAAATTTGTTGAAGTAAAACTTTAAAATAATATATGCAAGTATTATTTATAATAAGAAGGGCAAACACACATAAACATACATGTTGGACATATTAATTGCTTTGGTATTTACAAACGAATTTATACATATGTTAATGGATATCATATTCAAAGCTATGTACTAATTTCAAAATCCTAATAGCTTTGTGGAAATTTACAACATTTTGTAAAAGTTTTGGAAAGAGATATGGCAAAGAATTATGACATAGCCTAGACAACCTTAAAGTTGTTTTGAGTATGAACAACAATTAAAAGCATGTATTTTGGTATGAAGCTTATTAAAATTCTATATAACTTTGTGTAGAACAGATGAGTAATTTTTCAACTTGGGGATTCTACGGCTAGTAAATTGTAAATCTATGAGAGTTTTTATTAATTGACTCAAGGGAAATTCCTAAAGCGTAGTAAAAATTTGTGATTTTATTTTAATATTGTTATTGCGAATGTTTTAAGAGATTTTCCCATGCCTACCAGTTTGTTTCATAATCTCCATTATAGTCTTAAAATCTAGAACACAGATAAATGAATGCATAAGCTCAGATAACATCATTTATTATTCTCCTTCATAAACTGAAAATAATAAGCTTATTACGAATTTGAAGCTTGAATGATAACTGCTGCCTACCTCAATGCAATTCAGCAAAAAAAAAACTCAGTCCTTATGCATTTTTACATGAACATAAACATATTGTAACGTAATATGCAACAGTTTCTATTTTTAAAATAATGAACCATAGGTTGTTAAATAGGTAAGGCCAAGGTAGATAAAGGCCCTAAACATGTAATAAAAATCTGAAGAAAAGGAAAAATATATATTCTCACGCCTTTGAAAGGCAGATTGATTTCATATTAATGACCACAGGCTGACATGAAAAAAATTAACCTTATTCTGACACCTCAGCGTGATAGAAGACCGAAAATAAGAAGACACGTGTCCAGCGCTTTTTTCCTATCACTTCCACTTTAGTGGTTATAGACCCCCAAAGATTTGAGGACGTGATGTCAAAGGGATCCGTTTGTCAGGCTCACATCTTCTGAACCGCTACGAATTTCGGTTTACTCTCGGAGGTACAGTTGTATCTCTCATCTTAAAGGACAATAATTGGGAACACACAAAATCCATCAAACTTCATCGGTAAGGCCAAAAACATTAAAGTCAAATTTCTTTTATATTTTTTCTCGGGGTTTGTTCTACAAATATCAAAGCGATCAAAATTCATGCAAACAACCAGCTACAAAACTGTAACTTAGATCTCAAAAAAAAACTTCCCTGAACTAAAAGGGAATAATTTTAAGTGGGTACCAAAAATTTCAGATAATGTACCTAAAATGTCTTCATATGGTGCCCATTTTTGGAGAAGCCTATGGTAGAAGAGCTTTGTGACAAGTGGGAACCGCATCTAGTTTAGCTAAAAATTGTAACTAAAACCCTCAAACACAAAAATCGGGACATACCGCTATATAGAGGTTATAACGAAACATGGACCTATGTTGACAGTTTTTGATGGAGAAGTTTTGTGACCACTGGGGATCTCAAAAGTCAAATTATTGGTAGTTTGGTTGACAATGTAGGACAAATTCTAGCTAGTTCGGTAAAAAATTTTAGCTAAAGTCCTCAAAATACCGAAACTCGGGAGGTACCGTTATATGCGGGCTATACCAAAACACGGACCTACATTTGTTGACAATTTTTAGTGGAGAAGTTTTGCGAACACTGGGAACCTTAAATGTCAAATAACTCCTATTTCGGTTAAAAATTTTAGCTAAAATCCTCAAAATACCGAAAATCGGTACGTAACGCTATATGGAGGCTATACCAAAACTTAGACGTTTTGCGACCACTGGGAACCTCAAATATCGAATTACCGCTATTTAGATAAAAAATGTATATACAATTCTCAAAATACCGAAAATATGGAGTTATCGTTTTATGGGGGCTATACCGAAACATGGACCTATTTTGAAAATTTTTTTGTCGTAAGACACTCCGTTCGGACTCGGCGATAAACAGTAGGTCCCATATCATTGAGCTAATATGAATCGGGGTGCACTCATTGATATGAGAGAAGTCTCCCCTGTCCCGTCTTGGATGTTTGTGGAACAATTATTATTATTATATACCGATAATGGACCTATGTCGACAATTTTTGGTAAAGAAGTTTCGTGACAAAAAAATTAGGTAAAATTTCTAAAATATGGAGAATCGGGAGGTACCGTTATGTGGGGGCTATACCAAAACGTGCAACTACGTTGAACATTTTTTGTAAAGAAGTTTCGTGTCTGCAGGGAACCTCAAAAGTAATGTTACGGGTAGTTCAGTTAAAAAATTAGCTAAAACCATTAAAATACCGAAAATCAGGAGGTACCTTTTTATGGGGGTTATACCAAAACATTGGCCTTTGTTTATTATTTTTTGATGGAGAAGTTTCGTGGATGCAGGGTTGAGGTCAAATTACGGGTAGTTCAGACAAAGATTAAATCCTAAAAATACTGAAAATTGAGAGGTACCGTTATAAGGGTGCTATATTCAAACACAGACCTTTGTTGAAAAATTTTTGTGGATACGTGGGACGACCACTAAGAATTTCAAATGTCAAATTACAGCTATTCCGATTAAAAATTGTAGCTACAATCCTCAAAATACCGAAAATCGGCAGTTACCATTATATGGGGGCTATATCCATAGACCCATGTTGGCAATTTTTTGTGGAGAGGTGTGGTGACCACTAAGAACTTCAAGTGCCAAATTACAGATAGCTCGGTTAAAAATTTTAGGTAAAATTCTCAAATTAATTCGGTCTAAAAATGTGACTAAAAATGTCAAAATACCTGAAATCGGGCGGTACCGTTATATGGGGGCTATTCCGAAACATGGACCTATGTGTACAAGTTTGGTATATAAGTTTCTTGACACGTAGGAACCCTAAATGTCAAATTATATCTAATTCGGTCTGAAAATGTAGTTACCAACGTCAATATACCGGAAGTCGGGGGGTACCTTTATATGGGGTCTATATCAAAACGTGGACCAATCGCACTTGACCTGTTTGAAAAAAAGGCGCATTTTCCCAAAATTTCAGCGTCCTATCTCCATTTTTGTGGATTCTAGAGTGATTACCACAGACGGACGGACGGATATGCATAAGTCGACTCAGAGTTTTACCCTGATCAAAAATATATATACTTTATAGGGTCGTTATATGGGGTCTATATCAAAACGTGGACCAATCGAACTTGACCTGTTTGAAAACAAAAGGCGCATTTTCCCAAAATTTCAGCGTCCTATCTCCATTTTTGTGGATTCTAGAGTGATTACCACAGACGGACGGACGGATATGCATAAGTCGACTCAGACTCAAGATAGCAATCAACTCTATAAACCGCTCTTAAAGCAAAAACGTTAGAAATTGTTCGATTTTTATACTTTTCTGTTCCATTGATACCAAACCTTTTAACACCTAAGAAGGTAGTCAACTACAAAAATGTTCATCAGATTTTAATAAACAATATTCTAGAACATATGACCATGATTTTTTAAGCTGAAATTGACTAACAATTCAATTATTGTTAAATTGTTCCCTGCTCAGCCCTGTAAATAACAAACACTTCAAAATTCTCGGAAATTTGAACGGTTTGGTATTTACGGGCCTGTGCACAGTGCGAAATTTGGGAAGTTTAGTGGATTTTCAAAGTACATGAAATTAATTAAACTTTTATTGAATTCGTTAGCTAAGAACTCCACTGCAAATGGTCCATACTCAGTTTGCCGATTTACTCCACGAAACGACTAAAAATGCACTTAAAGTTGCTCTTTTGTTTAATAATTTTTTTTTGTATGAAATGTATTTTTGATTCATTAAAAAATGGAGAGGCGCTGACAAATGGTAAGTCAGTATGCCATGATTTATTTTTCTTAATATTTTACAAAACAATTATGATATTTTACACTTTAAAACAATGCAAAAAACCCTTATTGTTTTCGTGCAATTTTAGTCGGAAAGAAGTGATTTTTTGAAGTTTTCAAAATTATAATTTTTTATTTTCCGTGGACATTTCAAAAGTGAGTTCCGTACATTCACGTGTTAAGATATATATAATCTGAAAGATTGGATTCTCCTCTGTTCGCAAAGCTATAAAACTGCTGCGGAATCGCGCGGTCTTTGGAGATATTCAAGATTTTCTAAAAAGACTTCGGGAATTTCATTCAGTTGCACTTTCCAAAAGTGGAAGGTAAACGCGACAATGAACGCCATTGTTGACTGTGTTTTGAAGAAATGGATTCACTAATTCTAACAATGATAATTTCTGTAAAATTAAGAACCTCTCGCAATTTTTCATAGTTTTGACCTCTAAATGTTGGTGATTTACATATAGTGCAACATTTTTAGATGCTGCGGTGCAAAGACCAAAATACGTTAAAAATTGTAATGCAGTGCAGACCTGAACTTGATCTGAAAGACATTATTAACACAATTAATTGTACAGACCTGCTGACTGGACCAATAAACATTATAGCTGCAAATGAAAAGAACAAATATTGAAATTTTACTCCTTAATAGACGTGTAGGGTTGTGGGGCTTCACCCAGAAGTGGACCTATGTTGACAGCTTTTGTGTGAAGAGGTTTTTTATTCGCTAATATCTTAAATCAAAATCGGCTGCAATTTTTGTCTTTAACCTTTAAAAGACCCAATATGCATCAAAATCGATTGAAAAATGAATGTAAAACGTAAAAACGGCAGCCACCGTTACATGAGCGCTACAGCAAACCGCGGGTCTATGTGGCCCAATTTGAGCCCCACACTGTCCACTAATATAAGAAGCATTTTTGCAAAATTTTAGGAATCTACACCTTTTCCTTTAAAAGTTATTAGTAAAGTTCCGCTAAAGTGCTCATATTTTGCACTGTGCTGTGGTGCGATTCTCTACAACATTCTTTGATTTGCCCCCTTCCTGGCCCTAGAAACCTAACTTTAGATGGAGCTATGGACAATAAAGTAATGATCCAAGCTCTTCATTCACGTAATTTGTCAGAATGGTGAGAATATATAAAATTAACTTTTTGCGAATTCGAGGCAATTAATGGCCTGTGGTGCGATTCTCTAAATTTTTTTTTTGATTTACTCACATCCTGGCCCAAGTAACCTAAGTATAGATGGAGCTATGGGCAATAAATAAAGTAATGATCGAAGCTCTAAAAGGAACTATTTATGAATTCAAGGCCCTTAATGGCTTTGAAATACTTTTGAAAGTTAAATCTCGGCCATTACCTACATTTTCTTTATATATATATTATAAGTTAAATTCACTTTTCTTCTATGGTTCTATCTCATCTATAATAACTAGAAGCCATATGAATGGATGTATACCCGTATTTACATACATATGTATGTATGTATAAAGTGTATAAGTGTACCTTTACAACCTAACTACGAAAGCAAATAATATATCATAGAATGTAAATATGTTACCATTTTTATCTGCAATCTCTTTCCATTCAGCCATTACAATGCATATTTCTGCTGAGAAAGGCTTCTGTCTCAATTTTTTCGCTAGTGTTGGAAAAATGCGAAAGAATAGAATATGACATAATCTTCTTGGTTGGAATTGTTGTTGTTTGTTTAGAAATTATATAGAACAATGAAGATAGAAAGAAGTAGAAGATTGTTCGGCAATCTCTACTTAGATTTGTTTAAATAAATAAAAGGCTGACTTGTGTCTGCATTGTGTGGCTGGCTGAAACCTTGAAAGTAGTGAAGATGGAACATTACTTGTAATAAAATGTGGTTTATATAGAGATATCATTATGATCCTTAATGGAAATAAATAAGAGAGCTAATTTTCATTTAAAGTTGGTATGAAAGACAGTGTTGGAGAGAGTTCATTTTGAGTTTACTAAAAATTTACAAATAAAAATTTCAATACAACAAGCAAATATTTAAATACACAAAATATCCAGGAAGCAATAAATTTATTCAGCACCAAAAGGTCTTACTACAATATGCGAAAATGTGGTTAAATTCATAGCTATTGACATAATTAGGTCTCGTTAATCAGGTGACTATTTATGAACCGCATTTGTTATTTCTAGACAGGAAGCTGTTCAATGCTGGAGTTACTGTATACATTTAAAACAACAAAAATTTAGTATTTTTCAGTCGATGGTAATCCCTTTATCGTCAGCCATTTGGCTGCGTTCGATTTTTCAGATCTTTATTATTATAAATCAATTGAATTAGCAAATAAATCCATCGTTCATATAGTTATGAATAATACCAAGGCACTACAGATAAATTCGGATATAAGGAACAACGGTTATAAGCAACTACGTATATAACGAACAAAGCTATTTTTTCTAATGCCATTTTCATTAGTTTTCTAATACACAACAAACTGATGAAAACGATCACGGTAGTAAGTAACACAAATTTTGTCCCCGCGAATAGATTTTCCAACGAATTGTTACTACAGTTTTGTATATTTTTTGAATATACGTTAATAAAGACGAGTTTAGTACTCCTTTAAACCGTATCAATGATTAATATGTAATAGAGAGACAAAATAAAGCTTACTACTGTGGCATCCTTTATAGAAAACCACGGATATACCGAACAATTTGTCGCCATTACTTATTTTACTTGCAATGAAATTGTAAAAAACTATATATTTTACATTTATTATTTATTTCCTCAAACCAAACTTCCACAATTTTAAGACTTTTTATTGAGAAGTAACCTCAAAAAACGGGTAAAATCGGGTTTTGAAACCTAGTAATACCAATGCAGAAGACTTTCAGTAATGTGTTCTAGGTGGCAAAACCACGGCCAAAAACGGTCACTTTAGTATAAGTCTATATGAAGTGAGTTTAAGAAAAATAAAATATTAATTTTTGATTTTTTGTGTTTTTTGGTCGCTACCCAAAATGTTGAAGCTATATTATATATTAAATAAATTCCTCTCGCAATTGCCAATCTATTCCATTTTACTTATATTTATATTTGGTTTATTTTTCCGCGGTTTTAAATACATTGAAATATGCCTTACAATATATATTTTTTTAGTTCTTCTTCGAAATTCTCATTTTGACTGCAATTTAAACCGCGATAATTACGCTATTTTGAAAAATATCATTCATATCAATAAATTGTCACATGTTCTTTTTTCAATGCCAACTAAAAAACTACCTTGGTAATTGTGCAATGATATGAAGTTAATATTCATATATGTATGTGTGTGTGTGTGTAAGTGTGATATAAATAAGAATTCTATATTAGCATATCTTCTGTTCTACACAGACACAATCTATATATTTCACATATCCCCACATACTCATTTCTAGGACAACAAAAGCTTACCTGTCTCGCAGGAATTTTAAATCAAACTTTGAATATGCTGAGAACTCGCACACCCAACAAAAGTTTCAAATTGTTTCTATTTTAAGCATTTGCGAACGCTTGTCTCCTGTTTATGTCATGAAGTACTGCCACATCAACATAGGATTTAAGACAATACTAATATTAACAGTCAAGTGAGCTATAGTACACCACGGGACATTGTATTAAAAATACAGTGACATTATGAGGGTTTGCAGAGACTTGGTTTTGCCCTAAATGAGAATTTTTTCCCCACAGATAGAGCTGAAAAACTATCGAAATCGGAAGGAAAATTAACCTTACATCTGAATTTTCGCTAGTTTTCAATTCACGGAGTTTTAATCTGCGGTTTTACTATAAATCCACGGCTAAGCGCCCGTCTAGTTGGGTAACAGCTATAATACATTGCTACATTCTTAGTGGTTTCTGTATCGTCGCCTTTCCACTTTCACAGCACTTCCTATAGGCAGCAATATCAACTTTGTTATTTCCACACACCTAGACTCGAAACCCTAAAAAAAAATCTTAATTATAGATATACGAGTTATACGTACACAAAAATATTGGAACTAATCAGATCTCCTTGCGACAGTTATAATCTATATTTCAGATGAGACACCATTTTTCCCGCATAAACCCACTATTTTTTTCTTCTATACTTAAGTAAAGACCAACCTTGGTCTTCTGCAGATAGAATATTAGGAACCTATATATGTGAAAACAAGTAAGCAAAGGCTATAGTCGGACAGGGCCGACAATACGATACCCTACACCACTACCCTGCGAGTTAGCTTTCAGCAAATCAATGTTTCTTTTGGACAAATAAGCTCATTGCAAGAAATAAATTTTTGGAGTCTGCAACCTTATCACATTAAGCAATAGTATGGGGCCTACTGTTTATCGCCGAGTCCGAAAGGCATATCTTAAAACACCACCTGTAGAGAAGTTGTACATGGTTGAAATACTCAGAAAATGTCGCCAACTTTACTGAGGTGTATTTTGCCATCGTTGGAAATTTGATGTTTGCTGGCCGGGAATCAAACGCCCGACCTTCAGCGTGCAAGGCAGGTGTGCAAACAATTGTACCATGGTGGCACCAATAAGTAATTTTAGAACGGACATTTAGTCTGGGCATATTTTTGCATATTTTGACTTTGTGTCCTAAATATCCCATCGAATTGGCTGAAAGTTTGTATTAAGTATTCGTTCATCACAATTTTCGACCTGAAATTTATCGGTATAGGTCCAGGTCTTCATATAGCTCCCATAGAACCGTACCTCCCGATATCCGGTATTTTGAAGGTTGTGGCCTCAATATCAAACTGAAATGGCTGACATTTTGTATTCAGTCTTCGTTGGAGGTAAAAAAAAATTCCACCTGAAATTTGTCGTTATATATCCACGTCTTCATATTGCTCCCATAACCAGAACCTACCGATTTTTTGCACTTTGAAGGTTATGGTCTCAATATCCCTCCGAATTGGCTAAAATTTGGTATTAAGTCTTCATTGGCGGTATTAAACTTTCCATTTGAAATTTGTCGGTATAGGTCCAGGCGTTCATATAGCTCCCATACAACGAAAGATCCCCAGTTTCGACATTTTGAAGATTTTGGCTCTGGTTACAGATTTCTCTATTTTATTGACTTGTCTGAGGTGAATTTCAAACAGAAAAATGTACACATAAACATTTTAGAAGATATTATTGAAATATATGTAGCATACGAAAATATGTGAAATACAGAAATTTTCCATATGCAAAAATAATATTTGCATATGCATAATTTATACATTTCGCATATTTTTGCATATGTGATATATTTCGATTGGAATTTAATTAGAAGCCAAAAATATGCAAATTTTACTAAAATAGGTGTTGCATAAAATTCCGCTGTCTACATATCATTGAGCTGATATTAATCGGGGTGCTCTCATTGATATGAGAGAATGCTCCCTTTTTTTAGCGAAAACCCGAACTCTTTAAGTGTCTAGCATTCTCAAATAAAACATCAGAACAAAAATATTTGTAAACAACTATCAGCACCTATCAACTAAGAACAGATCGAGTTCTGTAAGTTGAAAAGAACATCACCACAGTTGCCTGTGAGTACATGGACTGAGAAAAAATTCCCATTCTCAAATCGGTTCGGGATACTTATTTCGGTTATAGCGCGCAATAGTTAATTCTGTCAATTGTGGCAATCTTTAAAAGACGCTACTCATTATATTGAGAAACACTGTTAATTAATGACTTACTACGTGCTATATGATTACTGAGGTCACAGTCTTTAGTAAAAAAGTTGCCCCTACTGGGATGTTTGTGGAACAATTATATACAGTACATTTTAAGAAATATTCTTAAATTTGAAAATTGGCGTTGTCTAGCAATTTCTGTTGCATCTTTAAATTTTGGACAATTGGACAGGTAATATGAAAGGGTTCCACGCTATTTGTAAGGACTGGCAATTTGCCTGTCATGATAGAGACAATTTGTAGCATGGGGGGAAGATGTGGTTCTCTTCACAAAACTCATTATATCTTAGGTAGTAGATCCGTTACCAAGCACACATATTATTGCAATTTTCATCAGAGGAAAGATCGGTAGTTAATTTTTCATATATAGGCGACTTTGCCGGTATATGGCCTCCAGGGATTAAAATATGGACCAAAAATAAAATGTTTTATTTAGTATACAAAAATAATGGTCCATTGCACCCGCTAAATGATATCAGATCATCATCAAAAATTGTAGGCATCTTCTTTGACCAAAACCACTACCTCGTGCAAAATTTCGTGACTATTGATCTACAATTGCGACCTCTAGTATGCTTTTGATTACATTACAAGCAAAACACTCGATATATTAGGCTGTAACTCTGTTATCTGACCACATAAATCAACATAATTGGCATTAATTGAAAGGGCAAGAGTTGTCCTTCCAAATATTATTTATGTGGGCGGAATGTGTGGTCCAGGAATAAAGATATTACCGGTATATTAGAAATTTTCACAATTTTCACACAAAAGTTGTGGTCCATTTAACCCTCTAAACATCATCCGATCACCATCTCAAATTTCAAGCTTCTTCTATGTCATATAATCTTACATTATTTAAAATTTCGAGGCGATCGGACTATAATTGCGACATACAGAGCCGCTACAAAATCGGATAAAAATTTTGTTTTTGGTCCATTTCACCCGCTTAATATTTCTCGATGATCACCAATAAGAATAGGGATCTATTCTGATCTGAACCCGACCTCCATGCAAAATTTCGTGACGATCGGTCCATAATTGCGGCCTGGAGCGTGTTTACAATTTATAATGGACAGACGGACGGACGGACGGACGGACGGACAGACACACATCTCAAAATCGCTTTATCTCGTCGAGATATGAAGATTGGTATACCACATTGGGGGTCTCCGACGAATATTTCGCGGTGTTACATGAATTTTTACCAAAACAAACTTATAATACCCTTTTCCACATTGTGGTATAGGGTATAAAAACAAACATGTTTGCCTTGTAGCGTAGGGTAAATAAATCATTTGGTTAAAACCAAAAATCACAGAACGATTTTCGCAACAATTCATATCCTCCTACAACACAAAAATGATAACGTATTGTCTAGAGGAATTTGGTTAAATGTTCCTAGGATTACAAGCATTATGCTTCAGAGTGTTTCTGTGATTTTGCATGTTCATTTGTAGGATTTTGTTTTCAATTGTTTTTTTTTTACCTTTGTTATACTTTTTTGAGTTGAGATTTTCTAGGTTTGTCTACTTCAATAAATCTTTCGTTGCAATTATTTTATGTGTGTTCTTTTTTGTGCTACACAAAAACTTGTTTATTTCGTTACCAACAATTTAACTTTGGTCTTGTAAAATAA
Source organism: Musca autumnalis (assembly GCF_047663935.1). Lineage (NCBI taxonomy): Eukaryota > Metazoa > Arthropoda > Insecta > Diptera > Muscidae > Musca > Musca autumnalis. Next base: position 147,056,848 of record NW_027412088.1, on the reverse strand, counting down.
CAACACAGGGAGAAACAATAACAGTGTGAGCAAAGCTTTATAACTCGGAAGTCTATGAAATATAATCCTTGTATAAACATTTAAATGGCACCGTGTTTTATATAGATAACTACAGATGGTGTAAGTTATTGTTCTATTTTATGAAAGAGGTGTGAGAAACATATTATAACTCACATTGTTGCAATAACTGCTGATGAGGAAAATGTCGGGTGACCTCCGGACATGAATGTTTATTTTTTGCCCAACTTCGTTTGTTGCCAGCTGGCATTATAACAAATATAGTTTACTAAACACTTGAACAGTGGCTTCAAATCTAGTACATATGATCAAAATATCCATATTAAGATCTTTTTCTTAAAAAACCATGACCATGGCTTATTCAGAGATGCTAAACTGACCTTTTAGAGATGATTGTTGGTAAATAGTACATACTTATTATTTATATATTTTTGTGTTCTACAATACGATGTGAGGAAGAAATTATAGATTGGCTATGGACCAAGAAGTTTGTAACACATCTCTATTAAAGTGTCCAATGCTGCAGAAAAATATCTGAGCTAAGTGTAACCGGTCAAATATGTGTTGCTCATTGATTCTGACAATTCATCCGAGAAGGAGTTTTTAACCTGCAGTTATTTACTTACCTAGGAGGTTCTACTTGCTCAAAGAACATTTGTTCGTAAGCTGAATTAAGAATAAACTTTCATTCTGCCCGTCTTCTTCATTGTGTTTCCAAATTTTGCTCATTTCATCGAAGTTTTGGTCTACCCGATCTTCGCTTATTAGGCTTATTCATGACATGACCTTGTTAACGCAACCGTTGTAACTCTAAATGTTTAACTATGTTGATTTTATTCCATATCAGTTGTATCTCGTCCTTCATTCGACGGCGATATTCACCATCAAAGCAGATTGGCCCTTAGATCATTCGAAATATGTCTTTAAAACGCTTCGAGGACTGCTTTGTCTACTCACGAACTTAACCGTGCTTTGGAGCCATACTTTGTAGAGTGTGACTTTTGTTTGACGGGAGCTTCTTACTTTGTCCAAAGTAGCATCTGATGATCATTATACCCTCAGCATTTATGCTAACGAGTATATATACACTTTCATACGGGCAAAATGTGCCTCATCGAAATAATGGTTTTATACCCAAGTATGCTTGAACGAAATCCGTTTCAGACAATTTGGAGTTGATTTTGCAATGTCCGTCCGTCTATCTATCTGTATGGCTGGTTGGAGCGCACGATTACTCTCGAACGGATCAACCGATTCGGTCCAAACTTTGGCTTTTGTAATATTTTGTCTAAACTTAGTTTAAGTTCGAAGATGGGCTATATCGGTCCACTCTTTCCGGTTCCTCCCCCCCAAAAGTTCGAAAATGTTCGGAAAATTTGAGCGCACGATAACTCTTGAAGATAGTAACCGATAAATTTCTACCAGACTTAGATGAGGTTCCAGTATAGACTCAATCGGTCCTACAAAAAATTTCGGATAAGTTCAGTTTTTAGGACTTGCTCTCGAATCGTTTTGATTTTTGTTGTAACAACTTGTATTCACTGCCCACCATACGACGGTACAAGTTTCATCGGGGGCAGGTCCTTAGAAAATAGCTTAAAAGGTGCAAAAAAACCCCAATGACACCGTGTATAGTGGTTGGAGCGCAAGATAACTCTCGAGCGGAACTGCCGATTCGGCCCACAATGTGGCCTTCGTAATATTTTGTCCAAAAATAGTTTAAGTTCGAACATAAGCCATATCGGTCCGCTCCTTCTGGTACCTCCTGAACTTTAATCCTAATCCACATTTTTGTCGGCAAGTTCAAATGTCGAAGAAGGACAACAAAATTCAGAAAATTCCGTAGATAAAAGTTTCAATTAACATAGGCTGAGGGTATATCTCTATCGGCAAGGCCGACTGATACTTTTTTACTTGTTTTTACTCCTACTTCATAACTGATATTGTTAGTCGCATTTATGGCGGTGCCGAAATATATGAATTAATTAACTATGTCATTATTGTAATTACCATTTAACCAGTTGGTCGCTCGTCGTTTCCATCAATTCGGCCTTAGATTTTCTCTCTTTTTTAAAATGTATCAATTACAGTTTTCTCATCGGCCTATAAGGTCAATGTCTTTAGCTAAAGCGAGTAACATATGATCCTTGTTGTATATTTTGTTTTTATCAACTTCCGGATGCTGCACGACATTCTTCAGCAGAAAATTAGAAAGATAACAGGAAAGACAGCCTCCTTGCCTGAATACATGTTTGGTACGAAACTGATCGGAGAGGTTATTTTTTATTTCAACTGAAGACTGTGTGCCAGTTAAAGTCATCTTGCAAAGTAGAATGTTCAACTCAGACATGGCGTTGAAAACCTTGCAAGGTACAGAGTTGTCTAAAGCAGTCTTATAGTAGACAACACATGGAATGTGTCGATCTGCATCTCTGAGTCCTCACCACGAAATGTCTTAAGGTGAAGGTCTGATCAATGCACGATGGGGCCAATGACAGGTTTTCGAGGCAACAAATCACTGGGGCAAGCTAGACCTTCCAAATTTTGTACAGATGTTTATAATGGGCTTAGAAACTAATATGCCAAATTTGGTTCATATCGGTTCATATATACATATAGCTGCCGTATATATGTTCGCCCGATTTCAAGCAATTGATGGACCAAACACGCAAATTTTGCCCAATTTTTATGCGATTTGGAAAATACCACGGAATTAGGACTACAAATAAGTTTGCCAAGTTATATTGAAATCGGTTCAGATTTTGATATTGCTCCCATATATATTTTCGCCCGATTTTAGGTATTTGGTGCACAAATCCCGCTATGTATGTCCAATCTTGATGAAATTTGAAATGTGTGACGGATTTTGGTCTAGAAACATTTTTGGCAAATCATATTGAAATCGGTTCAGAATTGGATATAGCTCCCATATATATGTTCGCCCGATTTCAGGAAAATGATTGACCAAGCATGCAAATTCCATCAAATTACAATAAAATTTGGAAAATGTTACGGAATTCGGACTACAAATAAGTTTGTCAAGTTATACTGAAATCGGTTCAGATATAGAAATAGCTCCCCTATATACATATTATTGGATATGTACCAATGCAAATATTTACATACCTGAATATGTTGTAAGGTGTATACATATAAGTACCTGTACACATTTTAGAATAATCGTCAGTTGCGAATAAACCACCAGTGTGAAAGTGTAAAAGTGTTCTTGTGTTTTCCTCGTGCATCCTAACAGGTTATGGGCCCAGGCAGAAATAAAAGTGTGTGTGCATAAAGTGACAAACAAGGAAATAGCAGCAGTGGAAGTGAAAAAGGAAAAATCAACAACCAGTGAGCAGTAATTACATCGTGGGAAAATAAAGTGCGCAGCTGTGAAGTGAAAAGCGAGGAAAAATGAATTCGCTCTACAATATTGCTAAACTGGATGATACCAACTATGACTCATGGAGTCTACAAGTGAGAAGTGTCCTGGTACATCAAGACTTGTGGTCGGTGGTTAATGGTGAGATGGAGAAGCCTGTTCCAAATGAGAAGAATGCCAGCGAAGTTGCCGCATGGAAAACTAAGGATGAGAAGGCTACAGCAACCATCATATTGAGTGCAACGCCGGTGCAGATTGCTCACATCAAGAACTGCACAACAGCGAAGGAGACGTGGGAAGCTCTGAGAGATGTGCACAGACCAAAGGGACCGGTAAGAAAAGTGACCCTCTTCAAGCAACTGATCCAGATGCGCATGGCAGAAAATGAAGATGTACAGGAGTACATTTGCAAGTTTGTGGCGATAGTGGAAAAGTTGGCAGAGACTGGAATAGCTCTACAGGAGGAGCTATATGTGATAATGCTGTTAGCGAGCCTGCCACCATCGTATGAAAATCTAGTTGTTGCGCTAGAAGCGAGGGACGAGCTGCCAAAATTAAGTACCCTGAAGATCAAATTGGGTGAAGAATGTGATCGCCGAAAAGTCAACAGCGCACACGGAGATGACGACGTTCAGATTTTTATGGCACGCACAAGGAGAAACAACAAGCATCCCAACAACAGCAACGAGGGCAGAAATAACGGCGCAGGTAACCGTAGGCAGAAAAATCCTCGCAACTTCAAATGCTTCAATTGTGGGCGTTCAGGACATTACGCCGCACAATGTAGAGACCGAGGTGCAAAAGGTAAAAGCAACGACGGTGAGCGCACAAGCAAGCGTGAATACAACAACAATGGCAACAGGTGCGCAGGTAACAACAAGAGAAATGTGAAGTGTTACAATTGCGATCGCCGAGGACATTTTGCCGCACAGTGCAGAGAAAAGGGAAAGTCCAGCGAGAAACAACACACATCTGCAGTGCTAAAATCGACGAACGAAAAGTGCGTTTTGAACTCCAGCGTGTGGTGTGTCGACAGCGGAGCATCAAATCACATGTGTTGTGAAAGAGATATGTTCGAGAATTTGGTTGAGCACACAGAAAAGATCGATTTGGTTGGCGAAAAGAAAATCGTTGCTAGAGGCAAAGGCAGTGTGTGGCTGGCAGATTGTGACATCATGCTGAAAGATGTGCTGTACGTACCTGAGATGCAGTGTAATTTTATGTCGGTGGTAAAGGTAGCAGAAAAGGCAACCGTGAAGTTTGATAGCAGAGGTGCTAAAATAATAGACAGAGGAAAAACTGTAATGTTCGCCAGAAAACAAGGAAATTTGTTTTTGTACAGCCCGAGGAAATCATTACCAGAACAGAGAGAATATGCGCATTTTGAGTTATTGCCAGCAAAGCAAAGTGAAACAGACATGCAAATTGTGCATCAAGAAGGAAAGGACGAGAGCGATTACGAGTCGGCCAACGAAAATGAAGGCGATGAAGACATCATTGAAGAGACAACAGGTAAAAGAGGACCTGGACGACCAAAAATTTTGCGAAGTGGGCGCCCAGGCAGACCGACAAAGGTGTACAACACAGAATGTAAATAGAAATACATTACTAGAGTTAAGAATGTAAATAGTTGATAATATGAAATTAATGAATTATGTGAATATGTATCTGTATATACTAGAATGTAAGATAATTTATGGTGTGTCTATATTTAAGAAAACATTGTATGTCAATGTAAGTTGTATGTCAACTGTAAATGTAGAAAGGAAAATGTAAATATTTTCATTGAGGAGGAGTATTGGATATGTACCAATGCAAATATTTACATACCTGAATATGTTGTAAGGTGTATACATATAAGTACCTGTACACATTTTAGAATAATCGTCAGTTGCGAATAAACCACCAGTGTGAAAGTGTAAAAGTGTTCTTGTGTTTTCCTCGTGCATCCTAACACATATGTTCAAATTTCATGGTTTTGTCTGTGGTTTGTTACAAGTTAATAAAAAAAGGTTCCAAATTTAGTAAAAATCGGCTAAGATTCCGCCACAAACGCCAAAGTTTGTGATATCTTTGAAATTATATATTATTATTATATACGTCTATTAAATTTTTCCGAAATCCAATTGGTAACATTAATGGGTTTCCGATTATTCGCCAACCAAAACATAAAAATGCCCATATTTTTAAGTATTACGACATCTGAAATCAGATTTTTGTGAAAAGGCGCAGATAGGCGCAGCTAATTTTTTCACAAAATGATAGTACACATTAATACCTTTCACCACATATATATAATATCCTAGATCTACCTAGATCTCAAAAGTTATACTCCAGAGAACACATGGATAACAAAGCAAAATACTCCAAAAAAGACATAACATCTTAACTCAAAAATACATTTACCACACATAATATTTTTATTATTTGTTAACACTATCTTATTTTACATACCCATTGAAGAGCTTTCCATGTTTAAAAAATATAAAAATGTTGAAATGTTCTTTTTGGCGCCTAAAATGCTTTCACTACTTATTTATAATGAATGTCGGAAAATGATGCATAAGAAAATATGTCACCATTGCCAGATCAGTATGTCGCTATGTGATGTTACCAGATTGATTTATTTTTTATTTTTAGTGATTCAGAGTGTTGGCAATCGAAATCCGTTATTATTTTTTTCAAATTGTTCACTTCAAAAATTGACTTTTTGCCTCGAAAACCTGCTATTGGCCCCATCGTGCAATGGTCGACTGACTAGGTTTACAACTGTATTGATATGATACTATTATCCCATTTGTCTTGGGGTTTAATCTTTTACACAGTACACGGGATAGATTTTTTAGCTTATGCATATCTACTTGGAGCATACAGTCTTGCCCGCTTTTTTGTGTACAGGTCATAGAATACTGCTTTCTTGAACAGCTCGACTGGCAGTATATAGCTTCCTGCTAGTCTATACCATCTTCTGGGATTGGTGTTGTGGAGTCAACGCTACTATTTGATAAAAGTAGCTTGGAGAATTAGTCTTTCCATATCATGTGCACGACGTCTGAACCCGTTACAGGTTGCCTTGCCCGTTTCAGGAGGGAATGTGGCTACCAAAGCTCTCACTTTAATGTTTCAATTGCCGGCAGAAGTCCGAATGATTCGTTCTGATTTCTGTACATCTCCATTTCTTCATACCCCCGCTATTCCATTTCTTTTTCTTCCGATGTCTCACTCCTGTGCTTCGTATTGCTACTGATGGTAGGGTAGCTCTTATGTCCCATTCATCTATTATTAAGCACAGCTTTACTATACCATAAGTTCTATTTTGGAGGCCTTTGATACCCAATCACGTATTTTGCGACTGTTCGCATGGAGTGGGTAATAATTCGCATTGTGCTATATTGTTTTCAAGACGAGCAGTGCTTTTATTTATTCGCCTTAGTTGTGCTGTGTTTGTAGCTTCTCGATGTCCCCTTTTTCGTGCTGTGTCGGTGCGTATTTATCGGGCAACGATCATATGTTTTTAAGGAACTTGTAAGATGGGTTCTTCAGAGCAAATTGATGTTGACAATTTTCAAAACTTAGTAAAAGCTCAGATATTTGTGGGGGCAAGGGCACAGAAATCCACATAACCCCTTGAACATTTACATTCGCCACTTCCCAGCAAAATGTTCGATGCCAAAGATGACATTCAATCATGGGTGCAAGTGATCTAGCATGTCATCTTTTTAGCATCTTCATCGATGAATTTTATATGAGCGTGGACCCCAAAAGATGACGTTCTTTTCTGGATCCTAAGCATGTCATTTTAACCAATGCGTTGACATGTCATTTTAACCAATGCTTTGGCATGTCATTTTCACCAACCTCTTGGCATGAAATTTTCATATTGTTTGGAAAATGGAAATGCTGTATTGAAATATGGTTTTCATGAAAAATAAAACTCTTTATTAATTCAAACGAATTCATGAAATAACTACAATTAATTTATCAGTTTAGTTTTTCAAAAGTTTACATCCAAAATTGCAATGTAATCACCACCGCTGCAACGCAAAAGATTACTTCCTCCGTTCTCCGCAACTGATATTCTTTCATCTTACAAAAGGTTTTCTCAATTATCTTCCCATCACCAGTTCAGATTTCGACATAGACTCCAAATGCACTCCTTTAAGTGTTTTTATTTCGTAAATTACTTTTATTTTATAATTTTGTTATTTTATAACAACATTTTGGTAATTTATACTCTTTTGTTTAGTGACGGAAATATGTAGGGATCTACAACCCGGCTTGCTTTAGGGATCTCTAAGAACAAAATGTAACGAACGGGGAGGAGAGACTTTTTATGGAAAATACCATTTATGCTTAATTAATTTATTTTTAATTGTTTCTTTCCAAAAGTAGTTTCTTCTTTATTTTCAGATTCTTGTTCCTTTTCGTTTCGGACTTTTTTTTTCAAATTGCAAGAAGCGAGATTTGATTGATTTCATTCTATGTCAGATTTAGAACAGACAAGGGAACTTTTAAAATAGCAATGTGTGCAGTCCGATTCTATTTTTAGGTCGATGGTTGGGACTTCATATAATACCAATTGTTTAGAAGTTTTAGTTGTTTGATATGCAGGAAATGTAAGACAACATCACGACGACAGTTCTAACAACTTTGGTCTGTTCCAGAAACTGCAAGATTCTACTTATTTTTACTACGATAACAATTTTTCCTTTATGTTATCGGAAATAATAGTAAAAATTAGTAGATTTTTTCAGTACTGGAACATACCAAAATGAAAATAAACAGGTGTGTGAATAAAATACAAACCTCATCTCTATTGGATCGATGGAATGGGTACAAATGCTGATGAAAAGATCGGATCTTTCACGACTTCCTTTGCAGTGGTTCAAATCCTAATGAAAAGATCGGATCTTTCACGACTTCCTTTGAACCAATGCAAAAGATGACATGAAATCACGTCATCGCAAAGAACCCCTTCCGTCAAATTTTGCTGGGTTATTTAGAAAGAAAACAATAAATTGAATCAATATTTTATTAATCGGCTACAATGCAGTACTTTTGCCCCAATGATTCTATCAATGAATTGTGCCAAGCTACTGTTTTGGCAATAAACGTGGGTTCATCCAACAAATAGCCTTTTGTTAAATTTTAAAATAAATATAAACATGCAAAATACAAAGAGCAACCACACCAGCTTACGTAAATACATTTTGTGAACGCCTTTGTTGGAAAAAAGATGAGACCGAATGAGGTATGAAGCGAACGAAAGACGGACACATTTTGTATACAATTTAGGATTTATTTGAAAACAGTGAAAAGGATGCACCCAAACTCATTTATCTTCAATGTCAGATTGTTTATAGAACCTTGTCGCACCCGCACAAACACATACTCATATTCTAGCGCCTCTGCAATATGTAAACGCTGGTTTTTACACATGTCGTTTTGCTTGTATACCATTAAGTGTTTCTGTTGGTTTTATTTTTTCTGATAAAAAATAAAAAAACTAAAAATGTCATTCTTTCTTCTTTACCATGAGAATTGTTTATGATTGTGTGGGTGTGGATACAACAATAAGAAGAACAGCACCAACAATGAAGAATGATTAAAAACTAAATTGTATCCTTGAAATTTGATTACTTATGCTTATAATAATGATGTTGCTGATGATGGAGGGAGAAAAAGGAAGTTGTTGAGTTTTACTTGCCTGGTATGTTTTTAGGCACTTAAGCACTTAAGTGGTTGCTTTAATTTTGACATTTTAAATTTGACGTTTCACTTGTTACTTTTCGAATTCATTCAAATTAGTAAAGGAAAACTGACCCAAACGTTTTCCTTAAACTTTTTCGTTTATTTCAGTTTCTACGATACTTATTTCAATCTGCTGCTGGTTTATGTCAATAAAAGCTTTTGTTGAAATTTAAATTCATTTGCTTTACTCCAAGAGTGAAGATTTCTTTTGTATATTTCTTTATGTCCGTCAATGCAATGCAAATGGGATTTTACTTATTGATAATGTTGATGGTGTAGTTTTTAGAAACAAACCAAAATGATGATATGTTGTAAAATTGAAAACGATATTACCATAAGCCACATAAAATTGAAAATGCATAACATTTTCTAAACCAAATTTGTTTCACGACCGACATAATATTGCAAACATTGACCACAGTTATCATTCACCATGAAACTAGCTAACCGAACGAACTTACGTACACCTACAATGAGCAAATGAAGATAGCTCTAAGGATTGAAGGTTTCATAAAGGATGCATTTCTATTGGCACTTACATGACTATCAAATCATGCAAATAAGAAAATAGACATCCATTCGACCACTCGAACAAGCCATTATTGTATCATAAATGTATATGGTCTGTTCGTTATGGACTTGTGTTAAAATTTCACTTACCATATTTACACATGAATTGAACCCTAAAGGATGTAAATAGATTTTTATTGGTTTATATTTCCAATGGTTTTGTGATTTGTGATTCTGGCCTGGAATTTCAAAAATATTCTTAAAGCTATTACTTGAAATCATAGAAAGTCGACTATTAGGGGCTAAACAAATTTGTTGAATCTTAAAGTTTTCTTGACAATTATTTTTTTCCGAAAACATAGTCCCAATTTACATTAGGCGAGTTTACTTGCGGCAATTGTCAGTTTGTGGGTGAGAGAGGGTTTTGAGAGGTAAAGGGTTACCATATACCTCACCTCTCTCTCCTTCAAACTGACAATTGCCGCAAGTAAACTCGCCTAATGTTAATTGGGACATAGTTTAAAGAGAAATAAAAAAATTAAATGGTAGGGTTCGTTGGTAGGACAATTTTACTGATTCCATTTAGAGCTCAAAGTAAAAGTTTTCTGAATATGTTCATAGGTTATGATGTCGGTTGTGTTTTTGAAGGAGATAATGATTGGAAATTTGTGCGAGCCAATATAAGTGACGGGTTAATTGGGTACTTCACTTATTAGACAGGGTGCCAAAATGGTCATGCCTGATGAGCCATTTCAATCTCTTCGTATAACCGTAGGTGCATTTTCGTTTATTGTATGAAATGCCTTTTAAGTTTGTCAAAAATCATTATGAGCATTGATGGCACAAGACCGTTATTGACCACCAGAAGATATCTATCGTAGACATAATGTGACTGCTGTCACCGCCCGTTCCATGTGCTTGAGACAAGCTGAAGAGCAGGGACGTACGCAGGATTTCATTTCGGGGGGGGCCAGCTTGACCAAAAATCATGAAAATTAAAAATGTTATGTATCGTTACGTAAAGCTATTTTAAAGGGGTTTTTGATGACTTTATTCACGAGGGACACTAAAAACCTTCTGGACTAGGCAACACGTAGTGTCGGCAGGCGTCATTTGAATTTTTTTTTGGAAAGTTTGTCAGTTTTTAGCCTCAGCATACTCTGGACAGTTTGACATACGACCATGTGTTGTGTTGTTGAGGCTATTAGCATAAGTTTTTAAAATATCGTCACTAATATGGATTTTGGAAATCATTTTGGTGAAAGAACTTCCATGCAAAAAGTGCGAATATGTCGAGTAGATATATACAGTGTTTGGAGGATGTAAACAGTTTGACCCGAACATAACGCCGTTTCTCCTTTAAAGTGCATATATTACACACTAATTTCAGTGCCATTAAAAAAGTTTTGTATTATTGTTAGAAAATAATATTCTTTTATTGCTTAAAAACACGAAAGCTTTACTATTTTACCAGAAGCGATAGAGTCAATGAAAGCCAACTAAACATTCAGAAAGTTACATTAAAAAAAATATCAGGAGCTGGGCGATGCAATCTACGACTCATAGATTGCGAATCCAACTCGTAGTACTGTTTGAGGCTTGACAAAAACATGATCGAAAAAAAACCTTAAAACAAAGTCGGCAATCTTTTAGCTATATCCTGAAAAGATAGTTGAGTCAAAAAACTCCATCTGATACATCAATGGTTTCCAACAACCAATCAAGAAAAAGTAGCAGTCGGGTTTGTCTACATACATAGACATATAGAATACGGACTACATAGCCAATTTTTGTTCTGTAAATTGTAAAGCCAGGAAGTTTCCGAATTTCGTCTCCATTTTTGGACGTATAAATTTTCCGACCATAACTTCGAAATATTTCGGGTGTACAACTTCTCTATTATTGGCGTTACCCAGCAAAATCTATTTGAAGTTGTTCTATGTGAAGTAGTGATTGAATAGCTTTTTTAGAAGCAGTCTACGCAGAGTCATTAAAAATGCATTCCGTTCTTCACATTTTGACAATGTCGGATTTGAATCCATTTCATAAAATTTTCACATTTTAGCAATGTTTACATTTATAATAACTTTTTGCAAAGAAAATTCTCAAGAACACAAGAAGCGATTTATTTCATGGTATTTTAATTACTCAGTAAAATGCTTGTATCCAAAAAGATAATCATAGGTGCAACAAATATCAGACTGCATATTTGTTTGTAGCCAAAAAAATGGTTAAATCATGAGTGCAAGTAACTATGTCTTTTTAAGTGAAAGAAGTCATGATTTTTACAAGAGCATGGTGCAGCTAGGATGCAATCAATTTTAGATGTTTATAACTTATTTTGCATGATTCTATGCAAGAAGCGTTTTAAGATGTTGTTGGGTATTTTTAAGTATTAAAGAATAAAATTATTTGTATAAATAATAAAGAATAAAATTATTTGATTTTTAGTTGCACTCAGTCGCTTTTTAAAATGATTTATTTGAGATATTTCATTGTTTTATATTCATTATATTTCAATTTCATTAAGACTACACGGTGCGCCTTAACTAATTTTAAATGAAAGGTGCTTACACCTGTGAAGTTTTTGCAGATTCTGAAACTACAATGCTCTTGGATGAGAAATATCAAGAAACAAAAAAAAAAATAGCCGGAGGGATTTTCAAATAAATCGCGATTTAAGTTCACATTTTTAGGGGTTCTTTAGGTTTTCACGATTTTGCTTGGAAACCCCGAATCCTATGTAAATGGGTCTAAGGAAAATGTTGTAGCTGTGAAAATTCTCCACAAGATTGCTTTTAATGATATTTTTGTAGGCTTTACCGCTTTTGAGATATAGAAGTTCAAATTGAGACAATGCATTGACCGTATCGACTCCTTATAAAACAATATCATGCTCAGTGCGCCTTATCTAACTTTTGATGAAAACCGCTTACACATGCGAAGATTTCGCGGATTCTGAAACAGCAATGTTCATAGATAAGAAAAATAAAGAAAACAGAAAAAATCGCCGGAGAGATTTTTAAATAAATCGCGATCAATATTCACAATTTTAGGGTTTTTTAGGTTTTCACGATTTTGCTTGGAAACCGCAAATCGTATCGAAATGAGTCTAAAGAAAATGTTGTAGCTGTGAAAATTCTCTACAAGATTGGATATTTATTTTTTCCTAGGTTGTACCATTTTTAAGATATATAAGTTTAATTTGGGAAATTGCAGTAATGACATTGTTTTATAAGGAGGCGATACAGTCAGTGCATTGTCTCAATTTGAACTTCTATATCTCAAAAACCGTAAAGCTTACAAAAATATCATTAAGAGCAATCTTGTGGAGAATTTTCACAGCTACAACATTTTCCTTAGACCCATTTACATAGCATTCGGAGTTTCCAAGCAAAATCGTGAAAACCTAAAGAACCCCTAAAAATGTGAACTTAAATCGCGATTTATTTGAAAATCCCTCCGGCTATTTTTTTTTTTTTTTTTTTGTTTCTAGATATTTCTCATCTATGAGCATTGTAGTTTCAGAATCTGCAAAAACTTCACAGGTGTAAGCACCTTTCATTTAAAATTAGTTAAGGCGCACCGTGACTATCGAACTATTATCAAACTACTGTTTTTTCAAACAAAAATTTTCTACAAAAAACATGACTTTGTTAGTAATTTGAAAGAAACTAGACAAAGAGGCCATAAATATTAATTAGAAGTTACCACAACTATTTTAAATACTCTTTTCCAAATGTCCCTGAGGTCTCAAATCAAATCCTCAAAATGCATGCTTTCGAATCAATTTTTAAATTAATCGAAAAATCAATTCAAAATACATTCCATGGAATGTATGTATATTTATTCACTACAAAGAACTAATGCAAAATGTGTGCTTAAGAAGCAAATTAGACAGTATCCTCACTGCACCATGCCCTTGTAAAAATCAAGACTTCTTTCACGTAAAAAGATGTAGTCGGAAATCACTTACACTTATGATTCAACTACTTCCTTGGCTACAAACATTTTGCTGGGTATGACCAAAAATGTGACTTCGATGAAAGCGCAAAAGTTTTGCACTTTTGTACAGACGATACCTGAAAGAATAGACTAATATAGTCCATTTTGGAAGTGGACCTAATTTTGGAAGTCAAACTAGTTGGTCGGCGTAAAATTTAGAGCTTTTGGACCGATCCTGATATAACCATTGACTCACCCACGAAAAATACAATATCGCTGTAAACAAGACCTCAGGTAAATCGATCTATATTCGAACCAGTAGGTTTCGAAAAAATCGAATTGGACTTTGCGAGATCCAAATTTTGGACAAAATCTGTAGATTTGTTCGAGAGTTACAATGGTTTGGGAAATTGCAGTCATGACATTGTTTTATAAGGAGACGATATATATCATAAGAGAAAATATCATAAGAGAACAAGAATTTTTACAGCTACAACATTTTCTTTAGTTCCATTTGGATAGGGCTTGTGGTTTTCAGCAAAACGGTAAAAACCTGAAATACCCTAAAAATGCGTTTTTTTATTTTTTTTTTCGTCTATGAACCCAGGTGTAAGCTTCATTCGTTTAAAGTTGTTTCAAGAGCACCGTGATATACAATACAAATAACAGCTGATTTTAATACAATACCAAATAACCAAAGTTTGAGCATTAATTTCGTTTACGGTTGTTTTCAGCTACAAATACTGATAGGAAAAAATTCAGATGGGTATGCTATTTATAGCAGATATTATCACTTTATGATTCACAACAATAACTTTTTCTCCATTATTTTCTCCCACTATTTAGCAATAAGTTAATATAAAATTGGAATACAAAATATTGATTAATGCAGTAAATCAATTTTCAAATTGGTTTTCGAGATATACTCCACGGAAAACCTTTGATATGTCGTACATATTATCCAATAGACACTTCATTTTATGTACTTGTAATCCGCACGATAATGAATTTGTAATCCTTTTGAATACGAATTCCAAAACACAGGCATGGCATAAGGAAGGAATTCAGTTTTACTAGAAGTTTCTCTCAAAGAGCGTATTCAAACAAAAAATTTTAAATATTTCTTCAGACAGCTTGTTGATAAAGTACATATTCAGAACAATATCAGTTTTCATTTGAAATTTCAAAAACAAAAATTATTCTAGAGAAAAAATCGTAATAATTTGTTAAAGTAGCTCAAAAAATTTTGTCGGAACAAACCATTTCGGGGGGGGCCCGGGCCCCCCGTGCCCCCCCCCTGCGTACGTCCCTGCTGAAGAGTGATGTATAAGGAAGGCAAGTCCTTCTGATATGAGCAGGATTTTTATACCATCCACCATAATATGAGGGTATAAGTATATTTGCCTTTCTGTTTGTAACACATCGAAATATTCGTTGGAGGCCCTATATAGTATACATATTCTTGGTTCGCATAAAATTCTTAGTCGATATAACCATGTCTGTTGAAATAAAAATAGAGTTAGCAATTTTTAAGATAGAGCATTGTAATTTGGTATAGAAGTTTATATGATGCTTGGTATTCAAACTGGTCTATATCGCTCCACGTTTTGATATAGCCCCCATAGAACGGTACCTCTCGATTTCGGTATTTTGAAAGTTGAGGTCTCAATATCCAACCGAAATGTGTATTTAGTCTTTAATCTTTGTTTGTGGTATAAAACTTTCCACCTTTAATTTGTCACTATAGTTCCACGCCTTCATATAGCCCCACCGAAATGTTTGAAATTTGGTATTAAGTTTTCGTGGTGGTATACAATTTTCCACCTGAAACCTATATCGACATAGGTTCACGTCTTCATGTAACCCCATAGAACGCCACCTCCCGATTTTCGGTATTTTGAAGGCACTTCCCTCAATATCCCATCGAAATGGTAAAATTAGGTGTTAAGTGTTCGTTGGTGGTATAAGATTTTCCAAACTAAATTTTCCTGTATATAGAACGGTAACTCCCGATTTTCGGTATTTTGAAGGTTGTGGCCTCAATATTCAATCGAAATGTGTATTTAGTCTTTAATCTTTGTTTGTGGTATAAAACTTTCCACCTTTAATTTGTCACTATAGTTCCACGCCTTCATATAGCTCAACCGAAATGTTTGAAATTTGGTATTTAGTCTTCGTTGGATTTACAAAACGTTTCTCTAGAAATATATCGGTATAGGTCAACGTTTTATACACCCTCCGTAGAACGGTGCTCCCGATTTGCATTAGTTTGAAAGTTTTAGCTACACTATTCAACCGGCATTACTGAAATTTAGTACAAGCCATCCGTTGCAAAAAATCAGACAGTATAGCCCCCTCAAAAAAAGGGTTTGCTGCATTTAAGATTTTTTGAAAATCTCAGTCACACTTCATTACCAAATTGGTTTTTAGCAAATTGGTACTCGCAAAAAACTATCCACGTATATCCGGGTTTTTGTCTAGCCTGTATTTCCCGATTTTATGTATTTCGAGAGTTTTCTGTTAAATTTTCGAACCGAGATTGCTGTAATTGAATATTGTGTGTTGCCAGAGGATACAAAAGCTCAATTCGGAAAATTGTAAATATTGGTCCATGTTTAGGAAAGAACAACGATGATGCCCCAAATGAGCTGGTTTAAAGTGAGTATTATCAGTTACGATATTCTGTCTCCTGTAAGGAATAATAGAAGGAGCGTTTTACTGAAAATAAACTAATTGTCCTATTCAATTCAAAACAGTTCGTGGCGGAAATTACAAAAAGTTCGCCCGAACTTAACGCTGCACTACAGGTAATTTAGCTTGTTTTTGAGGCAAAGATGAATTACGGGTGACTTATGGACTATTTGTACATTTTTATACCCTCAACATTTATGCTAACGAGGGTAATACACTTTCATACGGGCAAAATGTGCCTCATCGAAATAATGGGTTTAGACCCCAAGTATGTTTGGACGAAATGTGTTTTAGACAATTTGGAGTTGATTTTGCCAAATCGTGAAATTTCTACCAGGCTTAGGAGGTTCCAATATGGACTCAATCCGTCTACTCCTTCGGGTACACCCCACTCAAAATTTCGGAAAAGTTCTGTTTAGGACCTGCTCTCGAATCGCTTTGATTTTGGTTGTTGCAACTTGTATTCACTGCCCCCCATTCGACGGTGCATTTTTTATCAGGGGCAAGTATATACTTCTTGAGAAAAAAGCCTGAAAGTTGCAAAAAACCCTGTAACGCACGATGACTTTTGATGGGAGTGACCGATTTGGTCTTACCTTACACATTCTAATATATCTACTAGATATAGATCAGGTTCGAATATGTACTATATTAGTCCACTCCTTTGGGTACCTCCCACACAAAATTTTGGATAAATTCAATTTAAGACCTGCTCTCGAATCAAATTTTATTTTATTTAAGCAACTTGCATTCGCTGCCTTAGTTGTAACGGTAAAAGTTTTTTTAGGGGCAATCCATACTTCTTGAGAAAACAGCCGGAAAATTTTAAAGAAACCCCTATGGCTGCAGACCTTTGAACCGAATATTGTAATATTTTTCCAAATATTAGATGAAATTCGAAGTTGGTGCTTCCACTCCTTCCGGTATCTCCCCCACAAAAGTTCGAAAATATTGGCTAAAATGGTACGCGCGATATTTCATGGACGTAGCAACCGATTTAGTCCAATCTCTAAATATTGTCGAAACTTAGTTTATGTTCAAATTCGGGGCCTATCTGTCCAATCCTTGGGGTAACCACACAAATGTTCAACATTTTTGTGTGGTTAAGGGTCTCTTCAAGCATCCTTTGGACATTTTTACCCAAGGTTTCCCTGTTTACAGCGATATAATGTTTTTCGTACGCTAGTATGGTAAAAAGGTCCTATCTATCGATATCCCCGTCGACAAAGCCGACTGATACTTTTTTACTTGTTAATGATTCATATACCAAAGTGGAGTAAAACAAAGAATTATACTGTAGAATTCGGTTATAGCGAATATCGGTTATAAGAAACTACGTTTATAAAGAACAAAATTTTTTCTCCCAATAGAATTTTCTAAAGATTTATACACACATCCAAGTTCTTAAAACGACCGCGATTATAACGAACCAAAAATTTCACCCCGCGAGTAGATTTTCTTACAATTTGTTAGGGCTTACAGGGCTACTTTTTCGCAAGTCAATAGCGACGAATTTAGTTAAATTTCGTTGTTCCTACCCCATATTCTTATTTTATCAATTTTATTCATTCCGACCCAATGAACGCGGTTAAAACCAAAATACGGTTATAACGAACTAAAATGTGTATCCGCAAAAGATTTTTGTAAACATTCATATGTTTAAAATGTTGATTCACGAAGAGATATTAATGTACATTATATATTTAAAAGGACCAAATAAATCGTGTAAATATGATCCATAGTTAGGACGTATTAACGCTATAATTAACACAAATGTTGAGCACGACTCGTCTGTCCATTTTTACAAAACATGTTGCATATTTCTTTAAAGAAATTTACTTTTTAGTTAAAAGCGGATGCTGTTTTGTATTTAATAAAAAATTAAAAAAATAATATTTTTTTCTGCAAGGATGGCACCTACAAAAACGTGATGAAACCCAAAAAATTTATTGATTGCAATTGATTCGGGACCTTTTTTGTTAAGATATTCCCGGTTGTAGAATTTCAGCCAAAGTCAGACAATTTTGTAAAAGTCAAAAATATGAACTATAGTTTTGTAAAAAAAGTTTTTCTTAGGTTGTATCCCATATGCCGAAACAGCAGTAACAACATTTTAATCAAAATTGTATATTAAAAGAGAAAGTACACACTGCCAGAATTCTATTGAATATCATACAAATGTATTTGGTTATTAACAAACTCTTACAAAATGCGTTTAGATTCTGCTCTGAGTTTTATTGATTTTTAATATTTTTATTTTGCCTTCGAAATTTTGATTTTGTCTTAGATTTGCATATCCCTATAATTTGACATGTTCTTACTTCAAATCAAATGAGAAAATTCGCAATTTTAGAAGTGCAAAATCGACTTTTTGCCTAAAAACCTGTCTAAATTACCTATAGTGCACCGGTCTCACTTGGGTTTGTTTAAGATTTGTTATTTCCACACAAAAATTAAACCTTTCATAATATTAAAAGATTCGTATTACAATAGCAATTGTGTGCCCACACGAATTCTAAAGTTATGTTTTTACCAAATACCGTTATATATTTTTTACAGTGTTTTATTTAACTTGCTTTGGTGACCGTTTAGTTCAAATCTGGTAACTCATTTTTAACACAGTTGCAGTTGACCAATCGAACTGAAGCTTTGCACACTTTTCAGATTGCAGTTGACCTATCGAACTAAAACTTTGCACACTTTTCAGATTTGGATGACAATACATGAATATGGAATCAAAACCAATATTGGTTCATTTTTATAGTGTTTTAACGGTGTTTTATTTAAAATGCATTTCAAATCTGGTACCTCAATTTTGACACAGTGGCAGTTGACCAAGCGGACTAAAACTTTGCACACTTTTCAGATTTGGATGACAATACATGAATAAGGAATAAAAACAAAGATTGGTCCATTTTATAGTGTTTTAACGGTGTTTTATTTAACTTGCATTTCAAATCTGGTAACTCATTTTTGACACAGTTGCAGTTGACCTATCGGACTAAAACTATGCACACTATTCAGATTTGGATGACAATACATGAATATGAAATCAAAACCAATATTGGTCCATTTTTAAAACTGTCAACTCAATTTTGACACATTTGCAGTTGACCAATCGGACTAAAGGTTTGCACACTATTCAGATTTGGATGACAATACATGAATATGAAATTAAAACAAAGATTGGTCAATTTTATAGTGTTTTAACGGTGTTTTATTTAACTTGCATTTCAAATCTGGTAACTAATTTTTGGCACAGTTGCAGTTGACCAATAGAACTAAAACTTTGCACACTTTTCAGATTTGGATGACAATACATAAATATGAAATCAAAACCAATATTGGTCCATTTTTACCAGTTTTACAGTGTTTTCACGGTGTTTTATTTAAATTGCATTTCAAATCTGGTAACTAATTTTCTACGCAGTTGCAGTTGACCAATCGAACTGAAACTTTGCACACTTTTCAGATGTGGATGACAATACATGAATATGAAACCAAATCCAATATGGGTCCATTTTTTCCTATAGCCCCCATATAGCGGTACCACACGATTTAGTTTAAATCTAGTAAATAATTTTTAACGCTGTTTCAGTTGACCAATCGAACTGAAACTTTGCACATTTTTCAGATTTAGATGACAATACATGAATATGGAATCGTAACAAATATTGGTCAAGTTTTATAGTGTATTAACGGTATTGTATTTAAATTGCATTTCAAATCTGGTACCTCAATTTTGACACAGTGGCAGTTGACCAATCGGACTACTTGCATTTAAATTATAAATGGTGGCAAATTGATACGGCTAGCGTTTTATTTGAGAGATTCCATCATGAAAAAGAATATATTTATTGAGGCTAAGCGACAAATTATTTTCTAGTTTTAAGTGCATTTCTAAATAAAACACTGAAACTTAATTTTTTTTAATTATTTTTTATTTAAATAACTATTTTATAAAATCTTGAAAACAAAATATATAGAATTTCGATACAAATAAATCTGTGTAGTCATTTATTTATATTTTTCAATTTACAATTCGTACATAAAAACACGTTTAAAAGCTTTAAATTGCAACGAACAAACAACATTCATACACAGATAAAAATACCTACAAACATATGTAAGTACGTATGCATGTAGATTTGCATTTGGGAAAACTATTTTTTTTAAAGAAAACAGTTTGATATCCTCTTTGAAATTGGTTGACCAAATGCTGTGTAAACATACACACAAATTCAACCATTGCTGGCTGGCATGAGTATGCTATGCAAAAAATCCCATGCTACAATTCACCACCTGACACTCTGAAGTACAATTTCGTTGTTATCGTTAGTTTTTTGTTTAAGTCATAAATGACTGGGAATTGTTAATTTTTAAATCCATTTCTGTTGTGGAAATTCAAAAAGAGGATTATTTAGTATTCATCTAGGAATTTTAAATTTATTCAGGGTGTTGCATTGTTTGCCGCTGAATATTAGTTTGGAATTTGTAGAAACTTAACCTTAAGTAATGTTGATGTTATTTTGTTAAGTAAGAAAATAAATCTATTAACTTTATGTTAGGATAATTACTACACCTTTTGACCATTTCAGGTTCACAGCTTTTATATATTCTACATTATCTGTCAACACAATTTGATTTGATCAATTTACATAGACAATGAACGTCTATTCATTTGTTAATGTGATAATAGAGTCAGCTTCTTTTTCATGCGTTCGAATAAATATATACATATAGGTATGTATGTATATGGTGTAATGTTATCAAATCAATTTGCATAAATTATAGTTCACAATACTTTACTGAACGTCCGTCCGCTGGCTATGCATTCACTTCTCTTAATTAGAATAAAGTTGTAGTACTGGCTAAGGGGCATTATTAGTCAATTATCTATGTAATATTGCCTAAGATCTAAATTGAAAATTAATAATTTATAAAACTTCGGAATTTTAGAAAAGATGACGATATGCACACTTTTTATTTGATCGGTAAAGGTGTCTAGAGAATGAGTAATCATGGAAATGTTGTCGGTGAGGTCGGTGAATATTTGATAATTTTGAATATTTTACTTTTTTAATTGTAAACCACAAAAACTAAGAGATATACACACATGTAAACACTGCTTTCTTCGGTAAATTGTCTTTAAAATAGTTAAGAACTTTTCCACAAAACAAACGAATATAAATGTACATACATATGTATGTGGTCTCAACAGAGCAGTAGTGTACAACTAACAAATAAAAATAAGAACAAACAAATAAGAAAAGTCTATAGTCGGACGGAGCCGACCATGGGATACCCTATACCACTATCCCTGGACAATCGCTCTCCACGGAACTTCTTTTCAATGATTGTGAAAATTTAATTATCAAATATCAGAGATGTAATGTATAATACTTATAACCAAAACCATAAAGTTGTATAGCATGACAAAGACATTTTTGTAGCAGGAAAGGAAAATTTAGTTCACACAAACTAAATTGTAATGAAACCCACTTATGTAGTACTACTACTTCCGTTGTTTAACCGTTACGTTATTGAAATTTTTACCAATTTCACACAAAAGTTTCAGTCCATTTAACCCGCTAAGTATTATCTGATCTTCACGTTGGTTTGTACGTTTCTTCTTCATCATAAACTCAAACTTTCTTTAAAATTTTGCGGGTTATTATTTTGACCTACAGAGCCGCTACAAAATTGGTTAAAATTTTGTTTTTGGTCCATTTCATCCTCTGAACATTTCACGATCATCACCAAAAACTAATCATTTCTATTCTGGCCCGAACATAACCTCCTTAAAAAATTCGTTACAATGGGTCCATAATTGCGGCCTTAAGCTTGTTTACAATTTTTAATGGACGGACACACATCGCTTTATCTCGTCGAGATATGAATTTTGGCATACCAAATAAGGGGTCTAGGACGAATATTTCGTGGTGGTACATAATCTTTTGGAGAGACAATATGTAGCATGGGATAAAAATGTGGTTCTCTACACAGAACCCATTATATATTAGGCAGTAGGCCCGTTATCTAGCAAACACTTTATTGCAATTTAGATCAGAGGAAAGGTCAGTAGTTTTTTCCATATGTAGGCTACTTTGCGAAATATATATGTCCTCAAGGAAGTAAAATATCGACCAAAAATAAAATTTTTATATTTTTCATACAAAAGTAATGGTCCATTTTGCCCGCTAAAGAATATCAGATCATCATTCAAAATTGTAGGCATCTTTTTCGACCTATACTCTTATCCGGTGCAAAATTTCGTGACTATTGATGTATAATTGCGACTTCTAGCGAGTTTATTATTACACTACAAACAAATAACGGAATATTTTAGGCTGTAACTCTGTTATCTGATCATGCACACCAACATAATTGGCATCAATTGAAAGGTCAAGCGTTCCACTTTCAAGTATATCTCACTTGTCCGGAATGTCACTTCCAGGAATTAAGATATAACCTGTATATTAAAAATTTTCACAATTTTCACACAAAAGTTTTGGTCCATTTAACCCTCTAAATATTATCCGATCGCCATCTCAAATTGCAAGCTTCTCCTTTGTGATATACTCTTAACTTATTTAAAATTACGCGTTGATCGGACTATTATTGAGACCTACAGAGCCGCTAGAAAATTGGATAAATATTATGTTTTTGGTCCATTTCACCCGTTAAATATTTCGCGATCATCACCAATAAGAATAGGGATCTATTCTGATCTGAACCCGACCTCCATACAAAATTTCGTGACGATCGGTCCATAATTGCGGCCTAGAGCGTGTTTACAATTTATAATGGACAGACGGACGGACGGACGGACAGACTGACGGACGGACACACATCTCAAAATCGCTTTATCTCGTCGAGATATGAAGATTGGTATACCACATTGGGGGTCTCCGACGAATATTTCGCGGTGTTACATGAATTTTTACCAAAACAAACTTATAATACCCTTTTCCACATTGTGGTATAGGGTATAAAAACGGCACCGTAAACCCGTTCATGGAACACATGGGGTTGTGAAAAACATTTTAGATTTATTTGAAAACTCTAAAAGGGAAGCACCTAAAGTCGTCTATCTTCAGTGTAGATTGAAACAAACGGTTCATCACCTCCTAACCACCACGGTTCTGCGTGTTAGCATCTGTAATCCTAGGATTTTCCTTGTGGTACTTTTATTTGCAGCGAAGATTTTCTTTATGATTCCTGACTGACATCGAGATATAATGGGAGTTAACATGAATGTCTTTCACCCTGTCAATATACCTACATATGTATGTAATGTAGATATAGGTACATATATAATATAAACGTATGTTGCATTGTTTGTTCGTATGTACCAACATATTGATGTGTTACTTCCTCAACCTCGTATCTTAAAAAATTAATTTTTTAAGTAGAAAAAAAGTATCATTTGTGGATACATCGGAGGTTTTGGAAAAATATTTAATGCAATTATTAGAAAGTTTGACACATCTAATTCCCTAATAATTGCATTTAAACGTTTTCTAAAACCCCGATCAAACCCCGATTTCAAATCATTTTTTATCTTTCTTCAACAATTTTATTTTTAAGATCCGAAGTTGAGGAAGTAGGGCATCGATATGTTTGTATTTATTAATACATGTGAGTTTATTTAGTGAGTATTTCATTGTGAAGAAAGGGATGAAGTGGAGTAACGTTTGCCATTAAGGTCAAACTGAAAATAATTTTGGTTACGTGAAAAACTACTTTCACTATTGCTTTCATGCTCACACAAAATATAAGACAGTGGCCTGCAAAACCTTGGCATCTGCAGCTTAGTAGTCGACTGAATTACGATCAACTAGCTTTTCATGAGTCTTAACAGGGATTTGATAAAATAACCAAATTATTTTTTGAACCTAACCTTTAGTTCTTACGGCCATCGGGTAAGCATAACTGAGTGGTTGACGAGTTATGAGGGCTTAAGGTCACGACTTGTTCCATTCAAAAACGTCGCACTGAATGAAGAAAGGAGTAACCGAACCAAAACTTATCCAGCTGCGATTGTTCTCCTGCTTAATAGACATGCCATTAAGTCGGCTGACAGAAGAAAACTAATATATCGGGGTAAGGGTACCGATTGTAATATAACGGAGCTTCGAACGCGAGGTCGCTTCAACGAAGTATAGAGTTAGCTATCAAGTCCTTGTCCCCAAATATAAACATATACGATTTATCCTTTATAAAACAAGCACAAACACCTTTTAATTTCCTCACAACCGACAGTGGTATATGGATGGATATGCCATGGTCGAAAGGTGGACCAATAAAGACTTACCTTATAGATTATTTACAAGACCCAACACAAATTTATTGCCCCAGGAAACTTTGACGGTTCAGACTATGGACAAGGACGAATATCTTAACAAATTAGCAAACAGGTTTTCTCAGGATACGTTATGGCTCTTGAGGAACTGTATCAAAGACTCAGCTGACAAAGCGAGGAGTCTCAGACTGCTTTCATAAACCACATAGAGAGGAGTAGCACAGCCTCACTGACGGCATCAGACAGTTAATGCTTTTTAAGCCCAGTGATCGGTTAGTATTCAAGATTCATACCGATGTAACGGCATGCAGAGGTAAAAAGTAAGCACTTCGAGTGGTTCTGAATAATCGGCACCACTGCAACGCTGCTGTTGCTATACTTCCACTCTCCCCTGCAAGATCGGAAATATGCGCCTGTTGGAGGAACAAGGAACATTTGCAACCTGGTTATGAGTTGTGATGCCAAGGCTCATAATTTTCACTGATACAGCTGCAAAACCAACACAAGGGGTGAGCCACTTTTTAATGTTATTTTAAGTAATAATCTTACTGTCCATTAAAGGCTGAGGGAAGAGGTTTAAGACATAAGATCACAAGACGGGACTCTTCCAAGATCGGGTGCACCCGATTGATCGAACAACACGAAAGCAGGACATTAAAAACTGCACAGACAACAAATCGACAGCTGCAGAATTTTACATTCAACTAACCCAATTGCTTATTGAAATACGCATCGAATCGGTAACAGTTTAAATACTTCCCACTCCATGCAAAAAGCCGTGAAATCTGACCCTAGCTACCAGAGGCCTGTAACTTGGAAACCGTGCTACCATTAAGTGTGTATGAGAGAATGTCTTGTTTCCAGATGAAAAGAGATAAACTGGAGCCAGAATGAAGTCCGAAAATTCTACAGGAAAGTTCAACATCACACTCGTTTCATATAGAGACGAGCAAGGTAACCTGGTAACAGATTCTGATAGCGTGCTCTGGTAATGGAAAGAACATTCGTCCCGTTGCTGACAACGATGGCACAGAATTCCCTACAGAATGAGGTCAAGTTGCCAATATCGTCCGAGGTCGTCTATAGATTGCACACTGCTGAGATTTATGCATCATCTAGTTAGCACCGTCTGTCAAGAGTATATCCGATGATTGGAACACGAGTATATTATACCCCGAAATAAACTGTATGTTCAAATTACAGGGACAAAAGTCTCCTCCCCATCGAATTAAACGTATGGTGTGAACGTTTAAAACATAGCTACAATGAAATGTTTGGGTCATATCATTGCAGCTTTGTACCTTGCGACAAATTCTGTAGAAGACTCCAAAGAGGCAGATAGATATTTACCAGGTTTTCGTCAACTTAATCTTGCTTGGATATCCATATAACTTCAAAGCAATTCTAATTAATATCTGAATTTGGAATTTTCGCAAAATTTATAGAAATAATCTGAAGTGTTCAGTATCAAATGACATTTCCGACAGCCTTTTTGATGATATACAAAGTCTGATAAAAACGTTATTTTAAATTTTTTTGAGATTTTCGCATTTTTTCTGTTATGTTGGTACACATGTATGTTTTGTATGTTATGGTAATATCTGTCATTTTGGATTGTCTGTTTGTTTCTGACAGATAAAAAGTTTCGAAAAAAAGGATCAAAGCAGAAAGTTTTACTATGTTTTCTTACCACAAGGTCGTACGGTCAACAAGGAATACTACCTTGAAGATATGCTCAGTCTTCGCGAAGCAACAGCTCACACATCGAATTGTGTGTCAGTTTTTGGCCACCTTGCCTAGCACAAAATTTTTCAACGCGGGTAAAACCTTTGCAATCTTTTTTTAGCACAATCAATAATCGTTGCTGTTCAAATTCATTGGCAGTTAAATTTGAATAAATTTTATTATTCGTTTTTAGCGAATACGTTCGAGTCCAGGCAGTAAAGGGAATTGTTAAAATGAAAACAATATTAATCCAAATATATGCTTAAATATGTGGATGTGTGCGTTTGTACATATTTAAAAAAAAAAAACAAAAAATGGAAGTCGTTGCAACAGCAAGCTTTTTTCCTTTCAACAACCACTCCAAGTTCTGTTATATTTTTATAATTTTTCAAAGGTTAATTTTTTAAAAGATCAAAGACGGCATTGTTTGGTAATAGGTACCACTATTCTTTAAATGCTTTCATCAACGTTTTACGCGTTGGCTTGTATGCGTGCATGTCTACACTTGTACATCCAAATGTATGTGACTTTACACATTCTCACAGGAAAAAATCGAACAGAGTGATATGATACGATCTTGGTTGCCAATCGACTGGTTCAAAACGTGCTCGCCGAAGTGTTCTTTCAATAAATCCATTGATTGATGCGATGTGTGGGAAGTGGCGCTGTTTTGTTGAAACCAAATGTCGCCGAGATTACGAGCTTCAATTTCAGGCATCAAATAGTCGGTTATCACGGCGCAATAATGGTCGCCATGGACGTTGACGTCTTAAACGGCATAATTTTGAAGAAATAGGGTCCGACGATTCCACCGATCCACAAACCTCTATTTTTTCTGGATGAAGTGGCAGCTCTTGAATCTCTTTAAGTTGAGCTTCTTCCCAAATGTGGCAATTTTGCGAAAGCCAGAAATGTGCCTCATCACTGAGCAAAATTAGGCTCGAAACACACTACCCACATAACGCGAATTTTCGTAATAAAGTTGAACGATTTGTAAAAGTTGTATATGCGTAAGCTTTTCCATGATAAAATGTCAAACAGTACTAAACAAAAATAACATGAACACGTGACAAAGCTCACACAGGGTCTTCCAAAAAATGCAGTTGAAAAAAGTACTTCTTGTTGGATCACCCGTTACATAGGACATTTGCTTTGCTTGCAATATACATACATACGTACAAATGCATGGCACACATCCACACAAACTTTCTATAGCTTTGAATGTGGTCTTATCTTCTCGGATGCTATTGTTTGGGAGTGGTAAAAAAATTTGGACAAGATGTTGCATAAACCACATCATCAATGTGATTGGGAAATGTTCATGTTTCTCATAATGTCGTCCATAACGATCATATCAGACTGAAGATTTTTTAAAATGCCGTTGTCACGTTACCGATTGTAAGCTATAAGGAAGCTTTCATGTGGTTAAGAAAATCAATATGTTCGATTATAACCACATTTGAGTGGTTTGGAATGCTCTTCAACGACTTATTATGCATGGAGCATTTTGTGGTGGAATATAACAGATCAAATAACATATAAAGCTTTCAAAAAAGTATAGATAGCACACTGTAGGTTTGGGTTTGTTATAACCAATAAACCTAAATAATATAGATCTCAATAGTTATAATGTTCGTTACGACCATCCACCACAAAACCCATTGGCCATAGTGATTGCCATTTATTTTTAAAACTTCCAAAGTCTGTATGGTTATTATCTTTATTATTTTTCTCCAATGGAATTTTATCTGAAAGGCATATATTAATTATGACTTCCTCGTTTATGTTACTTGTAGCTGTGGCTTTATCGCTGTTGGTTTTCTGGTCTATGTCAATCGCAACGGGAACACCAACGGCTGATCTACACTTATCATTACCTTCCTAACTATGAAAGTGACTGATTTTAATTAAACATTGAAAGAATAAATTATCTAATGATGATAAAATGTCGCAAATAAAACTGGACTCAAAAAACCAAATTTTTGACTAATGCAAGAAAGGATTAGAGACTTCAACCATTGGACATTACTGGATTTGTTATGATGTTGGTGTTCCTTGCCGTAATAAATAATGGTATACAACAATTATAGAAACGGTATTGTTTCCTTGCAACTTTGGTTTCCTCTTTTATTATTCTTCTATTCTCTGTTGGGCATATTTCAGTTTTTTTTTTTACAATCGCACCTGTGGAATCTGTAAATGATTACCCATCGGTACTATCCTACCATATCCAATGTTTTGTTGCACGGCGCATTCTGCTTAAGCCTTCGGTATGTGTGAAGATGGCATTGTACTACGCTGCTTACAGAATCCATGTTGATGAATGGGAACGGGATGACTTCTCTTCGACTCCTGGCACATACAGCTGTTTGGATAAATCGGTGTTCCAAGTGGCATTTAAAACAGCATCCATTGTAAATTGTAGTTGTTCCGTCTGAATAGAGTTGTCCCAAATGAACTACATGGAACTATCTCGTTCACTAAGCGGTTCCAATGACCACATCATTTGTATGAACAAACTGCGTATACGTAATATCACACGTTAGATTTTATAACGTTACTCATACGTTATGGAACTCGTCGGTAAACTAGGAACTAGATTACCTAACTTTACTCCTGAAACAAATGCCAGGCAACGCAATACTCATTCAATCAACTCGTCAAATTTTCGGCTAAAAAAAGTTGTTAATTTCTTCAGAGAGCGTGATGTCGTCAATTGTGACTTTCAGGATCCGAGAGTGACTTAATCATTGTCCATGCGCAATAATCTGATCCGTTTCTACGAGACGTAAACCATCGGTCAAGTCCATCGCGTACTTTTTCTACACACAATTTTTGGAAAAATTACAAAAGGAAGGAATAGAGAATTATCCCCAAACATTTGATATGATAGCACTGTGCAACATTTTCAAGGTAAAGTTCAGACCCAATCGACAAATACACTATTTGGGTTTTGTGTTGTTAGATCGGGGTTTGATTTTACGGCCTCATCTAAACATGGCTCAATGTTGACACTTTAGGGCAAATCCAGGAAATATCTCTGAAACCGATTCGAATCTTGTTTAAGCCTCTGAAGCACACATGTAGATAACAGCATGAAGAAAATATCTAGAGAAATAATCAACTCGAAAAACTGTCTTTATTTCATTAAAATATATCAAAAAGTGTCATTATTATGTATATTTCGCACCGTACCTCCAAAACTGTTAAATTTTTCGTTGTAAAAAATATCCGCTGGAATGTAATTCACAACGCCTTAGAACACTCCGTTCTTGAAAAATGCCTCTATCACGCTGTTTGTAGCACATTTTTCAAAGACAATTTCAAAAGTATGATAAGAAATCCCAAATATGGAAATAAACAGCCTATGCACAGTGTCCAATTTCCCGAAAAACCTGGCTAAAAATCGAAAAAAATGTTTAGCAATTTACACTAAATATTGTTTATAAGATCCCACTATATATGTTTCTTGTAAAATAAGTGGGTACAAATGCAGCAAATGCAAAGTGACCCTATTTGGAATTTTGTTGTTGTCTCAATATTTAAGTTGTTTATAAAACTGTGATAATATCCAAAATAAACAACGGATTTTAAATATTTGTTCAAGGCCAATTTTAACAATAAATGATGAAAATAATTGTGAGTATGATCGAGTTGCGCTGTGTACCTTATCATTTTATAAAAAGGAAAGAGTTTTTTACCAATCTCCATCGAAACTTTTTTCACATATTTGCACTTTTCGTTTTTATGTGACATTTTGTCATGTAGATATATGCATATTTTCTCTGATTCAGAATGTCAGAATTTAGTATAGGATAACTTCCTGGCGGTTAGGTAAACTTAGGGTTTTGATGTATTCTAGGACCCGTCGTAAAATTTTATGGCGAACAAATTTCTAGAATAATTTGGTCTGATCCGCCCACATTTTTTTTATTATTTTTATTTTTTTTATTAAAATTTTGCCAAAACTCACATGAAGTACGACCTTAACCCTAAAATGTGTTTTTAATTTTGCATATTTCTGGAATACTGAAACCAGCGACCCGAAAAACATAAGAAACCAAGGTTAGGTCAAAATCCATTCAATTTTAGAGTTTTGGTCAGGTTTTTCGTAAAATTTGAAACTGTGCTATGTGAAGAACGTTTGAAATATGTGAAGTTGAAAGTATTATATGAAATACCGCCTAAACAACATGAAATAGGTATTTTAAACTTTCAGAATGTTCTGAAGAATTGCTGAGCACATTATTTGGAAATTTTTTGCGAAAGATTACTTGGTTTAACTCCCACTAGTTTACCTGCTACTGACCATAATTCCAGAAATTATTTAAATTTTCATATGTGTTATCGATTTTAATATTTTTATTTTAAACCATATCTTTATGTACAAATTTTAGGTAACACGAATATGAATTAAATAAGATAACATTAAAAAATATATAGTAGAGTTTCTTACAGACCCGTGATTCTTCAATAATCCTTCAGAAGGTTCTTCCTTGGAAGCCATTGCCTTTTCTTACGGCATACAAAAACGGTTTTAATTAAAAATTGACCAGAAGTTTACTTCATAAAATACTACACATTTTCTTGTAAACGTTCAGCAAGAAAACCAATAGTTTTCCTTCTAGGAGATCAACATAACTTATATAAAATACCAGTTGGTCTTCTTATTGAGGACCAGTAGAAAAGAATTTTCTTTCTCTCTATCTTCTCTCTCTCTCTCTCTCTCTCTCTCTAATTCAAATAATAAGTATACCCATTTTATCGGAACTTTACCGTTTTCGATACGTTTTAACTATAATTATCCTTTATTTTAATAAATATATCATATCTGTTTAAAAATGCTTACATATTTGTAGTATATTTCAAAACAAGTAAGAACGGCGCACAGTATGAAATATGGGCACTTTAGTGGAACTTTACTCACAACTTTTAATGTAAATGACCTATGTAGCTTACTAAATTTTTTCAAAAATGTTTCTTATATTTGTGGGTCGTATGTGGAAAAATATGGGCAACACAGACCCGCCGTAGCCTATAGCCCCTACGTACGGTGGCGACATATTAGGTTCATTTTTCTACCGATTTTGCCGTAATTTGGTATATTGGGGTTTCAGTGGATGGAGAACATCTGTACAAAATATTGTCAATCTCTGTTCGCGTTTTGGTACAGTCCCCATTGAGCGGTACGGGCCGATATGATATATTTTAAAGGTTCAAAGCACATTTACCAACCTATTTGTTTGTATTTTGTCATTTTTTTGTTCTTCGCAGATAGAAAACCGCTTTGCGAAATATTAGTAACGTAGGTTCTCGCTTTGCTATAGCTCCAATATGAGGGGTCCCCATTTGTATATATTAAAGGTGTTAGGTTATTATTGCCAACAGAGTTTAGTTTGCTTGAAAATTTGTATTCGTTGAATAAAAAATGTTCTAATAAAACGTTTTGAACGTTCCGATTGAGGCTATGGTTATCTTATTACACGGTTCTGCGTATGAGTCTATCACCTATCTGGTATAACTATGCTTTGCTCAAATTTGACCATTTTTTCTTTATAATGTGAATGAAATCTATAAAAATCGATATTTCTTAGTAATGATGAACCCATTTTGACATAAACGAAATCAACAATGACGTCTAATGCCGGTTCTTTTATCAAATTTTCAAAAATATTGATATATGAATATTCCAATGTCTATTTGAAAATGTCGCATATCTCTCAAACCTGCAGCTATTTTTTGGTTTGCCCAAAGAAAACTATCCTACTTCTCAGAAAATGTGCGATTTATCCTGCAACTCACCAAAACTCATATTAAAACCTCCAAAGATTATAACAGAAAAAAATGTTGGTAGAATTTTAAAAAAGCACATTTTTCGGGAACGTATTGCAACGAAACCCAATTAGATATTACAATTCTATAAACGCCAAATAATTAAAAAATTGTCAAGAACTATAAAGCGACAAAACCACTAATAAATTAAAGTTGTTTTAATAAAATGTTAAAACAACGACTATGGGATTAAGCCTGACTATTTTGAAAAACAAAATAGAAGTCGTCATCCCAAACAAAAAACGCCAACCCTCCTAATTGTGAGACCGGGCACCGTCAAAATGTTGTTTATTGCTGTAGTATGCAATACCAACAAATTAGTTATGTGTCTTTTCGTCGAGAATCGACGAACGCATAGCAGTGGGAAAAATTTGGTTTTGTTTGCAAGTGAAGTTGCTAGAGTTTAGGTAGTGCCAAAGAAATTCTCGATCAGAGTGTTTCTTTGCGCACGTATCTATTTGAGCTAGCAATTGACACTTGGGTATAAAAAGTTTCTTGTTGAAAA
Source organism: Musca autumnalis (assembly GCF_047663935.1). Lineage (NCBI taxonomy): Eukaryota > Metazoa > Arthropoda > Insecta > Diptera > Muscidae > Musca > Musca autumnalis. The sequence goes on along the minus strand of NW_027412088.1, from coordinate 147,024,187 downwards.
ACAAGAAATAAGGGAACTGATGAAGATCTGTGGCGAGATCTGAAACTATAGTATTCCCTGCCTTACCCCTTGGTAAACATCGCCAATTTCTTCCCACTAATAAATTAAAGTTGATTTAATAAAATATTAAAACAACGACTATGGGATTAAGCCTGACTACTCTGAAAAAAAAAGGAAATAAATATTGTAAAACAAAAATGCAACTTTTAAGTGCATTTCTAGTTGTTTCGTGGCGTAAATCGCAAAACTGAATATGAGGCATTTGTCACGGGATACTTAGCAATGGAATTCAACAAGAATCTTATTAGTTCTATGTACTTTAATTTTTGAGTAAAGTTCCACTAAAGTTTACATATTTCGCACTGTGTGGGGTTAAGTTAGGCCAGGCCGAACTTGTTATACCCTCCACTACTAGTTCTATTGAAGTAAAATGGAACAATTAGTTTACTTTCGTTTATGAAGAAGACTAAATACCAAATTATAGAAAGTCCGATAAAATAATGTGGCTAAACTACAAAATACCGAAATTCGGGAGTTACCGTTCCTTGCGACTATATCAAAACGTCGATCTATACCTAACAATTTCTGGGGGAAAGTATTTAGATCCAAAGAATACTTAGTACCAAATTTCCCATATTTTTAGAAAAACTTCAAAATACCAAAAATCAAGAGGTACTCTTCTATGGGGGATATAGAAACCCGCGGATCTATACTGATAGTTCTCTTCTGGAATACTGGATAACCCCATGGAAGACTAAATAAAAAATTTCAGCAATTTAGGTGGAATATTGAGGCCACAACTTTCAAAATACCGGAAATAGGGAGGTATCGTTCTATGGCGGCTATACTAATGCGTGGACCTGTACCAACAAGTTTCTGGGGGAAAGTTTTATACCCCAACAAAGACTAAATACCAACTTTCAGCCATTTATGAGGAATATTGAGGCCACAACCTTGAAAATTCCGAAATTTGGGAGATGCCGTACTCTGGGGGCTATTTGAGGGCGTGGACCTATATCGTCAAATTTCATGTGGAAAGTTTAATATCCCAAATGAAGATCAAATATCAAATTTCAGCCATTTCGGTGGATTATTGTGGCCACAACCTTCAAAATACCGAAAATCGGGAGGTACCGTTCTATGGGGGCTATATGAAGGCATGGACCAATACCGCCAAGTTTCTGTGGGAAAGTTTTATACCCCCGACGAAGACTAAGTACCAAATTTCAAATTTCGGACATGGTTATACCGACATAGAATTTTATCCTGATCAAAAATATATATATACTTTATAGGGTCTCCGATGAATATTTCGATGTGTTACAAACGGAGTGACAAATTTAATTATACCCTCCATATTGTGGTGGAGGGTATAATGACGTCCTTTCTGAAGTTGCACTATCAGTTTTCTTACAACTAAATTATTGATACAAAATGATGCATAGCTTAATGCTCTGTGGCTTTTAATCATTTCTCCCATTGTAAAATAATTTTAGATTCACATTGGCAGTTTTGTTGGGATGTGTGTTTACTTATCTTTATATATAAAACTCAATTGTCGTTTGTTGGTAATTGAATCAGTTGAAAACGGCTAGAGCGATTTGGATAATTTTTTTGTGGAAATGTTAGTCATAGTCCAGTTAGGTTTTTATGCAAAGAAAAATTGGCCACGCCCACTTTTTCGCCCACTTTTATAAATATGTTATATCTACGGAACTACTTAATAGATTTTCCTGAAATTTGCAGGGAACATAGAGTGATGGCCACCGGTTGAAATAGGCTACATATTTGGTTGAATTTCGGATCGGGCGGGGTACCTCCCCTATGCCCTATTTTTGTAAAAATGCAATATTTCCAACAATTACAAATGTATCGCCTTGAAAATTAATTTCCGAGTCAATGGCGATTGTGTCTCCGACCTTACGTGCTTATTTGGGGCATTAAGACTGGACAACGCCCACTTTTTTAAATATGTTATATCCACGAAACTACTAAATCGATTTTCCTGAAACTTTCAGCGAATGTACAGGGTTGGTCCCCGATAAAAATAGGCTACATATTTTTTGACTTTCGGATCGGGCGGGTACTTCCCCTATGCCCTATTTTTGTAAAAATGCAATATTTGCAACAAATACGAATGTATCGGTTTGGGAATTTATTTGCGAGTCAATGGCGATTGTGTCTCCAACCTTACGTACTTATTTTGTGACTTAAGATCCGACCACGCTCACTTTCTAATTAGGTTATATCTACAGGGGATTTTCAAGAAAATCGCGATTTGTCTAAAGTATTAAATCTTTATAAATAAAAATCAAATATCGTACGTTGGTAATGGCATCAGTTGAGAAGGGCTGGACCGATTTTCGACTTGGGTTTTTATGCAAAGAAAATTTGACCATGCCCACTTTTACGCCCACTTTTTTCAATTTTTCTATTTTTATCATTTTTACAAAAACTATTGAACCGATTTTCCTGAAATTGCCAAGGAATGTACAGAGATGGTCCCCGCTTAAAATAGGCTACAAATTCAGTTGAATTTCGGAAAGGGCTGGGAACTTCCCCATTACCCTACTTTTTTAAAAATGTTATATTTACAATAATTACGAATGTATCTATTTGGAAGTTAATTTGCGAGACAATTGTGGTTGTGTCTCCGACCTTACCTACTTTTTAGGAACCACAGACTTGACCATACCCACTTTTTAAAATATGTTACATCTACAAAACTACTGAACCGATATTCGTGAAAATGTCAGGGAATGTACAGGCTTATTTTCTTGAATTTCGAAGAGGGCATATTTTAAAAAGACGTCTTACCTTTATGAATAAAAATCAAATGCTGTCATAACCCAACTTAGGTTTTTTGGAAAGAAAAGTTTACCACGCCCCCGAAAACAGGTTACATATTTTATTGAATTCCAGAGGGGGCGGGGTACCTCCCCATATGCGATATTTAAAAAAAAACGTTATATTTGCAAAAGTTATGTATGTATCGGAATAAACATTTATGGATTAATCTACAATCTAGGTACTTCTTTGAGGCCTATAGGCCCGACCAAGCCTGTTTTTTTAGTATGTCATAACTCCAATACTACTGAAGGGATTTCCATAAAATTTGCAGCAAAAGCTCAAAGTTTGCCGTTGTTATGTGGGGTACCTTCCCCATGCCTTTCTGTTAAACGCTATATGTATAAGCCAAACTTATGATTATATCGGTTTCAGCATACATTTTGGTAGGCAATGAAGTTGTGTGCACCCTAGGACCGGACCAGGTCCACTTTTTTAATATGTTATATCTTGAAAACTGATGACCACGCCCACTCTTTTCAAAATATTATTTTTCCAAAACTACTGAACCTAATTTTCAGAAAATATTCAGGAATGTCCCGTGGTCCAAAATGCTATATATGTATTTGTAGACGAATTTCGGGGCCTATTATTTTATAATCGGTCTATTTGTTAAACTTATGAGTGCATCAGGTTGCAAATTAGTTTTCGAGACAACGGTGGTTGTCCCCCGATCAAGAAAAACTAATAAACGAAATAAGCGGGAGAATTCGATTAAATCATTTTTTTTAACTTTTATTATTAGATTGCTTTAGGATAAAGACAGTGACATGGACCATAATAAATCCTAAAAGGCACAAATTGGCGAAAAATCCGACAAAGTCAGTAAGAGAAAATAAAGGTTACAGACAAAATCTGTTGATACATTTAAAATCCTTCTCGGTTTGACAATGGATCGAAGAAGTGAGGTAGAAAATACCTACTTTTGAATTAAAACTCATTACGACGGGCCAGCAACGCGGACCGGGGTCTGCTAGTTATCTATAAAGTAAGCCAGCTGTTTTTAAATTAAAAAAAAAAACAAAAATATTTATATGCTGACCAATGTTGCAAAACATATACATATAGTTGTTATATTTTTGTTTGTAATGCCAGCAGCAAAGAAGCATGACATTAGTTCGCTTTAAAATATTGTACAAGGTGTAACATCGTTGTTGTATAGCTATAAATTAGAAACCTAATAAAGTAGAAAATACGAGTTAATGTTACGAAAGAATTTTTGGATTTTGTTGCTCTTTGTAATTGTTTTAAAGGGCATTTATTCTGCAGTCGAATCCTTATACCATAGTTAAAGTTTCTTTAATAAACCGTTTTATGAAGCAAACACATAAATGCTTAAACAAAATGGTGGCTTTATACATACTGTATTTCTTTTGTTGTTGAAGAACAATGTTGCGTATGATAAATATCAATCTAATACTAATACGCCATGATGAAACGTTTATGGTGTTTTAGGTTTTAATCTCCCCTTGTCGAATTGTTTTGTGATTTCAATAACATATCACTGTCTACTAGTTATCCATTGTCAAATGAATTTAAAACAATTCCTTTTTTCTGCATCGTATTTCATGCTGTTCAAATGTCTTTAATCCCCCCACGTTAAGTCAATTTCCAAATACTATTGTCATTCACAAACAAATCCAATCGTATTGTCGGATAGTTATTTTTCGATTTGAATAATACAGAAGCGATTTGTATGAGTGTTGATAAAAAAAAACAGTCGTACTTATTAAAAAATAATAAATGAAAGTCTGATGAACTGTCGTTTGCATGCAGCTTTTTGTTCAAACATTTTATTTAAAACCAATTTTATATGAGGATTAAAAGATTTGACATTGTGATTGACGGCTGGACAACGATGGTGTCAGCTAAAAGAAATACATATGTTTGTATTTTTGTCAATAATAAATTCCATAGAATTTTTCGTGCAGAGGAAAATTGTTGAAGCTTTTGTAAATATTTTATTGAAATACTAGCAGACCCCGGTCCGCGTTGCTGGGCCATCGAAGTGAGTTTTAATGACAACTTTTTATGGACTTTATGCCTGACAATTCAAAAATTGGTATTTTCTACCTCACTTCTTCAGTTCATTTTCAAACCGAGGAGGATTTTAAATGTATGGACAGATTTTGTCTGTAGCCTTTCTATTCTCATACGAACTTTGTCGAATGTTTTCGCGCATTGATGCTGAACCTCACCATTTAAGGAAATTTGTAAATTATCGGTTATCTTGGTCGCAGGCGCAACCACCGTTGTCTCAAAAATAAATTTGCAAGCCGATGCGTTCATAAGTTTAGCAAATGTAGAGATTATAAAATAATAGGCCCCCGAAATTTCTCTACAAATATATAGCATTTTGGACCACGGGACATTCCTGAACATTTTCTGAAAATTGCATGAAATTGGGTTCAGTAATTGGGCTTGATCCGGTAATTGGCTCCAAATATTATTTGGGTCCCAAATAAGTAGGTAAGGCCGGAGACACAACCACAATTGTCTCGCAAATTATTTTCCAAACCGATACATTCGTAATTATTGTAAATATGTATAGCATTTTTAATGAAACAGGATATATATATAGAAGTACCCCGCCCCTTCCGAAATTCAACAAATTATGTAGCTTATTTGCACCGGGGGCCATCCATAACAATTTCAGGAAAATCAGTTCAGTAGTTTTTGTAGAAGAGATAAAAATTGAAAATTGAAAGAAGAGGGCGTGGTCAAATTTTCTTTACATAAAAGCCTATGTTGGGTTATGACGAACATTTCAAAAAAAGTATTATCCAAATCGGTCCAGTCGTCCTCAACTGATGCCATTACCAACAAATGACATTTGAATTTTATACCCTACGCCACAATGTTGAAAGGGTATTATAAGTTTGCTTTTCGAAAAATGCATGTAACACCGCGAAATATTCGTCGTAGACCCCCATGTGGTATACCAAAATTTATATCTCGACGAGATAAAGCTATTTTGAGATATGTGTCCGTCCGTCCATTAAAAATTTTACGCATGCTACAGGCCGTAATTGTGGACCAATCTTCACGAAATTGTATTCAGGTAAGGTTCAGACCAGAATAGACCCCTATAGTTATTGGCGATGATCGTGAAATATTTAGGGGGTGAAATGGACCAAAAACAAAATTTTTATCCAATTTTGTACCGGCTCTGCAGGTCGCATTGGTAGTCTGATCGGCTCAAAATTTTATGGAAAGTTTGGGTTTACGACAGAGAAGTAGCTTGCAATTTAAGGTGATGATCAGATAATATTTAGAGGGTTAAATGGACCAGAACTTTTGTGTGAAAATTGGTAAAGTTTTTAGTGAATGTACGTGGTCAATTAAGAGAGTTGCAGCCTAGTATATGCAGGGATCCCTAAGTTTTAATTGTGGGAAGTGTAACATTAATTACGCTAGAGGTTGCAGTTATAGTTCAATACCGACAAATGTTTGCACGAGGTAATAGTTTTGGTCAAGGATAGTGCCAGTAACTCTTGATAATGGTCGGATAGAACTTAGGGAAAAATATCCAAATTTAATTTTTAATCAGTAATTTAAATTCTGATGCATATTCGGACAACTTACGAAAACTAAACTTGAAAACGAACTCTTGACCTCACACATGATGCAAATTATATCAATGTAGCAGTTAGATAAAGAAACTACCGTCTAACATCACGGTGCGCCTGAACTAACTTTAAATGAACGGTGTTTGCACCTGGGAAGTTTTTGCGGATTCTGAAACTAAAATGTTCATGGATGAGAAAAATCAAGAAAACATTAAAATGGCCAGAGCGTTTTAAAATAATCAGGATCAAAGTACACATTTTTATGTTTTTTTAGGTGTTTACGATTTTGCTTTGAAACAGCAAGTCCTATTGAAAAGGGTTTAGAGCAAATGTTGTAGCTGTGAACATTTTCTACAAGATTGACCTTTATGATATTTTCGTAGGTTTTATCATTTTTGAGAAGATCAAATTGGGACAATGCACTGACTGTATCACCTCCTTATAAAACAATGCCATGAACGGTGCGCCTAAACCTACTTTAAATGAAAACCGATAACACCAGGGAAGTTTTTGCGCATTCTGAAACATCAATGTTTATAGATGAGAAAAATCCAAAAACAAGTAAAACTCGCTGGAGGGATTTTTAAATAAATCGAGATCAAAGTTCACATTTTAAGGTTTTTTAGCTTTTCAGGTTTTTGCATGAAAACCGCAAGCCCTATCGATCAATGGGACTAAGTATGATGTTGTAGATAATTTGCACTGCTAAAACATTTTCTTTAGTCTCATTTCGACCTAAACCTAAAAAAACCTAAAAAGGTGAACTTTAATCGCGATTAATTTAAAAAGCGACCCATCTGTCGATTACGAAATAATGAAAATAATATATGTATAACGTGTCGCAATCATAAATATATACATTCCCACAACATCGCCGAAGAAACAAGGGAGACTTCGCAATCAAATAAATAAATTCCACGGAAAACTAGTGCCCGGGGGAAGTGGTGTAGGGTATCACATGGTCGGCCTAGTCCGACTATAGTCCTCTTTTACTTGTTATTTATATAGATATAGTTTTTTGATAGAAATAGGGTATATGGGAAGTACCCCGCCCCCTTACAAATTCAACAAAATTTGTAACCCATTTTAACCGGGGGCCATTTCTGTAAATTCCCTGACAATTTCAGAAAAATCGGTTCAGTAGTTTTTGTAGAAAAGATAAAAATTCAAAAAGTGGGCGTGGTCAAATTTTCTTTGCATAAAAACCTATGTTTGGTTATTACGAACATTTCACAAACGAATTATCCAAATCGGTCTAGCCGTTCTCAACTGATGCCATTAATAACGAACGACATTTCATTATACCTTCCACCATATGGAGGGTATAATTAAATTTGTCATTCCGTTTGTAACACCTCGAAATATTCGTCGGAGACCCTATAAAGTGTATATATTACTAATAAGCATAAAATTCTATGTCGATTTGACCATGTCCGCCTGTCCGTCCGTCTGTCTGTTTAAATCAAGATACAGCTCGCAATTTTTAAGATAGAGAGTCAAAATTTGGTACAGAATTTTTTATTACTTGCAGGATGGTTGGTATTGAAAATGGGATATATCGGTCCACGTTTTGATATAGCCCCCATAGAACGGTACCTCCAGATTTTCGGTATTTTTAAGATTTTAGCTTCATTATCCTACCAAAATTGCTGAAATTTAGTACGTAGTCTTCTTTAGGGGTGTACAACTTTCCCCCAGAATTTAGTCGGTATCGGTCTACACCTTCATATAGCCCCCATAGAACGTTACCTCCCGATTTTCGGTATTTTTAAGGTTTTAGCTTCATTATCCTACCAAAATGGCAGAAATTTAGGAGTATAAAACTTTCCCCCCAGTATTTAGTCGGTATCGGTCCACACCTTCATATATGCCCCATAGAACGGTACCTCCCGATTTTCGGTATTTTGAAAGTTGTGGCCTCAATATTCCACCGAAATGGCTGAAATTTGGTAATTAGACTTCGTTGGGGGTACTCAAATTTCCCCTCTAAATTTGTCGGTATTGGTCCACGCCTTCATATAGCCCCCATGGAAAGACACCTCCCGATTTTTTTTCCACCGAAATGGCTGAAATTTGGTATTTAGTCTTCAATGTGATATAAAACTGTTCGCCAGAAATATGTCTGTACAGGTCCACGCTTTCATATTACCCCATTTCTGTCTAAAATTCGTCGGTATAGGTCCACGTTTCGATATAGCCCCCATAGAACGGTACCTCCCGATTTTCGTAATACTGAAGATTGTGACGTCAATATCCAACCGAACTGGCTGAAATTCGTTATTGCGTCTTCCACGTCTTCCTACATCCCCATAGAAGCGTACTTCTTGATTTTCGTTATCTTTTAAGTTTTAGCTACATTCTCTTACCGAAATATAGGAAATTTGGTATTTAGTCTTCTTTGAGCCTAAAAACTTTCCATCAGAAATTTGTCGGTATAGATCAACGTTTATATAGCCCCCATAGAATGGTGCCTTATATTGTTTTACCGAAATTGCTGAAATTTAGTATTAAGTCTTCTTCATACACGAAAGGAAACTAATTATTCCATTTTACTTCAATACAACTTGTGGTGGAGGGTATAACAAATTCGGCCCAGCCGAACTTAACGCCGTTCTTACTTGTTTTTATTTATAAAGATAATCTTCAACAACATGAAATAGGACAGCAGAATCCTACTCCGCCCAACTTGTTTACCTTAATGTCAAAATAGTAAATCTACTGGCAGCATCTCATCGACTATAACTAACATTCTCATACACCCATATCCCATTAGCTTACATGCCTGCTTGAACATTTGTCTCCTGTGTTTTAAGCATATCCCAAAAATACTTAACTTTGTTAGTTTTAAAAGCTTCGATTGTGATATCGACTACCAATGCCTGATGATTTGTTGCCAGTTTATTTGTGCCTTTTTGTCAGAATTTCGAATGAAGAAAGGTTCATCCTCTTTCTGTAAGACCAAAATTTTGTAGACTAATGCAGAGCAAGGCAGAAATGAAAAAAGTTGAAAATTCCGATTGATTTTGTGTTTGCTGTGATGTGAATAATGATAGGATCCCTGATAAAATCCGAGCAGGACAATTGATGTTTGTTTTTTTGTGTTTATTTATCTTGTTCTCTGTCCTTTATTGGGCGTTCTGTTCTTTTGGGGCGACAAAAAATGGCTTAAATCCATTAGGAAAACATAACAAACAGAAAAATTGAAACTTTTAATGAAAGATAAGTTTTTAATGTTTTCTCTATGTCTTCTTCCTTATGTTGGTAACTAATACGAGTGTCTCTATGTTATGTAAAGGTCCCACAAAAATTTGTATATGAGTTTTTTATATTATAAATAAAATATATTGTTGGCAATTATTCAAAGAACATATGTTTGTTTAGGAAAATTGTTTAGATATGATATACCGGGTCTACTTTCAACTATTGAAATAGGTGAAAACAAGTTAGAAAGTATCAGTCAGCTGTGCAGACATAGATATACCCCCAACCTTGGACCTAACAAAAAGAACCAAACACAATACTTCTGAAGTCTATAGTGGTTTTTTTAGTTTTTGAGCCAATTTCTAAGGAAGTATAAATTTGTCCCCGAAAAAAATGCGCCGTCTTAACTTGGGCCGCATACACAACATGCTGCAAAAATGTTAAAAACGATACCAGACGAGTCCTTAAACTACAATGTTTCCAAACTTTGTGTATTAGGTACCTGAAAGACTGGTTCGATTTAGTCAATATTCGGACATAATTTGAGGCTGTAAAAATAATACGATGTACAATGTTTGGACCAAATCGATTGTTCCCTTCGAGAGTTATCTGACATACTACCCAATTTAGTTGGTACCGGCAGGCTGTTTTCTGGAGATTTTGGGCCATTTTCTCGGGAAAATTGTGCCTTCATAACAGAGCACGCAAGAAGAACTTTTTGGAAACAATTTCAAACTATCCGAAACAAGCCATTTAACTGTACTTTTGTGTAAGAGGTACCAGAAAGACGGGACCGGTATACTCTATATTCAAAACTTATACAGGGCTGGATAATTTTATTGTAATTTTTTATTATAATAAATATTTGAAATAAATAAACATAACACGATGTGCAAAGTTTGAACCAATCAGAAACTCCATGCAAGAGTTATGTTGCGGATTTGAGAGAGCTTTTAGGTCATTATTTCTGGAATATGGACTTGCCCCACAGAAAAATTATGCGTTCGAAATGGGGCCGCAAGGTCAATCTGCTGAAAGAACTTTTAAAACGATTTAAGGGGAGATCTTAAACTTTTTCCTAATTATGTGTGGGAGGTACACGAAGGAGTCCACCTATGTAGTCTATCTTCGAAACGGATTTATACTTGGAAGTAATATTACCATATCCAAAGTTATGACCAATTCAGTTACTCCCACCGAGAGTTATCGTGCGCACCATTTTACCGACAAATGTTGAACTTTTGTGGGGAAGGCACCGGAAGGAATGGACCGATGGACAGTGGATGTGCCCAAAGACAAAAGTCAAAAAATTCATGTCATCGTTTTAAAAATTTAAAGATGCAAATCGCTTCAAAACTTTCCAAATTTTTCGAAACTCAACTCATTTTTTCCCTCTTTCGCGGTTCCTAAGAAGAAAAAGCCTCACAAACATGACTAATTTTGATGAAAAAATGTATTTAAAAATGGAAAAAAGTAGTTACACTCCGTTTCATTTCAATAGCACATTTCAAATTTTTAACTGTTATTTCATTTTAGTTGACATTAGTTGAATATCTTGGGATATGTTTGTATATCTTGTTTCGTACACTTATGAAGTATCTTTCCACCAAAAGTGTTGCTTCGATAAAGTCCCGTTATATTTTTTGTTAATTTTCTTCTCTTATATCATTCGTTTTTCATTACTACTTTATAAATCTTACAAGAAACTGTCAACTTGTGTCAAAGTTTCAACGTATTATAATCAATTAAAGGACACAGCCTTAAAATGTTTTATTTCCCCAGTAGTAAAGACATCGTCTGACCAATTTTAGATTTTTAAACTTGAAATGGCTTTTATTTGTTCCAATTTTAAAGAATCGTAACAGTATCAATCAAAATTTGCGACGTACTCAAATTATAGAAGATTGTGCAATTTCGGTGAAAAACTTCAAAATATACAAATTTTGGGCTTTTTGAAAGAAAATTATAAATAAAATATAACGTGATTTTATTGAAGCAAAACTTTTTGTTGTAAGATACTTCATAAGTGTACAAACCAAGATATACATACATATCCCAGGATATTCGACGAATGTCAAATAAAATGAACTAACAAATAAAAATTTGAAATGTGCTATTGAAATGAAACGAAGTGTATATTCTAAGCGAATTTATGAAACAAAGGACTATTATTAATGCCTTAACTTAAGTTGAATCATTTAGTAAATTGTCTAAGCTTCATTTTTCTAGTTATGAAAATTCCTCTAAATTGCAAGGGTTGCCAAATATGTTGGTTATAATATTGGTCAAATGAAAATATTTAATATAGATGTATAGATTTCCTTAAACTTTTAGTTACTTTCCACAAATTCGCTAGAATGGCCACTAGTACCAAATTGTAGCCTAGCACCTGTAGATTTCAAAGCTGTATAGACTTTTTGCGGAAATTTGCGGTTTTGGCAGTTATGGCCAATTTTTTAAATTATTTTTATTATCCTATCTTACATTTATGTTCAATATAATGTCTTTGTACTATTAAAGATTTCTATTGTCATGGTAACTTAGAGTCGCATTGAAAACTCGTGAAAGAAAAAGACACATTTTTGGGCGTATTCACTCTAACAAATAATTTTTCTTTTCTTAAACACCCTAATGTTAGGCCACGCCAAAATATGGAGATTTTCCCTGCACTGAGAACTAAAAATACATTATTAAAGGTAATTCTGCAGAAAAACATGATTAATGGGATTAAAATTAAAAAAGATGGTAACCCTGATGGTGATTAATGATTAAAAAGGATGGTAACCCTATATGGAGGCTGTAGTCAAAAGTGGACCGATATAAAATTTCTCTATATGTGTTCTATATGTTCTGAACTCAGAGTTCATTAATAAAACCTATTTGATTAGAATATTTGGTTGACATCTGCCCAAATAAATCGATATATAAATCATGTGCGGAGTAAACCAAATTATGGACCAATACTGAGAATTTTTCGTGGGGATGGTTACTATGCAATAATAACTGCTGGTACCGGATTACAGCAAATTTGGTTGAACAATGTCTTGGTAACAGTAAAATACTTAAATTCAAGATGATTCGTTACATGGGAACCACGCGAAATCTTGGACTGAGGACTGCAATATTTTTGTTAGAGTGTTCTTAGGCCCATTGATAAAAATTTCAGTTCGATATATTATCTAGAAGTATGTTTGTCACACCTTCCCATGTAAGTGCCACCACTGTGCGATGTGGCCTATCTTCGAACGTAAACTAAGTTTGGGACATTTGTTCCGCTTTTTTATGACGAACTAGTTGAACCCGGCGCGCTTCGCTACCCCGACCGAGATAAAATATAATGGAATGCTATACTTATATTGAAATTATTCTTTAAAATACTTTAATGCATAAATATAGCAGATATGAAGGCATTCTCTACAGATTCAGTGCTGTGTATGGTATTTTTGTATGGTGCAGTTAGTAAGACTCCTGCTAAATACTTTCCTACTATAACTACACCTAAGTGGGTGACATTTGCAAATGTGATATCGTCAACTATATTGCTTATTCCATAAATTTTACGGTAATATTCATATTTCATTGGGATGTATGTACACTTTTTTCCTATTATTTTTTTAATTTTTATAGAATTTACCGTTATTCGTATTATGGAATATACTTTTGTTATTTTTAATATTGTTTATTAGGGATACGAAATGGAACTATGTACTTGGAGTTTCATAAAAATGCTTCCTTACTTAAGGAAGACCGAGACTTTTAGGGTGTATGTAGACTTTTTTGATTGACTGTATGCCATTGATTGCGGTAGTTTCGAATTTTCAGACTCGTGGTACCGGAATATGAACACAACCGCATAAAAGATGTTTTGTCGTTACTTACGGTTACAAAACAAACATCGGAATGTATTTAATTTCCCATATAATAAAAAAAAAACAAAAAAATTTAAACTTAAATATAAACATTTTAAGACAATTGCAAAACAAAACAGTTGTAAATTGCTCGAATTTTTCATCCACGTACGAACGAAATTCATGTTTTATATAATAGAAGTCGCGGCATTGAAATATGATAGAACATGTAGCAACCACATAATAAGCTTTTGTCGTTACTTACGGTCACAAAATTAACACCAAAATATATTTACTTTCGGAAATGTAGGTATTTTCTTACTAAACCAATAATAATAATAATTGCCTCTCTCGAAACCACTAATAATCGTTGACAATTTGTATCTTTTTAATTTCCTTTAAATAATTTTAATGCAAATTAAATTGATTGTCGTAAATAAAACATTTTAGAACTTTCAAATATTGATAAAACTAAAACATAAAATGTCACAATTTGTGCATATTAGGAAAAGTCTGAGTTTTTTAATATTCCATTCGAAAAAAAAAATTAAAAAAAATGTTTAACGCTACATGAACGTTTTTTTGGTACATGGATTGAGGAAAATTTTCATTCTCAAATTTGTTCGAGATAGTTATTTTGGATATTGCACGCAAAAGTTATGGCGGTTTCAATTCTGATTATTAGAAAAAATCTTATAAAAACGCTATTCATTATATCGAGAAACATTGTTAATTTATGGCTTCCTACATACTATATTTTTACTGAGGTCCCATAACTTTAGTGAAACAGTTGTAAATTTTTGCGGAAATTAGGAAATAATTCAAAACAATTGGTAGTTTGGAACTTGTTTTAATAAAATTTAAGCTGTTTATGCATCCTAAAAATATATAAAAATATGTACGTAATCTAAACATCGTGAAGATTCAAATGAAAATGAAAACTATACAAACCCGTTTTGTGGTTTGCATTATTATAGCAAAAACAAAAAAAAATATATTAAGGAAATTTATAAAAAATTTTTTAAGAGAAAATATTTATTAAAATTTTTTTTGTGAGTTAGTTGAAGAAAATTTAGTAAAAATGGGTCGGAGTTATTCTTCTATTTTAGTGAAATTTCACGCAAAAAAGCACATTTGTTATTATATTCACTACTCGAATACACGCTAACATCTAACGGAAGATCAAGTTCAAATAGATTTTGGGTTCCTTTAAATGGGGTATAATCATGAAATAATACTCTATCGGGTAATGTTCATTTTGAAATGCGTGTGAATCCCGAAATCCTCAAAATAGCTTGATGCGCATGTGGTTTACCTATACCAATACTCTTTTAATTTGTACACATTTGTCAGGATTTACTTTGACCGCTAAGATGTAGCATCGCCTGCAGCGTACTGTGCAACGAACGGTATAACGCTTATAATTTGCACAAAGTGCATACACTTTTTTTAAACCGCAGTTTTCGCAAAAACGCGAGTGATGTGTCAGTTTCTTCATTGAAAAGGAAACGATCCACAGAAAACGCGACTAAATACGCGGTATTTCCAAAAATATTTTACGCACATTTCTCGGTTTTTGCAGTTGCTGTTTTCGACGTTCTAGTGGATGGATTTTCACGATTATAATTTATATGATCTGGACCGTCGAAAAACTAAAATATCTTGGGGTCCCAGCACAATCAAACGGATATTGTAAATACTGTACCCCAAAAATAGGGTTTTTCGAAAAAATATCGCACTAAATTTTGGCCTTTGGTAGTGGATTACTCTGATGCTGTCTGGGCTATATGGTCAATATACATATTAAATTATGCGTAAGGGGTAGGCAGTGGAAATTTTGAAATGTGATACATTAGAAGTGTAATCTTCATTTTTATTCTTCTACTTTTACTTTGGACAGATATCCCTTATTTAAACGGTTTAACCGTCAATCGAATAACAAAGTTAAAAACTCGTTTGCTTCAACGTGTTTCTACCAAAATTAACTTTAACACTTTGTTTGATGCAACTACGGTCATATTTCGTGGTACACTGCAATATTTCGCGAATTATAACAGTGCAAACCCTGGCTTCATCAATTTTAAATTTTTTTGACTTTTCGCTAAAAATTTGAAAAAGGTGGAAATAAGCAAGTCGACAACAAAAGCCTCAAACAAAATGTGAGGAAACAATCAAGTTTCTTCAAATTATATTTTTGCAAATTTTAGCGGATTTTTCGCGCTAAAAAAATTAAAAAGTGAGAATAATCAAGTCGGCAACAAAAGCCTGCAACGAAATGTGAGGAAACAATTAACTTTCTTCAAAATATATTTTTGCAAATTTTAGCGGATTTTTCGCCCTAAAAATTAAAAGAGGTGGAAATAAACAAGTCGACAACAAAAGCCTCCAAAGAAATGTGAGGAAACAATTAATTTTCACCAAAATATATTGTTACGAAATTAGGGTTTGAATTAATCCCGTGTAGACGTTGTTTTATTCCCCGATACGATTTGTACCAAATAAAACAGGGTTCGTTTTGGATTACGATTCTACAATGCTTTATTGACGTTATTCGCTTCAGTTATTCACACAAGACTTTATTTCTCCCCTAGCACACAGCTTTTCCTCCAGTAGCACAAAACCTTACTCTATTCAGGTTACTCTTTAGATTACACTTACGGTTTAAATCTCGCGGTTAATTATTCACAACTACTCCTCCCAGCTTTTCCTTTCCCTTATTTATATGTACCCGCTGCTACATAGACTGTTCTAGTCTCCTTGATCTAGGAGCTTCTACAATGTTCCGACGAACTGCTAACCAATTGACAAATACACACATGTACTCACATACAAACTGACCGGTGAGCGTTTACATCTAAGGGGCTGTTATGTAAATAAGGGAGAGGAGAAGGGGTTACAATGCTGAAGCATAATCGAATGGTCAAAGTTAATAAGAGAGTACAACAACAAAACCTAAGTAAACAGTGTAAGTTAAGACTAAGCGATAATTTCCTAATTGCGGTAATATTTGTTGTTGCAGAAATAAATGAGAGAGAGAGAGGGAGAGAACTGACGGCGTACAACAATAACAAGATCAAAGTCACAAAGAAAATTAGTGATTGGAATTCTTATAGAGTAATTGTATTCTTCGCGATATCTCAAAAATAAAATACGCCAGATCCTTCCTTGGAGAAATACGAACATTTTAAGACAAACGCGAAACAAATCGGTTGTAAATTGGTCGAGTTTTTGATTCACGTAATAGATTATATTTTTACAGAATATTAAAATATACAAAATGTCATTTAATGTGGTGTTAAATAGAGGTTAATAAAAAATTGTGAAGCAAAAAAGTTTCCCGGGAAATAGGTCATTCAGATGTCCATAACCTTCCTACGGTTACGCACATATGTATCTCTACAGAGGCAAAATTGTCAATACCTGAATCGTCAGATCATATATGTAGATACTTCCATGTACACCGCAATTTTTCTCATATGTTTATATAACCATGTCGGTCCGTCTGTTTATAACCTTCTATTACCCCTAGGATTTTCGGTATTGAAAATTGGTTATATCGGTCCACGTTTTGATATAGCCCCCATAGAACGGTGTCATCCGATTTTCGGTATTTTGTAGGTTTTAACGACGTTATCTTATCGAAATGACTGAAATTTGGTATTTAGTCTTCTTTGGGGCTATATAAATTTACCCAATAATTTTCCAGTATATGTCCATGTTTCCTTTTAGATTAAAGAAATGGATGAAATTTTGAATTCAATTTTCTTTAGGGCTACAAAACTCTCCCTCAGAAATTAGTCAGTTAAGGCCCAGTTTTGGAATAGCCCCGTAGAACGGTACCATCCGTTTTTCGGTATTTTATAGGTTTTAGCCTCATTATCACAACGTAATTTCTGAAAACTGCTATTTTTTCTTCGTCGATGCTACAAAACTCTACCCCCAAAAATATGTCAGTATTGCCGTATTTTTGTTTTTTTTAGTTTAAGCCTCATTACTACACCGAAATAGGTAAGTCTTATATAGAGCCACAAAACTTTCTCCCAGAAAATGTTCAATATCTTTCGATTTTAAAGGTTTAAGCCTCCTTATAACACCGAAATGGCTGACGCTTGCTATTAGTCTTCGTTGGTGTACGGGAACGGCACAATCCGAGTTTCGGTAATTTCATGGTCTTAGGCTCATTGACTGAACATTGATATCCAATCTTTGCTGGTGCTACAAAGCTTTACCTCAGACATTTGTCAGTACAGGTTCACGTATTGATATAGATCTCATAGAACGGTAGATACCTCATGATTTTCGTTATTTTGAAGGCTTTAAACAAATTATATAGTTTATTATTCTACAGAGTCTTCGTTTTGGTATAGCCTACATATGATGATAATGCCAGATTTTCGCTATTTTTAAGGTATAGGCCACATTATCCAGCGAAGTAGTTGAAATTTGGTAGGGGTATAAAATATGGCGTTTTGATTTGACTCTTAAGGATTTTATCACATTATCGTTGGTTAAATTTGGTACTTAGTCTTTCCTAAAACACGGTAAATTTTTGATATAATACCATGATCCATATCCAGAGAATATTTGTAATCTGTATATCCATATTTTGTAAGAGTTTGTTTTGTAAGAGAAAACCTCAACAAAATGCAACAAAAACCTAAATTTTTAATCACACAAAAACTGGCCAACGGAATAAAAACTAGCCACAAAGCTATTCAGTGTGTTTACATTTTATGTTGAAAATTTAGACTTTTTCATTGTCGATATGCTGGCTGGCTTTGATACAGGCACATCTAAGAACACGTTACTGTTTTACTAACAATACTTGCAAAAAATACAAATCGATTTTCTCGACCAATTTATGGCGCGGAACACAAATATTTTTTTTTTGTTTTTTCGGCCTAACTATTATTGTGAGTGTTTATATGAGAGGTTGGATGTGTGTGTAGGCTTTACAAAAACTTATCGTTTGTGAATGGATTTTCCCTACGATGCACAGTACGAAATATGAGCACTTTAGTGGAACTTTACTAATAACTTTTAATGTAAAAGTCGTAGGTTACCAAAATTTTGCACAAATGTGTCTGCGTTTTTACATTTCAGATTCATTTTTCAATCGATTTTGCTGCAAATTGGTACATTGGAGTTTCAGTGGATATAAAACTTGTGTACAAAGTACTTTCCCATTGAATGACACCGGCCGCTATGATGTATTTTAAATGTTCCAGGCACAATTTCCAACCTATTTCATTGTATTTTGGCCTTCGAAGATAGAAAACCCTTGTGAAATATTAGCAACGTTTCTTCACATTTTGTCATAGCCCCCATATGAGACCCCGTTTGAGGTATTTTGAAGGTGTTGCGTAATTATTGCCAACTGAGATCGGTCTGCTTGTCAATTAGTATTCAGTGAATGGAAAATATTCTAAAAACACCCTTTGCAACATACGTCCTTGCTTTGACTCTAACAACCACCTCCCCAAACAACCACACACACTAACAAATTATAATCCAAAAAATATATATTTAGGTATTTATTTTTAGTGTTGTGTCATTAATATAACATAAATTTTACAAATTAAACGTTTTCAATTGAGGAAATGTTTATCTTATTACAAGGTTCTGAAAATGAGTCCGAAACTAAAAGTTTTCGGTGTAACAATGTCCTGCGAAAACTGCTCAAACTTGAATTTTTTTCTTTGTATAATGAATTAACTTGGCGCGAGTAGTCTTAAAACTATAAATAGCAAGATTTATTAGCATTGATGAACCCGTTTGGTCAAAAACGAAACCACCAATGACGTCTAATATCGGTTCTTCTCTCTAGTTTTGAAAAATGCAATGCAATCCGATGTCATACTGAACAAGTAAGAACGACTTTAAGTTCGACCGTGCCGAACTTGTTATACAATCCACCAGGAGTGGTATTAAAGTAAAACACCAGGAGTGGTATTAAAGTATCCCAAAAAAACGTATGTGTTTAGGGGGGTTTTCAAAATATTGGGCGTATGAACCGACAAAAGTATGGATAGGATTAAAGCTCAAAAATTTTCGGGAGTATGGACATATAGAGCTTTTTTATCACATTGGCCTACGAAAAACATAATATCGCTCTAAACAGGGCCACTAGGAAAACATTCGGTAAAATATCGAAAGGATCCTCGAACAGACCCTTAACCAAACAAAAATGTTGAACATATGTGTGGGTGGTACCACAAGGATTGGACAGAACGGGCTCAATTTTGAATATAAACCAAGTTTCGATAATATTTAGAGATCCAAAGTTTGAACCAAATCGGGTGCTACGTCTATGAGAAATCGCGAGTATCATTTTAGCGAATATTGTCGAACTTTTGTGGGGGAAGTACCGGTAGGAGTGCACCTATAAGCACCACCTTCGAATTTCATCTAATATTCGAAAAAATATTACAATATCCAAAGTGTGGACGAACGCAGTATTCGGTTCGGGGTCTCCAGCCACTACATATGGTGTCATAGGGTTTTTTTTTACAACTTTCGGGCCGTTTTCTCAAGAAGTATGGACTTGCCCTGAAAAAACTTTCACTGTCGTAATTGAAGCTGCGAATGCAAGTTCCTTCAACAAAAATCAAAGTGGTCCGAGAGCAGATCGTAAAGTGAATATTTCCGAAATTTTGTGTGGGAGGTACCCGAAGTAGTGGACAAATATAGTCCATATTTGAACCTGACCTATATCTGGTAGATATTTGAGGATGTGTAAATTATGGACCAAGGTACCAGAAGGAGTGGACCGATATAACCCATCTCCGAACTTAAACTAAGTTTGGAGAAGATATTACGAAAGCCAAATTTTGGACCGAATCGGTTGATCCGTTCGAGAGTTATCGTGCGCTTCAGCCAGCCAGAGAGAGAGAGACGGACGGACATGGCTAAATCAACTCTAAATTGTCTGAAACACATTTCGCCCAAACATACTTGGGGTCAAAAACCATTATTTCGATGAGGCAAATTTTGCCCGTATGAAAGTGTATATGGGCAATATTATTGAAAATTTAACATCGTTAAAGCCAAGGTTTACCCCTTTATAACTAGCGAATAGTGGTTGTATATTGAACAATTTAAATGCTTTTGGATAAAATGAAATGTTTTTAGACTTGGCAAAAAATATTGGCATTCAAAGTTGATTTGCGTGGAAGCTGTGGCTATATTTATGTTAAAAAATGGGTAAAATGGGTAGAAGCCAACGTGTTTTTCGTTTGTTTTCTCTTGATTTGTCAATAAACCAAACTTTTCCCGATTTTCCTGTTAAAGTGAAAGTAGAAGCCAACTAAATAAGGATCATCCCACCAATGTATAACTTTTCAAAATTTGATCTGCGTCTACCATTAAATGATGCTGACATTTTGAAGCCAGATTTAAAGTGTTTTTTGAAATTTTCTTATAATTTCGTTCCGCAAACAGGTTTTTCAAAAAGTCATATATAGGAATGAAAAACTCACGATTCTGATTTATTTGATATATGTGTCGTGAATGTAGCCTACACAGCATCACAGAAATCTGTATCCAAACACGAAAATTTTGTGCGAACAAATTTCTAAAAATCATATATTTCGGGTCTAATTTGTAGAATTGGCATTCGATGTACTCGTGCATGATTACAAATTTTGGATTTTTACGTTGCGGATCTAATAAATCATTACTCGTTAAAAACCATCTACTAAAACGCGAGATAGGAGAAATTCCAAGGTAGGAAAATCACCTAATATTGTTTTTGAAAATACCGCGCATTTTATGGCGTATTCTGTCGGCCGGTTGCACTGCTATGAAAAAACTAGTGCAGCATCTTGCTTTTTGCGGAAACAGAGATTTACAAACTTCACTGATAAGGGAACGTCATTCATTTTATCCCAAAAATAGTGTGTGATGCTACATTCACGGTTCTTGACTGATTGCCTTGAAATAGGTATATATTGATGTAGATTTTCATGGTGACACTAAAACCGGATGTGGAACGATATTGTATGAACTTTGCGCAAATTAACGATATGTTATAGGTTTTTTAATGCTAAGATGCAGCCGATGCTACATCTTAGCGTCCAAATTATATTTCGAAAAATATATACAAATTAAAAGATATGGTCTTACATGAAAATCACATGCGGGCAAAACGATTTTGATAATTACGCGATTTACACATATTTTAATAATGCATATAAGTTAAAGCGGTTTATTTGAACTCTATTTCCGTTTAAAAAGTCTAAGGATTTATTTCAACAATCCGATAACTTTTCTCAATGGGAAACCTTCTATGTGAATGTAGATAAAGCAAAATCCGCCCATTTTCTTGGGGGTTTCAAGAAAAATTAAAGAAGTACTTCTATAGAATTTTTCCAATATTTTCAACTCTAGAATGCATGTGAAAACTATTATTCCAAACCAAAATTTGTTTCTTGTAACACAAATATATGCTTATTTTGGCTATTATATCCTAACTACTATCCCGATGATTATAAGTTTGGTCTCATTTGATTCCCCGTGAAGTCTTTTTTAAAGCTGTTACATTTTTGTAATAATAATAATTTGACGGGTAAATGGACTTATATTTTGAAAAAATTCGGATTACATTTAAAATGCGAATGCTGAGTAAGATTTTACAAATATTATGCAATGTACTTAATGACGTCACTTCGTGATAACTTTTTAGTGGCAATTGTGCTCAATAAATAATTAGCGTTTTTGTAATATTTTTTTCTTAAAAACAGAAGTAAAACCGCGATAACATTTGTCCGTAACAACCAAAAATTTGCTCGCGAGCGGATTTCTACCTTTAAAATACCGGAAATCGGGAGGTACCGTTCTTTGGGGCTATATGAAGGCGTGGACCCATAACAACAAAATTCTGGGGAAAATTTTATATTCCCAAAGAAGGCTAAGTACCAACAAACAAAGGCGTGGGCCTGTACCAACAAAATTTCTGTGGGAAAGTTTTATTACCCGAACGAAGAGTAAATACCAAATTTCAGCCACTTTGGATGACTGTTGAGGTCACAACCTTCGAAATACCGAAAATCGGGCGGTACCCTTCTAAGGGGGCTATATGGAGGCGTAGACCTATACCGACAAATTTAGAGGGGAAAGTTGAATACCCCTAACGAAGACTAAATACCAAATTAAAGCAATTTCGGAGTAATACTGAGACCACAACCTTGAAAATACCGAAAATCGGGAGGTACCATTCTATGGGGGCTATATGAAGGCGTGAACCCAACAAAGTTCTGGGGGAATGTTTTATACTACCAACGAACACTTAATACCAAATTTCAGCCATTTCGGTGTGATAATGAAGCTAACATCTTCAAAATACCGAAAATCGGGTGGTACCGTTCTATATCAAAACCAATAAAGGAAAATCCTACTTTTGAGAGGATATCAATTTTAGTACGCCGGTCTATGCCGGGTATAAAAAATCTTCCATGGATTATAAAAATTTCGTTTTCAATAAATAAATTATTAAAATACAAATTTTTTGCGGACTAATAACACAAAAAGCTGAAACATAACCCAGCAAAATTTGAAGGAAGGGGTTCTGTGCGATGACGTGATTTCATGGCATATTTTGCATTGGTTCAAAGCAAGTCGTGAGGGATCCGATCTTTTCATTAACATTTTAACCCATGCAAAGGAAGTCGTGAAAGATCCGATCTTTTCATCAGCATTTGAATCATTTGTACAGATCACTATAAAGAAACAAGTCGGTTTCTACATCCCTAAAGTAGCGACATCAAAACAAAAGAGTATACATTTCCAAAATTTTTGTTATAAAATTACAAACTAAATGTAGGTTCACGAACTAGAAATTCTTAAAGGAGTGCTGTTGGAGTCCATGTCGAAATCTGAACTGGTGATGAGAAGATAATAGAAAAGCTTTTGTAAGATGAAACACTCATCTCTTTTGTAAGCTGAGAGTGGACGAAATAAACTCTGTTGCGGTGCAGTGGCGGTGATTAAATTGAAATCTTGGTTGTAAACTTTATGCTGATAAATTAGTTCCAGTTATTTCATAAATTAGTTTGAATTAATAAAGAGTTTGGTTTGTCATGAAAATCATATTTCAATACAGAATTTTCCATTTTCCAAACAAGACATGAAAATGTCATGCCAAAGGGTTGGTGAAAATGACATGTCAAAGCATTGTGTCATTTTGACCAATGCTTAGGATCCGACAATGAATGTCATCTTAAGATCCGAAAATGAATGTCATCTTATGGTGGTCACGCTCATATAAAATTCATGAGTGAAAATGCTAAAAAGATGATATGCCAGATCACTTGCACCAATGATTCTATAGCATCCTTGGCATCGAACATTTTGCTGGGAATTAATTCTATAATCTCTACAAATATACAACAAAAACTAAATATCATGGCCAACTGAATTACCATTTGATTATATTGCTATACTAACTTAACCAAACCGATGCGCTTTTTATATGAAAAAAATATAATGAAAAAGCTTTAACTTTAAAGTGCATTTCTGGTTGTTTCGCAAAATAAAATATTAGGTATTTATAGTGGAATACATACCTATGTATTTTCATAAGAATATCGCGATTCCTAAGTACTTCAAATTTTAGTAAAGTTCCACTTGTATACCCATATTTCGCACTGTGCGATGCTATGAAGTTGTTTTGTGTTTGGTTCAACAATCCTCTATAAACTTCCTTTATTTTCGTTGTTGTTGGTGCAGTTGAAAACAATGCAAAATTCATATTCTTTCCTAGGGTGATCAATACAATCAAGGAATGCAAACAAAATAAAAGCCAATGAAAAAAACGACAGGAGCAAAAAAAGGAGAATATTCGTTAACATGGAATTGGGTACACACATTTGGAAAGAGAGTGAAACAAAAGTAAATATGCAAACAATACTGATGTTCAAATGTATAGAGAAATATTTATATAAGGACTGCTTCTTTTGTATAAGACGCACATGGGGGTCAAATGCAAAAAAAAAAAATGAAATTAATTGGAGAATAATTTGGTGGTTCAAAACTTTGCAATTTTCGGATCTCAGTTTCACATTAAACTAAAATAGAATTTCTAAGCACAGCTTAAAGTTAATAAATATGTTTTCTATTATTATTTTAGTTTAAAAGTGTTAGTCCCAGTTGCACATGTGCGCTGCAATTTTTCATGATTATACCATATACCACAATGTTGTTTGTTTTGGTAAAAATTCATGTAACACCGCGAAATATTCGTCGTGGTATACCAATCTTCATATCTCGACGAGATAAAGCGATTTTGAGATGTGTGTCCGTCCGTCCGTCTGTCCATTATAAATTGTAAACACGCTCCAGGCCGCAATTATGGACCGATCGACACGAAATTTTGTATGGAGGTCGGGTTCAGATCAGAATAGATCCCTATTCTTATTGCTGATGATCGTGAAATATTTAGCGGGTGAAATGGACCAAAAACATAATATTTATCCAATTTTCTAGCGGCTCTGTAGGTCTCAATAATAGTCCGATCAACGCGTAATTTTAAATAAGGTAAGAGTATATCACAAAGGAGAAGCTTGCAATTTGAGATGGCGATCGGATAATATTTAGAGGTTTAAATAGACCAAAACATTTGTGTGAAAATTGTGAAAATTTTTAATATACAGCTTATATCTTAATTCCTGGAAGTTAAATTCCGGACAAGTGAGATATACTTGAAAGTGGAACGCTTGACCTTTCAATTGATGCTAATTATGTTGGTGTGCATGATCAGATAACAGAGTTACAGCCTAATATATTCCGTTATTTGATTGTAGTGTAATAATAAACTCGTTAGAAGTCGCAATTATACATTAATAGTCACGATATTTGGCACCGAGTAAGAGTATAGGTCGAAAAAGATGCCTACAATTTTGAATGATGATCTGATATTCTTTAGCGCGTGAAATGGACCATTACTTTTGTATGAAAAATATAAAAATTTTATTTGTGGTCAATATTTTAATTCCTTAAGGACATATATATTTCGCAAAGTAGCCTACATATGGAAAAAAACTACTGACCTTTCCTCTGATGTAAATTGCAATAAAGTGTTTGCTAGAAAACGGGCCTACTGCCTAATATATAATGGGTTCTGTGTAGAGAACCACATTTTTATCCCATGCAACATATTGTCTCTCCAAAAGTTTATGTAACACCACGAAATATTCGTCCTAGACCCCTTATTTGGTATGCCAGAATGCATATCTTGACGAGATAAGGCGATTTAGCGATGTGTGTCCATCCATTAAAAATTGTAAACAAGCTTAAGGCCGCAATTATGGACCGATTGTAACGATTTTTTTAAGGAGGTTGGGTTCGGGCCAGAATAGAAATGATTAGTTTTTGGTGATGATCGTGAAATGTTCAGAGGATGAAATGGACCAAAAACAAAATTTTAACCAATTTTGTAGCGGCTCTGTAGGTCAAAATAATAACCCGCAAAATTTTAAATAACGTGAACATCAGATAATACTTAGCGGGTTAAATGGACTGAAACTTTTGTGTGAAATCGGTAAAAATGTCAATAACGTAGCGGTTAAACAACGGAAGTAGTAGGACTACATAAGTGGGTTTCATTACATTTTAGTTTGTGTGAACTAAATTTTCCTTTCCTGCTACAAAAATGTCTTTGTCATGCTAGATAATTTTTTGGTTTTGGTCATAAGTATTATACATTACATCTCTGATATTTGATAATTAAATTTTCACAATCATTGAAAAGAAGTTCCGTAGAGAGCGATTGTCCAGGGATAGTGGTATAGGGTATCCCATGGTCGGCTCCGTCCGACTATAGACTTTTCTTACTTGTTTTCTTCTAAGGAAACTTCCAAACTTTTTATACCCTCCAGCCTTATATGGAGGGTATAATTAAATTTTTCATTCCGCTTGTAACACATCGAAATATTCATCGGAGACCCTATAAGGTATATATTCTTGATCAGGGTAAAATTCTACCGACAAACAATGTCCATCTGTCCGTCCGTCCGTCTGTTGAAATCAAGATACAACTCTCAATTTTTAACATAGAGCTTTTTAATTAGCTATATTATTATTTTGAAGGTTTTGGCAACTGCACCCCACCGAAATGGCTGAAATTTGGTATTTAGTGTTTGTTGGAGGTAAAAGCCTTTCTGACTGAAATTCGTCGTATAGGTATACATTCCAGAAGAGAGTTATCAGTATAGGTCCACAGGTTCCTATATCCCCCATAAAAGCGTACCTCTTGATTTTTTTGTTTGAGGTTTTACCGAAATATTAGAAATTTGGTATTTAGTGTTCTTTGGGTCTTAGAACGTTTTACTTTGATAAAACTCGTGGTAGAGGGTATAACAAGTTCGTCCTTGCCGAACTTAACGCCGTTCCTACTTGTTTACTCTTCTGTTTTTTCATCTGAAAGATCACATTTTAAGCTACTTTCCGAATATTTGTTCTTTAAAAAACGAAGCACTATTTATATTAAAAAGGTTTACGGTGACCACTCTAACTAGAAAACGAATGAATAAAGAATATAAAAATCCTTGTTCAATGAACAGAATATCTGCTGTAGTTTCCGAAAAATAGAAATTTCTCCAGAGATTTGCAAAAATGGAGTATTTTCGAAAATTGGAAAAAATTTTAATTTTTAGGAAAACGCCACGCCCACACTATCCAATATTTTTCTATAGTTTAAATATGTTTACTTTCGACTCCCATATAGAAATTAACAATCGTTGACGACAAAAAAATAAGGGTTTTGGCCAGGAAAATCGATTTCTGAACCACTGAGCCATGGAGATTTATCTGTATAAAACCAAACAGTTAACCAGGGCTTAGTTAAGCAATATGGCAGTTAAACAATATCAAAGCCAACATTTAACCTTTTCATTGCAAATTCCCATGTGTTTTTGTTGTAATTGAAATGTCCAGTTCACGATGGCAAATTAGCTATGCTAGCACTTGTTAATTCTTACTGATCTTTTCATACAAAAGATTTATTCATTATATAATACACAAAAGATGCACAAAATAAACCACCCACCTAACGCGTAATTACCGAAACATTTTGAACTATATTTACACGACCGCACAAAACTAACTTTACAGAGGTTTTGAGAATTATTAAAAATTTTTCAATAAAGAAATTTTTTAGCGCTGCCCTTCCAAATATTTCATGCACTTGGTTTTTCGAAATTTTTTAGATAGAAATTATGATGGCAAAGGAAATGACGTTAGCTATTTTCCACAAAGCAGCCGCATTTTAGCTAAATTATTTTTGTTGTTTTATTTTTTCATCATCTGCTGCTAATGCTGCTTCTTCGATGATATTTTGCTTGCTATGGTCTTGGATGAATTTATTCTAAACTATTTATAAAATATTACTTTAATCTATTCTTTAGAAAGTTTGTTAAACAGAAAATCATTACCTAAATCACAACGCTATTTATCGTCCTTTTTCCGTTCTGTTTTCGTTGCTGTAGATGAATTTTTGTTTTTCTTGGTTGTAACAATAAAGGCAACAACAAACAAATCACAAACGTAACATTTTCTTTTTGCCACATTTCGGTTTTTGGTTTAATTGTGAAATAAAAGAAGTGAAGAAAAGAATGATGGGTTTTCTCATTTGCGCATTTTATAGATTTTATTTATTTATTTCGTATTACAAACATTTCACAGTAAAAGTTTTCTGTGAACTATGAGCGGGATGGTGATAGAAAGGAAAAAAGGAAAGAAGTGAAATCGGAGTATAAAAGTGATAGATTCAAATAAAACAAAAATAATATAATATTTGTATTTATGTTTTCATTACTTTTTAGTTATATTTATTCATTTTTAAATAGTAGAACATTGCAGTATATCAGATCAGCTCTCTAGGATATATACATACAATTTCATGTTACTGCTAAAGCTTGGTAATGATTCGATTTAATAAGTTGTCGATTTAATAAAATTTAGTCCCCTCCTGCAGCAGCATTCTGAATATAAAATAAGTTTTTTCCAAAAAATAGGTCATTGCACTTTCCCCGGTTTTTACTGACACACAACTAACTGAATACAAATAAAATAGAAGATAAATAATTTGAAAATAATTGCTTTTGTTTAGTACTTTTTCCCACAGGAAAAGTTTTGACACTATTCTTAAGAATTCCAAAACAATGATACATACACATAATATAACGAGAACATTGTTCTTTGTTGTTATTGTTCAAATAAAATTATTTTCCATTTAACAAAAATGTATCCGCATAAATAAAACAAAACACAAACTGAATTACCCATTTATTCTCTTTCTTCTTCGGTGAAAGTGTTGGAACTATTAAATTTTCTCAGAAGAAGAAAGCAGATTTATGTCAATGACGCAGTTTTTAAAACTGGTTTTCTGGGGCCAACAAAATATCTGATATTAAAAATTAATTTTGGAAAATTTAGTGCTTGGTGCTTGTTTGCGTAGCAATGATAGTTAAGAACAACTAAAAACTCAAATGATTAGATTTTTCTCCAACTAGATTTAGATAATGTTTTATTATGGATTGTTCGAGGATCAATCGCTTATTTTTCTTTTTTTAGAGATTGTAAGGGTATATGTTTTAGGGTAAAATCCAAAAAGCGAATGATTTTATTCAATTGGAAAAGCGGCGCTTAAAAAAGTTAGTCGTTAGATTTTTTACTGTATTTGTCTTTATGTACGAAATTAAAAATTAATATAAAAAAGTGGTTGTATCACAGATGGTCCAAACGATTTACATTCATTATGAGCCATTTTCCCTTGGAAGCAGAGATAACCGCCATAGAAATAAGAATAAAACAAATTTGAAATTGGGATAGCTTTTTTTGACAAACTTGGTATAAACTTTTGGCTCAAAAGGTCTTCTTTAATATTGGTCACTTTTATTGAAATATTCGTCATTACATTTAAAATCCAAATAAAAAATAATTTAAAAAAAATTAGGTTACAGTGTTTTATTTATAAATGCACTTAAAACTAGAAAATAATTTTGCATGATGGAATCTATCAAATAAAACGCTTGCCGTTTAATATTGTCACAATTTGTATTTAAAATGCAAGCGCTTTTTTTGAGAGATTCCGTCATGAAAAATTATTTTCTAGTTTTAAGTGCATTTATAAATAAAACACTGCAACTTAATTTTTTTAATTATTTTGTATTTTTAACTTTTCAGTAATTAAATTGCTTGACCACTGAGAACCTCATAACAAAATTATAGCCAATTTAGGCCGAAAAAGTGGATAACACTTAAAAATGCCTGAAATCGTGTGGTACCGTTATATAAGGGCTAAACCAAAACCTTGACCTATGTCCAACACTTTTAGTGAGGAAGTTTCTGTACCATTGGGAACCCCAAATGGCAAATTACAGCCATTTCGGCCTAAAAATTAAGATAGAATCCTTAAAATACTTTAAATCGGGTGGTACCGCCATATGGGGGCTATAAGAAAAAATAGACCCATATGGTTATACATGTATTATCATCCAAATCTGAAAAGTGCGCAAAGTTTCAGTTCGATTGGTCTACTGCAACTGTGTTAAAAATGAGTTACTAAATTTGAACTAAATCGGACCCGTATTGGTTTTGATTTCTTATTCATGTATTGTCATCCAAATCTGAAAAATGTGCATAGTTTCAGTTCGATTAGTCAACTACAACTGTGTTAAAAATGAATTGCTAGATTTGAACTAAACGGACACCAAAGCAAGTTAAATAAAACACTTTAAAAATGGATGGATGAATTAGCCAACATGTCACTGCTGACGAATTGGTCCACACCGTTGAAAAATATGGTTCAAGGGTTCTTGTTCATAATTTTCACAAAGGTTTGTTAATGGTCTTTATGTAGACTACCAGACCCTCTTCTTTTTTCGATCACAGCATAATACAATTCAACTGTATTGCTTTAGACTACTATGTCTTAATGGCGGTCCGAGTTTTCCGTTCAGATTAGTTATTCTGAACGGATCAGATTGGTTATTCTGAACGGAAATCCCGGACCGCCATTACGACATAGTAGTCAAAAGCAATACAGTTGAATTGTATTATGCTGTGATCGACAAAAGTAGAGGGTCTGGTAGTCAGCTCGTTCAGGGTTCACAGAGTCACCCTCTGCTAAAGGATTCTTGGAGCAGTCTTTGATCTCGTTGGGAAATTCATTCAATTTTGTTCAGTTGCGCCCACTTATTTTTGAACTTCACTACCAGCTGCTTCTCTTTTATTGTGAGCTTTGCGATGATCCCGCTCACTTAGTCCCCAATGTTGTGACCAGGATGGTAGAAATCCTCAATATTTCTGTAGCTGCTGGTCTCGGACTAGGATTCTGAGTCGCTACCTCTACCTGACGTTTGGGTCAAGATTGAGCACCCCCTGATTTTGATGGTCTCCTTCTCCTCCCTTTGTTTGCCCGAAGGCTGCGAGATATTTCACAGATGCACAACGTTATGAACCCAGTGCCAAGTATCTAATACATTCGCCTCACATATTATACCCGAAGCCTGCCCAGCATATACACACAGGACTGAATCACAACAGCCTGTGTGAAAGAACTATCGTGGACGATCGTAGGTAATGCATAGAGAAAGCCAGGGGCGTAGGCTGAAATACAAGTCGACACAAATTCCGGGATGCAATGGGCAAAATTTGAATTCTGTGAGCAAAATATACAACCTGTTTTGGGATCCACTTTGACTACGTCGCACAGTGCGAAATATGGGAACTTTAGTGGAACTTTACTCAAAAATTAAAGTACATAGAACTAATGAGATTCTTGTTGAATTCCATTGCTAAGTATCCCATGACAAATGCCTCATATTCAGTTTTGCGATTTACCCCACGAAACGACTAGAAATTCACTTAAAAAATATTGTTTTACAATATTTATGTTTCTTAAAAATTACTTCTAACTTTGCTTAAGTATTAGTCTGATACAAACAAATGGTAAGTTAGTTATTATCCGAAGGAGTGGACCGATGGAGTCCATATTGTAACCTCATCTAAGTCTAGTAGAAATTTAAAGAGTTATCGTGCGCACAAATTTTCGGAATATTTTCGAACTTTTGTGGGGGAGGTGCCGGAAGGAGTACACCGACATAATTCATTTTCCAACTTAAACTAAATTTGTACAAAATATTACGAAAGCCAAATTTTGGACCGAATCTGTTGATCTGTTAGAGAGTCATCGTGCGATCCAGGCAGATGGGCATGGCTTAATCAACTCCAAATTGTCTGAAACGGATTTCGTCCAAACATACTTTGTGTCTTAAACCGTCGTTACACTCGTTAGCATAAATGCGGAGGGTATACAAAATAAAGTAACTACTTGGACTAACAGCTTGCCAGACATCAATCCTAAATTTACAAGATCAAGCATGATTTGAAGTGTTTTAGTGCTTTTTTGTTGAATTATGCCAAGCCCGTGCAAAATGTGCTGAAACTCGTTGAGTTTAAGAGATGTGAGTAAGAAAATTTGACACAAGATAAAGTAGAAAATGTTTCTTGTATATTAGTATTATATTTACTCTAAGCCTAATTATGAAAAAAATAAATAAACAAGTAAGAAAAGTCTATAGTCGGACGGAGCCGACCATGGGATACCCTATACCACTATCCCTGGACAATCGTTATCCACGGAACTTCTTTTCAATGATTGTGAAAATTTAATTATCAAATATCAGAGATGTAATGTATAATACTTATGACCAAAACCAAAAAGCTATCTAGCATGACAAAGACATTTTTGTAGCAGGAAAGGAAAATTTAGTTCACACAAACTAAAATGTAATGAAACCCACTTATGTAGTACTACTACTTCCGTTGTTTAACCGCTACGTTACTGAAATTTTTACCAATTTCACACAAAAGTTTCAGTCCATTTAACCCGCTAAGTATTATCTGATCTTCACGTTGGTTTGTACGCTTCTTCTTCATCATAAACTAAACTTTGTTTAAATTTCTGCGGGTTATTATTTTGACCTACAGAGCCGCTACAAAATTGTTTAAAATTTTGTTTTTGGTCCATTTCATTCCCTGAACATTTCACGATCATCAGCAAAAACTAATCATTTCTATTCTGACCCGAACCCAACCTCCTTAAAAAATTCGTTACAATCGGTCCATAAAAAGCTTAAGGCCGCAACTTAAGCTTTTTACAATTTTTAATGGACGGACACACATCGCTAAATTTCTTTATCTCGTCGAGATATGAATTTTGGCATACCAAATAAGGGGTCTAGGACGAATATTTCGTGGTGTTACATAAACTTTGGAGAGACAATATGTAGCATGGGATAAAAATGTGGTTATCTACACAGAACCCATTATATATTAGGCAGTAAGCCCGTTATCTAGCAAACACTTTATTGCAATTGTAGGCTACTTTGCGAAATATATATGTCCTCAAGGAATTAAAATATCGACCAAAAATAAAATTTTTATATTTTTCATACAAAAGTAATGGTCCATTTCACCCGCTAAAGAGTATCAGATCATCATTCAAAATTGTAGGCATCTTTTTCGACCTATACTCTTACCCGGTGCAAAATTTCGTGACTATTGATGTATAATTGCTTCTAGCGAGTTTATTATTACACTACAAACAAATAACGGAATATATTAGGCTGTAACTCTGTTATCTGATCATGCACACCAACATGATTGGCATCAATTGAAAGGTGAAGCGTTCCACTTTCAGGTATATCTCACTTGTCCGAAATGTCACTTCCATGAATTAAGATATAAGCTGTATATTAAAAATGTTCACAATTTTCACACAAAAGTTTTGGTCCATTTAACCCTCTAAATATTATCCGATCGCCATCTCAAATTGCAAGCTTCTCCTTTGTGATACACTCTTACCTTATTTAAAATTACGCGTTGATCGGACTATTATTGAGACCTACAGAGCCGCTAGAAAATTTGATAAATATTATGTTTTTGGTCCATTTCACCCGATAAATATTTCACGATCATCACCAATAAGAATAGGGATCTATTCTGATCTGAACCCGACCTCCATACAAAATTTCGTGACGATCGGTCCATAATTGCGGCCTGGAGCGTGTTTACAATTTATAATGGACAAAATCGCTTTATCTCGTCGAGATATGAAGATTGGTATACCACATTGGGGGTCTCCGACGAATATTTTGCGGTGTTACATGCATTTTTACCAAAACAAACTTATAATACCCTTTTCCACATTGTAGTATAGGGTATAAAAAACATTTTCAAATTATATATTCGAAGATTTTGGTTTCCCTTCTAACTTTTTAATTACTGATATCCAAAAAGATTACTCCTTTTTACTTTCCACACAAATACACATGAAAAGTGGTTGTACACGACAGTCATTTAAATTACTTTATTTGGAATACATTTAGATAATTTAAAACAATGTTTTTTTCACAAAATCTACTGGTTAGTAATACCACTAAATTGTGGTGTTAGTTTTTCAAATGTGCATTTATGCCACATGTACGCATACAATTTATTTATTCTAAATCTTCTAAATTACTGTATTAACTGAATGCCAATTAGATTGCAATTAACATTCGTTTTGTTTATTCTGCTATGGGAAATTTTGTTGACAGCGAATAAAATTTTATTTACAGAGGCCGAAATTATATTTAATTAAATTTGTTTAGAAACGTATTTTATTTTTAATGCAATTATGGTTAGACACTACTTATACAGTAGTAAAATACAGCATTACATTGATCATCTAGTAGGCGGTTGTAGCACCAACGTACTGTGTACAATATAGATCTGCAAATAAATGTTAAAAGAAATTTTTGAATATGGGATAACATTGCAGATTTTGTTGTAATGACGCGGTTTCATAACTTACTCCCAGTTTTATTTATAAATGCACTTAAAACTAGAAAATAATTTGTCGCTTAGCCTCAATAAATATATTCTTTCTCATGATGGAATCTCTCAAATAAAACGCTTTCCGTTTAATTTTGCCACCATTTATAATTTAAATGCAAGCGTTTTATTTGAGAGATTCCATCATGAGAAAGAATAATTGCTAGTATTAAGTGCATTTCTAAATAAAACACTATAACTTAATTTTCTTAAATTATTTGTAACTTTTTATTAAATACATTTTTTTGACCACAGAGAACAAACTTAGGCCGAAAATTTAGATAAAAACTTAAAAATGTCTGAAATCGTATAGTACCGTTATATAAAGGCTATACCAAAACCTGGTCAAAAATTTTTGGTGGAGAAGTTTCTGTACCATTGGGGACTCCAAATGCCAAGTTACAGCCAATTCGGGCTAAAAATGAAGATACAATCCATAAAACACTTGAAATCGGGCCGTACCGATATATGGGGGCTATACTAAAACCTGTACCTATGTCCGTCATTTTTAGTGAGGAAGTTTCTGTACAAATGGGGGGTCCCATTGCCAAGATACAGCCAATTCGGCTTAAAAATGAAGATAAAATCCTCATAATACTTGAAATCGTGTGGTACCGCTATAAGGAGGCTATACCAAAACCTGGACCTATGTTCACAATTTTTGGAAATCCCAAATGCCAAATGACAGCTAATTCGAGCAAAAATGAAGATAAAATCCTCAAAATACCTGATCTCGGGTGGTAACGCTATATGGGGGCTGTAGGAAAAAAATGGTTCCATATTCATGTATTGTCATCCAAATCTGAAAAGTGTGCAAAGTTTCACTTCGATTGGTCAACAACAGCAACTGTGTGGAAAATGAGTTACCAGATTTGAAAAGCAAGTTAAATAAAACACCGTAAAAACACTGTAAAATTAACCAACCTTTTTTTTAATTTCATATTCATGTCCACAAAAATATATGTTGATCGGTCCAGCTTTGTTAAAAAAGGGGGTAACCTGTTAATGAGGTGGTCACAGTAAAAGATAAATAACATGTTCGTCTGCAAGCCTCTGCAGCTGGGATTTTAAATACTCAATTTTTTAAAACATAATCAGCAAATAAAATCGATACACACTTTTATAAAATTTTTTTCCCACATCATTAATTTTAAAATTTGCTTCACAAAATTGATGAACTGAAAACTACAAGTCTGGGTAACTATAAACATATCAATACCAAAATTAAAAAATATTTGTACTCCGGAGTACTTGGTTTTGACCATTTTTGGCCGCTGTCGTGACATTGTAGAGTCACAATCCGCAAAAACTTCCTAGGTGTAAGCACCTTCCTTTTAAAGTTGGTTCAGGCGCACCGTGATGAATGAATTGAAAAACATTATTGATGGATTACTTGGTGAGTTTGGCCATCATCAATGTCACGCAACAACAAATTATTTACTGGGCAACTAATCAAGTGATACTTGGAGCAAAAAATGCATGTGAACCAGTAAAAAGGGCAACTTTGTCCAAAACTGAACCAGAAAAGGAATAACCCTAAATATAGTAATGTCACCAATATTTTGGTGACATCGAAATGTTTTTGTTCTTCAATGACACAAAATCAAAGTCAAAAAAAGTGAACCAAAAAGTTCTGATATCATTGCTGGCTTAGTTGTAGAACTAATACATAATTTTTTATCTTATAAATATTTGTTCAATTCATTGTATTTTCGTGATGGAATACGAGCTAAAACAAAAACAACCCAAATATTCTATTTGAAGTGCCATAAACATACACACACATCTACGCATATTCATTCTTTTGATAAACAATCCTATTTGGACCATCAATACAAAATAATGAACTGATTGATCTGTATTTATTTTGCTGTGGACAAATGTACATTTGCCCGCTATCCGCCAGGCTGTCCGGCTGTATCGTACCTGTTACCAGTTATATTTGCAAATATATACAATCACTCTGCATAACATTTCCTTGTTGGTCAACCAACTTCAATTTGCAATGGGAATTGCAAAAATTTTAGAATCCATTTTGAAAAATGTTAAAATATGCAGATTTAACATATTAAGAAATAGTTGTGTGAATCGAAACGGTAGGATGGATGGTGAGAGCGATAGAGAGAGAGACAATCTTTTGAAGACTACATTTTCAATAGAATTTTGATATTATTGAAAATAGAGTGCTTTGTCATGTTCAACACAGTTCAATAATATAAAAGTATGGTGAATGGTGTATTTTGGGATTTTACGCCAACAAGATCCAGTGAAAAATATGAAATTGAAATATTAAATAGAATTTAAAATTTGTCATCGGTAGTTTGTTGGGTTAAAATGCACATACATTGAAGTTACTTTTAAATCGTCTGTTGAGGTAGAAGTAAGCTGATAAAATGAGTTGCAATTAATAAAACTTATATTTGAATGACGTTTTTGCTTTGAAAATATTTATGAACACGCTTTCAGAAAATATGTATTCTGCTACAACAACTAACTCACATATTCACAATGTTGGTAAATAAAATGATTGGTGAATTTAGACTAACTCTTGCATACTTTTTTACTGGCGACCTGACTTAACGCCCAACGGACATAACGCCCAAAATCAAATTGGGCGTTAAGTCCGTCCCCATAGCGCACATAAGGCCCATTGGGCGTTATGTCTGTTTTCCGAAATTAATGATTTTCCCTCTTCATAAGTAAAATTCAGATTTATCTATATATGTATATAAAATAGAAAAATGTTTGTATGTTTGTTTGTTTGTTTGTTTGTTTGTTTGTCTGAAATTTATAGACTCAAAAACCGCTGAACCGATCCTGCTAAAATTTTCAGGGTATATTACTACATCGCCTGAAAGTAACATAGGCTATAAAAAGTTTCGAAATTCCGCTCTGATCCGGAGATATAGCATCAGAATCGGAGGTACCTCCAAAAAATTTAAACTTTGTATGCAAATATCTATAGAACGTTTACAGGTACAGACTCCAAATTTGAAATGTGTGATGGATTTCAGCCTAAAAATAAATGTGCCAAAATATATCGAAATCGGTCCAGATTTGGATATAGCTTCCATATATATTTTCGTCCGATTTCAAGTATTTGATGTACCAAACACGCTATATATGTCCGATTTCCATGAAATTTGGAATGCGTGACGGAACGTGGCTTATAACAAAATGTGCCAAACTATATCGAAATCGGTTCAGATTTGGATATAGATCCCATATATATTTTCGTCCGATTTCAAGTATTTGATATATAAAACACGCTACATATGTCCGATTTCAATGAAATTTGGAATGTGTGACTAAATTTGTTGTAGAAATGAGTATGCCGAATTATATTGAAATCGGTTCAGATTTGGATATAGCTCCTATATATATTTTCGGCAGATTTCATGTATTTGATGCACCCAACCCACTATGTATGTCCAACTTCAATGAAATTTGGAATGTGTGACTATTTTTTTTGTAGAAATGAGTATGCCGAATTATATTGAAATCGGTTCAGATTTGGATATAGCTCCTATATATATTTTCGGCCGATTTCATGTATTTGATGCACCCAACCCACTATGTATGTCCAATTTCAGTGAAATTTGGAATGTGTGACTAAATTTTTTGCAGAAATGAGCATGCCAAATTATGTTGAAATCGGTTCAGATTTGGATATAGCTCCTATACATATTTTCGTCCGATTTCATGTATTTGATGTACCCAACCCACTATGTATGTCCAATTTCAATGAAATTTGGAATGTGTGACTAAATTTGTTGTAGAAATGAGTATGCCGAATTATTTTGAAATCGGTTCAGATTTGGATATAGCTCCTTATATATTTTCGGCCGATTTCATGTATTTGATGTCCCAAACACGCTATGTATGTCCAATGTGTAACTAAATTTGGTGTAGGAATAAGTATTGAAATCGGTGTTGATTTGGCTATAGCTCCCACATTTATTTCAATGAAATTTGTCGCGCGCGCGATTTCTTATAAAATATACCGTTTTCGACTTTTGCTCGATCGCTTTCAACATCTTTAGGTTTTATCTATGACTCAATTTTTAATTCATAATAAGAAAAAAATCACTCAACACGCTGTCAAACATTCCGTTTTGTCAGTGTTCGTTACTTGGAAATGTGTTAATAAATTCCTGAGGAGATTTCGATTTTTCGGAGCTCCTTATGCGTCCAACTGGTTTAAAATCAACTGAATTAT
This sequence comes from Musca autumnalis, assembly GCF_047663935.1. Classification (NCBI taxonomy): domain Eukaryota; kingdom Metazoa; phylum Arthropoda; class Insecta; order Diptera; family Muscidae; genus Musca; species Musca autumnalis. Next base: position 146,985,629 of record NW_027412088.1, on the reverse strand, counting down.
GTTTGCTATTTTAGGAATCAATCAAATCATTTTTAAAATCTACTTAACCATAATATAACCTGAAAGAGTCTACCATTTTGAAAATTTTAAAAAATTTTTTATAATAAAGTTTGACAAAGAAACACCAACATCAAAATATTCTGCAACATGTCAGCACGTATCAACTAAGAATTCGCCGAATTCTGTGAGTTGAAAATAACATCACCACAGTTGCCTGTGAGGTTGTTATTGGAATTTTGTTTTTAACAAAGCTCCATTTGCCCGTGCCTCGGCTATTTTTTGATGTTGGTGTTTCTTTGGAAAAGCCGAAAAGTGATTGTGATTCTCATTCATTTGGGAATACTAGACACTTAAAGAGTTCGGTTTTTCACTAAAAAGGCATCATTTCAAAAACTGAGAAGCCAATTGATAATTCCCTTCGCCGGGATGAAATAATGATATTGGTAGCGATCAGTAAAATTTTGCAACACTGTCAGTTCGTTTTGAAAAACATTACTCTCTGTAATAGAGGATAATAAATGAAGTTGAGCCAATGGGGGAATACTCCACTCAAGCAATCGAAATGAGATTGAATCTTCAACAATAAACAAAACAAACAAAAAACAGCCGAGGCACGGGCAAATGGAGCTTTGTTAAAAACAAAATTCCAATAGCAACCTCACAGGCAACTGTGGTGATGTTATTTTCAATTCACAGAATTCGACGAATTCATAGTTGATACGTGCTGACATGTTGCAGAATATTTTGATGTTGGTGTTTCTTTGGAAAAGCGGAAAAGTGAGTGTGATTCTCATTCATTTGGGATTACTAGACACTTAAAGAGTTCGGTTTTTCACTAAAAAGGCAGCATTTCAAAAACTGAGAAGCCAATTGATAATTCCCTTCGCCGGGATGAAATCATGATATTGGCAGCGATCAGTAAAATTTTGCAACACTGTCAGTTCGTTTTGAAAAACATTACTCTCTGTAATAGAGGGTAATAAATGAAGTTGAGCCAATGGGGGAATACTCCACTCAAGCAATCGAAAAAAAAGTTTGACAAAATTTTCTAAAATGATAGTTTATTATAGGTTTTGGAACACAGCAATTGAAACCGGCACACAGAGGGGAAACATAGGCCTAAAGTTGCTCAAAACTCAAAATATGAAAATCGTTTTTTTATGAAAAAATGTTGATAAACGGCAACCAGACTCTTTTCTACATTTGCTATAACCATCCTCGACTTTGTAAGATAAACCAATCCAATGCAGCAGTCGATCGAACTCAGCCATACTGAAAACAAAAAGTAAATTTTCGAAAACTAAGAAATTAGGTGAACATTAAAATGACATTATTTTCGCGAAAATTTATATTTTTCAAGATTTATTGTTTTTGTACTGTCTCCGAACAACATTGGCATTTAAAATTTTCAGATGTATTTTACTTCTTTGCTCTTTAATAATGGTGAGACATATCCTCTTTATGAAAATTTTTTATGATAATTTTTAAGATTACTACAATTTCAATAGTGAAAAAGTCTATTTCCCCGTCGTTTCCCGACCATAGTTTCTTCTATTGTTTTATGCGCTTGAGTCTCAAATATCAGATTCAATCATAAAAAATTGCGCATATTTGCGCCATTCCGAAAAAATCTAATTTTTCTCAACTAAAATATGAAATATTTTTATATGGAATTGCAAGGTTTACTTACACTAAATTTTGTTCCGCCTTATAACCGGGACTCTTATTTATCAGACTAAACCAACACCTGTCAAATATGTTTGCATTATTCAGAAACATTCACGGCTTTTCTCATGTGAATTGAGAAAAATCTAATTTAAGTAAGTTTCAAAAAATAAAATTTGGAATGAAATATATGTATATGGGACTATATATATACATCTGTACCGATTTGTTTGAAAATTGGCTCAATGTTTTTTTAGGCTAGTTCAGGTTGCATGTGTCAAATTTCAGTGATTTTGGTGCATTTTTATCTCATATCAGATGGGAATATATATAGAAGCTGCATCCAAATCTGGACCGATTTTCATTATTTTCTATAGGATTAATCCTTGTACAGAAGATATGCATTGTGCAAAATTTTATATTAATCCGACTATAAATAAGCTTTCTAGGGCTTTTGATCATCTTTTAACACAAGTTTCCCCTCTGTGCGGCACTTCATTACAAATATTAAGTTTAAATTATTAAAATATGCAAAATATAACATAATATTTTGGGCGTTATGTCCGCGTTGTTTTTGGCGTTGTGTCCGAATATTTTTGGGCCTTATGTCCGGAGTTAGGGCGGACATAACACCCAATTTTATTTTGGGTGTTAAGTCCGGGGTCGGGGCGGACATAACGCCCAAAATTAATTTTGGGCGTTATGTCCTTGGGCGTTAAGTCAGGTCGCCTTTTTTACTATGTCGGCAATGTCGTTCACTCTCACCTATAAAAGGAAGTCTCAAATAATTTCCTGCAATTGAATTGTTTTAGATCAGCATTAGACGATGGACATTTTCTCCTGCCTCATACCTCTCACGGTGTACCTTAACTAACTTTAAATTAAATGTGCTTACACCTGGGAAGTTTTTTCGGGTTTTAAAACTACAATGTTCATAGATGAGAAAAATCAAAAACCAAAAAAAATCGTCGGAGGGTTTTTCAAAAAATCGTGGTCAAAGTTCACATTTTTAGTGTTTTTTAGGTTTTCACGGTTTTGCTTAAAAACCGCGGATCCGAACGTAATGGGACTGAAGAAAATGTTGTAGCTGTAAAAATTCTCTACAAGATTGGCCTTCATGACTTTTTCTTAGGTTTTACCATTTTTGAGATATAGAAGTTCAAATTGGGACAATGCACTGACTGTATCGCCTCCTTATAAAACAATGTCATTTGCGGTGCCCTCAACTAAATTTAAATGAATACTGCTTACACCTGAGATTTTTTTTGCGGATTCTGAAACAGCAGTGTTCCTAGATAAGAAAAATCCAAAAACAAGAAAAAATCGCTGGAGGGACTTTTAGATAAATCGCGGCCAATGTTCACATTTTTAGGTTTCTTTTAGAAATATTGTAGCAGTGAAAATCCTCTACAACATTTGCTTTAGTCCCATTACGACAGGACTTGCGGTTTCCAAGCAAAACAATGAAAACCTAAAAAACCCTAGAAATGTGAACTTTGACCGCGATTTATTTGAAAATCCCTCTGGCAATTTTTTCATTGTAGTTTCAGAATCCGCAAAAACTTCCCAGGTGTAAACACCTTTCATTTTAACTTAGTTAAGGCGCACCGTGCTCTATTACTATATTTAACTTTATTATATACTAGTGGGCCCGGCGAACTATGTCTCGCAGACTTGCATTGATTTTGATTATTTGAGTTTAAATATATAACATGCACATGAAAAAACTAAAAGTTATTTCGAGTATACTATGCATTATAAATTTATAGTAATACCTTCTCTTCCTAGTATGTTTATGATCATTCACCTTTCACTCCAGTAATCGTAACTATTGTGAATAGCAATTATGTTCGGAACATCGTTGATGGGGTACTTTTCCGTTGAGGTGAAATTATTAAAATTTTTCGGGAACGAAATTTTTACGTTTGGTTTTTATATAACACCCTCCGTCCGTGTTATATAACCTTGTAAAGAGCCCCTATGATATTTGAAGATCGATTTTATAAAGATATTTTTGAAATTACTTATTTGGTCTTTCCTATGGGGTATATAATTTTCTTACAAAAAATTTTTAGTACATGCCAATATTTTTATATACACACCATAGAACTGTACTGTCATATTTTCGGTATTTTTATATCCTCCACCATGGAGGGGTATAACTAACTTTGTCAGTCCGTTTGTAACACATCGAAATATATTTCGTATACAACGTAAAGTACATATATTTATTCTTGATCAGCAAAAATTCCATTTCGATATAACGATGTCCTTCCGTTTGTCTGTTGAAATCAGGATAAAGTTTGCAATATTTTTTTTTTAGAGCTTATATTTTATTTTTATATTATGGTACATATGTTTATATTGGCTTATGTAAGCCCCATATAACGGCACCTCCCGACATTCGGTATATTGAATAATTTAGCCTCATTATCCCACGCAAATGGCTGAAATTTGTTATATCATATTTGTTGGGGGCTACGAAACCTTTCCCCATAAAATTGTTGGTGCAAGTCCGCGTCTTGATATAGCATGCATAGAACGGTACTTCCCGATTTTTGATAATTTGAGGGGTTTAGCCCCAGTATTTCAGTGCAATGACTGAAATTTAGAATTTAATCTTCGTTGGGTTTACAAAACTTTAACCCAGAAAATTGTCGCAGCAGGTTCATGTTTTGATAAAGCCCCCCATAGAACGGTACCGACCAATTTAACGTGCTTTAAAGTTTTGAGCCTCAATATTATAGCAAAATTGCTGACATTTGATTTTTAGTCTTCGGTGGTGCTACAAAACTTTCCTCAAGAAATTTTTCAGTACTGGTCCATGTTTTGATATAGACCCTATATAATTCCTGTAAACCGGTTTTCGGTATTTTCCATATTTTAGCCGCTTCAGCCTACAGAAATGGGTAAAATTTGGTATGTAGTCTTCGTTGGGGATATACAACATTCCTGCAGAGAATTGTTGGTATATGCCCACATTTTGATATAGTCAAAAAGTAATTCTCGATTTACGGTTTTTTTTTAAGTTTTAGCCACACTACTCAACCGAAATGGTCGAAATCTGGTTTCAATATAATTAATGGTGGAGGGCCCGACGGTAGCCTCGTTATAAAACGGAAACGGATAAAATGTGGTACTTGATCTCATGTAGAGATTCAAACATTTCTTGCACTTTTCTATATAGCACCGATAGAACGACACCGCCTGATATTCAGTTTTTTTTTGTGGGATTAACCACCAACAATTTTTATTTGGTCTTCTTCCTTTTTGCAGACAATTATTGGTAGATTTGCATGTTTTAATGCACGCAGTCTGGCCCTTTCAACACGGCGCTTTGCGTATCCTTAGTCACCTACATATCGTCACCTGAAATGCCGCAAGGACGTAACCCTCAAAGGGTTACGGTTAGGGTTACGTCTTTGGACATTTCAGGTGAAGATATATACAATAGATAGAGTTTATTCGAATCTTCTCTCGGAGCTGGAATTTGTGAAAACATATTACAACCACATAAAAAGCATTTTTGAAATGTATCTAGTTTCCCAAAATAATCATCCAAAAAACGTCTGCGCACTACACCGCTAATAACCGTTTACAATTTAGATGTTTTTTTTTTTCATTTCTTTCAAATAATTTCAATACAAATAATATTTATCGTAGTAAATAAAATAATTTTTTTCGAACATTCAAATATTTGCAAAACTGAAATAAATAAAATTCACATTTTTGGATTCACTTTGGCAGTCTTGTTGAGATGTGTGTTTTAGTTACTATTTGTATGTAAGTCAAGCTTAATCTCATATTTGTTGTTTTCAAATTTAAAAACAACAAGTTTAAAGTGGGATG